>NC_042619.1:217676958-218307036 GCF_901001135.1 Rhinatrema bivittatum
TGAAGATCCAAAATAAAGAATCTTCTCTAACCTCAATTAGAAAGTCTCTTTAACCTCCACTAATCCATGTCCCACTGAAGTGGGCCTAGGATTTTTCCAGGGAAAAGGGAACTGAAAGAAAAAAAACACTCCTCTCCCTTAGATTTTCAACTCAAACATCCCAAACTCCTTTAGGAGTCTCTGTCTTATATAGATAAGAGGAAACAACCACTGCAGCAGCCTTACATGGGGTACTGTGGCATCAATGGCACGTTCCTTTCTCCTTTACGATATGCAGCGTCTTTCTACAAGGCCACACCTTTGCTGGCATCCCAACCGGGCTCTACGCCCTTATTAACACCCCCCGCAGGCTGCAGCCCTCTCCCCATATCTCTCGATCTCTGCAGCTTGCATATCGCTTATCAGGTGGTTTCCCTGTATGAAATGACCAAGCTATAGGTATCTGGAAGAACAGAGATACTGTCGAGCCAGCCCGGTGGCTCAGTGGCACTGCTGTTCACTGCGGACCAATAGCAGAGTCAGGACGGCCGGGGATGCTACAGAGGCAGCATTTGTAGCCCTCAGGGCAGGAGGAGGGTGACACCCAGTGGCCGGATTCAGGGCCCGTGATTGAGGGGTTCTGGAAGGCACTCCAGTGCACGCGCCCCCCCCCCCCCCCCCAGCCCAGGACCGTTGCTGCAATGCTTGGAATAGCAACATTGGGGGAGGGGGAGAGATAAAATAAGGGAAAAGTCCTCAGGGAGCTGTGAATGCAGCCTCCTGGTGCCAAAATCCCAATCCCAGTTCTGCTCGAGCTGGAAGTACAAAGGAGCAAGAGGAAAACCGCTGGGTCCAAACACAAAATACCAATTTTTGTCCTATCCTGGAATAGGTTGTTAAATCAATGGCCCCACCTGTACCCCTTTTCCCTTTCTTTCCCTTCTGTTGAGTTTCGGAGCTGGGTTCGGAGAGATGAACCAAGGCCATTTCCCAGCTGCAGCCTCTTTGTTTGCTCCCCAGTATCAGGCCTTTTCTGCCCCTCTTCCTGCAACGAGTTCCCAGGTCCAGGCTGCACCGCTCCTTACCTGGCTGGAAAGCTTACGTTGAATGCTCAAGGATTCCACTCGGCTTTCTGCTGATCCTGACTTCTGTTAGCCACCTCCGGCACACATGTGCCGCTGCCTGGGGCTGCTTTCACGTTGCTGTAAGGTACCACGGATCAAAGCACCATATAAATTAAAGAAATACTGCAGGCTTGCTAAAGATACTTGGCATTGCTTTCTCCTCTCCTCTGGCTTCTCCCGTCTCACTCGACTCCTTAGAAACCTCCCGCCTAACTTTTGCATTTCCACCCTACTGTAATACTGCTTCCATCTCCCTAATGCTACAATTAGCTTCCACCATTTGCATCCCACCTCTGGGCCTCTTGCTGACTAAAATCCAAGTCTCTTCTTGGACGTTTGGCTGAGAATGAGAACCCATATGATAGGGGAGAGTCAACACCTTGCCACCCAACCTCATTGGGGATATGATAATGTAATGACCATCGCCAAAGTAGGAGTAAACCTCCTGGTTTAAAAAGCATCCCTGTAACGCCCATCTTTAAGTCAATGACCCTCAAACACCAACTCTGCTGGGCTGGGCATTGTATGCGGATGCCTAGCCGCTGACTCAACGCATCCACAGCCAGGGGAAAACACTATAGAGACACTTTAGAGGCATATCTGAAGAAAAATACAGCAAACAGCACGAACTGCGAGGAACCGGCCACAGCAGAGACCAGTGGCACAGCAGCCTCAACCTGGTGTCAGATCCCAGAAAGAGGAAGCATTCTATTTAAATATAATCACCCGCTTTTTTCCTATGAATTAAAATTCATTCAAGCTTACCGTTACAGAAGAGTTACAATTTTTCAATCAGCACAAAGAAAAACTGAACACAAAGGAAGGGCATTTATACAGATAAAGTGAGGCAGATAATGCGAAGTTCTGAGTAGTTCACAGTTGTAGCAGACTGTGAAGTCATCTAGGCAGCAGATAACCAAGGATCAGTTTGGTGGGTACAGAGCAAGGATATAGAGACAAGTGCAAGAGCAAAGATGCATTTGCAATAAGGAAAATTAAAAACCATGCACAAGAAGGCCAAGTGGTGTCCGAAATTATGGTCTTTGATGAAAGGTTCTGGTAGTCAGGTCCTAGAAGCAAAGTCTCTACTGAGGAATCTAGAGGAAGGCCTGGCCAAACAGCCAAGCCTTAACTTTTTGTGTATAAAGCAGAAGAGAGCAGTTTTTGTGAGCCAACTTGTCAATGAAGAAACGGACTAAGAAGGCTCCTGAAAATCCGTTAGAATCTGAAGATCATCTCTAGGCATCTCTAAGACCTACCTCAAGCCTCCTTCGGTTGTTATTTCTCTAGTTCTTGCCTTGTCTATACAACGGTTCTCTCTGAAATCCAAACAGCACCCCTGCTCCGTATCTGAGATGAAGAGCAACCCCCAGTACACGCGCAGGCACATCCAACCGGCATGCATGGCCCATTGGAAACCAAATGCGCTTCCTTGCAATCATGCAGATAGAGCAGACAAGGATCTCCTTGTCTCCAGTCTGGCTAGGGTGAGCCTGTATTTCTATGTGCGCCTACATGTGGGGGCATTTTAGGTGTTGATCAGAAGGGAACCAGGGTTCATTTGCTTTTAATCTGAAAGTGATCCTGCTTCTTACAAAGATGCCAAGGGTGACCTGGCCCAAAGAGCCAGATTTACCGCCTCAGTGAGCCAGAGACTGAAGGCTTGAGACCTGAGAGTAGGATTTATGCAATGCTGTGTACCTGGTATAAATCAGGAAAAATCTGAGACTTGTCCCAATATGGGGACGAGTAACTGGAGTGCAATGCTGAGCAAGAGAAAACCTTCAAGGCAGGAAAGGAGAGAAGAGAAACCCCATGCAGGGTTCTCCCTGCGCCCATTGCCAGGCAGCAGCAGATCCTGCCAGGCACCGTGTAATCCCACCATTACTCTAATATGCCTTTGCCGACGAGTTCTCAGCTAAATTCACAATCCCCCCGAGTCCGGAAGTACAGGGAAGGGAGCCCGGCGCTACGGCTCTCTGGCGCCACCTGCTGGAAGGTCGAGAGAGGGTCCTCGCAACCAGCTGAATGCGGCGGATCTCTCTCTGCTCTCTTCCCAGCCGCTCTTGTCTTTTCTTTTGGTTTTTGTCTTACTATAATTTGACTTCTTTATATTTGCATCCTTTTCTTTGGATAACATAGTGGCACCGTTTGCTATGACTGAGTTTCCCTGCCCCCCCCCCCGATGATCTTTCCTAATTCCACCTCTTACGTCGTCCCGTCCCCCCTTTGCACGTGTTTCAGCGCGGTCCCGATTTACTTCGGTTCTTACTGCTGGGATTGGGTCAACCGAAGGAATCGTCACATATTTTAAACATGATTTTTTTTTCACTGAACTAATCCGAACAAACAGGAGGAATCGCGCTGATTCTGTTTGTTTTAAGTGCAGACTTCATTATCATAAACAAATATATAGCGCTTTAAAAGTCAGAGGTCAGGGCTCAGAGTAGGTCTTGACTTGCTTTGAGGCGAGGGCGAGAGACAGGTTTGCGAGGCGGAAACTGGAAAGATGCCTCACTCTTACTGTTTGATGAGTTGGAACAGCTGCCTCGCTTTTCATCGCACAGCCAGTAACATGCAGGAAGCTTGTGCAAGTCTCATCCTTCTGTGTCCTTGATAAAGACACTGATCAGGTGGGAAAAGAAACAAGCGCTAACCCATGCAAGCATCCCGAACTGTTGTGCAATGCTTGGCGGTTACCAGATATTTATTTCTTCCAATTTAATATTTATCCCCATGGCTCTGATAGAGAACCATGCGATCGTTTTTTTTGGAGCAATCAGAAAATGATTTCTTCGGGAGCTTCCTAAATTAAAATGGCAATTCCTTGCCCAACATTATGTGAATTATTATTATTATTTATATGTATATATAATGTGCTTGGAACCAAGCCAGCGGTGTGCGCCTGCAGGGACCCTAGCAGCCGTGTGGGCTGGAAGGAGGCCTCTATGCATTGGCATCTCATCCGCATGGCATGACCTGGATGATGGGAAAAGCAGGTTGGTGAGCCAGATCTCCAGGGAATTCACTGAGTGATAACTATTATATGTATTTATCTGTATTTATTCTTTTTTTGTGCAGAATCAGCCGCTTGATAGTCTGCCTTGTCCTAGGAAAGCACAAGGGAAGATGTGACTTGCATTATATGTGTCAGGGGAGAGGGAACACAAACAAAGATACAATACGGTCCGCTCAGCTGAGGGCACTATTTAACCCGCGGTTGGATGTGCATTTTGGACGTGCGTCCACAACCCCTTATACCATAAGGGATTTAGCGCATCCAAAACGCACGTCAACCCCCCCCTCCTCTAAAACTAATAGCACTCATCACATGCAAATTAATTTTGATGAGGCTATTAGCTATTCGCCCCAGATACTAAACAAAATGTGCACCCCATCCGCACATTTTAACACTCAGAAATTATCATTAGCCCAGAGCAGGCATCAATTTCTGTGCAGCCCAAAAAAGTATACAGAAAAGCAGAAAATGCTGCTTTTCTGTACATCCTCCGACTTAATATTGTGGTGCTATTAAGTCGAAGGAACCAAAAGGTTTAAAAAAAAAAAAAGTGTGCCCGCAGTCAGGTTAGGACGCTCAATTAACAAGCATCCATTTTCCTAACCCAGAATGGTTGCTTGTAAAATCGAGCATCCGTTTTTTCCCTAATCCGCTGACAGCCAGCTCTCCTGGGTGTCCGCTGCCAAGGAGGCGCTAGGGGCATGCATTTGTCCCTAGCGCCTCCTTATTAGCACGACCTCATTTAAATATTGTAACGCGTGCCCAGGAGAGGCTCAGTGTTGACCCCAGGTCAACAATGAGCACCCATTTTCCATGCATCTATATTGTATTGGCCTGAAAGAGCATATAAACTGAGAAAGGAACAATGTAAACTGGATAGATATCAATACACGATGTACAATTAAGTGAAGAACACTGATTTTATAGTATGAGGGGTAGGTACTAAGCAGTACATAGCACACAATAAAGTGTGACACGGTTTTCATAGTGAAGGGAGGATATCCATCGGTAAAATGAGCAGATATGCAGAGTTCAAGGGACTGCTTGTCTGATTAGCCAGGTTTTTATTTTTATTTATTTAGATTTTTAATGAAAGGAAGAGTAGCAGGTTTCCTGGGGTAAGTCCTCTGAGATTTTGTTCCATAAACTGGGTGCCAAGCAACTGCACACATGAAGCCTCTCGTTGGTGTGTACGTGGGAAGGAGCTGGGATAAATATGCTAGTGCTGTGTGCTGTGAGCTTATGCAGGATCTGCAGTGTGTGGTTGCCAGGCTTGGCCCCTGTCAATTGCCTCACCGCTGTGCTTTATAACAGCTGGAGGCACTGGAGCCTGTGCTGTGGGATATCAGGGTATAGGGAATTGCAGTAGTCAGTGCGGTTGGTAATCAGGGAGTGCATGATGATGGCCAGAAGAAGTTACGTAATTATGAAAGTTGGCATAAATGAAAAAATGTGGACTTCAGTATGGCTGAATTGGGGGTTTCCCCTAAGAGGATATATACACATACATATACTATGAAGGTAACTGTAAACATCTGCGCATGCGCCCATATTCACATGTATGTGGGTACGTGAAAAACTACTTTATATCCTTTGTGGATATGATGTATGTAGGTTATAAATTATTAAAAAATGCATCCTGCAACATGCACGCGCATGTAAAAAAAACAAAAAAACATGCAAATACTTATTGCACATATCTGGATAAATTACAGTTTATCTGGCTAAATTCAGATTGATCCGGTTAAGTAGCAGCAAAGCTGATATTTACCCAGATAAATCTTAAAAAGCACTTCTTATCCAACAAACTCAGATAGCACTACTTAGCTGGCTAAGTCAGATAGGCAGATCTAAGTAGCTCTTCTAAAACTTATCCAGCTAAGCAGCAGCTTTGATATTACTTAGCCAAATAAGGCAAGTGCCATTGCGTAGCCAGATAAATCAAAATTTATCTGGATAAATGCCACTTTCAAGATTTATCTGGCAAAGAATCAGAAAAGCCTCTACTTAGCTGGATAAATCAGAACTTAGCTGGATAAGTAGCACACAACTGCTCTAAATTTAAACGTATATGCGTGACAATTTTACTATATAATTTACATGCATTTATAGGCCGATGCACGGAAAATGGGCCTCATGATTGAACACCCGCTCTCCAAATGCGCGCCGATCGACCTCTCCGGGATGCTCGATGCAGAATGCAAATGGGCTGCCAAGGTTATAAGGAGGTGCTAGGGGAAATTGTGCGCCCTTAGCACCTCCCTGGCAGCGGGCACTCAGGAGAGGTGGCTGTCAGCGGGTTAGGAAAATGGACGTCAATTTTACAAGCGTGCACAGCCATAGGTTAGGAAAACGGACGCTCGTTAATGGGGTGTTCCTTTTCCTAACCTGACTTTTTTTTAAATTTAACATTTTTTTACCTAACTTCTTTTTTCATTTCCTCCAACTTAATATTGCCATGATATTAAGTCGGAGGAACTACAGAAAAGCAATATTTTCTGCTCCGGGGCAGGCGTTAATTTCAGAGAGTAAAAATGTGTGCGTCTGGCACGCATTTTTTTTTTTTTTTGGCATCGGGAGGTAATAGCCTCAATTAATAGCATTTACATGTGATGAGTGCTGTTAGCCATGTGGGGGGGGGGGGGGGGGGGGGGGGGGGGGGGGGGGGGGGGGGTGGGTTTGGATTCGCGTTTTGGACTCGCCAATCCACTTATTGAATAAGGGGTTGTGGACGTGCGTCCAAAGCCCGCCTCCAACCTTGGGTTAGCCAGTGTGCTCCGCAGAGCGCACTGTATTGCATCGGCCTGTTAGTTGGGTTTCACACATGCGTGTTGGGAGATTTTCTAACATGTGCAGCAGTGAAATTACCAGTTTTCCCGATTAGTTTACCAGTTTGCCCAGTCCTCCTGGCTATTGAGCCTCAATTTCCCCCCAGCTCGCTCAGGTCCCCCCCCCCCACCCAGTCAGTATTTCACTTTTAAGATGTTTACAATCACTTACGCCAGATGTAGGGCAGGTGTAATATGTGCGAGTAAGCCGCCTAAGCTACACGCATAAAATGCTTATAAAATAGCAACTTACATGTGTAAATGTTAGCTGTATCCCAGAACCTCCCTGGCTCGCCCCTTTTTTACATGGGCAAATTCATTCACAGACTCTTATATATGTATTTTGAGGTTTATAAAATAATATATATACGAGCATATGCTATTTACACGAGTAGATGCTGATTTTTATGCATGCAACTTTTGAAAATTCACCTTTTAAATAAATAAATAAATATATATATATATATATATATGTATGTATGTATGTATACAGGGTAGCCCGTGGAAAAGTAGCTTGCCTCCAATAACTGGTACTGTATATGTATGTATGAATGAACATAAAAATTGCCATGCTGGGATAGACCAAGATCCATCGAGCCCAGCATCCTGTCTCCAACCATGACCAAACCAGGTCACATATACCTGGCAGATCCCATAAAGTAGATCTAATTCCTGATAACTCACTCCCAGGGATAGCAATGGCTTTCTCGTCTACCTGGCTAATAATGTGTTATGGACTTTTCCTCTAGGACCCTGTCCAAGCCTCTTTTGAAACCTGTTATGCTAGTTGCCTTGACCACGTCCTCTGACAACAGATTCCACAGCTTGGTAGTGTGCTGAGTGGAAAAACACTTTCTATGATTTGTTTTAAATCTGCTGGTTGTTAGTTACATGGAGTGTTCCCTTGTTTTAGTTTTATTTGAAAAGGTAAATAACCATCCTTCATATACATGTTCCACCCCATTCATGATTTCCTAAAATTCCATCATGCCCCTCTCAGTTCCCCCCTCTCAGTCATCTCTTTTCCAAGTTGAAGAGTTGTAACTTGTGTAATCTTTCATCATAGGGGAGCTGTTCCATCCCATTTATTATTTTTGTCGCCTTTCTCTGTACCTTTTTTTAGTTCCGCTGTGGCTTTTTTGAGATGGGGCAACCAGAACCAGATGCGTCAAGGCTCAATGTGCTATTTTCTGTTTTATTCTCCATTCCTTTTCAGATCATTCCTAACATTATATTTGCTTTTTTGACCACCACTGTGCTCTGAGCTGAGGATTTCAACGTATTGTCCAACTACAGTACTTGAGTAAAATCTGCTTTGAAGTACCTGAAAGGTAGTATATAAATCAAATAATAAAATAAAGAAGGGCTCCAAGGTCCTTATAGAACCTAGCTTTGTGTACCTGTAGTTGGGATTATTTTCCCTATGTGCGTCACTTTGCACTTTTCTATATGAAATTTCATCAGCCATTCAGTTGCCCAATCACTTACTCTCACATGGTCCTTCTGCAGTTCCTCCCAATGCACTGCTGATTGATCACCTCACTTGTTTCTTTTTCAGATCATTCATGAATATGTTAAACATACTGATCCCTCTGGTATTCCACTAATGACCTTTCTCCATTTGGAAAACTGACCATTTAGTCCTTTTAATTAGTGACCAATTCACAATATACCACTGCCTCCTATTCCATGACTTTTTCATTTCCTGAAGAGTCTCTCATGTGTGACTTTTGTCAAAAGCCTTCTGAAAATCCAAGCACACTATATCAACTGGCTCACCTTTATTTACATTCAAACAATTTTAACATTGGTAAGACAAGAGTTTGCCTTGCTAAACCATGTTGACTCTTCCCCATTAAGCCAAGTCTGTCTAAATGGCCAGTGATTTTGTTTTTAAGAATGGCTTCTACCATTTTGCCTGGTGCCAATGTCAGGCTCACTGGTCTGTAGTTTCCAGAGTCACCCCTGGAGTCCTTTTTAAAAATCGGCATCACATTGGCAACCTTTCAGTTTTCAGGAGTCATTATTGTTTAAATGATAGGTTAGAGATTACTAGTAACAGATTAGAAATTTCATGTTTTAGTTCTTTCAGAACTCTGGGGTGGATGCCATCGAGTCCTGGTGATGAGTTACTCTTTAGTTGGTCAATCTGACTTATTACCTTCTCCATTGAATATCCATTATTAAAGAATATTTAAGATGTGGCTATGTTCCCAACAGACCTCCTGCATAAAGACCTAGCAAAGCATTCAGTTTTCATAAAGTAGTCATATATGGCATCTAGAAACTTAACCTCTCTAGCATGTCCCGATGAAACACTGAACCAATCAATACCAGGGTAATTGAAATCTCCCCTTATTATCATGTGCCAAATTTATTTGCTTTTTTCATTTCAGCTAGCATGTCACAGTCTATTTCTTCATTTTGGCTAGATGCCTGCTAGTATTCACCGACTGCTGTACTCTTATCTGTCACCACATGGGATTTCTATCCATAAGGATTGCACAGTGCATTTTGATTCCTGCAGGATTTTTATCATGCTTGACTCTATGCCATCTTTTACATTTAGTGCCACCCTGCCACCAATTCTATCTGACCTATCACATCGATTTAATTTATACCTTGGTATCACAGCCTCCCATTTGTATTCTCCTTTCACCATATCTGAAATGCCTATAATGTCTGTATCACCATATAATGCTATACATGTTAACTCACCAGTCTTACTTTTCAGACTTCTGGCATTCGCATACAGACATTTTAAACTATGTTTTTTATTTGAACTTTAATTTCTCTTTATATTCACAACCTACTTGTTAGCAAACAATAGAGGTAGTTCAGAGTCATTCACATCTGAGTGGTCTTTCTCTTCGTTCTTCTGGGCTACTTCAGCCTTAAACACAACCTCTCTATTAGGATCTTCTATCTTCCCTGTTTTGCAAGTATCTTTGGAGGATACATCCCCCGAACCATATGCTTCTGACTGACTGTCAGCTTTCCCCTATGGTCTAGTTTAAAAGCTGCTCTGTCTCCTTTTCAAATGTTAGTGCGAGCAGCCTGGCCTTACTGATATCCAATTATACGACATTTAGTGCTCGCTCTTGATCCAAATCTCTGGTCATTCAATCAAAGAGATTGATCAGATTCGTGTGATACACAACCAGTAAGTTTAACCCTTCAATATATATATATTTAAGATTTGCTTTCAAGCAAGTCCAACTTACCATCAGCAGATGAAGGTTCTGCAGTCAGTGCTCCCTTTGGATATATATATATATATATATATCAAGTGTTTTATTGTTTCATTACAAGCACTTTGTATATATTTTGGCAATGTTTTTTGTTGGTATTTATACATGCTATAAATGCCTAATGTTATAGAGAATTTAGAAGTGGTGTGAATGAGGAATGATTGACTACAACAATTGATCAATATATGTGTGTGTTATTTTAACAATTTTATCTTTGGAAGAGTTTTGATATTCTTTGTCATTGTGCAATAAAGCTTGCAACATTAAGCATCTTTCAGATCATTTAAAACATTAGTGACGTTACTTACACTATTTTAGGGTTCTGTGATGGATATACCATTTTTGGTACCCATATATCATTTTTACTTAAAGCCTAGATCCAATATACTATATATATATTATGTGTATAGACACAGAAGGAAATAAGGGTCTCCAAAGTTGTTAGTTTCAAAGGCAAAGGAAGATCTGGGATGTGTTTTGTTTTTTTTAATCTTACATTATTATTTTTTGCCTGCAAAACAGCAGGAACTGAAGTTGTTTGGAAGGGTAGCACAAGCATTGGATCTGAGGGAAGACCTCAGATTAAAGAAAAAAAACATACAGCACTGAGAGAGAGCAAAAAGGAAGTGATGAGGCGCTTCCCTCACGTCGGTCTCCCGAACACTTTACCGGCTGTCAAATACCAAGCAGGGCTTTCCTCTCTCTTCAGTCTCTCAGCCATACAAATCCTTTGTGTCGTCTCCTCCCTTCGGGTAGTTAGCTCTTCCGGGTTTTCAGCTCTTTCCTCCTTCTTATACTAGCCAGCCTTTGCTTATGCATGAGAGTCATACATAATCATGCAGTGAGTGGAGGGTGTTTTTTCTGTATTACAGGTCTTTCCCATCCCTTTAAGCTCTCAGAGGGGGACCGGCTATGTCTTGTCATGTCCACAAATTCTTCCTTTGGCATGGTTGGGGGCACAGCCCTGTCCTATGGACTGTCCTTAGGCAACTCTGACCTCTGCTCTTAGGGAAAAGTTGTTTTTCTCCTCTCTGCCTTGGTTTATTTATCCAGTGGCTTATAGTCAACAGGCAAACAAGCAGATCTTGCTATGCTGATTAAAGCTCTGGTCTGTTTTTTTTCTTCCTCTGCTGAGACAGGGTCTTGGCGGGAAGTTACTTGTCAGAATCCATCTTTTGCAATCTCTGCCCCTCTGTGGTTGAGATTCATCTTTGGGGTCTCCAGTGGTTAAATATCAGGTATCCTCCTACATTTCCTTCTTCTTAAGCTGGGATAAACCAGCAAGGGAGCTTATCGTGGCTTAAGTCGAACTATTTGACTACTGTGCAGGCCTCAGCCATCATGACATGTATGACCACTAATGATGACATCATCAACTTGAGGCAGGAATAACGCAACAATAATAGAGTCATGGTATTGACAAGGTATCATAATAATAATAATAGTAGAAGGGCAATATTGTAATAAAATAATAGATGAAATAATAATGAATAAAATCATGGTAATAAAGAGGAAAAGTATTAATGGTATAATAGTGAAGGGAAATAAATTGAGAATAGTAATAGGAAATATAAGAGTAAAAAGAACCAGGAAATAAAGTGATTCTCACACGGTGCATACTGTAGCAATATGAGGTAGGGACGTCATCTTAGACGCGAGGTAGAATATGTGTACGTGTGTAAAACCTACTTTTCCTAGTCTGAAAGGTGACGAGGTATAATCATTGATTAATTCGGTACCTTATACAATGCCAGAGATGGGGCTGTGGGAGGTCTAGCAGCATATGCTCTATGGTGACACCTTTCCTGTGTGTGTCTTACTAGGGCTATCACTCTTCTATAAAGGCTGATCGAAAATAGCATGTGGATCATGGAGATCGTGGCTAGGGCAGGTAAGGCATAAGAAAAAATATAGTCAGTTTGTAAAACATCTTCATGTCTGGAATCAGAATTATAGTCGGCGATTTCTGCTGTGTTCTGTGTTCTGGTTCACAGACAGTTCAACCATCTGAGAGTCTTTATAGCCTAAAAGATATACCAGGTTTTCATCAAAGTTGATTTCATGGCCCCAAAACACATCCAGGATTTCTACTTCTGTGGGAACGGGGTCTGTTTCTAGTTGATATAAGGGCAAACCCCCCCCACACACACACACAGTACCTATTGAGCTCTTGGGGATAGTGACTAAAGGAACATTACTGGGTAAGGGAACCTTACTGGTAACATCATGTTTGTTAGAAATAGCAATCTCTTTCAGAGGGGTGCTAACTAACCAAACTTTATTTAAACCGCAACCATGGTTTCAAAGAATTCATCATACTTTGTCATGGTAATCTTACATTTCTCTTGGACATTGTCTGAGGACACAAACCACATAGAGCTTCTGTAGTATCCTTTAGGAAAGGCTTACCGGGACACAACCAATGTATATCCTTTGTTCGTTAGTATAGGTCTAAATTAGGAACTAAATATTGCTGTGGGTTGTCACTCTGATATGCCAGAAGGGCAGGTGTATCTAGGTACAAGTGTACATTGTTTGTTTGTTTGTACAAGTGCCTACATTAATTACTTATTTCAATTGGTAAACATTCTCAGATAAAATGAAATGTTTTAAATTTGCCTATGCAACCTCCATATTCTCAGTGTTCACATACAGAGGTATAGCATTACCCATATGATAAGCAATCTGGATCCGGATAGACTCGACTTTACTTTGGGTAATTTTAGCGAAGGCATCTGTAATGACATCTGGGGAGACTAAATAGGTTGGGATCTGTCCTTTCATTAAATTACTCATGCTGTTATCCAGCTCTCTGTACAAGTCATTGGTGAGTGCTTGGATGGGCTGGATAAAACTATGGTGGTAATGGCCTCTCGGTTATGCTCAGTCGCTTGAGAATTTAGATTAACCAGGGTGTCAGTCTTACTTAGTATTTTGCCTTAGGAAGTTAACTGTTCTTCTTGGTGTCATATCTCTTTAGAGATACTTTTCATATCATCCTGCGACTCTTTGATAGTGTTCTGTAAGTTCTTTACCAAACCTGCATTCGCAGTGGACATGGATGCACCAAAGAGGGAACCCAGGACAGATAAGTTAATGGATCCAGCAATTAGTGCAATAAACCTCTTGGGTCAGTCTAAGCCTTTTCTAATGGGCTGGATCCTAATTTTGTTTAATTGTCTCAGAATGTTCTGAACAGCATACTTCATGTGGTCCTTGAACCAAGGTCTAGTTGCAGACAAATGCATATTAGTGAGGTTAAAGTGTATCTGGTTCAAATGTTGAGGGTCCAGCGACACAAAACCTTTCTTGATGACAATCTGGGACTGCACGATGAGGAAGCCAGGGGAGTTTTGCAGCACGATGCTGGAGGAGGGACCACGCTCGACCAGCTTGGCAGCTTCCACTCCTGTCATCATCAGTACTAGGATGATCGCCCTCAGGGATAGACTTTCCATCTGAAAAACAGTAGAGGACTACTCCTCTGTTTTATTGTTAATGTCAGTGTGACTGGGCACAGCATTTTGATCTACAAATTTATGAAGGTGACAGGGTCTGAGCTCATTAATGTGGACCCATTTAAGGACATCTTCACCATCAGAGGTTGATTTAATTCAGAGAAGAATTGTGACTGGTGAGACTTTATCCACAATTATGAAAGGTCCTTTCCAGCTAGGCAAAAATTTGTTTTCTTTGACTTTGTTTTTGCTATAATTATAGTAAAAGGCCTTGTCTCCAATTTTATACTCTTTAGAGGTAGCTTTTAAATCGTAATAGGCTTTTCTACCTCTGACATTAGTCTACAAATTCTTTTGGGCAAAGGCAAAAGTGTTTTCAGATGTTCCCGCATATGGGTAACATTAATGTGCAGTCATAGCACTAGCCAAATTAACATCCTGTGTCCTGTAAAGCAAATACATAGGTCAGGTAATTTCTCTCCCTGTCATCTCAAATGGGGAGAACCCTGTCATGTGGTTTGGCGTGGCTCTGATAGCCATTAACACTTGGGGTAATTTGACATCCCAGTCCTTACCTGACGTGGACACATTTCTTTAAAATGCTGATGATGGTTTTCTGGACCCTCTTTACTTGTCCGGACAATTGGGGGTGATATGATATGTGGAGCTTATGTTTCACACCCAACAGTTTCCACATATGCTTAATTACCTGTCCAGTAAAATATGGGCCTTGGTCTGAGTCTACTTTCAGGGGCAGGCCCCTACGACTGAATACGTGATTCAAGAGTAGGGTTGCGTTGGTCTCAGCAGTGTTATTAGGGGAAGGAATGCACTCTACCCACTTGGTAAACAGGCAGGTCACGGTGAGCATGTATTTGTTACCCCCTAGAGGATTGGACCACAGGCCCGACCCAGTCTATTTGAATATCATCATGGGTATTGTAATGCCTTGGTTCTGTAGTGGCGCTCTTTGTGCAGGCGAAGTGGGCTAGAACTTGTGGCAGGTGAGACAAATTTTGTTTATGATGTGAAATTATGGTACATGCGAGACCAATATGCTACTTGGTTTCAGTGCTTCATAAGTGATCTGGTCATCTCTGTGCCCTGCTCATGGCTCATCAATGGCATGCTGTAGCAATGTTCCCATATAGGCTGTGGGACTACCTACTGTACGATTCCATTCTTACTTGTCCGTATCAGTAAATTCCATTCTTACTTGTCCGTGTCAGTAAATCCTTCACTGATTTCTGGAAGCATAGAGGACTGTAACCCCTCATCTGCCTGATAATCTGCAAATGAGGGGATTTGCATCCGGAGTCTGAGTAAAGGCATAGAACTTTCTCAGGGTAGGATCTCCTTTCTGGGCATTCACTAGATTGAAGGCTGGCATTTCGCTACACAACTGGGGTGTAGAGGTAGCGGCCTATTTAGCTTGATTCCTGGTCACTGCCTTCACTTCTACTGCGGGGTATACCTTCATTTTCCAGAGCCTATCTGATATGGCACCCTCCTTGGGAACTTGGTCTGCAAGGTCGTTGTTGACCTTTTCAGCACCTGTGGCTTTAGAATGATCTTTTACTTTTTCCAGTAGACTGTCATTTCTCTTGCACTAACTGATCTAAGGCCAGAATAAATTCGCTGTGTTTGACAGGTTTCTTTTTAGAATTTGATTTGATTTCCAGTTAGACAGGTGCGTCAAGTTATGTCTGACATAGAAAGAATCTGTGCAGATTACAATTGTCTGCAAACCATGTTGTATAGCAATTTGCACAGCTGTCAATTATGTGGTCAGCTCTGCCTGCTGATTTGATTTAGATCCCAGAGGGGACCTAGCTGAGGGGACCACAAGGGTGATTCTCCTTCCTCGCTATTCCTACTGTGGCTACTAATTCGTGGTCAGTTTCCCTGCAGAAAGCATAACCATCAACATAAACTTTAGGGAGACTGTTGCATGTTTCTTCGTCATATGTGTGATGACGGTGTGGTTCTGTTGCTTCTGTCTCAGGTTCCGAGATCAAATCTGGTTCACTGTCAGCAGTGCAATTGTGTAATTCAGCTAAATTTTGAGCCACAACGCTTTTATGTCCTTGGGTATATCGCACCTCAAGCGGCCAACTTTGAAGAGCAAGTGTCCAGGAAGCGATTTTGTTTCTGGAGATCAGACCAGTTTTTGATTTGATCATTGGCTAAAAACGTTTATGGACTGGTTCCAAGTCTCTACTATTAGTTTCTCCCCTTATATTTAGCTTCAGAAGTGTTGAAGGGCCCACACAATGGTTAGCAGGGGTTCTCCAACTCAGAATATTTTTTTCCACCTCTATCAGGGCTTTACTGGCATATGCTATGACTCACCAGTCAGTATCATGTTTTTGATGCAAGACAGCACTCATGCACTTTGGAGTGAAAGGCTAATTCTAGGAAGAAGCTTCTCCCACTTTCCAGATAAGTGAGACAGGGAGCCTTACACTGGATTCCCTTCACTCGTCCATGGCTGCTTGCTGCTCAGATCCCCACTGCCAGAGTTATCCTTCCTCAGGAGTTTTACCAGAGGCTGTGTGATCTCTGCATACTGATCGATGAACTGCCGGGAGTAATTGCATAGTCCCAGGAAAGAATGTAGCTTTTTCATAGTGTTGAGTGTTTTTATTATTTTTGTAAAGCTTCTATTCTTTTCCTTTGGGGACATAGTCCCTCTGCTGAGACTTCATATCCTAAGTAGTTGAGTGACTTCCTACACCACTGACTCTTAGAGAGAGAGAGTTTGGCTCCCTCCGCTTACAGCTGGGCCAAAATATGATTGATCTCTCACAGGTATTCCTGGAAGTTAGTATTCTTAATTAGGATATCATCCATGTACACTAAGGTGCCCCTAGCATCAAGCATCAGGTAATGCCTTGTGTAGGAAATGTTGAAATTTGCTGGAGAATTCAGATACCCAAAGAGTGTTCTGCTCAAGGTGTATTGTCTCTTCCCAAAGGAGAAAGCCAATTTATACTGATCTTTGGAGTCTGCAGGAACAGTCCAGAACCCTGAGGCTAAATCAAGGCTGGTGAAATATTTGGCTCCCTGAATTTTGGTTAAATTCTGATCCAGGTGGGCCATGAGCTGTCTGGACAAGGGTACAATCTTGTTTAGTTTCCTGTAGTCTGTAGCTTGTCTCCATGTGCCATTCGTTTTCAAGATAGGCCATATGGGGCTGTTAAAGGTACTGTTACAACTGTTCTGATAATTCCTCTTTCTTGTAGAGTGTTTAAGATTTCTTGCACTGACTCATATGAAACTAGTGGTATTTTGTATCGGTGTACAAAACACTGGCTTGTTTTAAGAACATAAGAAATTGCCATGCTGGGTCAGACCAAGGGTCCATCCAGCCCAGCATCCTGTTTCCAACAGAGGCCAAACCAGGCCACAAGAACTTGGCAAGTACACAAACACCAAGAAGATCCCATGCTACTTATGCCAGTAATAGCAGAGGCCATTCCCTAAGTCAACTTTATTAATAGTTGACTTAGGAAAAATAGTGGAAAGTGTTCTAAACATTAAAATCACAGTACATATAGAAAGACATGGTTTAATGGAACAAAGTCAGCATGGCTTTTACCCAGGGCAAGTCTTGCCTCCTAAATCTGCTTCACTTTTTTGAAGGAGTTAATAAACAGGTGGATAAAGGTGAACTTGTAGATGTAGTGTACTTGGATTTTCAGAAGGTGTTGACAAGGTTCCTCATGAGAGGCTTCTAGAAAAAGTAAAAAGTCATGGGATAGGTGGCAATGTCCTTTCGTGGTTTGCAAACTGGCTAAAAGACAGGAAACAGAGAGTAGGATTAAATGGACAATTTTCTCAGTGGAAGGGAGTGGGCAGTGGAGTGCCTCAGGGATCTGTATTGGGACCCTTACTTTTCAATATATTTATAAATGATCTGGAAAGAAATACGACGAGTGAGATAATCAGATTTGCAGATGATACAAAATTGTTCTGAGTAGTTAAATCACAAGCAGATTGTGATAAATTGCAGGAAGACCTTTTGAGACTGGAAAATTGGGCATCAAAATAGCAGATGAAATTTAATGTGGATAAGTGCAAGGTTATGCATATAGGGAAAAATAACCCATGCTATAGTTATACAATGTTAGGTTCCATATTAGGTGCTACAACCCAAGAAAGAGATCTAGGCATCATAGTGGATAACACATTGAAATCGTCGGTTCAGTGTGCTGCGGCAGTCAAAAGAAGCAAACAGAATGTTGGGAATTATTAGAAAGGGAATGGTGAATAAAATGGAAAATGTCATAATGCCTTTGTATCACTCCATGGTGAGACCGCACCTTGAATACTGTGTACAATTCTGGTCGCCGCATCTCAAAACAGATATAATTGGCGATGGGAGAAGGTACAGGGAATGGAAACAGCTCCCCTATGAGGAAAGACTAAAGAGGTTAGGACTTTTCAGCTTGGAGAAGAGACGGTTGAGGGGGGATATGATAGAGGTGTTTAAAATCATGAGAGGTCTAGAACGGGTAGATATGAATCAGTTATTTACTCTTTCGGATAATAGAAAGACTAGGGGGCACTCCATGAAGTTAGCATGGGGCACATTTAAAACTAATCGGAGAAAGTTCTTTTTTACTCAACGCACAATTAAACTCTGGAATTTGTTGTCAGAGGATGTGGTTAGTGCAGTTAGTATAGCTGTGTTTAAAAAAGGATTGGATAAGTTCTTGGAGGAGAAGTCCATTACCTGCTATTAATTAAGTTGACTTAGAAAATAGCCACTGCTATTACTAGCAACGGTAACATGGAATAGACTTAGTTTTTGGGTACTTGCCAGATTCTTATGGCCTGGATTGACCACTGTTGGAAACAGGATGCTGGGCTTGATGGACCCTTGGTCTGACCCAGTATGGCATGTTCTTATGTTCTTATAGCAGTTAATGGACTTCTCTTCCAAGAACTTATCCAAACCTTTTTTGAATCCAGCTATACTAACTGCACTAACCACATCCTCTGGCAACACATTCCAGAGCTTAATTGTGCGTTGAGTGAAAAAGAATTTTCTCCGATTAGTCTTAAATGTGCTACTTGCTAACTTCATGGAGTGCCCCTTGGTCCTTCTATTATCCAAAAGTGTAAATAACCGATTTACATCTACTCGTTCAAGACCTCTCATGATTTTAAAGACCTCTATCATATCCCCCCTCAGCCTTCTCCAAGCTGAACAGCCCTAACCTCTTCAGCCTTCCTCATGGGGGAGTTGTTCCATTCCCTTTATCATTTTGGTTGCCCTTCTCTGTATCTTCTCCATCACAACTATATCTTTTTTGAGATGTGGTGACCAGAATTGTACACATTTCCTAGTGTGTAGCAGATGGACTCAGGACCAATGGGTATAGTGTACTCCTGATAGCAGTTGGAGGCGGATCAGATTTCAATCTGACATCAGCCTTAGTACATATACCCCTGCAGGAAGTGCAGCTCTTCAGTATTTTCCGTCTCCATAGCAGTTAGGGACTCTATGCACGCTAGCACAGCGTTAGAGTAATTTTGCCAAAGAAAACCAAATTAAAGAAGAAAATCTTACCTCTACAGATGAGCCCCGCTCTCCTGCGGCGACACCTTTGGGTCCCTCCCCCAGTTGAGATTTCCCGAGGTGATTTCCGCGATCCCTTGAAGGTAAGCCTCGGAACGGCGGCCGACCCTCGGCAGGGACCTAGCCCCCGACATCGGGTGAGGCTGAGAGGCAGCGGGTGCAACCTCGAGCATGGCAGTGAAGGTATTTTCCCTCTCCCCCCGCAGCCGGAGACCGCCCGGAACGAAACCGGGAAGCGCCGAGACAAAGTAAGGTAGAAATCTATTTAAAAGTCTTCGGTCTCCGAAGCTCGAGGAGACGTGCAGGTCGCCAATCGGGACCAGTGCCACCAGGTTGATAGGCCCTAGCAGGACTAGACCCCGGTCAGATCCGAGGGCCCTCCAAGGTAGTTGCCATATTGTCTGCGTGGTCGCCGTCACCATTTTGGCTCTGTTCGCTGCCCTGTCCACCATTTCGATCCGTGCGCACAGAGACGAGTCGTGCGCACAAATACCTTGTGCGCACAATGTTGTACCAGGTGCACAAGCAACGCGCTTACTGTGCCGGGCGCATAATTTCAACCTGTGCGCACAACAGTGCACACATCTCCCTGCACGCGCGCACCAAACCTACGCGCGCAACTTCGACGCACACCGAGCGCACAACTGTATGGTACAACGCACAAGCCATGTCACCACCGGAAAATAAACTCAAAGCTCAGGGCCTTTGCCCAGCATGCCACATTAGAGCTGCAACAGCATGAGGAGGCCACGGCCCTGTGTATACAGTGCAAAAGAGGCCCTAGGGGATCCAACTCATGGCCCTTCCCAGCTGGTACCAGACCCCAGCCTCTCGAGCAGTACGTCGGACCTAGCATTACACAGTGGGACCCCCCCTCAAACGGGGCTCCCCAGGGACAAACGGCGCCACCCTAGTCTAAGACCCAGCATCTATCTCCTGGGTGGAATTCTTCAAAGTCTGCATACCTCGTTCACATGCAACCGGGGCCTTCCGATAATACTGCCTCAGGCTCCACCAGAGGGACCTCACAACATGCCAGGACCCTCTATGCCCAGGGAAGTGATCCCACCGCCAAAGCCCCACTTCGTGGTAATCTCTCTACCTGGGGTACCCGCTCCTCGGTGAGCCCTTCTTATTTCAGGTACCTATCCTGGGAGACCGGGTACTCGCTCCTCGAGGCCTGCTCTCCCTAATCTGGTGCCTGCCACTGAACAACTTCTGCTTGACTGGACCTTCCAACTACAGCTTCTTGCTCCAGTGAGTACTAACCCTTTCAGTTTTGTCTTCAGCTCCAGTGCTCCGCTCTACATCCGGGACCTGTTTCCTGTTACGGCCGCGCTGCCTACTATCTACTTGAGTGTGAGACTGGTCTTCTCTGCTGAGGACCACTGGGACTGCTTCACCTGGGGTTACCCATCCACTGCTGCCCGCTCCCTGGGGAGTGCCATTATCTGTATAATAAATTCAACCCCCCTTGTTGTCATGTCTCAAGTCTAGCCTAGTATTGCGGTTCCTCACGGGGCTCCTCCCCCTGGGAGTAGCCATCACTGCAGTACCCAAGAATCCGCTCCAACACCTCAAAACCATAACAGGCGCTACTGTTAGGTTCCTCAGACATTTTCTTTTTTTTTTTTCTGGGGATCTATTTCTGGCGTATTGGGCGCACTGTGCTTTTGGTCAATGAATTTCTGGATGGCGGCCATCAGCTCTTCCAGCTGATTCTCTACAGATGGTCTATGGTGTAAGAAGATAATTTTAGGCAGCTTAGCTAGATCCCCAGAAGACCTTTTGATGTGAAGAGAGCTATGGATCAGAACAGGCCCCAAATATATATTTAAGTAAAAGGATTGTAAAGGCATGACAACGATCACCATCTTTTGTTTCCTTTCAATTCCGGAGATTCCCTGGCACCAATGAGCTGATAATGAGTTAAGAGACACCAGATGTCTTTTGAGGTTATCAACTGACGCTCAATTTTGCCGGCGTCCGGTTCTCAAACCCGCTGACAGCCACGGTTCAGAAAACGGTCACTGGCATAATTGAGTGTCCGTCTTCCGACCCGCGGGCCGATTTTAAATTTTATTTTATTTTATTTTTTTTTTAAATTTTGGGGCCTCCAACTTAATATTGCTATGATATTAAGTTGGAGGGTGTACAGAAAAACAGTTTTTTCTGCTTTTGTGTACACTTCCCCGGCAGAAATTAACTCCAGCCTTTGGACAGGCGTTAATTTTTGAAAGTAAAATGTGCGGCTTCGCTGCACATTTTCTTTCTGGATTGTGTGGAAATAACTAATAGGGGCCTCAACATGCATTTGCATGTTGCGGGCGCTATTAGTTTTGGGGGGTTGGCCGCACGTTTTTCGATGCGCTATTACCCCCTTACTGTATAAGGGGTAAAAGCTAGCGCGTTGAAAACGCGTGGCCAAACCCAGGCTAACAGTGCGCTCCATCGGAGCGCACTATACTGTATCGGCCCATTAGTGAGGGCATTTCTTGAGCTGTCCTGGGATACTCTGATGTCCTACATGCTCAGTTCTGGAGAGACAGGATTTGGCATAACAATAACTGTTTTTCTTTTAATAACTGAACCATATTTTGAGACAGCTTTAGCTGATACCTGGATTCATTTAAATTTATTACCAATACTTGGTTTTCTTTTTCTAAATTTAAATTTGCTTCTTGTAGCTGGCAAAGCAGAGCTGTATTTTGCTTACTCTTTGCTTATCTTCCTGTGCTCTAACAAGCATTTGAACCTCTGCAAGTTGTGGAGTAAATGTTCTATTGCTAGCCTTTAACGATTCACTTTCAGTAGGTGTGCCTCTTGAAGAGTCACTCTCCATTGTAAATCTCTGATCTGCCCCTCCCTTTCAGAGACTTGAAACTCCAATTGCCTTAATTTCTTGTGAGGATTTTTTTTTTCTCTCTTGAACCTGTTCTGCAGCTTCCTCTGAATTTGCCTCCTCTTCCTGTTCTCCGAGAGACTCCTGCAATTCCCGAATTTTCTCTAAATATTCGGGTAGTTTATCTAAACAGGGCCTTTAGGCTGTCCTTCAGCAATCTGTTTCTCTAAGGGCTTGTACCTATATTATTAGCCCTTGGTTCTCTTCTACTACTAATCTGCTATCTCTTTCCTGCAGTGAGCATTTTTCACTACAACACCCTCTATTTCTGCTCTTAGCCAACTAATATCTTTTTCTAATGCTTGATTTAAGTGACAGTAAATGTGAGTTATTTTGCAATAATTCTTTTAATAAGTGCAAAATGGTGGCATATTCAGCTGATGTCTTACTGGTTAATTTGGATTCACTAACTGAAAATTTCAGAGTAGTACCATAAAAATTATTGACAGTTTCCTAATTGTAGGTATGTGTCTTTTAAATGTTCACGTACCCTAGAGACCTGGCGCTATACAATCTTCTTTCTTAGTATAAACCTGCATAATTCTCATCTTCTATTTCTAGTAAAGCTGATTGCACATCTCTGGTGCATGGGCGTGGCCTATCATATCTCAAGAAAACCTCCATTTATGTACGCGATATGAGAGGTTCAGGAACCTGTCTGCTAGTGTGCCCCCTCCCCCTTTCTCCCACACCTGTGGGGCTGGCCAGGCTACAGACAGTTTCTCCCTATTACCTCCTATGCCACACACAGTCCTGAAATCATTCAGGAATGACGTGTTTTATCCACAGAAATTAGATTTTTATTTGTCTGACTTTGTAGGCTTAGCATTTAGAAAATGATACACAGTACTTTCTCTAACATCCTTGCTACTGAGCACCAGTTTATGCTAAAGGAGGCTCTACTACACCATTAGTGGCTTTAAACATGCCAGAAACCTTAACCTGCATTATATATATTAAGACCGATAGTTAATTTACTAACCCCAATAACTTCAGGAGATTCCCTCTATTTACCTCCAGAGCCGTCTCTGGCAGGTTTCGTGGATCGTCTCGAGCGACGGGCTTGCTTTCTAGGTTTGGGTACTGGATGGCTGAAGAGGCATCTCTCTGCTCTGGACTGTCCTGGACTCTCTCTTCAGTCTCTCAGCCACACTCGGTCCTTTCCTTCCTCCACAGGGGGAGTTGAAGGGTTCCTTCACGTAATCTGCCCCTTTTGGTAGTCAGCTCTCTCCTCCTCCTCTTCCTTTCCTCCTTCTTATAACC
The DNA here is from genome assembly GCF_901001135.1 of Rhinatrema bivittatum. Classification (NCBI taxonomy): domain Eukaryota; kingdom Metazoa; phylum Chordata; class Amphibia; order Gymnophiona; family Rhinatrematidae; genus Rhinatrema; species Rhinatrema bivittatum. The sequence goes on from NC_042619.1 coordinate 217,700,370, forward strand.
AGCCAGCCTATGCTCATGCATGAGGTTCATGCAGAATCATGCGGTGAGTGGAGGATGTTTTCTCGGTATTGCAGGTCTTGTCCCCACCCCCTTTAAGCTCTCAGGGGGCTCCTGCCACATCTTCTCACGACCACAAAGTCTGTCTTATGGACTCTCCTTGGGCGACTCTGACCTCTACTCTTAGGGAGAAGTTGGTTTTCTCCCCTCTGCCTTGGTTTATTTATCCAGTGGCCTATAGGAAAACAAGCAGATCTTGCTATGCTGGTTAAAGTTCTCATCTTTTTTTTTCTTTCCTCTGCTGAGACAGGGTCTTGGCAGGGTATCCATCTTTTGCAATCTCTGTCCCTCTGTGGCCGAGATTCATCTTCGGGGCCTCCAGTGGTAAAATATCGGGTATCCCTCTCCATGCCCTTTGAACCATGCACTGCTGAGTGACTGACAGCTTTCCCTCATGTTCTAGTTTAAAAACTGCTCTACTGTATCTCCTTTTAAAAGTTAGCACCATCAGCCTTTCGCAATAGGCTTTCCCCTTTCCCAAAATGTTGCCCCAGTTCTTAACAAAACTAAAGCCCTCTTCCCTGCACTATTGAGGCTCTGTCTCTGGGATCCTGCGCATGGAACAGGGACCATTTCAACGAATGCTACCCTGGAGGTTCTGGATTTAAATTTTCTACTTAAAATCCTAAATTTGGCTTCTAGAACTTCCCTCCCATAACTTCCTGTTTCGTTGGTGTCCGCATGTACCATGACAGCCAGCTTCCCTCCAGCACTATCTAAAATCCTATATAGGTGACCTGTGAGGTCCACCACCTTTCCAAGTGATCCTCACATCCACCAGCAGTAGTTACCAATTAGTTGGCGCATTAAATTTAAGAAATGTTTTCTTATCTTTAAGATCATCCACAGCCTTGCTCCTAAATGTTTTTGTTCTGTGTTGAAAATATATATCAACCTGTCCGTCTTTGAGATGATCTTCACAAAATTTAAACAACTATAAATTCTTTTAGGTTCACCTTCCAGAATCCAGAGAGAGGTTGTTCTGTGTGGCTGGATCAGAAGGTTACTCTTTTTGAGGTTTAGGAAAATGCTTAAGGCATATTATTTAGCCAAGCTTTTGAGTACATGTTGTGAGCTAACTGGGTCCTGGGGCCTCAATTGGGGATGATGCAAAACAGTGCACCCCGATGCGGGTTAAATGGGCGCTAATCCACCCTCTAATGCAATAGGGGGATTAGCGCTATTTAACCTGCGTTGGACGCGGAGTGAATTTAATAGGCCTCATCACATGCAAATGCATGTGAATGAGCCTATTACTCATTCACTCAGATGCACATTTATCGCGCAGCTATTAACGCCTGCCTGGAGCAGGCGTTAATAGCTGAGCAAGGTAAAAGTACAGAAAAACAGAAAAAACTTGCTTTTCTGTACTTCTTTTTTTTAAGTAAAAAATAAAAAAAAAAAACAAAAACTCGGCAGACAGCCGGGTTATGAAGACCGGCGTCGGTTTTCATAACCAACCATCTGCCAGTAATGAAAACGGACTCGACGTCTGAGTTTACCAGCGTCGGTCTTCATAACCGACAGCAGCCGTAGGGTCGCGTTAGCAAGGAGATGCTAAGGTCGCGCAAGTAACCCTGGCGCCTCCTTGCTAGCGCGACCCCCTAATTTGAGTATTGCATGGCGCCAGGGCTGGTGCAAGGGTAATTGGGGCGTCCTAGGCGACCCTTGCGCTAAACCCCCAACCGCTGCCCCCCCAGTCGCGGCCCCTCCCCGATCACGCCCTCCCCCCCACCTGTTTCGGCGCAGTCTGTGTGCTTCACAGGGCTGCGAGCAGCGCACAGTCTCTATTTCTCTTTGTCGCGAGCGGGATAGGCCCCGCTTGCGGCACCACGTGGCCGCTCTTCGGCGCCCCCTATGGCTCGGCGCCCTAGGCGACCGCGGAAGTTCGCCTAATGGATGCGCCGGCCCTGCATGGTGCCTTGTGGGCGCTATGCACGCATTAGGAAAGCGGGCACTGACTTTTCAGCACCCGCTTTCTGCGCTTTATATTGCATCGGCCCCATTGTGTGGTGAGGAGTGGCAGGTATTATAACATGTTATACATTTGTTCTGTTTGTGGATTTTTGCTAGTCTTTTCTTTTTTAATTGGGTATTTATCCATTCAAAGCTGGGACGATGCCGATTTTATGTTTTATTTATTTATTTATTTATTTATTTGAGGATGTATATGCAGCCTTAATCCACAGCTCAAGGCGGCTGACGGAGATAAAACATTCATGAAATCAAATGGAACTCAGAAACAACTCCTGATTACAAAACAACACCGTCCATTCCACCTCCCACAATGCCGCAGCCTCTAACCATGCACGTTGAGGTTTTGTTTGATTTTGTTATGTCATGAACAATCGTCATCCGCTTAGAGCAGCTGATAGGTAATTTATAAATATTTTAAATAAAATGAAATAAATTGTGGATATCCTCAAAACCGGACTGGCTGTGGGGGATAATAGGACCAGTTTGGGACAACTGATGTATGATATAACGGGGTGTTATTGGGGAGATGAAACTGAACCCTCGCCTAGATAGAAGGATTAAAATAAAAGTCTGCTTCACATAGTGGGGTGAGAGGGTGCAGTGCGCTGTGACAAGAAAAGATGACAGCCTGCCTCACAGGATCCCGAGATTCAGCCCAGTCTCATCCCAATACAAGCAGCAGGACAACACATATCCTCAATTATTTTGAACGTCTGCACGCATTTACAGCTTGACGCACCCAACAAATATCCAATATTTATTTTATTTTTTTTTGTAACTATGTCGTTGTGTTGTTGTAACCTCCTGTAACCCTCATAATTACAGGCTCAGCTCAAGTTTATGGCAGCTCGCCTATGTACCCAAGACTGACTCAGCCTGTCCCAGATGACCCGGCGCCACCATCTGCTAACTCCTGTCTAATTATTCAGTGTCTGTTATTCGCTTCAAACCAATCCCTTCTGGAGCATGTGTGCACAGCACAGGGATATAAATACACAGCTGGGTTTGCAGCCTAGGCTTTCACTCTTCCGGCAGTACAATTTCACTCATAACGTGTTGCCACCATCCCTTCCCAAAAACTCCTTCACGGGCCAGAGGGCAATAAATAATAAATATCCTAGAAGGTGTTTCACAGCTCTGCTGCAGATTCTTAATCACCTGTGCTGGAGATCTGGATTTCTGCTGCTGTGAACTTGTCAGGGAGCCTCAGCTTCCGACCACTGATTAACATATACCAGCTCCTTGCTTACAGTGACCCTGCTAGCCCTGGTCCCCCTAGCTATTCGAAGGACCTTCACAAATATAGCATGAAGGCACTGAAAGGAATGCCAGAGAGCGATGGACAGAACCAGAGCAGGCCTGAGTATACGGAAGGCCCTTCTCTCTTTTCAGCTCATAGCTGCAGAGCAGTCTGTGGGACCCTGGCTCCGAGCCCTGGAACTGTCACCCATCACCCAGTCCACCAAGAGAGGCTGAGCCAGGCCTGTCCTTTCTTCTGTTGCAGGCAGGGAGACGTAGTCAAAACATTTCTTGGGGGGAATGGTAACCGAACTTTATGCACGCAAAAGGCAAAAGCGAGATGAATCAGCCTGGATGAGGTGGCAACTCTAACACCCTCCAGGTAAATTAATGTATGAATTGGCACCTAAGTCTGTTTGTTTAAAAGAAACCTGTCCTCTTTGTGTGCTGTAACAAACACAGTAATGCAGTGGGTGTCAGCATTGAACTTACCCAGCCTGCCTGACTGCCCCTGCCTACGCTGGACTTTCTGAACACCACCCCTTGCACTAAAGGTAATCTCCTAGCTATCAACCTTACAAGCTTGAACACCTGCATGAAGCTGCTCCCAATCTATTTTTGCTTGGAAGCGTAACCAAGACATCAGGCCAACTATGCTAGGTGATCCATCACCTACTCTAGTTATTATCTGAGCATTTCAAATCACTACCACTACTCTGGTAGTTGGCCTTGCCACCTCGCCCTGCCAGCTTGCCCTAGCCCTAAACGCACTCCGTGAAAGCTAATTACTCATTTGGCGTAGACGAGGGTCATATGTGTTTCAATATCTAAACCAAGACTGAAGCCTCCCCTCCCCACCACTCTCTGTATTTGTCCTAAGCATGCATGAGTTTTTGGTTTTTACCATCTCTGCTGATAGGTTATTCCTCATAAAGAATTTCAGTACCTCTGTCCAGAGCCTTGCTCCTTCCTACTTCACATCACGATCCCTTTTTTTTTGGGGGGGGGGGGGGGGGGGGGAGACTGCTACCTTCTTGCACAGGTGTTGGGGGTGCTGGGACCCAATGAAAGCGTCTGCAACAGCAATCTTTTCATTAAGAGAGAGAAAGAGAGCGGAAAAGGAAAGCAGGCAGAGGGGCCTGATAAGATGTTCGTCCCTTTGAAATGCCTGCCTTAACGGGAAAGCCTTCAGCTGGGTGCAAGCTGAGGAAAGCAAGTTCTACAGTAAGAAATGGGTCTCTCAATGGGGTTTCTGTTACATGGGGCAAGGAAGGCCTCGCTGTGGCTGATCTTAGAGAGTATCTCCATGTCTCTGGGTGAGTCTGTGTGATAGATGCGCAGAAGGGCACAGATCCAGGGCAAGACATTCAGAGCCGATGCAATCTCAGTGTGGGAAAAACCAGGCACTCGTGATTGAGCGCCTGCTCTCCTAATGCATGCCGATCGACCTTCCCCGGGGTGCCCGATTTAATAAGGAGGCACTAGGGGAAATGGTGCACCCCTTGTGCTTAGCCACAGGTTAGGAAAATGGACACTCATTAATTGAGCGTCCCTTTTCCTAACCTGACCGCTGGCACACTTAAAAAAAAAATTAAATGTTCTCCTTTTTTGTTCCTCCGACTTACCAGGATAGTAAGTCAGAGAAAATACAGAAAAGCAGTATTTTTTTTTTTTTTGCAGGGGGGGGGGGGGGAGGATTAGAGGAATAGCTAATAGCCTCATCAACATGAATTACCTGTGTGAGCACTATTAGCTTCGCAGGGGATTGGCTTTGGGTTTTGGATGCACTAATCCCTTTATAGCATAAGGGGTTGTGGATCCGTCCAAAACACGTGCCCAACAACGGGTTATCCAGTAGTTAAGTATCATCATTGTAATTTTGTATTTGATTCTGCATTGTATTAGGAGCCAGGGGAGAGAGGTGCAAAACGGGTGGGACATGATTCCCGCTGCTGGTGTTCCTGCAGCAGAATTCCCGCGCTATTCGCAGTGCCCTGAAGGGCGTTCGCCGGAGCCCCGATGTAAGCAGAGCTGTGGAAGTCCAGGCCAGGGTTGTCAGCAGAAGCGCTTGGGGCACTGGCCAACAATTTCCGGGGCTCATCGGCGCTTCTAATCGACCGATTCCCTTTACTTCCCACAGAATCGGTGCCAGAGATCTGGAGCCAGGAGGAGCCACATCCTCCGGCTGTGCAGCTTTGAAGCACACGGCGGCGAAACAGCGGTGGGAGTGGGGGCGGGGAGGCTGCATCCCCCCCGATCTCCTCCTAGCGCCGCTCAGAGTGCGAGGGGGGTGGAGGCAGAGGAGGACAGAGGTGGAGAGAGAGAAAGGGGGCGGTTTATGCTTTTGTTACCGAGAAGCAGAGCTTCCAACACTCTCTTGATCATTCGAGGGTTTTGTTTTTTTTTTCCTATCCCTCCAGGAGCGTCTACAGTTGCCAATTCAAGCCCAAAAGAGAAGAGCATGGGAGAGCAGGCAGAGCTGCATCGATCCGTAGATAAGATTGAGGAAAGCCCGTGGAGAGCAGCATGGGAGGAGGGAACAAGAGATCGAGTCGGGTAGGTGTTCAGAATAAGCAGGAGACAGGAGAGAAAGGGTTAAATACATTTTTTTTAAAGTTTTTTTTTATATTTTAACTTCAAATTAAAAGCAAATTCCTCCCCCTCCCCTGCAAGCCCCCCCTCCCCACTCCGATTTTAAAGTATGTTACAAAATGGTAAAAAGGCCAAAAAATGAACACCGAATGTGTAATGCCATAAGCAAAAGCCGCAAGCCCTATGTGTAATGTGAGAGGAGAAAGTGGGATTGTGGCAGGGCTGAGGCTCATCGAGGCAGGGCACTCGTGTATAACCTAAAGACAAGGAATATCATGGTAGGCTTGAGGATGGAGCGGTTGTGGTATCCTCACACTAGTCTGACCAAGGTCCATGGAGCCCAGTGGCCCAGTCCAAGTCACAAGAATCCAGCAGAACCCCTGAAAGAGATCTCTTTCTTCTTACTGATGCCCAGGAAGTCTACCTGGCTAACAAACGGGCCGATACAGTACAGTGCGCTCCGGTGCAGCGCACTGTTAGCCCGGGTTTGAATGTGCGTTTGACGTGCTAGCTTTACCCCTTATACAGTAAGGGGTAAAGCTAGCACGTCAAAAACGCGCGGCCAACACCCCTGAAACTAATAGCGCCTGCAACATGCAAATGCATGTTGCAGGCGCTATTAGTTATTCCCGTGTGAATCAGAAAGTAAAATGTGCAGCCAAAGGCAGGCACTAATTTCTGCCCGCACCTGGAAAGTGCACAGAAAAGCAGTAAAAGCTGCTTTTCTGTACACCTTCCGACTTAATATCATAGCGATATTAAGTCAGAAGCCCCAAAATTAAAAAAAAAATCAAAAATTTTAAAAAATAAATTTTAAATCGGCTGGCAGCCCACTGGTCGGAAGACGGACGCTCAATTTAGCCGGCGTCCATTTTCCAAACCCGTGGCTGTCAGCAGGCTAGAGAACCGACACTGGAAAAATTGAGTGTCGGTTGTCAAACCTGCTGACAGCCACCGCGGGCCCTAATTTGCATGTTCTCCCCCCCTGAATCGCGCGCACAGGAGAGCGAGCGCTCACCCATTCTCCCGCGACTTTTACTGAATCGTCCCGAAAGTGTTGTGGGCTTTTCTTCAAGGAGATGTCCAAACCTCTTTAAGAACATAAGATTTGCCATACTGGGTCAGACCAAGGGTCCATCAGGCCCAGTATCCTGTTTTCAACAGTGGCCAATCCAAGTCACAACTACCTGCCAAGCACTCAAACATTAGATAAATCACAAGCTACCACTGCTTATTAATTACCATAATGGCAGTTTATGGATTTTTCCTCTAGGAACTTATCCAAACCTTTTTTAAACCTTTTTTTTTAGCCCAGTTACGCTAACTGCTGTAACCACATCCAGAGCTTAACTATGTGCTGAGTGAAAAATAATTTTCTTTGATTTGTTTTAAATGAGCTACTTGCTAACTTCATGGAATTCACCCTGGACCTTCTATTATCTGAGAGAGTAATTAACCGATTTACATTAACTTGTTCAAGTCCTTTCATGATTTTGTAGACTTCTATCATATCCCCCTTCAGTCGTCTCTTCTCCAAACTGAACAGCCCTAACTTCTTTAGCCTTTCCTCATAGGGCAGCCATTCCATGCCCCATATCATTTTGGTCGTCCTTCTCTGCACTTTTTCCAGTACAGCTTTATTCTTTTTGCGATGCTTGACCAGAACTGCCCACAATATTCATGATGCAGTCTCACCATGGAGCAATACAGAGGCATTATGACATCCTCCGTTTTATTTGCCATTCCCTTCCTAATAATTCCTAATATTCTGTTTGCTTTTTTGACTGCTGCAGCACACTGAGCCAACAATTTCAATGTATTATCCAGTCCACTATGATGCCTAGATCTCTTTCCTAGGTGGTAACTCCTAAGAAACAACCTAACATTGTGTAACTACAGAAAGGGTTATTTTTCCCTATATGCATCACTTTGCACTTGTCCACATTAAATTTCATCTGCCATATGGACACCCAGTCTTCCAATCTCACAAGGTCCTCCTCCTGCAATTTATCACAATCCGCTTGAGATTTAACTACTCTGCATAATTTTGTGTCATCTGCAAATTTGATCACCTCACTCGTTGTACCCCTTTCCAGATCATTTATAAATATATTAAAAAGCACCGGTCCAAGTACAGATCCCTGAGGCACTCCACTGTTTATCTTTTTCCACTGTGAAAACAGACCATTTAATCCTGCTCTCTGTTTCCAGTCTTTTATCCAGCTTGCAATCCACAAAAGGAAATCATCTCCTATCCCATAACTTTTTAGTTTTCTTAGAAGCCTCTCATGAGGGACTTTGTCGAACGCCTTCTGAAAATCCAAATACACTACATCTACTGGTTCACCTTTGACCATGTTTATTCACCCCTTCAAAAATAATGCAGGAGATTTGGAAGGCAAGACGCCCCTTGGGTAAATCCGTGTTGTCTATGTCCCATCAAACCCTTCTGTTTGTTGCCTGCCTTTCTGACTACCTGTTTAAAGCAAAACACACTAAATAATATACCTCAATAGTTTACATCTCCCCAATACTTTTAAGTTTTAAACATTTCTCCGAGCAGTAGTTATTGATTCTTTCCAGCCACCAGCAAGGTAATCCTTGATCATAAGTCCCACTGTTGCTCCTTGTGGCCTTGGGCAAGTCAGTGCCTCAGGTACAAACTTAGGGGGTTATTTCTAAGGACTTATCGCGTGCATTAGGGCCTTTTTGCAGTGGTAACACTAAAATTAGGGGGAGGGGAGAAGTCGGGGCGGAGTTAGGGAGGAGTCGGCGGCAGCACCGCTGCCAGTGATAATGTTTCGAACATTATCGCCCGCAGTAGCACGGGGAATTGCACCACCTTTTTACAGTGGCGCTATGCCCGCGATAGCCTGCAGCCGGCCGCACCGCAGCAGGTGAAATTGCATCGCCGTGGTGCGATCGGCTGCGGGTTATCGCCCCCTTCAGCGCAGGCTTCATCATTCCGCGCGGAATGATGAATCCTGGCCTTAGATTGCAAGCCCTCTGGGGATAGGGAAATGCCTACAGTACCTGAATGTAATCCGCTTTGAAGCGCTGAAAAGCGGAATATAAAAAAAAATCTAAAATAAAAATAAACAAATAAATAATCCTCTCCTCTCAGTGCTTCCTCAGAGAAGAGAGGATTGTCGCTTCCACCACAAGTATTTTGTATAATTTTTTTTAAATCTGCTGGTTGGTGCATGGAGTGTCCCCTTATTTTAGTATCATTTAGAAGAGTAAATAATTGTTCTTTATTTACCTCTTCCACTCCACTCATGGTTTTGTAAATCTGTTTTGTTTTTTTTTTCTTCCCTATTATTCCTAATTCTCCTTTCTTTAATTTTTGGGCTCCTGCGGTCAGGCAGCAGAAGGGTGAAGTGCAGCAGAGACAAATCATATACAAATTGCTCACATGTAAATGTCCTTTAGAATAGTTTATTTAATTTATATTTCACTTCTCCTCACTTCAGAGCTGATTACATTCAGGTACTGTAGGAATTTCCCTATTCCCAGGGGGCTCACAATCTGTTTGAACCTGAGGTCACAGAGGGTGAAGTGACTTGCCCAAGGTCACAAGGAGCAGCAGTGGGATTTGAACCCTGGCTTGTAGCCTGCAGCTCTAACCACTGCGCAACAGTCCACAGCATTTGCCCTTTTACTACAGCTCTGGCTTCGTCCTGCATCGCAGTCTTTCCCCTCCTATTTCAGCTATCCACACAGCTTGCCCTTCACAGCAAGGTTATAGTGCTGCCGGGCTTGTATCCCTCCTGTAGAAGGGAATCACAAAGTAAAGGCGCCTACTCCTCCTTAGCTGCATTTACCCATTTCCAGCACCAGCTCCAAAAAGTAAACCTCAAACCCAGTCCCCTGGTTCAGAGAGAACATGCTGGTGAGATTCAGAGACAGCCTGAACCTAAAATTCCACTCTAGTGCCCCATCCTTAGACTCAGCTGACCTTATCCATAGGAAAAAAACAAACAAACAAGAAAATCCTCCCCGAAGCCGTTTTCTATTCAGGGACCGACTCCAACTGGCGAAGGACGAAGCAGTCTTAACCCCTCGGTGTCTTAGTCACCGCTTCAGGGCTGCTGGCTCCCCTCTGCCAGGCCTGGCAGGTTCCTTGCCCTCCCAGCTCCTGCTGCCGCCGCCGCCAGCTCCCATCGCTCCCGGGCCCTTTCATTTACAGCTCAGCAGAGAGGGCGGAGCCGGCAGCAGGAGGTGGGGGTCAGAGGCACCGGGGCACCAGCTCTGCCTTACTGCCAGTCGAACTGCAGGGAAGGAGGGGGGCGGGCCACAACCGCTGTTTATTGGCCCTTCAGGCCAAGTCTGGGGGCTTAGACCCTGCACTCCATGGTGGGAGACAGGAGAAGTCAGCAGGAGGAGCAGCGCTTCAGGTCCGAGGGATGTGGTGGGTGGGGGTGGTCAGTCTTCTGCAGCTGCACCGGGAAGCAGTGGTGTCCTATGCGATCGCACGGGTCACAAGCCTCGAGCACCAACCCTGCACCACTTAATATGCTTTCTACAGAGAACCAGTTTATTTAAGACAGCCTCAATGAGTTTAACTAAAGCACTCTTGAGAGTCTGAAAGATGCGCGGAAGCTCGATAGGGAGGGTGCATGCCAGAAAGGGATGTAGATGCTGTGAAAGATCCATAGGTAATCTGAGGTTTACATGCTGCCTTTCTGGAAGTAATACCTAAACTGAAAACACATAACACGAAATATAAAAAAAAAAACCCCAACATATTAATACAATTCCTAGGGCAGCAACGGGTTCTAATTCACTCTCACGGGAGAAACCCAATGTTGTCCTAAATCTAAAATAAGATTAGTATTCTCCCTCTCAATACAGTCCCGACATTCATAGACCCTGCAGCCAAACTCCCTACAAATATATACTGCAACAATAATAGCTCTCAAACCTCCCATATATTATTGAAAAAGGCCTTCTTAATAGCAAAAAATGTCAAGATTAACTTGTTGACTAACATCACGATACATGGCCCTACTGTCGTACAATGGATCAAGAGACGTCATTGAAGTCCCCTTCCCCAAAAGACAACATTAGTGAGGACATTATAAGTGCCCAATACAGCATTTTCTCTTTGAGAGAGAAAGTGTATGCCTCGCCCTCCTTTCAAATGCATACATTCAAACAACACATCTGGGACGCCCTGCTAACTTTCCCTTACAATATAGGTGTTTTGTCTCCCCTGGAAACTGAAAATCCTCTTTTCGCATAAACATCTCACACCTTTGCATGCAGCATCAGCCTCAATAGCAGGCGGGCAATTGTGTAGAGCTTATATTTTGTGTTATACTGCCACCTGCTGGTTAAATAGTTGTTGCCTGTATAACCACTACAGCATCTGTAACCTTTATTTTCATAGGTCATGTAAGGGGCATTATAGGAGATTTCCCTTACTATCAGGCCCATTCAGTAAAGTCCGCGGGAGAGCCGGTGCTCCGAGGCGAGCGCCCGCTCTCCCGACGCGCGCCCAGGCACCTCTCCTGGGCGTGCAATTCTTTATTTAAATTAGGGCCCATGCTAATAAGGAGGCGACGGCTGTCAGCGGGTCTGATAGCCAACGCTTAATTTTACCGGTATCGGTTGTCGAACCCACTGACAACCACGGGTTGAGAAAAAGGACGCCGGCAAAGTTGAGCGTCCGTTTTCCAATCCGCGGGCAGAATTATTTATTTTTTTAATTCTTGGGGCCTCCGATTTAATGTCGCTATGATACTAAGTCAGAGGGTGTACAGAAAAGCAGTTTTTTTCTGTATACTTGCCCACTGCCGTCTGAAATTAACCCCTGCACATTTTACTTTCTGTATTGCGGGTACTAACTAATAGGCTCATCAATATGCATTTGCATGTGATACGCGCTATTAGTTTCGGGGGGGGGGGGGGGGGGGGGGGGGTGTTGGCCGTGCATTTTTGACAGTATAAGGGGCAATAATAATGCATCAAAAACGCGCGGCTAAACAGCGCGCTCAGCTGTTTTTCTCTGGGAGAGGAGTCTCCATTTAGACAAATGCTCTGAGCTAAGACTGTTGTATGGGTCACATCTGACCTCCAGAACTTAAAGGCAGCTTTGCTTTGCTTTTCACACTAATTCAGTAGAAATATTCAAAGAGCTCATTAGAACTAGAAACAGGTCAGAGACACTACAGCAGTTGTTCTTATTTCCATTTCCTCTTACAGCAAGTTCTAGCATTATCCAGCTGTTTGGTTTTTTGTTTAAATAAATGGCCTGGAAGTTAAAAAGCAAGTCTGTGTTTATGAAGCTGATTTAAACTTTAGCCAGGGTCCCTGGTCTCCCACGATCGTGCAGCCATGGCAAGAGCTGCAAAATTGGACCCTTGCCATGGAATTAGCTAATCCTGGTCAAATTGCCGTGAAAGATGAGGGACCCAAGCATCGGTGGCCGTGGATAGCACATTTCTCTTCTGCTCATTTCGGAAGCGTAACTTTGGTGGCAGTGGTCGGCGCGATCTACCTCCCCCCCGGCTCCCTGGTTCATATTTTTCCCTGCCTCACTCATGTCCCCTTGCTCACTGGTTCCTATCACTGCAAAATAGGAGGCGGGGGGGGGGGGGGAACGGCAGCCTTGCAGCTTCTCTGACGAGTGCTCCCTCCTTCCATGCCAGGGCCCGAACGGCGCAGCTTTCAGATATGCGGTTTAAAGCCCAATGCTTGAGCCCCAGCAGGGGAGAGGGGAGGGAGGGAGGATGTGCCACAAAGAATAGGCAGGAAGTAAAATTTGCTTGCAGTAGAGAACTGTATGTATGCAAATCTCTCTCATGCATATTCATTGTGGATATCCCGAAAACCCAACACAGTGGGAAAAACTGCAGTAGGCGACTCTCCCCCCGCTTCACGATGCTAAGGTGCCTGGTGCCAGCGCTTTAACTGAGCTGGAAGCCCAGAGGAGGAGGAGGGAGGCTTCCAGGCAAAAGAAGAAAGAGCGGAGAGAAACCTTAACCCTGCTTCCCCCCCCCCCTTCCTTCCCGCCAAGTGAAGCCCATTAGTCAAAGCCAGAGGTCACTGAACTCCATCAGCTAGCCAGCTTCGCCTGCCCTCTAAAACAAAGGCTGCTCCACCAAGGCCTCACACAGAACTGTATTGATTTTATAGGTTAGATTTAATAATCAGACAAAATTGAGTAAAAAAAAAAAAAGTTAAAAATGGAATAGTGAGTCAGCTTGCTTGCAGAGGGTTGCAGTGGAGAGTGTACAGTTTTGCCTCTGGGTTTTGCGTATTGCAGTTTCCAGAAGAGAAAACACTTCCACAGCAAGCAAAAAAATATATATGTCCTGCGGGACTTTAATTCCATCTTTAAATTAGCCCTTGGGAGAACACTGTTTTGCATAAGATTGTGCTGGCACAATTTATTTATGTTTCTGTGCAGAGTATTTCCTCCGCCCGACGATGCAGGGCGTTAAAAAGCTTTGGGACAGAGAGGCGCCATTTCCAGAAGTTGCAAGCTAAGTGCTCGTTCCTTAAGGCTGGCATAGAACCTTCCTGCCTGGAGGAGGAGGAGGAGGAGGGTGCCCCACAGGCCCATAGCACGAGGAAGCTGCTGGTGGATCGGGAGGGGGTGAGGCATCCAGCATGAGCACTTGGGTCTGGGGTGCCACCAGCGCCTCTCGAGTTCACAGGCTGAGCTTCCACGGGCATCATTCGCCGCCCCCGTCGCACCATGCCGATTTCCCAGAGAGGCTTGGCCTCAGCCTGCAGGGCAGCAGCGGGTGAAGCAGCAACGGAGCCGCTGGCGATTGTTTTTTTTTTAATGAAAGCTACCAGATTGTGGCCAGCGGGCAGCCTCCACCTTTCACCGTAGCTGCAAGGAGGAAAAAGGGAGCAATCTGCCACACTTCAGCAAGGCTCTCAAGCCGACAGCCCGGCAAGAAAATCAGCAGTGAATGCACTGGCAGTGAAGAGATGGTCAGAGTCTGTCTTCAGACTGGCACCAGAGGCGATATACGACTAGGTGGGACACCCTCAGTGCTGTGCAGTCTTAACCAATTTTTCTTACGTACGTTATACCGGTAGTACGGTTCACTACCTTTTTAGCAGGGTGATCAGCCCTTTCACAGGAAGTCTCGCTGGCCTACAGCAGTTTCTATTTATATGCCTCAAAATCCTGAGAAATTCAGTGCGAGGACAGTCCCAGCAGTAGAAGGCTTGGCACAGGCTGTGCCTGTAGCTGTGCGAGCAAAGGATGGATAAGCAGCTTGGAATGTACGGAGCCCTTGGGATCCTGCCAGGTACTTATAGCCTGGATTGGCCTCTGTTGGAAACAGGATGCTGGGCTTGATGGACCCTCGGTCTGACCCAGTATGGCAAGACTTATGTTCTTGAGGAGGAGGGGAGGGGAAAAAATAATACCCGGATTTGTGGATATAGAGATTTGATCGGAGACTTTGAGTTGCCATAAATATGCTTCTCCCATTAATTACAAAAATGATAGAGAATGGACCAGCTTGCTTAGCCCCATGGAAATCTGATGCAGAAGTAGCAGGGCCAGAGGTTTGCTGGGCTAGGGGAGGAGGAGGAGGAGGTGATGCACTACCCTGTAACAGCTGAGAGGAGGGAGGGCGATGTGGGGTGCAGGGTGGGGGTTAGTGCAGGAGAGGTATCAGGGGTAGCAGGGGCTAGGGGAGGAGGAGGTGATGCACTACCCTGTAACAGCTGAGAGGAGGGAGGGCGATGTGGGGTGCAGGTTGCGGGTTAGTGCAGGAGAGGTATCCTTTCTTTGCTGCCAGTTGAGAGCCCGAGGAGGGGGCAGCTGCCTGGCATCTAATGCCAGTTGGCTCGCAGCGGCTTTGGTAACGGGCAGAGCATCACAAGGTGCTGACTTTAAGGTTTGCACGGACCAAGAAGGGTCCCTGCGGATAAAATATTTATCTCAGTAGATTAGAGAGCCCAGGATTTAATTAGCTCCCAGGGGTTAGTCATCAACACAGCGAGCAGTAAAGGCCTGAAAATAAGGATGGAAGGTGGGGAGGGAGGCATGGAAAGGGAGATAAAATAGGGCAAAAATAGCTGGAGGGAGGAGTGGAAAGGAGGGAGGAAATCACTGGAAGAGACTGCAAGGAGGGAGGGTGCAGGCAGGAGAGAGGGGGGAGTAAAGCAGCTGCTGGAGAGAGAAGGAAATAAAAGGAATGGAAGGGCGAGGATTTAGGAGGAAAAAGGGAAAGTAAATCTCACTCCTTGACTCGGGGAAAGTCGCAGCGAGGGGCAAATCCACAGAGCCCCAGTGCGGCTTCTAGAGCCAAGACGGAAACATGAATACAAATCAGGCTGCTTGATGGGTTGGGTAGAGCTGTGGGGACGGCAGAGGCAGCGCTCACAACCCTTGGGCGGAAGGCAGCGGTCTGATTGCAGGGGGCTGGAAGGAGCTCTGGCTGGGGCCGATAAAGACCAAACTGGCCCATGCCGTCTGCCCAGCAAGGTGTTTTGGGTGATAACAGCAGCTGCACGGTACAGGTTACCTCCTTCCCCGTGCAGAAAGCTCCCACATGTTCTTCATTTCTCACCGCTGGGTTTCTCCTTCGATGTACGAGAAAGGGAAAACTCCCCAGGCACCTGTGAATGAAAGTCCAGGACATCAAATCCCAATTTCCAATCCCACCAAACTGGAAGCCAAAATGTTGTGTTAAAAAAAAAAAAAAGATTAATGCAACCTCAGCTAAATTGAATTTGCAGGCAAATAAAATCTCATATGTACAGCTTAACTCTATTAAAACTCTCATGAAGGAAGAGCACACCTAGAACACAAACCCCTGCTTCTATTTCTCAGTCTACCCCCCCCCCCACCCTTTTTGGCGTAATATGGTGACCCCCCCCCCTTCTGCTGCTGAGGCGTTAACAAAAATGGGGATTCAGATGTTATTAGAGGAGTCACCATATGAAGGAAACCAAGAAAGGGAGGGCAGAAAAGGAACTCTCCTTCCAACTGAGTCTCCCTTAAAATGGGAAAAATGGGTCCAGAACCCACCCAGCCCGTCCCTGAGGGGGAAGGCAGACCCCCAAATTACAAATGCATAATTTAAATGTAACCAGATGAAAACCCTTAGAGCATTCAAGATACTTCAAAACTGATTAATTTTATTTGCAAGCAAGAATTATCAGTGTTGTATCTACCATGAATAATATCTTAACAACAAAACAGGATAACAGATGTTCATATACATGTTAAATTTTCTTATTTTTCTTATCTCTAGGAACTAATAGAACTGGTCCTGAATATAAACCAATGTAACTATCAGATAAGTCCTCTGTTAGTCCCCTCCTTTAACAGTGAACTGTTTAAGATGGAGTTTTAAATCAATAGGTGTTTAAAGAAGCCGATTCTGTTGGTGGAACGCTAGGGAGCGATCCTGCTTCTGGGGAGAGTGGTGTGCCCTTGGACCACGATGCGACTGCAGAGAGGAGCTCCGTGGAAGCGCCGAGGCAGGTGAGACGTGTCCAAGTACAGGCGGACAGGCAGAAGACCTGGGACTCGGACCTCTGCTGAACCTGACGCATCAGTAAAAACCCAACGACGCAATGCTGGTCTCTGGGGTAGCCCTCCGGCCATTCGATAGCCCTTTCAGACCTGCCGTACAGGAATGGCACGTGCGCCAGGATGGACAGAGGTCGAAGGCAGCTGATGTAAATGGAACATGATTTGAAGCTGAAGACACAATCAGACAAGGACTCTTGAAGACAAGATCAGACGATACACGAAGACAGGGTCAGACGATACTTGATAAGGTTGAGGCAAGGCTGAAGAGAAGTACATCAGGGACACTGATGAAGACACTTGCTGAGTAGATAGACGACAGAAGAGTTAAAACTCAGTATGAAGGAATCCGGCCTAGACTCGTAGCAGTGACCATCCTGGACTGAGCTTCATGATCGACGCAGGCCAACCTGAAGAAGCGATGGCTTCAGATCCAGTGTGGAAGACGCATCCGAAGGTCATCCCGAAGTTGGACAAAGGATGGCGGTCCACTAGAAGGTAGATCCGGAACCAAGGATATCCGAGGAGAAGGCTACACTGACAAGGGAGCCAAAAAGTCTGAAGGCTTCCTTAACGAAAGAGCCAAAAGGGTCTGAACACTTGACAGCAAAAGGACTGAAGACGAGGACGTCAAAAGGATTTGAAGACGAAGACAACTTGACACGAAGATGTCTGGCATGTCAGGACATCTGGACTTCAACCCCCAGGACATTCAGTCAAGATCATCATGGAGGTGTTGAGAGAACTGGAGAACGAGACTTCGGACCCCCAGGTCACTCAACCAAGAGCATCGAGGAGGCTCCATGAGGCAGAACAACAGGATGATGACTTCAGGAAGATCTGAAGGTGAAGACATCAGGAGGGTCGGATGACGAAGACATCTGAAGATGTGGACTTGGGATCCGGCGGGAGACCAAACAAGGAACAAAGATGCAGATGAAGGATCAGGAACCACAGATGAAGACAAGGGAATTCCCATGAAGAACAGAGTGCCTTGAAGAAGCGGAGGAGGACATCATCGGAGACTCCTGGACCAAAGAGCTGGAATGGAGGATCCAGGAGCAGTCCAACTCCATGTCTGACTCCTTGCGAAGGCAAAGAGGAACTGAAGGCTGAGCCCTTTTGTAGGGCTGAAGAGGAACACCCAGGATGACATCATGAGGAGGAGTCAGGAGAATTGGCCCTTTAAATCCTGAGATGAGGTGCGGCCTCACGCCTAAGGAGGCAGGACCAGGGACAGCAGCCATGCTGTGAAGAGGAAGCAGGCCTGAGGCAAACGGAGGTGGCTCCTGCCGCAGGAGAGAAGCTGGGGGCGGCCCCAGCCGTGGAGAAACAACGGTGGTGGCCTCCTGGCCGCGAAGAGGAGCTCGGGAGCGGCCCACCGGCTGCAAGAAGAGGACGCTGAAGGCGGCTCCTGCCGGAGAACGCTGCTGACATCAGCAGCTCCTTGCTGTGAAGTCTGAAGACTGGCCGCGGGAAGAAAGAGAGACATCAGTGGCTCCTGCCACGAAGGCAGGATGATGGTGGCGGCTCCAGGCTGTGAAGAGGCAATGTCGGCAGCCCCCTGGCCACAGGGGAGCACGGCGGCACAGCCCGCCGTGCAGGAAGATGGCGAGGGCGGTCTCCGGCCTGCGAGGGAACACCGGCGGACAGCATCGGGGAGCTGGCTGGCAGAAGAAAAGGGTGAGAGGCTGCTTGAGGGCAGACTCTTTGTGTAAGCTCTTTTTTTCAGATGTTGTTACTGGAACCAGTTGATGACTGATACTTTGAAAAGATTACTAGGAGACTTCTCTGGTAAGTATAAGTTAGTCACTATTTGTGTCTCTCTCCTGTTGTCTCCTTTTACTTTTTCAGTCAGTGAGTGGCCTTTCTTTTTCTTGAAAACTCTCTGAAGATATAAATGGTTGTTGGTCTGGCTAGACTTTCTGGTGGCCAAAGGGCCATGTACACTTATCCATGTCCTTATCTGAGTGGACGCACTGGGGTTAGGGTGCGCTGGTTCTTTGTCTTCTCACTGAATCTGGGGTTTGATGATAGGGGGCACTGTTTGCATTCAGTGCTTGATTAGCTGAGAGGCACTGGTAGATGCTATTTCAGGAACTCTTTTTATCAAAATGTGCTGAAAAACAGGAATTCTGACTGCACTAACACGATAAAGTTTTCCGGTCAGGGAAACTAAAGTGTATACAATGTATTGTCTTGCCGGCTTGGTGTCACTTAATACTAGCTAAGGCTCCAAAAAATAAATGATAATTCAGTATCCCTTTTTTTTTTTTTTATTAAGACAAAGAGGGAGGTTTTGGCACATATTTTTGACCCAAACACACATGTTTTCCTCTCACTCTGTATGTGTAAACTGTCTCAGTTCAAGGTTGTCACTAGAGTCTTAAAGTCGTAACCTATATAGATAAATCAAGTGCAGCTTGGATTGTGAGGGGAACTTTATGTCTTGTCACTGCAAATTATCCTGCACTTTTTCCTTCTCCAGACATACAAGTGTTTAATCTAGAACACCTTTGATCCTTTTATACTGAAGCTGTATAAAAGACAGGGATCACCATTTTTCCCTCTCTGTGTTTTCTGCTTCTGTTCACTGTTGTGGTATAAAAAAAAAAATTCACTTTCACATAAATCTCCTTTCCTGAATTTAAAATATCGGGTTTACTTAACTTTTACTTCACAACCCAGCTTTAAGGTTAGGAGTGCTTATTTAAAGAAGAGGTGAGCTCTTCCTTTGCTTTCTCATACACAGGTCGATCCAGTATCGTCCGCTCGAGGATTGCCCGTCTGTAACGTGCTCGTAGCGCACAATTCGGGCGCGCAAGGCAATTCGGCGATACAGTCTCCAGTTTCACGCGTCCGTATCGCTTCTGAAAACAGACGCATAACCCTTTCCGCACCCGGCATGTAAATGAACGAAAAAGCTGTATAATGAAGGAATTAGTTATTCCCCTGCGATACTGTAACGGGCGCTGATATTATCTCCTCCGTAACCCGCTGTTCTGCCGCGGCCTTAACCTGCTAGTTTACCGCCTCCCCCTAGTAGGAGTTAGTGTAGTGTAGTGTAGGGTAAAAACATTGCTTACCCGCCCTGGTCCCGTCCGGTCTCCTGCAGTCCCGTCCGGACCGGACGGGGCTGCAGGAGACCGGACGGGACCAGGGCAAAAAAAAACAAACGAAAAAGTAGCAAGGCTCGGGCCTGCTATGGTAAGTGTAAAAAGTGTAAAAAACAAAAAACCTGTGTGTTATATAAAAAAAATAAAACAATTTAAAATACCTGTCGGAGGGCCGTGGGTCCAGGCGGCCGGTGGGCGGCGGGCAGCCATCAGCGGCATCCGGTAGTCCCTTCTCCCTTCCTCCCTCCCTCCCCTGCCTGGATGAGCGCCAAAATCGCACGGGCGGGTCGGCAGCGGGGGGGGGGGGGCGGCAGCAGGATCCGGGAGCGCCGGGTAGGCAGCAGCGGGGTCCGGGGGGGTAGCGGCAGCGGGGTCCGGGGAGGGCAGCGGCAGCGGGGTCCGGGGGGGTGGCAGCGAGATCCGGGGAGCCAGCAGCGGCAGCATGTTCGATCGAGCAGGCAGGTAGGTGGCAAAGTAAAGATGGCCGCCTGCACGGGAAAATCGTGCAATTGGCCGCTGAAGACGTGACGTCACGACGTTTGGCGTCACGGGGTGTGACGTCACGTCTTCAGCGGCCAATTGCACAATTTTCCCGTGCAGGCAGCCATCTTTACTTTGCCACCTACCTGCCTGCTCGATCGAACATGCTGCCGCTGCTGGCTCCCCGGATCTCGCTGCCCCCCCCCCCGGACCCCGCTGCCGCTACCCCCCCGGACCCCGCTGCTGCCTACCCGCCGCTCCCGGATCCTGCTGCCGCCCCCCCCCCCCCCCCCCGCTGCTGACCCGCCCGTGCGATTTTGGCGCTCATCCAGGCAGGGGAGGGAGGGAGGAAGGGAGAAGGGACTACCGGATGCCGCTGATGGCTGCCCGCCGCCCACCGGCCGCCTGGACCCACGGCCCTCCGACAGGTATTTAAAATTGTTTTTTTTTTTTATATAACACACAGGTTTTTTGTTTTTTACACTTTTTAAACTTTTTTACACTTCCTGGTGCCTGTCATTTCAAATGTCATTTGAAATGACAGGTACCAGCGCACCCAGGTTACTGTATAGGCGCTGTTACAGCGCCTATACAGTAAAATGGGTTGCGCGGGCATAACCCTTCCCTAACGCTTCACAGCGATTAGAGGAGAGTATCGGGGAGTTAGTGAAGAGAACTGTGCGTGCGGGGAGGAAGGGTGCGCCTGACACTACCTCACTGTTTTTACCGCGGCCTTACTGGATCGAGCCGACAGTGCATTTATTTTATCTGGGATTTTACTGACGATAATGACAATATCCCAGAATAATACTCCTTCTAGGAAGTTAAAAGGTATTTGTTAATGATTATGGACTAAAGTATCACTGTAACTCATAGGCAAGAGACTAATTTCTTTCCAAAGTGGATACCTCTCACACTTCCAGAGTTCTTTAGCCTTTCACACTTTTTCTGACGAATGCCAAGAAAACATTCCACAGCCTTGGACACACACACACCCCATTCAGTCTTAAACGTGCTTATATATTCCCTCGGTGTCCTTTTTCCAGCAAAACTGGCACTTAAACAGACCCTGTGACAGAAGTAGCTGCACTGAGCTCCTTCACTGAGCTGTCCCAGGTGTGCAGGTGCTGCTCCTCTTTCCAAAAGGTGGGGGCTGCTCCTTCTTCTTAGCTGAAGGGGGGGGGGGGGAGAGAAGAGCTCTAGCAGCTGCCTGCACATCTTCCCCATGCAGTAACATAGAGAGAAATGAAAAAGGATGCCACATCCCAGCAAAGCTTTTTTTTTTTTTTTTCCAGCCCCAGGACTCAGGTCAGTAAAACAAGTTCTTTACTACCTTATTTTCATATTTTAATCTCTGGTTACAGCAGGACCATGGCTTGTCTGGTTAGAAGCCAGGCCAATGATTGTCTGAACATGCACTTTAGTTCAAGGAGCAGTATTGGACAGCTGAATTTAGGAGCAATTATTTCAAGCTTTCTTAAACTTCTCTTTTGAAAACTCTCCCTTCCTTCTCCTACCGTTTCCCCCCTAGAATACAGAAGTTGAGGCACAGTGGAACAATCAATTGTTTCTTTGTGGTCTGGATTCCCAGTGATCAGAACTGGTTCAGCCATTATTGCATGCTTCGTGCAGGGATAGTCCAAATACAGAGGCGTTCATTCTGGCCAGAACTGGCTCGTGTCCTTTACGGTGAGGTCACGGGGTTGCTGGGTGCCTTTTGAACGCTGCGGCACAAGGATGGGACGATGAAGCGCCTCAGGCGTTCAGATGAGACAGGTCGCAAATGGTGCCTATGCTCCAGCGCTTTGTTTCATTTCTAGCCTGTAGCCCTATCTATAATTAAAACACTCGCAAACTATCATCTGCAGCATGTAAAACTGTGAGGGAACTAAAGTAAACTATTAACATTCATTTAGTTGTCCGTCTCTGTCCCGTGACCCAGGGGGGCACTGAAAAATAAGAGAATCAATATATGCATGGTGCTTTCATCCGATTCAAATGTGTCAAATTTAGGTCTAGTTTCTAGGCCCTGTCCTGGCCCCAAGTCAGAAAGGGGCCAATTGTCAATTAGCCTGCACAGCTGCAGGGCTGGGGGTGCTTTGTAGCTACGACCTTGTAGATAATTTTCAAGGCAAAACTATGTGGGTAGGTTTCCTGTGAAAATTGCCTACAAGGCAATTTTTTTTCTCGCTGCAATTTGTGCAGAGAAAAAAAAACTTTGCTGAAAAAAAATAATGTGCATGGATATGAAACCAGCCCTATGCCTGCCTTTCCCTGGGAATGCCTCTCCTCAGCCTGCCTAGAGGTCCACGTGCTGTGGAAGCCAATATGTACTTTTGGCCACATACTTAGCAACAGCGATCGTAATCTGGATCAAATCTGACCTAAGTGGAGGGAGGACATTGAAGAAAACTACTGCTCTAGCATTTAACTTTCAAAAGGGAGCCTGATAAAATGGGAAGAATAGTTAGGAAATCTAAAAGGATGGCGAAACAACTGCTGGCATGTTTAAAAGTGAGGCGAAAGAGGCATGTTATAGAATCGGGCGTAGATTTGTGTGCGCCGGGTTGCACGCACAAATCTACGCCCGCGCGTAACTCTTAATATCCGGCCCACTTTGTACATCTTTTAAACAGCATAATGACCCTCCAGCTGAGAAAGCAAAGTCTTGGTGTGAGGGTAGGTGACATGCACAAACTAATTTACCTGAGCAAAGGGGTTGGAAAATTGCCCTGGAAGGGAGCAGATAAATAAAAACTAGCATCCATGGAGTTACGCCATCGCTTCAAGCGTTCTGGGAAGTCCAATCCCGACTTTCCTATTGAAACAGTAAGACTGGGAAGGAAACTCACAACGAGCCACAATCCACAGCTCTGGCCCACTGCTTCCTTCCACTTTGGCTTTGGACTTATGTCAATTTTTTTTTAGTAATTTGGTAATAATTTACCACTTTATCTGAACAATAATGGAAAGATTCAGTACAAATGAGCACTCTCTAAGCAGGAACCTCTATCCTCAGCAATCGCTGCACGGTCTGTGACGGTTCAGTAGCGCTCTCTGGTTATCAGCCAGATGTGCCAGGAGTGAGTCTGGAAGTGTCCTGCTTCATCTCACTGCACAGCCTGGCATGCTTCTGTCTGCAGAGCACATGTTCATGCTGTTAAATCAAAGTGGCATTATAGTAGGGGCTTCATTGTGAAAATACATATTGAATATAGCAACATTGCAGGATAAACTGATAGCTGGAGGAATAAAAATTCGAAAAAGGTTTGGCAGGATGCGACAAAGCAAAGAAAAGGAGAAACCAACTACACTTTGCCACCAACTCCTGAATGTTGGCAGTGGTGCAAATGGTGAATCATCATCAGGAGAAAATAGTGCAAGGCCTCAGTATACAAGTAGATGTCAACATACTGTAGATCCGCAAAATACTGCACTTTGTAATCCAGGCCAAAGTCTGGAAATAAAGAGGCTGTTGAGTAGGTGTCACAGAAGCAGGCTGTTAAGTATTGATGTTGCTGGTATGCTTACTGTATTATGAGATTTAAAAATGAGGTTGTACACCTCTTTGATTGACTTAGGTCAGAAGGCAGCATATAGGAATTTTAAATAATAAAATATCAATGGCCCTGGAAGCTGGCTCCCTAATTTGTCCAGAGTAATGATAGACACAGGACCAGTGCATATAGACATTGATTAATAACATCCCATTGAATATTGAAACCAGGAGGAACCTGACTCCAAATAGCACGTGCATAATGCCATGGGGCGAGACCATCGACAGGTGGTTAGTGCACTCCACATCAAAAGACTCAAGTTTACTCTCCTTTGGTTGTAAGTGGTACCAGGCTATCTCAAAGGCCCAGAGAAGCCTGCACAAGGTCCAGCTTTTGAAGCAGTACTTAGCTGAACTAATTCTGCATTTCATGGTGCCAAAATAAATGATAAAGTTTTGGACCTTGATTAAGGTGATTGCAAAGTTTGATCCAACAATAGAAGAGCATAACCAGTGAATAACTAATAAGGACCTAAGTGACTGCTACCAGGATCTTTGATTCTGAATCGACTCAGAGTATGCCATCTAAACAGGGGTGAGCAAACTGGGGGGAGGGGAAACTGGGAGGGGTCTGAACAGTCATAAATGGGGGCATGCTGGCTGCCCAATCAAGGAAGAAAAAAATGGCTAAATTGACAAGTGTCAGGGCTGTGGACAGGGCCAGAGCAAGGGTATTAGGCGTCCTAGGTGAACCTTACAGCCTTGCAATCCCCCCCCCCCCTCCCAAAGGGGCTTGCCACACACAATGGCATTTATAACACACTTTACATGAAAGAACACTGAGAAATTCCCCAAACTTCGGGGAAAGTTCGTTTTTCGGGTTAGTGCAGGGGGGGGGGGGGGGGGGGGGCGGGAGCACTCAAACAGTAATAACCTCTCTCTCTCCCTCCCCCCCCAAGACTTGCCAAAAGTCCCTGGTGGTCCAGCGGGGGTCCGGGAGCGATCTCCTGCACTCGGGCCGACAGCTGCCAATATTCAAAATGGCGCCGATAGCCTTTGCCCTTACTATGTCACAGGGCTACCGGTGCCATTGGTCGGCCCCTGTCACATGGTAGGAGCACAAGATGGCGCCGGCCATCTTGTGCTCCTACTGGCGTCGGCTGCCAATATTCAAGATGGTGCCGGCCATCCATTGCTCCTACCATGTGACAGGGGCTGACCAATGGCACCGGTAGCCCCTGTGACATCGTAAGGGCAAAGGGCCATCAGCGCCATTTTGATTCGTAGCAGGCCCAACAGCCCGACGGCACGGAGGGAGAGATCGCTCACGGGACCTCACTGGACCACCAGGGCTTTTAGTAAGTTTTGGGGAGGGATCGGGATGGGGGGGGGGGTTGTAAGAAAGTACAATTGAAGGGTTGGGGTGGGTTTTTTTCCGATTTGGGTTTTTTTTTTTAATTTGTTTTTCCGGTTTCGGGTTCGAGCTTCATTTTTTCCGGAAAACGATCAGTGGGAAAACGAGTTTTCTCACGAACCGCCCGAACTGAAACCTGACCAGAGCCAGAAAAACAAAGCTCATCACTAATCCCCAGTAGGAAAATGCACGACCACCATCTGCTGAAGACTGAGAATACTGGCAGGCTGATGTCTCAGCAGGACTGTATATACTGTGAAATAATTTTGCTTCATCTCCATCTGCTGGTAGAGATGCTTAACCCACTGGTCCTGAATCCATCTATCCATATACTAGGAAATCTGAGGTTTAAAAACATTACTTACAAAAACATGTATAGTATATTTACATGTTCTGCTGTGTTACCAGCCAGAAAACCCTGCAAAAAGATCACTTGGAACCGATATGGTATTAGGCCTATTTAAATGCATGGTGGGTGTGTGCTAAGCATTGAGTAAACTGAATTATAGTAAACTCCCATAATAAAACAGCACTAACTGCCTCACTCAAACAGTAACAACCTCTCTCTCTCTCCCCCCCACATGAAAAGGCATCATCAATGTCATTCTCCCCCACACACATACACACACGTGCCTTCTCTCCCCTACATATACACAGATGCCCACGCTCTCTCTCCCACTTCCAACCACACGTACACACTCTCTCTCCCATTTATTTATCAGCCAAATGCCCCAAAAGATCATGGCGGCTTACACATACACACATGCTTTCTCTTTTCTACATACACACAGACACACATGCTCTCTCTCCCACATGCTCACATACCCTCTCTCACATATGCCCTCTCTCTATTTCTCTCACACAGACATGTTCTTCCACACATGCTCTTTCTTACATATATACGATGTAATGCTCACATGCTCGCTCTCTCTCCCACATGCTCACATACACTCTCTCACATATGCCTGCTCTCTCTCTCACACACATAGACATGTTCTTCCACACATGCTCTTTCTTACATATACACGATGTAATGCTCACATGCTCGCTCTCTCTCCCACATGCTCACATACACTCTCTCACATATGCCTGCTCTCTCTCTCACACACATAGACATGTTCTTCCACACATGCTCTTTCTTACATATACACGATGTAATGCTCACATGCTCGTTCGCTCTCTCAGCAGCAGCAGGCACAGTCTCCTCTTTCTCCAGTTTGTAGGGCAGATGCTGCTCCTGCTTCTCTCTTCAGCCATGATGGCTTTCCCAACACTGCTTCTGCTCCTTTTCCTTTGGGCTGCATATTCCTGCTTCTTTCTTTCTTTCAGCCCCACAGGGCCAATTACCGATGCCTCCTGTTTCTTCTAGTGGTGGCAATTGGCCCTGTGGCACCGGAAGAATGAAGCAGGAATCTGCAAGAAGGAAATGACTGCATCCCCACGGGGTCTCTGGAGCCACATCCTTCCCTCCAGGAGTACGGGGACCCGGTGCGTAGGGATGATGAGATCTGAAGCAGAGAACGAGAGAGCTTGTATGCCTGGGAGGATGACCCTGTTGCGTGCTGAGTAGTGAGATTCCAGGAAGAGTCAGGAGTCTTGCGCTACTGCTGCCTGAAAAGCTCATCTAAGCAGGGATAGTGGAAGCACTAGGCTGCTGCCCCCTAACTTCTGGCACTCTGGGCAGCTAACCTAGTCCACCTAGGGCTTCCACTGGGCCTGGCCATGGAGGCACTGCAGGCGCAGGAAGGAGGGAGCTGCCAGGACGCGGTGACGACGTTGTGAGCATTGCCACCGCTTAAGCCATACGTCTCTTTCAATGGGCCAGGGAGAGGAGCTACTGCCTCTGCGGCGGGTCCAGGTGGGGAGCCACTTACTCTGTGGCAGAAGTGGACATAGGAACAGCCACTGCAGTATTCCAAAACCCAGGAAGAGCTGGCGCTCTCAGGCCTCATCCTGGGAGGAATCCCTGCTGCCGCCGGGCCCCTGCCCAGGGAAAGAGGGAGCCCAGCTGTTGCCAGTCTGGAGGAAAAGATGTGGTGAGGTGGGGGAGGGGAAGGAGTGGCAGCCAGAGAGAATGAGGAGGTGGAGGGGAGAGAGGAAGGGGGTGGGGGAAAGAGGAATATAGGCAGAAACTTAAAAAAAAACACAAAAAAAACAAGCAAATCAAAGCAAGAAAAAATATAAAAGGTGAGCAAGGAACTACAGCAGCAACTTGGGTTCCGTATGGTGGACCTATTTCCATATCTGCAGCTACAACATTATATTAGATCACTTCCGCAGAGAGCATTGACGATGGAGGTAGTAAACGAAACAGATAACGTTTTGCATGGTGAAAGACAGAAAATGTGCACCTCATTACTCCTGGGTAATCACTATTGTAGACAAATGGAGGGTGGTTTTATGCTCTCCACTGACTTATATCTATTGTGTTATAAAGAGATGAAAGCAATATCACCCAATAGTAACCTACAAGAAATGCAGTATACATTTTTGCATAGAGTATATTTTTCCCAAATTGCTGCATTTAAAGCGCAGTTAGCACCCTCAGCTTTGCGTTCTAAATGTTTCATAGAGAAGAGCACATTATCCCATGCTTTTTGGCATTGTACGGTTATCTCTCAACTTTGGAGCAAAATCCTTCAATGTATTGATCATTTAACAGGGATCTCCCTCCCTATGGCTCCGGAATTGATTTTATTCAATGCTGATTTGGCCAAATATGTGCGGAAAGATGTACAACGACTCTTGGTTAGGAAATTATTAACACAGGGTATGCACTCAATATTGATAGTGCATATGCTTGGCGTACCAGAACACGGCGCTGGACTTGCTTTCGCTACGGATGGGAGGGAGGGATGTGTTCCTACATTAGATGTTGCAATATTGTAATGTTCATATCTTGATATTGGAAAGTGGAAAAATTGGAATTGAATGTATGTACATGCGATTGTTGGCTCACAAAGTTTGCTCGCCCCTGCTCTACAGTGAAGGGATAACAGTTACTGATTCTCTATTATACTCAACTGCACATCTGCTTTAAGGCACTAGTACCAGCTGTCCACCACCTTCATTCTCTGGAAAACCCTACAGCCTGTACCTCATTACACAGAGGGAAGGGCCCACTTTCTAGTCTGATAAATGGCTTGTTTTGGTTGCAATCGTGGCAAAACTGCAAACCAGATTTAGAACATCCCTGCAGGCTACGGTGTAGGGTCTTCAGTCTTTCATCAATAGTGCTGTAATCTCATTTCCTCATCCTGCATTGACAGAGACATAGAGAGAGACACAATCCACAACCCGGACCCAGAGTGAGACAGAGAGAGAGACACAATCCTCACCCCAGACACGGAGTGAGACGCGCCACACGCACACATCACACCTAGACACACACAGAGACAGAGACACAATCCACACCCCAGACCCAGAGTGAGACGCGCCACACGCACACGCACACACACATCACACCTAGACACACACAGAGACAGAGAGAGACACAATCCACACCCCAGACCCACACAGAGACAGAGAGAGAGACACACAATCCACACCCCAGACCCACACAGAGACAGAGACACATTCCACACCCCAAACCGAGACGCGTCACACGCACACACACATCACACCTAGACCCACAGAGAGACACAATCCAGACCCACACAGAGATAGAGACACACAATCCACACCCCAGACCCAGAGTGAGACGCGCCACATGCACGCACACACACACACACACACACACATCACACCTAGACACACACAGAGGCAGAGAGAGACACAATCCACACCCCAGACCCACACAGAGACAGAGAGAGAGACACCCAATCCACACCCCAGACCCACACAGAGACAGAGACACATTCCACACCCCAAACCGAGACGCGCCACACGCACACACTCACACATATCACACCTAGACCCACACAGAGACAGAGAGACACCTAGACCCACACAGACCCACACAGAGACAGAGACACATAATCCACACTCCAGACCCACACAGAGACAGAGAGAGACACAATCCACACTCCAGACCCACACAGAGACAGAGACACAATCCACACCCCAGACCCACACAGAGGCAGAGAGAGACACAATCCACACCCCAGACACACACAGAGACAGAGACACAATCCACACCCCAGACCCACACAGAGGCAGAGAGAGACACAATCCACACCCCAGACACACACAGAGACAGAGAGACACATTCCACACCCCAGACACATTCCACACCCCAGACCGAGACGCGCCACACACACACACATACACACACACATCACACCTAGACACACACAGAGACAGAGAGACACAATACAGACCCACACAGAGACAGAGAGAGACACACAATCCACACTCCATACCCACACAGGGACAGACAGACACAAGCCACACTCCAGACCCACACAGACACACAATCCATACCTCAGACCCACAGAGACACAATCCACACCCCAGACACACACAGACAGAGACACAATCCACAACCCAGACCCACACAGAGACAGAGACACAATCCACACCCCAGACTCACACAGAGACAGAGAGAGACATACAATCCACACCCCAGACCCACACAGAGACATAATCCACACCCCAGACCCACAGAGTGACACAATCTACACTCCAGACCTACACAGAGACAGAGAGAGAGATACAATCCACACCCCGGACCCAGAGTGAGACGCGCCACACACACACATCACACCTAGACACAGACAGAGAGAGACACAATCCACACCCGGACCCACACAGAGACAGACACACAATCCACACCCCAGACCCACACAGAGACAGAGAGAGAGAGACAATCCACACCCCAGACCCACACAAAGACAGAGAGATACACAATCCATACTCCAGACCCACACAGAGACACAATCCACACCCCAGACCCACAGAGTGACACAATCTACACTCCAGACCTACACAGAGACAGAGAGACGCAATGCACACTTGAGCCCCACAGAGACAGAGAGACACAATCCACACCCCAGACCCACACAGAGACAGAGAGACACAATCCACACCCCAGACCCACACAGAGACAGAGAGATACACAATCCACACTCCAGACCCACAAAGAGACAGAGAGACACAATCCACACTCCAGACCCACACAGACAGAATCCACACCCCAGACCCACAGAGTGACACAATCTACACTCCAGACCTACAGAGAGATACAATCCACACCCCAGACCCATACAGAGACAGAGAGACACAATGCACACTTGAGCCCCACAGAGACAGAGAGACACAATCCACACCCCAGACCCACAGAGACACAATCCATACTCCAGACCCACACAGAGAGACACAATCCACACCCAGACTCACAGAGAGACACAATGCACACCCCAGACCCACACAGAGACACAATGCACACCCCAGACCAACACAGAGTCAGAGAGACACAATGCACACCCCAGACCCACACAGAGACAAAGAACACAATCCACACCCCAGACCCAGAGTGAGACACAATCCACACTCCAGACTCAGAGTGAGACGCGCCACCCTCATATTCGCCATGTTCATGATGACACAAAAATTCCTATCAAAGCAGGCAATCTATCTTTTAAGGCCTGGGATTACTGCTGCTGTTGCAGCAGGCTCGGGCTCTGCTCCACTGGTCTCTGTTGGTTTCAGCTCTGAGGTTCTAGATTTGGTCTGACAACTCTCCTCACTCTCTGCAGGGCTCCCCAGAGAACTCTGCTTAACCCCCATATACTCACTGCTAATGGGAGGGCCTAGAAGAGAGATCTTAGATAAGGGACTCTTTCACCCACACCCAGAGGGACTACAAAGGAGGAGGCAGGATGAAAGTGGATATCCCACCCCAGATTCCTGGGGTCAGAGAGTTTAGAAACAGTGCCAGGGCTTTTATGAAAGTGCAATCAAGGGGAAGAGTCCTAGAAAAGACAAGGCTTGCTCTATTCATCTTCTTTACCAATAGCCTGGGGGCAGACTGAAAACAGAAAATAAAACCATTGTCGTTCTGCTGTTACATCACAGGCCCAGCTCGAATTGCGGGTGTACACACAGCGTCCAGCCTTTGCACACAGGCAGTGCCCTACGATAACAGCTCCTTCCTCCATCAAAGGCAGCGGTCACTCCTGATGAGCCAGTTAAGTATACGGATAGCATTTATACTGCGTTACAAACGGATACAGGTGTACATGTGCACCTCCTATGGGGCATGTCTCTGGATTGGAAAAAAAAAAGGGAGGTAAAGCAAGCCCCAAAATTTGGAGGCTCTTCTTCAAGTCTGCAGCCTGCAGCAAAATTCCCCTGGGCAAGGGCATTGCTAGGTACCTAGAAGATCTGGGGCACAAGCCCATAAGCTGCCCCCTTTCCTCCCCTCCCCCAGATTGAGAATTAGTGCATGAGCAACAACTTGCCCCCAGCAGTCCTGTAAAAACACAGAATGAATAGATCATCCAATATTTAAAAAAGCATATAAAAAAATTACCAAGCACCAATAAAATCTCACAATAGTAGACACATCACATCCAATAGAATAACACATTTCCCTTGCTCGTCATACTTGGGAACTTTAGTCACTCTGAGATTGTCATTGATTGGAAGAGGGCGCACAAACTTTAACTTCCCTTATATATATATTGAAATTTCAATCGCGCAGCCACCCGATAGGCGGACAGTCGCCTGTCTAGAAACTTGTTCACTCTCTATCGATTTAAGCACTTTTTCCTTGGTTGTCATAAACAAATGTTCAGGTAATTTATTAGCGATCCATGTTGTGGTGTTTTACTCATTTTCTCTCAGTTCGCGGTGTACAAATTTAATTCATTTTTTTATTCATTCTTCATTTTTTGTTCCACGTACAGCGCATCTGAGGTTGTTAACTTATGACGCCGCTCCAAGTCAATTAGTTTTTCCTACAAACATCGACTATACATTTAGCATTTCCGCATGCATTTCCTCATGTTGAGCCCTTGGGTGCCCGGACCGCCTGGACTTAGGTGGGCCTCTGAGGGTCTCCTGGAGAGATGACAGAGTAGTCAGGCCGGCTGTGGTCAGAATTAGAGAAGTCAGCGTAGTCAGGCGGACGGAGGTCAGGCTTGGAGAGGTCAGTGTAGTCAGGCAGGCGGAGCGCAGGATAGTTTAGACTCAAGGCACAAAAAGGACAGGTTCTGGAATCACGGAGCCAAGGCAACTAGAACAGGAGGACTAGTTGCAAGGGCAATGCTTCTGAGAGCCTTCAGAGGATTTATAGTCAGCAGGAGATGATGTCATCAGGAGGAGCCGGAAGGTCTGGCCTTTTAAATGTAGGAAGGAGGCACTGCCCCACGCCTTAGAGACAGGTAGGAGGCAGGACCCTGGAGAGTGGCATCCATTCCGCGAAGAGGAGCAAAGACTGGACCAGGCTGCCACCAGGCCCAGTGACATCAGCGGCTCCCTGCCGCCATGCAGGAAGGCCTCAGGGCGGCCTCTGGGCCGCGAGCTGCAGGACCGCAACAGGAACGCCATCGGCCTCCGAGTCGCGCGGGGGGAGCGCTGGAGATGGCGGCGGGCCCCGACCACAGAGCAGCAATGATGTCGGCAGCTCCAGGCTGCATGGAAGCGCGATGGGCAGGCCCACTGTGCCGAGGACAACCTGGGTGGCCCCTGGCCACGAAGAACAACGGCGTCGGGGTGCTGGCCACCACGAAAATGAGAGGCCGCCCATGGCTCTAGCTATAGGCGGAATCGCAACAGTATGTAAGCATTCAATCCTTGCTTCAATGACAGGGGAAAAGAAAAACTGATACTTCACACATTTCCAGCATTGCCCTCTGCTTCATGGCAGAGAGCTATGCTGCCGCTTACCCAACTAATCAAACTTAATATTTCACTTGGAAGCAGCTCCAGCACTGCTCTCTACATTAATGGTGGGGGTGAAAAGGGAATTAGAACATAAGGTTACTAAGAGCCAAGAGAAACAGTTAAGTATGAGAACAAATGTGTGAAGCTTGCTGGGCAGACTGGATGGACCGGTTGGTCTTCTTCTGCCGTCATTTCTATGTTTCTATATGTTTCATTCGGTAAATACCAGCATTCAGCTGGTATTTACCGAACAAGATTTGTATAGGCAGAGACTGATTTATTTCTGTTAAATAATTGCATATTTGAAAACAGGGATATATGCAAGGCTGTCTTTGTGTGTCACACTTAGTAATATAAAGGTACTAATTTATTTTAATTGTTTTAGAATAAAAATTTAATTTTGAATTGATGTTTCATCATTTACATTTTTTTGAGAGGGTATTTGGGTGCGTGTGTGTATACAAACACACTCTCTCAAATACACAGGCCAATATACATTGGCACTCTCACACTGTCTCGCACAAACACACCTAGGCCTTACTGTTTCTCACACACACACATCCAGGTGTTCTTTCTCACATACACATGCACTCTCACGCTCACACAAGCACTCTCACATACCCACATGCATCCACCCCAGACACATTCACTCTCTCTCGCAACCCTGCCCCCTGGCGCACTCACATTCACACACACATTCCCAGGCACTCTCATTCTTACACATACACAGGTACTCACTTTTTCACGCCCACACACAGGCTCTTTCTCGCGCACACACACACACACACTCTGAGGTTCTCTCACTCCCACTGAGGCCCTCTCTCTCACTCACACACACACACACACACAAGTATGTGTGTGTGTGTTATGTGTGTTTTATGAACACACAAGTATGTGTGTGTTATGAACTGACACTATTTAGTCAGGAACATTTGATATTATTACAGCCCTGAGTATATGATATTTATATATTTGAAATAATCCAGTCCCTGAGTACATGTTTTATTATAATCCTGAATTAAGACTAGATACTATTTATCGCTGATTTAGCCATGTCTCTGGCTCTTCCTCCTCCCAGTTCATGTACCCCTGTTTTATTGTAACTTTCGTTCACTTGTTCTCTTCGCCTATTGTTCATGTTGATGTTAATGTTTTTTCACCATTGTTTCTTGTAAACCGATATGATATGATTGGTATCATGAATGTCTGTATAAAAAAGCCCTAAATAAATAAATAAATAAGTACAATATCTCGTACACACAGTGGCATGTTCCAGACTTCTCCCTCTTTTTTAGCCACCAGCAGCAAAACACACTGGCCTTTTTTACTCCACTCATGGCTTGAGCCTCTGAGCATGGGCCCCATGCACCCACTGCTAACACCATCCCTGCCCCTGGGTTTACCTTCCCTAAACAGCTGCTGAGAAGCCCCATCTGGTTTCTTCATGGGAGGGGGTCAGCAGTTTCCTCCTATTCCTTTGGGCTTCCAGAGCAATCAGAATTTGGACTGAGATGGTACCATAAGCCTTCATTCGTAATTACCTGAGGCATTTTCCCGCTATTTTCTTTTTATTATTTAATCTTTATTAAATTTTCAGGTGCAATACATAAAATAGCAAAATAAGAAAACATCACATT
Source organism: Rhinatrema bivittatum (assembly GCF_901001135.1). NCBI lineage: Eukaryota > Metazoa > Chordata > Amphibia > Gymnophiona > Rhinatrematidae > Rhinatrema > Rhinatrema bivittatum. Next base: position 217,734,718 of record NC_042619.1, read on the forward strand.
GTAGTATAAATATATCGCAAACATTTCTAATCACATATAGACATTCTGTGTACTGCCCCTCAATGTTTCCACCCCCCCTCCCCCCCCATCTGCCCTCCCAACCTCCCTCCCTCCCTCCCCCGATGAGAATCTTAGTATGCAGTCTCCTTTTATGTGTTTGGGTTTTGTCCTCTTTTACACCGTTGAGAACAATTCCACACGTCTGCTAAGCACATCACATTTAAATCAGGGTGTCCATATCCATGCCAGCCGAATAATTATTCCCACTATTTTCTAATTCCCTACCAACTTACTTCCATCCGGTCAATGCAGCGACTGATGTTAAGTAGGCCCCTGAGTATTAAACAACCCCCGAGGAAGGAGGAAACTGCCTTCACCACATACTGCTCGCTCCTCCGTGCTTGGGGGTGCATTGGACGATTCTGCTGACCAGATGCTCCCCACACCACAAGTCTGCTTGTAGCACCCACTTCACACAGCCACACGAGCGAAGCAGTGGGAAGCTGCTGCTTCTTTATTAGATCAAGGGCTTTTTGCTGAAATCCCAGCACATCAAAAGAGTCAAGAAAACCCAGCACCACTTGGGAAAATTCCAGATGAAGAGGTTGTGCCATCAATTAAGGATAGGGATGGGGCTGAGGATAGTCATGGGTACCCCACCATCTAGACCCCCTTTGTGAATTTTTGAGGACAATTATTATCATTTCTTTTGCTGCTTTGTGGCTGGGTGTTATCTCTTGCTCACAGTACTAATTTTAATTTACATTTTTAAGTGACACATTTAGCCCCATCCATACATTTGAAAGTGGAGGGGGACTTGTTTCCATGACAAGGATTGGGCTTAGGGAATAAATCTTGAGCGGTTTTTTGTGGTAGTAAAATTCTAGATCAACATGATTTGCTAATTGAGTTTCTTGGCATCCCTCCCCCTAGATCCCAGGCCTATGAAATATTGTCCTCCTACCAGCAGATGGAGACAGCACGAGATTAGGAAAGAGGCCCCTGCTTCCTTTGCCCACTTTTGAGGTCTTCTCAAGCCATTAAACAATACTGATTTGCTTCTTGGCAAGCAAAGTTCCTAAAACATTACATATTGTTTTAACTACTTTATTATTTTGTGATTTTGTTTATGAATGTACTTGTCTGATCTTTGGATAAGGCAGCATATCAATTAAAATAAAAAATAAAACACATGACAAATGTATTACAGTGTATATCATTTTTATCCTTTCTTCCATTCCTGCCTTTAAAAAATAGCAACAACAAAAGTAGAGGAAAAAAACATTTTCTATCCAGTTTAAGTACTGAATTACAAAATGTTATTTTATGTACAATTTATTTTTATTTTTTTAAATATTGACAAATAGCACTGCTGCACTCATTGTTTATTTCATGCAAGTAGTGCATGTGCTGAAAATACATCACAAATTCATTTTGGCATAGTTTCATGTAGTAGGAGAAATATTTCTCTCCCTCCACCTCCCTGAAATGAGCTATGTCAACTTAGGCTGTCTGGCACTCCTTCTCCCCAAGCCTGACCAGATCCCTCCATTCCTCCCTGGAGCTTGAAACTGACCCCAATTTGTAAGGAAGGAGGAAACGAAAGCAGCACAAGAACCACGTCTTCCAGCCATATCTGCATGGTTGGCTCTGTGGTGCCGATGTCACTTCCTAGTTGACCGTTTGAACTCAGCAGCATCAGAGTGTGGGGGGAGGGGGATGTGCTTCTTAGGGGGCAGTTAAATGCCCAAACTGTAAATATGGTTATTTGCTCTGAATTTTGAATTTTTTGGAAGCCTGGGGGTGTACAAGACATCTCAAACTCTCCAAAGCAGGGCTGTAGTCAGAAACAGGTGAGGCATTGCCCACTATAGTAGACATCATGGGGATAATTATTATTTTTTTAACATCACGTGTAAATTAGCTAGCAATTACGCATATTATGTTACCACCAATTTGCAAAGTGGACTTGAGTGTATTTTGAAAATTATCCTTCCACATCTACCCACACTTAACACTTGTTAAAATTTGTGCTGAATTTTCTTATTAAAAGCCCAAAGTCCAAACCCTTCCTGCGTCCTCGGGAACTCCTTCTGTCAGTCTGGATAAACCAGGACAAGGGCATAGAGTGTCCTCCATTGTAAAAGGCCACTTCTGCATGGAACACACTGCTACCCCCAGATATCCCTTTAAAAATCACCCCATGCACTAATGTCTTCTCTTTGAGCATTTCAGCTTTTTTTGCTACTTGAATGATTTTCTGAATCCTTGCATCTGTGGAAGCCTTTGCCACCTTAATATCAGATTCTGCTCCTAAAAACTGTGTTTCTAGGGGATACTCAATTCTGTTTGCGCTCTGCAAAATTCTCCAAGCCTGATTAGTCGATTGCTAAACGTGAAACATCTCCTCCTCCTCTCCTTCTACTGGCTATCAGTACCTACCACTCATTTCACAACGTTCCTGGGTGAGTAGGGCCAGGCGACTGCCTAGAGAGCTACAATGTTGAGAGTGGCAGGACAGGCGACTATGATCTTGGGCAGCAGAAAACAGTTCTCCTTAATGCTCAAGCCCCCTTCTCTCCCAGGCTGTGCAGGAATGGGAAGGGAGGGTGCAAGGCTAGAGAGAACATTAAAAAACTACTCTGCATCCAAATCCAGCACCTCCCCTTTTGTTGTTCTCCTCCCCTACTGTGCAAGAAGCAGGAACAGAGAAGAGAGGACAGCAGCTCACAGGAGTGTCAGGTTCTGTCTGGATATTTCTGTTTCTAATTTGTGGCCATTTATTCAGGATTTGGTGAGGGTTCATGGGCTGCTGGTATCTCCCCAACATCCTCATTAGTAAACATGGAAGCAAAGAATTTATTTAGACTTTATTTATTTATTTTATTTATCGAGTTTTATATACCATCATTCGGTTTTTTGCCATCATAACTGTTTACAATTTGAGGCAAAAAGTTAGTGCATGCATTATAGTATTCATTATGATCAGAGGTACCGTATACATTAAGAGCAGAGGTACTGTTATCGTAGAAATGATGAGGTTAATTATATATTTATGCATTTACATAGTTATACAGTTTCTAATAGTTGCTAAGGTTGATAAGGATAGGGTTCACATGGTGAGGATAGGGGTCACAGGGTTCATCTGGAAGAGTGGTAAGTTACTGGGTTCGTGTGTAAGGGGAGTAGACGGAGGGTCCAGTGTCTTGGTAATTGGTGGAGGTTATGTGTGGAATTCAGTTGTTGGTTTGGTAGACTTTAGTGAAAAGCTAGGTTTTGAGCTCCTTCTTGTAGGTTTTTAGGTTCGGTTGTGTTCTTAATTTGATTGGAAGTGTGTTCCAAAGTTTGGGGCTTCCTATGGTAATGGCTCTTTCAGTATACTGTTTCCAGCAATGGCCAAGCCAGGTCACAGCTACCTCAGAGGATCCCAAGGGGTAGACAGATTCCAAGCTGCTTATTCCAAGCATAAGCAGTGGATTTCTGCAACTCTACATGTAGAATTGCAAAATTATTAATTAATGGACTTTGCCTCCAGGAACTTGTATAAAGCTTTTTTTTTTTTTTTAACACAACTATACTAATAGCTTTCACCACATCCTCTAGCAACAAAGTCCAGAGCTTACTTATGTACTGAGTAAAAAAAATATGCTCTCCTGTTAGTTTTAAATGTACTACCCAGTAACTTTATCGTGGGTCCCCTGGTCTTTGTACTTTTCGAAAGAGTAAACAATTGATTAACATTTACTTATTCCATTCCACTCATTATTTTATAGACCTCTATCATATTGCCTCTCATATTTCTTCTCCAAGCTGAAGAGTCCTAACCTCTTTAGCCTTTCTTCATAGGGGAATTGTTCTATCCTCTTCATCATCGTGGTTGCCTCTCTCAGTACCTTTTCTAAATTCTGCTATATCTTTCTTGAGATGCGGTGACTAGAACGAACCACACTGCTCAAGATGAAGTCAGACTATGGCGCAATACAGCGGCATTGTGAAATTCTCTGTTTTATTCTCCATTCCTTTCCTAATAATCCCTAGCATTTTATTTGCTTTCTTGGCTGCTGCTGCACACTGAGCAGAAGATTTCAACATGTTATCAACGATGATACCTAGATCCTTTTCCTGAGTGGTGACTGCTAGGGATGTGAATCGTTTTCCATATCGTCTTAACGATAGAAATCGTGTGGCAGGGCAAGAAAATCGTCTTAGGCACGATTTTTTAGTTAAAAATCGTTTTTTCCGATTAGTGCGCACTAACTCGAGTTAGTGCGCACTAACACGATTTAACGATTTTTAACGATAAATCGTTAGAATTTCTATTGTATCGTGTTCTATAACGATTTAAGACGATATAAACATTATCGGACGATAATTTTAATCGTTGAAAAACGATTCACATCCCTAGTGACTGCTAATGTGGACCTTTGCATTGTGTAGCTATAATTTGGGTTACTCTTCCCTAAGTGAATCACAGTGCACTTGCCACATTAAATGTCATTTGCATGCCCAGTCTCCCAGTTTGGCCAGGTCCTCTTGCAATTGCTCACAAGCCTCTTGATTTGACAAATTTGAATAATTTTGTGTCATCAACAAAATTTGATCATCTCACTTGCTGTTCCCATTTACAAGTCATTTATAAATATATGAAAAAGCATTGGTCCCAGAACAGATCCCCGGGTCACTCCACTATTCACCTTTTTCCCATTGGGAACATTTACCATTTAACCGTACTCTGTTTTCTATCTTTTAACCAGTTATCAGTCCACAAAAGGACACTGCTACCTATCCCATGACTTTCTAATTTCCCAAGAAGTCTCTCATGAGGGACTTTGGCAAATGCTTTCGGAAATCCAGATGCACTATATCAACTGGCTTGCCTTTATACACTTATTTATGTTCTCAAAAAAATGTAACAGATTTGTGAGGTGAGACTTCCCTTGGCTAAACTATGCTTATCTATATGTTTAGCAATTTTATTCTTTATGATTGTGCCAGGCAAAATGGTAGAAACTGACTTCACTCACTGCTCTGTAATTTCCTGGATCACCCCTTGATCCCTTTTTAAAAATTGGCATTGCATTGACAACCCTCCAGTCTTCAGGTACCATAGCTGATGTTTATGGTTTACAAATTTCCAATAGCAGGTCCACAATTTCATTTCTCAGTTCTTTCAGCACTATGGGATGTAGACCATCTGGTCCAGGTGTTTTACTACTCTTTAGTTTGTTAATTTGCCCTAGTACATGTTCCAGGTTCACTGAGATGTGTTTCAGTTCCTCTGAATCATCACCTTTGAATATCATTTCTGGCATGGGTATATCGCTTTAGGGATATGAATTGTATTTCTGACGATTGAAAATATCGTATGATATTTTCAAAGTCATCAGAAATCAGTGGCTCCCCAAAACAGATAGGAAAACCCCACAAAGTTGTTCGTGGGGGTTCTCTTATTGTTTTGGGGGAGGGCGGGGAAAAACAGCACACAAAAACAATCCCTAAACCCACCCTGACCCTTTAAAACATCTCCCTTAGCTTCCCCCACCACCCAAAACGTTTTAAATTACCTGGTGGTCCTGGGAGCGATCTCCCACTCTCGGGCTGTCGGCTGCCACTAATAAAAATGGTGCCGATGGCCCTTTGCCTTACCGTGTGACAGGGTATCCGTGCCATTGGCCGGCCCCTGTCACATGGTAGGAGTAATGGATGGCCGGCACAATCTTTAAAAATGGCGCAGGCCATCCAGTGCTCCTACCATGTGACAGGGGCCAGCCGATGGCACAGATACCCTGTCACATGATAAGGGCAAAGGGCCATCGGCACCATTTTTATTAGTGGCAGCAGACGGCCCAAGAGCGGGAGATCGCTCCCGGGACCCCCACTGGACCACCAGGTAATTTAAAACATTTTTTTTTGGGGGGGGGGAAGCTAAGGGAGCTGTTTTGAAGTGTCAGGGTGGGTTTTTTGTTTATTGGCTCGGGTGCAGCCGATAAAAAAAAAAAAAAACAACCCAATTGGGCCGCATGAAAAAAAATTCACGATGTGAATCGGAACCGGAATTGGAACAGATTCCGGTTCTGATTCACATCTCTATATCACTTACATCTTCCTCAGGGAATACTGAAGCAAAGAATTCATTTAGTCTCTCTGCTATGGCTTTGTGTTCCTTTTACCTCTTGATCATCTAATGATCCAACTGACTCCCTCACAGGCTTTTTCCTTGAATGTACCTGAAAAAGTTATGAGTTTTTGGTCCCATGGCTTCTTTTCAAATTCTGTCTTGCCTTCCTTATCAAAGCTTTGCATCAGACTTGCCAGTGCTATGCTTTTTTCTGTTTTCTTCATTTAGATCCATTTTTTGAAAGATGTTCTTTTAGAAATCATAGCCTCTCTCACCTTTCAACCATGCTGGTAGTCGTTTAGCCTTCTTTCCACCTTTTCTAATGCATGAAATACCATCTTGGAAGCCCAGAACAGATGTATTATTAAACATCCATGGCTGAACTAAACTCTTAGGGTCGGATTGTCAAAAAAAGATACGCGCGCTGGGCCTATTTTCAAAAGGCCTGGTGACGTATGTGTAACTATTCTCCTCATTTTATCGTCGTCACCTTTATGAAAGTTAAATGCGGTCATATTAGATTTCTTTTTTGCACTCCCTCCATTAAGTCAAATTTGATCATATGATCACTATTGTCAAGGACTCCAGCACTGTTACCTCTCGCACCAAATCCTGTGTTCCACTAAGGCCTAGGTCTAAAATAGTTTCCCCTCTTGTTGGTTCTTGGACCAGCTGCTTTATGAAGCAGTCATTTATTTCATCTAGGAACTTTATCTCTCTAGCATGTCCTGATGTAACATTCACCCAGTCAGTACTGGGGGTAATTGAAATCACCCATTATTACTGTGCTGCTGGTTGGATTAGCTTCCCTGCTTTCTTTTAGCATTTCATTGTCTGTTAGTTCATTCTGGTCAGGTAGATGGTAATACACCCCCCATTATTATATTCCCCTTTTCACCTGGAATTTCTATCCATAAAGATTCAACATTGCACTTTGATTCCTGCAGAACATTTATCCTGTTTGACTCAATGCTTTCTTTAACATATAGTGCCACCCCTCCACCAATTTGCTCCATCCTATCATTGCAATATAATTTGTACTCTGGTATCACAATGTCCCATTGGTTATCCTCTTTCCACCAGATCTGAGATGTCAATTATATTTACCTCTTCATCCTGTGCTATACACTAACTCTTATCTTTTTTTTTTTTTTTTTTTTTTTTTAAGACTTCTAGCATTTGTATATAGACATTGTAAAGTATGTTTCTTATTTGTATTAAAAACCTGCTCATCAGATGACAGGTAATTTGGAATCTTTCTGCACTTTACTTAAAGGCACTTGGTCCCCTTTGGCATTAAATTGCAACCTCTCTACAGGGATGCTCTAGGTTCCCTGTTCTCTCAGTATCCTTCAAAGATACATCATTCCAAACCCTATGCTTCTGAGCAACTATCTGCTTTCCTCCCTCTAGTTTAAAAGCTGGGCTATACCTGTCTTTATAGATGTTTCTTTTTTGCAGTCTACTGTAGGGCGATCTCATGTTTTACCACTGATTCACCAATTATGAATTGTAATAGCCATGTACAGGCCAAATTCTGGCAGGCCCCAAAAGTCACTGGCACCGCAAGAAAGGAGGAGGAACTTTGCCCAGGAGAACTTTAAAACCTTGCCTCTGTGGAAAGTGGAGAGGCCTTGTCCTGAGACACTGATGGATACCTTATCAGATGTGCCTGTTTAAATAAAGAAACCAGACAGAAGGACAATATGGCTAAAGCATAATCGGGAGTCAGGGCTCGGCCATAGCAGAGGTCATAAAGACCCCCACCCTTGAAAGGAAGGGGGGGGGGGTGAATCAGCCTGAGATGGCACAAAACACTCGGACACAAGCTTGGCATACAGACGTGGCCATTCCACCCCTGAAGGAATGGGAGGAGGGAAGAAGACCTGCAATGTGGCAAAAGACCCTCCTCGCACCACATTGTTATGCATATTTATCAGCTGAAAAGTATAAAAGACAGGGGGCAAAGAAGAAAAAAGGGAGGTACAAACCCAGAACACAAACCCTGGGAGAAAGCCCGGAGAGCGACCCTGAAACCTGTGCCGAAGCATCCCTGAAAAGCAAAGAGAGGGCCAGAAGTAGACCAGCACTCCCTGCTCTCGAGAAGGGAGAAGACTAGGTGTGGCCAGGTGATCAGAGAGAGGACACCCTGGCTCAGGTGCAGAGAGTGACATAGACTCAGACAGCGAAGGGCGAGAACAAGTCCAGACAGCTGGCAAGCACCAGAGCCAAAAGAGAGTCTCCTTCCTGGACAGCCTGCCCGCTCTGCCAGTACCAAGCCCAAGAAGTAAGCCCTGCCCTGCCCATATTCTCCAGACAGAGCCTGCTTCAGAGGTAAACAGAGATAGCACCTGAAGTCAGGACCCAGGGTTAGTAAGTTAGCCCCAAGTATCAACATATTAAGCAGGCTAAGGGTTATGGCATGTTTTGTTACCACACGCAGACAGAAGGGGCGGAGTAAAAGGCACACACATTTAATTAAATCACAGCAAAAGAATGTGCGGCAAACGATTAAACTGGACAATACCACTTTAACCAGGACACTAATATTTTAATTTGTGCACCGAACTTAAATTGTGGAGTACAAGACGGGTAATCATACAAAGCCCCACCCATGATACAGAACGTTCTTTAGGGAAAATGGTGCTTAGTAGCCAGGATGTTAGAGATAAGACATGGCATTTAGAAAATAACTATTCCTATCAAACCTGATAAATAAAAGTCTATTTCTGAGGAGAATACACATTGGGGTAGATTTTAAAAGGTTGAGTGCAGGCATACATATGCACGTGCTACCCAGCACGCACGCACACACACACACACACACACACACACGCCCAATTTTATAACATGCGCGAGCAAGGGGGTGCACAATTGTGCACCTTGCATGTGCCGAGCCGCGCTGCCTCCCCCCCCCCCCCCTACCTTTTCCTTGGTTCTGTTTCACAACTTACTTCAGCCCTGGGGCTGAAATAAGTTGTGCGCGCTGGCAGACTGCAGGCGCGCGATCCCAACCACAGCAGCAAACGGCCGCTGTGCCTGGAGCCTTTGGCCCTGCCCCACCTCCCAGATTGCCCACCCCCAGCCCCTCCCCTTTTTGCAAGCCCCGGGGCTTACATGCATCCCGGGGCTTTACATGTGTCGTTGGGTCTTTTTAAAATAGGCCCGGCCCGCGTAAGACCATTTACGCGCGTAACCTTTTTAAAATCCGGCCCATTATCTTTTCCCTAACTTAAGATCACAAGTAAGATGGGAGAACAACTGGCAGTGTCGTGTAGCAGACAGATCCCTGCACCCCTAAACCTGCCTACATTACCCCCCAAAATCAGATGAGACATTCATCAGCTACTGCAACATAACTGAAATATATGTATATATAACTATATATAAGTAAGTAAAAGCTTAATATTAAAAATATATATCTATAAATACAATTCTCTGTTGTTATAGAATTGTGCTAGGAGGGACGTTAGCAACAGCGCCACCATGACTGTAGAATTCAGACATCAAAACCTGGAGGGGGATGGCCTATGGGCTGAAGAGTTAATTGGAGAAGGGGGGGAAAAGGACACAAGGCTGAAGGTTGGCCTAAAGCACCTGCCGCCCTCTGGGTGCTGATGCCAGACTCAATGGCAAAGAACAATTTGTCCTTTCAGTTCTTCCATAGAGGGCAAGAATGGAATTTTAAATCTCCAAGTTTTACACCAAGTCCATTCCAAAACCTCAAGTCACTGTTTCCCCGACCGCTTTCGATCAGCAGTATTATGCCTGACTATGCTTTTGCACAGTATTATTGCACAGCTTGACATTGTATCTCAGCGCTTCATTATGGTGCATGCTTTTATTACTCATTCCCTATTGCTATTGTAATTATTTTATTGTATTTACTATATTATTCTGCCTTTTCTGAAAAGACTATCCAGAAATCTGCCTAAATTCATTCATGTGTATGTCTGAGCAACTGCCAACAGTCCTTTGTAACCAGAATCCCCTTCTAGCTGCTGAAGCTATAGAACATGATCCTGCCATCACCTCAGTCATCAGCCACTGCAATTAATATTGGAAAATAGATTTTATAGTTCAGATCCTAGAGCTCCTGCTGTATTCTCCAATTGCAAAAAGTACTCTGACATTTTTTCCAGAGCCCTAGAAGCAGCAGCTGAAGAGGATACTGCACGGCCTATGAGTGCCCCACCAGAGACCTCCTTCATGGCCTATTTGGTTCTTTTACTCACACGTCACATCTTTGAGACCTAATGCTTCCCTAGAGCTTGAAGCAGGCCTGGATTTGTCAATAAGTACACTAGGCCTGCACAGAGGGTAGAAAAAAACCTGGGGTTGAGGGTGGGGGAGGCTGGCTGATTGACTGCCTTTCAGTTGTGCTGAATTTCACTCAGCAGAGAATAGCACTGTTTCCTAATCCTTCTAACAAACAGGCCAATAGAGTACAAACACGCTAAAAAAAAAAAAAAAAGTGTGTGGATTTCGGCACCCACTCTCAGAATGCACACTGTCCCCTCACCTGGATGCGATACACAATGCATGAGGGGTCATGCTAAGAGGAGGCACTAAGGACGATAAAGCATGCCTAGTGCCTCCTTGGCCTAGGAGAGGTGGCTGTCAGCAGGTTTGGAAAATGGAAGCTCATGGACCATAATTAGGCACCCCCACTAAACTTCAGGGTTTAGGAGGGGAGAGAGGGAAGGTTACAGACTACTGTGAGTTGTCTATCCCACCATTACTTGGCTTTCAAGCACCCCCCCCTCCCCCACTATACTGTTTTATAAAATGTTATTTTAACTATCCTCATAAAACATCAACCGCAGTCTCTCATATGCAGTTTTGCTCTTAGACCTAAAGCCTAATCCATACCCACCTCCAAACTTCCTTATAAACACACACACTCCCAACCACACAACCTCTCTCAGACACTTATACGCCAAAACACACAGCCTTCTCTGACACAGGTGAGTTGCTCTCCTTTTCCTAAAAATCTTCCGAGCCTTTCATTCCTGTCTCCCTTGTGCCACCTCTATGACCTTCTGCACCTCTGTGTATTCCACTCTTGTGCTTCCTTCCTGTCTCTTCCCCAGTACCTTCCTCTTTCTTTTGCTCCTGTGACCCCGTCTCTTTTGGCATGGCATCATCATCTCCCAAGAATACTTATATTGTTCAATAAAAAGTTATGCTTTCAATAAAAATCTAAGTGTTCTTGTCTCCCTGGCCATAAGCGTCATAAAAAATGGCGTGGTGCTTTTCTGCCTCTTCTCTCTTCCTTCCTCCTCTTCATCCTTCCCTCATGCTCCTGTTGTGCCTCTCCCCTTCCCTGTGACCTTACTTCCTCATCTCCTTTGTGTCTTTCAGCCCTTGCTCCCCCAGATGTCCTTTCCCCTCCCCTTTTCTGTCCCCCCTCTCTCTCCCCTTTCCTCACTCTGTGACTCTACCTGTCTCTTCCCCTCCTGTTCCTGCAGCCCCATCTCTCAGAGAGGAGAGAGAGCATTGCTACAGAGATCAGTGGAGGCTAAGGGCTGTGCTATGCCCCGCCTTTTCTCCCCATCCAGGCACATAATCAAGAAAGGAGGTAAGCAGCCAGGAGCACAGCTCAGCTCTTTCCTTCCCTGGAACCAGGAAGCTGTGGTAGAGAGGAGCAGCCTCCTGCAAAATCTGAATTTTCAGTATGCAATCAGTACTTCTGACCAGACACGGTGCAGCACATCTAAAAACCTGGCTGTCTGGTCCAATGCCAGGCAGTTGGCAACCCTAGTGGGAAGAGAGGCTAGGAGAAATGGTATAGGCACAGCTAGGCCTAGGAAACCATGGCCCACCCAACGAGGATGGTTGCAGGATCCCATCCCTGCGATGGGGGAAGAGGGCCGGAGCTGCAAGGCCAGCTCAGGATCCCATCTGCACAGTGGCGGAAGTAGGACTGTGGCTGTGCGTGTGTGAGAATGGGAGCCTGGGCATGCTCTGTGTGTATAAGACTAGGAGCTTTGGGGGGGGGACAGGACAGTGCAAGAAAGTTTGTGTGTGAGGGAGTCTGAGAGAAAGCATGAGTCTGTTTGTTAGGAAGGGAAGAAGACCGTAGGAAAAGAGAGTGAAAAAGAATTAGTTAATGACAGACTAGAAAAGTGGGGGGGAGGGGGAAGACTAGGACCACATGATTGGAAAAAATACAAAAAGATCAGACAACAAAAGTAATACAAAAAAAAAAAGTTTAGCAGTTTGAATGCGCCATCTTTGGCAAAGTGCATTTGTTATATTTTGCTCGCTCTTCAGTATTCTACTGTTCAGAGTAGTTTCTCAGGCTATTTCGGTTTTGTTTGCGTGTTGGTGTCTAATTTAGACGCTGTCTCACCTGTACATAACTGAAGCGCAGTATTTCTGCTAGTGTGTAGTTTCTCTATAGTAATAGTCCAGCATGTTCTGTTATTGCCGTAGGTGATGTATTAATGTTCTAGGGCCTGGTGTAGTATTTGCATTGCTGCTTTTTCATAAGGTTGCTGTTATTGAGTCCTGAGAGTCCAGATATCTTTCTTTGCAGGAGTTTGTGTTACTTCACTAAATAGCAGTAGAGGGATATTTTTTTACAGAGGCAACACCAGAATTTGAAAATTTTTTTTTTCATGGTGGTGGTAACGTGAATTGTCCTAGCTCTGATCTGCACTGGTTCTAATGATTAATGCTATTTTATCGTGGTTATGAGTTCTGGCTTTCTGTAAAGAGAATTTATGAAAAGAAATCTATGAATACATTAATTTGTTTTATTACATGATTGATTGGATCTGTTTTCTTTGCTTTTTACATGATATACTTGTGCATATATAAACTAATAAATATAAAAATGGAATACAGATTCATAAGGACTTTTTAAAAATTCTGGCAAGTACTTGAAAACAGAGGTAAAATGTTTTAAGTTTCACACTTCATGGCTGTTACAAACTATTTAGAAAGCCACTGTAGGGTGCAGTATATAGTATTTATCAATAAGACTGCAATTCAAATCCTCCGTCCCTTGATCTTGGATTCTATCCCCCAGATCCCAGAACTTCTCTTCCTTCCTTTCCCTCCAGCTCCTGGCACCCACTCCCTCATCCCTCTTTCCTTTTCACACTTCTCCCCCCCCCCCCCCCCCTCCTCAGCACAGGTCGGATCCTCCCTCCTTTCCTCTTCCAGAGGTCTCCTTCCTGTACTGATACTTGGAATGAACTTTCTCACCCAATAAAATTAAATTCTACTAATATACTATAATGTTATATGAAATGCTTGCCAGTTTGCTGCAGATGTTAAAGTTTTTGCCACAGAATCTACCCCTGAGCTCCACATGAAATTAGGGGACTGTGCCTTAAAACCTCTTGCTCCCTTTTATCCAACCTTGGGGGGGGGGGGGGGGGGTAACAGGGGTTGCCAATGCCTAGGGGCACCAAGACCCTAAATCCGTCTCTGGCTTGATGCATTCATTTTAATACTAGTAACAGGACAAATCTGCAAAAAACCTCCCAAAAAACCCAAAACCCTCTACCAAGAAGTCTCCTCACTAGAAAGGATTTTTTTTTAATTGCATAAAAACAGAGGAAATGTAGTTACTGGATTCTTTTCAGCAGAGCTGTTGCGTGCCTATGGCCATAGACACCTCTACCACTGCCATGTGCCAAGAAGAGCCGTACGGCCGGCCACCAGGTCTTCAGCAAAAGAAAAAGCAGTGCGGTCCCGTAGACGTTAATAGCGTGGTTGGTGCAGCCTTAGTAAGTGGAAAAGCAGCACGGCTCCGCTGGCAATGCTGCCGATTCTGGCGGGGCCATGCTTCCCTCATTTACTAAGGCCACGCTTATCAGGCTGTCTATTTCGGCAGGGCCACACTGCTGAGAAGAAGCGTGCCCTGCCAGAAGTAATCCAATGCCCTGTGGCCAGAAGTCCTTCTCCTGGCCACGGGGTTGAAGGTGGAGACTGTTGCTACCTGCTAAGTCAAGAAGAAAGTGAGCAAGAGCATGTGTGTATGAGAGGAAGCATGAGTGTGCACAACTACCCTCTCTGCCTGCTAAATCCACGACAATTTCAGGGCATCTGGACATCAAAAGTTCCCAGGTTTGGATAACGGGGAATTTTTTAAAATAGTTTTAATTATTGGATATTATTTAATGTAACTGTTTAGAAATATTTTGATTTTTATATGAGTTTAATTGAACATTATTCATTACTTTTTATTGGTGGGGCTTTACTAATTTTGTTTGAGGAATGGTCATTTTTGTTTACATTGTGCATACAGAATTTGGCTTACTGCAGTTTCCAGTTTAGTTTTAGGGCACAGTTTTTCTCTTGGCCATATATGTGCCAAATTGCCTGGCTACAGATCTGCTCTGGTTATATTTAGGCCATAGCAGAGGAGGGACGCAGGCCTAGACTGCAGCAGCATCAGAGTCATAGCCACCACCGCCACCTCTCACGAAAGACAAGACAGGCATGTGCCTGCGCTTCCTGGCCCAAGCTCTGCTCCTCTCTCGTTTCAGGAATAGGAGGAAACATTTAACCTTTAAACACTGGAGGGGAGAGTTCTACGTTATTTCAAGCAGCAAAATGCAATCTTTCCCTTCCCTCGGGGGGGAGAAGCTTATTTTTTTTCATAGCATGCCACCTTAGCTACTTTTCAGATACATATTCATGCATGAGGAACAAAGATCCACGTGAACAATTGCAGCAAGCGATCAGCAGCCCTGGACGGAGGCTCCCAATGCTGCAGCCTAAAACAGCAATCTCACGCTGTCAGGTACTCTAAGGGCCGAGCCAGAAGCTAGGCCTGCATGGAGGGAGATTGACTTCTGCTTAAATTCTCATTAGGGAAAGCAGAAGTCTATTTCCATATGTGAACGGAATAAAGACATGACTGGAGCAGTTTGGCAGCCCTCCCACCGACATATCTATATTCATCCACAGCTGTCAAACAGGAAGTGGCTGCATTCCTGCCATCTCTGCATATGCAGGTTGAACAGGGGGCAGAGGGAGTTACCCTGAAGGTGCTAGAAGTTCAATGGCAGACTCCCATTCATAACATGGGACTGCTCCTATCATACTCAGGATTTGGGTTGCTGCATTGTTTCCCCCCTCCACCCCCTTTCCTTAAACCATCTGCCAGCATTGATAAGGTTTCCCTTTCCAGGCAGTTTTGTGCTTAGCAGGGCAGAGTCCCACTTTTCTAGCTCCAATACACAAAGGCACCCGACATAGCTAAGCCCTGAGGCAGAAAACCATATCTATCCATGCAAAAAGAGGGAGTGGGCCGGCTCTCCCCTCTCCAGCAGTGCCTAATCGTTGGTCTGACTTTGCTGGTAGGACGAAATATTTTATGAAATACTGTTTTCCATTTTAAAAAATGTATAATATAAAAAACTATCAATGACAAAATTCAGGTCATACCTCAAAAAAAGAAAGGAACTCTGCATTCCAAAGTAAAAAAGAAACAGCCAATAAAATAAAACAAAAAAAGTAGACACCAATGACAGTGTACAATACACAAAGTACAGTAAAATGAAAAACGCATACAGCCAAAGTTTTCAAATTTGTTTGAAAGCAAAAACCTACTTCTAGATACCCCAACTCTAAAACCAAGTTTGCATCATTAGCTAAAGACCTGAGTAAAAACTAGATCTTCACTGGCTCCCTAAACGTCATTCTGTTCTGGCTTCTAACTATAAGTCATTGCATAATAAAGGGAGGTTTATCATCTTGACATAAGCAGCAGCCAACCTCAGCAATTCTAAGAGTACAAGATTAACCTAATATAAATGTGAGCTTCTATATAATTGCTCTATAGGCCAGCAAAAAATCTTAAAAGTGATTCTGCTTTGTCACTGACAACCAATGTAACTCCTGTAGCAAAAGGGTCACAGGTTCAAACTCAGATGTGCCCTAGCTGCCCTATTTTGAAGACATTTAAGTACATTTAACCTACAGAGCATTGCTATAATCTATGTGATAAAAACAAGCCTGTGCATTAAATGTAGCAACATCAGGCTTTCCCAAAAAAGGTTTCCGAATGACTCGCAAAAAAAGAGTGGATTTCATTAAATTGGCCATCTGGCTAGACACTGCTCTCCAATTTTACACCCAAAATTGTCACCTCAGATAAACAGATATTAGTCCTGGGCGCTTGTGGAGCCAAACTATTTTTAAACTCCCATCTACTAAACCAAATGGCTTTGCATTTCTGAGGATTCACTTTAAGTTTACCTACCTTCAGCCAATTAGGATTAAACCTGGTATCTCTGAAATAGAATCTGAGTTAATGTATGCTGAGACCCGACATCCTATCTGCGCACGGATAGCAAGTGTAACCCAGATCTTGGATCAGTGTAGCCAATGGGGCAGGATATATATTAAATGGAATAGATCCCCTGAGGAACTCCACATTCACTGGTCTGATAACTCCTGCTCCCACATAATTCAGAGAACATTTGGTTAAGAGATTCAGATCAAGTCCACACTTTCCCTTCTATTTCTAAATCCTCCAGTTGTGATAACAGCAGAGCACGATCCATGTCAAAAGCAGCAGGCATGTGAATTGAGAGCATGAGTGCACCTCGCCTCATTTGTGAATGCTACCAAAACTGCCTGAAGTGCTATGTTCTCTTCTGAATTTTGACTCTTCAGATGCAACGCATTAGCTTTCCCTATGCAATCACTGAACTGTGTTCCAACCACTTTCTCCATTACTTTCACTACATGGGGCAATACTTATTTCAGCAGGGTCCAAATGCTCTGTAATAAGAGGCTGTATTCAGGATCTCTTTTCTGTCCACAGGATACATCCCAGAGGATGGAGATCTTAGTAAACCCTCAGAGCAAAAAACAGTGCATCTATGTAGTGTTAAGCAGGGTCACTGCAATTTTAACTCTTGTGCAGGGGACTTTCTGGAGAAGGGGGCCCCTCCACTCCTACCTTCGGGAAATGCATGCGTGGGACCCGAAGAAAAGAGAATGAAACTGCCAAAGTGTCTTTCACGGTTTCTGTTTATTAATACGAATATCACAAATGCTCACAATACCAAAGCATTCTTGTCAGCATGCTAGATGGAGGCTTTGTTTCTTACAAAAATGCATTTCATCTTTTTAAAAAGTATTTAATCTTTGCTCCCCTTCTCCCTACATCTCCTCTGCTTTCTGTGCAACTCGTTCCTCCCCACCCCCCCAAGGAAATATTTTCTTGACCCGTTTTCACACAGACTGTACTATTTGGCTGCTGACACTTTAATGCAAGAGAATAAATAAAAAAAGGCAAGCACTGACAGTATAAGGGCATAGCCAAGATGAAAGCACAGCCCTACGTGGAAGGTGGGTGTGTGTGTGTGGGGGGGGAGATTGTACTAGTGTCCATCTGCTACAGACACACTGGGGACTCTCCAGAGAGGATTGTGCTTAACATCATCCCTCCAGCCAGCACAACCTCACTTCCTGCCTCGTTCCCTGCCGCCTCACTAGCGGACGGCACACTCACGAAGACCACAGTGGGGTGGTGGTGGGGGAGGGGAGATAAAGGTAAATGCATGAG
Organism: Rhinatrema bivittatum; assembly: GCF_901001135.1. Classification (NCBI taxonomy): domain Eukaryota; kingdom Metazoa; phylum Chordata; class Amphibia; order Gymnophiona; family Rhinatrematidae; genus Rhinatrema; species Rhinatrema bivittatum. The sequence goes on from NC_042619.1 coordinate 217,752,375, forward strand.
TTAGTGTCCCCTCACCAGCATCACACGCCACTTTGTCCCATCATGTTTGACTGTAGGAGGTGACCCTCAAATCAAAATGTTTAAGGGGAAAAGCAGTCTAGAAAGTTGCAGCGTAGATGGGTGTTCTAATGGAACAAGGGTAGCGATAAGTTACATCCTTTTTACAGCAAAGCTACGACAGGTTAGTTATAGAAAGGGACATTAAAAAAAAATGCACGGGAGAGTGTTAAAGAGGAGGAGCATCTAGAAGCAGCACCAAGGCGTACACAACACAGAATAAGGTTCCAAGCTGGGGTCCGACACTAGGGATAAACAACAAGATTTTTTTTTTTCCACACATTCAGTTTTCAAGTATCTTGGTGGGATGTCATGGAATTTGTTTTTCAGGCAGCTGGGGGTCAGGAGAGCAAACACCTCTGTAAAGTTGTTAGAAAAAGGAGTGGGGAGGAAAAAAAAAAGGGACTTGTAATAAAATATAGAACAGTTATATTGTTTTCATATACTGGTTTCTATAAAGGTGCGCAACATTTATTACCCTCTGTGAAAGGCCAACAGCGCCAGCCTGTCACTGCATGCACAGTTGGGGCAATGCTGTTAATGGAGGACTGAGGGCGGGAGGAGGGGTTCTTTGTTACAATGCACACTCTAGTCTGACCAAGAACATACACGGTGCCATCACACGGAGAGCACGCAGCCACGGACTCCGTGTCAGGGAAAAAGGGTCACGCTACAAATGGCAGAGTCTGGAAAATGGAGTGGTGTGGACGTGGTACATGTGCTCAAACATTCTCGGAGACGACTCCTAGGTTCTTGCAGCTCCCGGATCACAAACAGGTTCTGCGTTTCACATCCCTGCAGAGGTTTGGTGGGGTGGGGAGGAAGAAATGAACACAAAAAATCAGCACCGGCCCCTGCAGTATGACCTGGTATTCACAGTGCAACTCAAATCCACCCTCCTCCCCTCCACAGCTTAAACCTCCCTGTGCTCAACGCTGGGGGATTACTATATCAGTGGCAGCGACACAAGCATGAGCATTCTCCATTTCACATTCTGGCAGCCCTGGACACCCCCCCCCCCTGCCCCAATGAAATGCCCACCAGCTCAGCACCCAGCTCGCTCGTCCAAGTACTGGCCCAGTCAAACCTTGTTCAGCTTCTGGGATCTTAAGGATAGGAACCCATGGCATTATAGGGAACAGAAAAAAAAAAAAGTGTATGATTTGTACTGCCCCGGCATCATTTGTGTACGTGAAACTGGCTTTAGAGAGTGTACACAACGGTAACAATTTATGTTCATCCCCAGCAGAGTCCAGAAATCGTTCTGAAAAACTTCACATCCAGAGGGCAAGAAAATACGAGCAGGATCCTTCTTTCACTAGAAGAAGAAGTGATAGCAAACTATGGCAGGACACTGGCATACAAGGGCACCAAGATCCATACCGGTGGGCTACACACTGCTGCCTGACCTGAGCACAGGCTTGGTTTGGGTTACCTGCCTTGAGAGTGACTGGTGTGGCTGATGTGACCTGCTGCTGTCAGGGGGCACCCAAGAAGCTTTTTACTTCCGTAGCCCTCTAAATCAGGGCACCGTACAACAAAATACTCACCGCTTCCCTGAAGAGCTTACATCTAAGCTGATGCCAGAGGCAAGGCCATGACAACTGCCAATGACAGAAGCAGGGCTTCCAACTCTAGTCTCCAGGGCCATCCACTCCAACCACAAACCCTCTCCCCCATACCAAGTCTTCTCGCCTCCCATCTCCCCACAGACTCTGCACTACTGAGATTGAAAGCAAGGTCACAGTCGCCAAGGCCAACAGTCCTCTCCTGGCTACCCAAGCACCATGAGCAGAGGTGACGACTCACCTGGTTTACACCATCTCGTACTGATTGGCAGTGATGAACCGGGAGAGGCAGCACGCCAGCAGCATTCCGATCAGCTGTCCAAGACACAAGCAGAGATGAGTTGGAATAAGCAGCAGCCATGCTGAACAGGATGGATCACATCCTAGAGCCCAGGGCTGGACACTATCTTGAGAGTGCACAGTAATGGACAGAATTTCACGCTGCATTTGGTCAGAACTACCCCCTCTGATGATACCTTTGAGCAATGTGCCCCAGGGCCAGTGGCTTAGAGAAAGTGTAACACTCCATGCCAGGGACACAGACCACCATTAGTAAGTCTGCAAGCTGTTCACAGCAGATACTGCATGGCATCTGAGAAGAACACTGCAAACACTAAAAAGGAAGCCTGATAAAGCAAATGCTTATCTGCAACAGGTGTTCTCACAGGACAGCAGGATGTTAGTCCTCACATATGGGTGACATCACAGGATGGAGCCCAATCATGGGAACACTTTTGTCAAAGGTTCTAGAACTTTGGCCCCTTCTGGGCATGCCCAGCATGGCATCAACCCTGCAGCCAGCAGGGGTCCCTCTTCAGTCTTATTTAAAAGCTACAGGTAGTGCCAAAAAATAAGATAAAACGAACCCAACACCGTGGGGTGGCTAACATCCTGCTGTCCTGTGAGAACACCTGTTACAGGTAAGCAACATTTGCTTTCTCACAGGACAAGCAGGATGGTAGTCCTCACATATGGGTGAGTACCGAGATGAGGATGTCCAAACATGCACCAAATGTATCCAAAGGCATGCAACAGGCACAACAACTGGGGTGGAATTTGGTAGAGGGCATCCTGAACCCCACCGGGCAGGTGGAAGGGTATTTGTACGTCACATCGTAAATAGGTTACACAAGACAGACTGTCCGAAGATGGAATCTTGTCTTCCGGCTTTGTCTAAGCAATTGTGGGCTGTAAAAGTATGGAGAGAACTCCAAGTGGCAGCCCTGCAAATGTCAGGAAGCAGCACTGATTATAGGTGCGCTACTGAAGTCGCCATGGCCCTCACAGAGTGTGCTTTAACAGTGTCTTGGAGTGGAATGCCCGCTTGCTGATAGCAAAAGGATATGCAGTCCGCTAGCCAGGAGGAGAGAGTCTGCCCCAATTTGTTAGGATGGAAAGACAAATAACTGAGTGCTCTTCCTGTGGGCAGCTGTACGGTCTAGGTAGAACGCTAGAGCCCGTTTGCAGTCAAGGGTATGCAGAGCCTGTTCTCCTAGATTGGAATGGGGCCTGGGAAAGAAGGTAGGTAGTATAATGGATTGGTTGAGATGAAACTCTGATACTACCTTAGGTAAGAATTTAGGGTGAGTGCGAAGTACAGCCCGGTCCTGCAGCAGTTTAGTGTAAGGCGGATAGGTAACTAGGGCCTGTAATTCACTAACTCTGCAAGCGGAAGTGATTGCCAAAAGGAAAATCACTTTCCATGTGAGAAAGCGAAGTTCACAGGAGTGGAGAGGCTCAAATGGTGGTTTCATGAGCCTACCCAAAACCAGGTTGAGGTCCCAAGAAAGGGCTGGAGGATGCAGTGGAGGCTTGAGGTGAAGCAAGCCTTCCAGAAATTGTGTGACAAGGGGTTGTACTGAGATAGCCACCTTCCATAAAGGTATCGGGGGATGTCCCTACCGCACTGACATGCATTCTAATGGAGGAAGTTTTAAGACCTGACTGACAAGTGCCAGAGGTAGTCTATAAACTTCGGGATTGGACAGGTAAACGGATCAATGGCCTGAGAAGAGCACCATGATGTGAACCTGTTCCATTTGTAGGAATACGATTTTCTCGTGGAAGGCTTCCGTGAAGCAATCAAGACACGGGAGACTGGATCAGAAAGGTTAAGTGGCTGAAGGATTAACTTTTCAACATCCATGCTGTCAGGGACAGGGCCTGAAGATTGGGGTGGCGAAGGCACCCGTCGTTTTGAGTGATTAGAAGCGGGTCTGTTCCCAGAGGAATGTGCTTGCGAATGGTAATATCCTGAAGAATTGAAAACCACACTTGGCAGGGCCAGTGGGGCGCTATCAGGATCATGGTTCCCTTGTCCTAATGTAACTTTACGAGAGTCTCGAAAGAAGTGGAAGTGGAGGGAATGTGTATGGGAGAGCGGTTGACCAATGAAAGGGAGAACGCATCTCTTGGTGGATAATGTTGGCTGCGAGTGAGAGCAGAAATTGCCTACTTTGCGATTCTGGGGTGACTCAAAGAAGTCTGAGGATAACCCCATTTTTGGAAGATAGAGTTCACTACTGAGGGGTTTAGAGACCACTTGAGTCGCAACTTCCAACTGCACAACTTGTCTGCCAACACGTTGCCCAGTCCCAGCAAGTAGGTGGCCCTGAGGTACATTGAGTGGGAGAGGGCCTCCGCCCATATCTGTGCAGCTTCCTGACACAGAAGGTAGGATCCTGTCCCTCCCTGCTTGTTGATGTACCACATGGCCATCTGGTTGTCCGTCTGGATCAGGATGACATGATTGGACAGGCGATCCTAAAATACTGTGAGAGCTTATCGAATTGCTCTTAACTCCAGGAAATTTGGTGTTTGGCTTCCTCTGGAGACCAGGAACCTTGTGTCTGGAGATCGGCCACATGGGCTCCCCACCCGAAGTTGGAAGCATCGGTGGTTAGAGTTATTTGAGGGTTTGGCGCCTGAAAGGGCAAACCCTGTAGAAGATTGTTGGGATTCGTCCACCAAGGGAGAGACAGACAGTGAGTCTGTGACGTGGACAATGGTCGACAGGGGCTGAAGGGACTCATGGCCAGGTGGGCCATTGGTGTGACCTGAACTGAGGATGCCATGTGTCCTAGGAGGATGAGAAAACGATGAGCAGTCGAACATTAAGACTGCAGCTGATACGCCAGAGACACGAGAGTGAGGGCTTGTTGACGAGGCAGGAAAGCCTTTGCCTGTAAGGTGTCCAAGTCTGCCCCAATGAACGACAAAGTTTGAGATGGGACTAAGGAGGATTTGTCGTAGTTGACAAGAAATCCTAGTGAAAGAGTGTTTAAAGTGAGATGTAGGGATGACAGAGCAGATTGCTGAGTTGGAGTCCCGATTAACCAGTCGTCCAGATAGGGGTAGACGTGAACACCTTGAGTCCTGAGGAAGGTGGCCACCAAGACTAGGCATTTTGTAAAGACTCGTGGTGCAGATGCTAGGCCGAATGGAAGCACTCTATTGATAGTGCTTGGGGCCTACAAGAAGCCTCAGGAATTTGCAATGAGATGGAGTTATCGCAATATGAGTGTATGCGTCCTGGAGGTCAAGAGAGCAGAGCCAGTCCCCTCTTTGAAGAAGAGGAAGCAGGGAGCCTAAGGTTACCATCTTGAACTTCTCTCTGAAGGTACTTGTTGAGGGCTCGTAGATCCAAAATTGGATGACGCCTCCCGATCTTTTGGGGATTAGAAAGTACCGGGAATAGAACCAGAGGCCTTACTGAGGCAATGGTACTGGTTCTATTGCTCTGGACTGGACTAGGAGGGAGGCCTCCTGCTCCAGGAGCAATGAATGGTCGGATGTTTTCCACGTCAGAGGTGGGGAATCCAGAGGAATGGAGAGAAAGTTGAGATGATAGCCTTGAGCAATTATTGCTAGGACCCAGTAGTCAGAGGTGATTGATTGCTATATGTTGTTGAAATGGCACAAGCGGACTGCCACTGGGACATTTGGTAATGGAATCTGGCTGCTGCTCTCTATGCGAGAGTCAAAAACCAGAAGCAGGGCCCGGTTGGGGGGCTGTCTGTGGCTTTTGCTTTCGGGTTTGACGAGACTGATCTGAGGAATGGTCTCGCAGACCGGCATCTCGCTGCTGGCAGTTAGGACTTCTTTGGTCTATAAAAAGACTTTTTAGAGTCCTTCTGGAAAGGCTGTTTAGAAGGATAATCCAAAGGAATCAGGGAGAGCTGTCTGAAAGTCTCATGATGGTCCTTTAGTTCAGCCACTGTCTTGAATCTGCTCACCAAAGAGATTGTCTCCTATGCAGGAGAGGTCAGACAACCGCTCTTGCACTTCTGGACGAAGGTCTGAAGACTTGAGCCAAGCCCATCGTCTTGCTGAAATAGCAGCTGCAGACACTCTGGTTACAGTGTCAAATATATTGTAACATGATCTAATCTCATGTTTGCCTGCCTCCAAACCCTTATTAAGTAGGGTGTGGAAGTTTTCTGGAAGTGACTGAGGCATGTAGGTTGTCAAGTCTTGTAGTTGCTTAAAAATGACCCTATTATATTGGGTCATATATAGTTGGTAAGCAGCAATTCGGAGGATCAGCATTGATTCTTGAAAGACTCAGTGACCAATGGTATCCAAAAACTTCTGTTCCTTGCCAGGGTGAAAGGAAGTATGAGTTTGACCTTTTTGCTTTCTTTTGTGCAGATTCAACCACCACAGACTGGTGATCCAACTGAGGCTTTTGAAAGCCTGGAGCAGGCTGCACCAAATATGTAGAGTCAGTTTTCCTGTGGACTGGTGCAATGGAGCCAGGATGCTCTCAGTTCTCCATCCTCCAAATCCCAAACTTGATGGATGGGGATGGAGGTGATTTCCTTGGGCACGTCCAGGAATTGAAGCAACTCCATCATTTGATGTTTGTCGTCCTGTTCTGTCAGTAACTGGAAAGGGACCAATTCAGACATGTCCTTCACAAAATTTATGAAAGAAAGGTCCTTTGGAGAAGAACGCTTTCTACTTTCAGTGGGTGAAGGTGGTGAAGGCAAGTCATCAGTGTCTGGTGAAGAATCATCAGTCCAGGTATCATAAGGATCAGCACCTGTCGCTCTAGAAACTGTAGAGAGAGATGGGGAGTTGGATACCTGAAGGTCCCGGTTTAGGCTCCAAAGGCATCGGAGGAATAACCGGAGGCACCGATGAAAGCAATGAAGGCCCTGGCGCAGGCATCGATGGATGGCTCGATGACGCCAATGGAGGTATCGATCTCGATGGCTGAGGCAGAACTCCCGATAGAGGGATGCTGAACGGTGTTTCTCCTCCGAATGATAAAGTCAGCAGGAAGGGCACCAGAGCCATCGGTGACCCGGGGTCTACCGGTGGAAAAGCAGCAATAAGCACTTTCATCCTTGATAGCAGCGGTGCCAATGCTGCTGGAATCGGGTTGGTGCTCGGTTCCATTATCAGCACAGATATCTGTGCCGGGAGAACTGGAGTCGATGCCCTCCTGAACCATCTGGTCCAGTTCTTCTCTGAGACCTGGAGCAAGCAGCCCCGGCTCCGGAACAGAAGGATGCAGAGGCATAGCCGGAGGGACCACGGTTAGAGGCGGCGTCACGGCTCCTGACGGCCCGTCGGGTGAAGATTGCCTCAGTGACCCGGTCGTGCCTTTTCTGGACGGGGTTTCTTCGGCGGCGGCGGCTCGGACGATGGCGAAGTCAATGGTTTCGATGCCTCGATGGCCCGAGACTTTTGGTGCCAATGGCGATGTTTCTCCTTATGATCCCCTCGGTCCTGAGGGGGAGAAGAGGGTGTCGAAGGCCGGGAAGTGATTGACGCCGGGCGGTCACCGGTCGATGCTGACGAGACGTTGACAGTGCCGGTTCAGATGACGTCGATGCAATGGATGGAGTCGGGGTTTGAGCATGGAAGAGAAGTCCCATCTTCGCTATTCTGGCCTTGCGACCTTTTGGTGTCATTAGGGCACATTTGGTGCAGGTCAAGACATTGTGCTCTTGTCCAAGACACATTACACAGACTTTGAGGGTCTGTAATGGACATGGTACGAGTACAGTCCGGACATAGACGGAATCCCGACACTTTGGCCATAGAAAAAAAATCGAGCCGTGGTACGGTCGACGGCCAGTAGGCTGCGAGGGCTAAACTAGACAGTAATTAACTGAAAAACGGGTGAAAACTTACCAGAGTACCACGGACTGAAAAAAAAGTTAACGGAGGGACCCCTGTGGGGCAATTTAACTTTATTATATGTTATATAGTTGCTATCTTAACAAAGTTGTTTAATTTTGCTGTCTCCTTCCTTGCTATTATGCTCACTTGGTCTCCGACCATTCCTCAATCTCACCCCATTCCTTACGATTCCCTGTTAATTGTAACTTCATCCTTCTTTTCACCCTTCTAGTTTTTTGCTCCCCAGTTGTATGAACCGATGTGATATTCAATTGAATGTCAGTATATAAAAGTTATAAATAAATAATTCCGTGAGGAAAATTCCTGTCAGGAATCCTTGCAGAGCTCCTTAACCGCGTGGCTACTGCTGCGCAGAAAAAAAGACTGAAGAGAGACCCCTGCTGGCTGCAGGGTTGGTGCCATGCTGGACATGCCCAGTAGGGGCCAGTCAAAGTTCTAGAAACTTTGACAAAAGTGTTCTGTGATTGGGCTCCATCCTGTGATGTTACCCATATGTGAGGACTACCATCCTGCTTGTTCAGTGAGAACATTATTTCTCCTTCAGGGTAATGTGTCCAAATGGGTTGATTTTGTGCATAGCTTGACAGGAATGAAACTCACTAGGGGGGTATGTTGAATCCAATATCAGATCGCACTAGTGCGATCAATCTGGATTTTATATGAGTGCCAACTCCTGGACTAATACATTCTACAAGACCATATAGTCCAAGCTGAACTAGGCTGGGAGTTAAAAACAAAAAAAGACAGCTGGATTAGCATCTCATGATGGAACTTGGCTAGCAATGCAGAGGATAAAGAGCCCATATGTTCAGCCTATTCTCAAGCAGAAATTGCTTGTCTGCAGGAAAAAAAAAAAATCATGACATGGCCACAGTCTAAATTCCATATTTCACCAAGTAAGCCAATGACTTGTTACTATAAAAATATAAAATGGCTAAAAAAGGAGACTTATGAATGAGACCCTGAATGAAGCAGCAGAGCCAAAACCCAGATGCCTTGATCTTTTCAGGAATTTGATGGCTATGCTTCAAAAGTTAACTGTGTTAAATGGATACTGGATGCTTGCTGCTCTTTGCTATGCAGCCTGTGGGAGAGCACGCGCTTAGCATGTGGGCAGTAAGACTTCTGTTAAAGGGGACGCACGCTTAAAATGCTGAACAGCAGTATGGAGCTGTTAAGCGGCTTCAGGCATGCTGTTCAGCAGCTGAATACCGAAATGAAGGTGAAGAGTCAGCAGAAAAATCCCCATTACGTGTCACACTACGAGGGCAGCTGGACTAAGTCATGCATAGCTTTTTTTTTTAATCAAAAGCCTCATACACTGTTAAAAAGCATTTGTGGGTGCAGTTTGAACCTTATGGAAAACGCTGTTGGAAAATTTTTGTGGTGAGGCAGATTTAGCATTAAGAAAGCAGGTAAAAAGCTTTGCTGCTAATTCATTATGCTAATATTGGATCAGACTTGCAGCTGTCTGGTAGTTCCTGTGATATGCTCCCCTTTTTTTCCCCCTTGACCAGTCTGCCATTTATGTTTTTATTATTTAATGTTTACATTACAAGTGTCTTATGTAATCCACATTGATCATATCATGGGAATTTGCAGAATATAAGCTTGTTAAATATTCAAACACATTGCTAGCATTAAAAATATTTATAGAGTACAGCAAAGAAATACACAAACAAATTTTGTGTAAGGTAATTCTCAGCTATAAAACCAAAGAAACCCCATTCAGTAGATATTTAGCTCAGTCACAGCAAGCATTTAATACAATAACCCCTTGGGTCAAGAAGTGGAATTTGAACCATTTCAAGAGGTGAGTCCATGGAAAGATTTGCCGATTTTCTCTGTACTCGTGATCTGTTGATAGATTTACTTGGGTGGACAGACAGACAAGGGGGTGGGGTGACTAAGCTCAGAATCTCACTGCAGGCAAAACCCTATCTGTGATTCTGGTGCTCCTCCATTTTATATCTTCTCCCAACTGATCCTGGGCCCTAAATACAGCCATTGGATGTCACCTTTGCATGGGAACTCTGACTCATCCCTCCACAGCCCCTCTAGACACAGCCAAACCCCAGAAATTGACGCAGAGATTGTCACATAGTGCAGAGTGAACCGCTGGGTTGGCCTATGAATCTGCTGTTTTAAGTCATCTGTCTCTGGCATTCAAAGTTATATTGGGTAAAGCAATAAAGAAAACATCCCTGAACAAGGGATGAGGTTTTAAGAGGGTTTATAAAGTGCTACCAATTTGCACTGCGAAACTTAAGAGGAGACAACAAATCTTTGCATGTTCATTTCTGCAATCTGCCCTGATTAGACATTAAAAACGTTTCAAACAGAACAAATTCACACTAATTCCTGCAGACCTGAGATGAGCCAACAAGCATGCTACCACCCAAAAAACCTGCATACATCAATGCTGTTCCAACACAGATTGTGAAGCTGGCTGCACCATGGATAAGAGATGTTGACAACAGCAGAGGTTCACCCTGGGGGTGCACTGTCCCAGCAAAGCACTGACCCTGAAGAGCACAATGCTGCTTTCCAGGCGTGCTTTGCTGGATATCTGCGGGGGCGTGCTTCGATCTCATGCTGCCCTTGGAAATCACAGATGGTTCATCCGCTGCACATTAATCAGAGTAAGCTCTGCTCAATGACAGAGGTCACATCTGGCCGTCAGTGCAGCTAAGAGTGCCAGGTATTATGTTCAGCAGTAATGCTGAGTACAGAGGAGAATTTCTTTAAAAAAAAAAAAACACACAAGACACCCCACACTTCTCCATATTCCTTTCCTTCATCCCCCAGATGGTCTTCTACTAGAACCACTCGCATTCCTCTCTGAAAAGGGGGGAAAAAACTGCACAGTGGTTCAATTCAGTAAGCAGATGCAGAGCCCTGTATGATCTATTTGGGTAATGTTCTCATTTCTGGCAAGGTACGTGCACAAGAGTTTTTGCACACAACTTTATACACCAAGTTCAAATTTGTGCATTATGAGGCAAATGTGCCTGAGCAACAATAGTGAAATTGGATTTCAAAAGTTCTATTTAACTGTTTCAATGAAAAACAAGTTTACCTTCTCAAATGCATGGAAAATGTTTGCGCACACAGCCTGTCAAAAATTAAGGTCCTTTCAGATCTGACACTGTCTTATTTTGTTGTACAGTGAAATAATTTTCAGTGACAAATAAGTCCCTAAAACCTGGTATAGATTCCTACACAGAACCAAGCGGGCACAAAATAAAAATAGAAATGCACAGACAAAAATGAACTGGAAAATGCAAAAAGCCAGACTGTATACAGTGCAGCAATGGAAATCAGAAATGTTACCATTCATAATCAAACAAAAAAAAAAAAAAAATCAAGGATTAAAATCATGACAGAACAAACATTTCGTAACTAATGAACAGAATATCCAAGAATTAAAAACTCCAAAGTTTCCCCAAACAAGAATAGAATACTTAAACAGCAATCACCATCCAATCACCTTGACCTTGGACACAGATACAGAACAGACTCTTACCAAAGACAGAATAATAGAGCACTAAACAATCAAGAAATAGAAAATATAGTAGTAAAAATCATACTAATGAGAATGTTTAGAAATTTCTCAACCCACCAATATTTCAAAACAGACAAACATTTGATAATGAAATAAGGATTTAAAATCTCCCCATACCTGGGATTTTTTGATTTTGAGCTATCCTGTTATTGTTGTGGATTGGGGAGGGGGGCTTCACACAGGCCCCCCCCCACCCCCAATCTCTTCTGAGCCTTTTCTTCTTGGCCAGTGATGGCGAACTCCAGTTCCTGAGAGCCACATACAGGCCAGGTTTTCAGGATATCTACAATGAATATGCATGAGAAGTTTGCATACAGTGGAGACAGTGCATGCAAATCTCATGCATATTCATTGTAGATATCCTGAAAACCTGGCCTGTATGTGGCTCTCAGGAACTGGAGTTCACCATCACTGTTCTAGGCCCTGCTGTCCTCAAGCATGGGATAGGCTCCGCGTTGACGTGCTGGGACTCTGTTGCATTTTGCTTAAGGGTCAGGCGAGTCACGAGATGTCTATGTGGGCAGGCAGCCAATGGGCCAGTGACAGCAGGAGAGGGGATAACTTGTGCACATTCTGCTTTGCTGTGTGTGCAGGGTTCAAGATTTGTGCACCCTCACATGTCACCCAGCTTTGAGGGAATGGTGTCTCTGGGTCAGTGGGAATCCCAAGTCCTTAACATTGTGAGGAATGGGGCGAGAATAGAACGTACCTTCTGCCTATGATCAGCACATGGGTCTCTGAGTGCTGTTTTTTGTTTTTTTTAATGGGATTCATGAATTGTGAGCAAAGAATCTTACCTCTGCATGGACTATTTACTGGTGAAGGTGCTTAGATTTAAGCAATATGGGACATGTAGTTCAGAGAGCTGCACTTCCAGTGATGCAAATGGGCTTCTGAATCATGCATTCATGCTGACATGTGGGAAGTATCAGTGGCTTCAGCAGCAAGGGTGCAATACCTGTGAGAATGCAATTCCAAAAGCAACTCCAGCGATGATCCCCATGTTTGTCTCCATAAAACTTGTCACCAGCTCATAGCATCCCTGAAAAACCAAGAATTCGAGTCCGTGAAAACTCCTTTACTGCTTTTACTTAGCATGGACAGCAACCCCCTTTCTGGATAGACTCGGGACTGGGTTGGATAAACATTTTGGGAGTTTGCTGGTTCTTTTGACTTATGGATAAAAATTGGTAGTTGTGGTTTACTGTTTCCCCTGCCAAGGCCAGGCAGAAGTTGGAGCACAGTGAACACACCTTGTGGTAGACTTTAGTGGCCGCAACAGTCATGTTATGGATGTCCTGGGGGAGGCAGTCGCTGGCGTTAACACAGCAGCTGTGAGGGAAGCCATGCTCAGTCCAGTAAACACTGGAGGTCCAGTTGGTGTAGCTCTGGACGCCACAACATTTCAGCTGCAGTAAGAGAAAACAGGAGGAGGAGTTACAGAACAGGTAGTAGCACAATGCTTGAAATGCACTGACAAGGCAATATTTGATTTTTTTTTTAATTGAAAGCTTAGGAAATACAATAATGGCTTGCAGCAACACCATTACTAACAGATGAGTTCTTTGGGTATCCATGTGAGGTGTTTCACATACCACTAATACACAAATGGGAACAGCATGTCAATAACAAAGAAAACCTGAAGTCAGGCAGAAGAGAGATGCTAGTACATATGCCACATCGCATTGTATCCCTCAATACAATAAATATTCTTTCCGTAATAGTTCTTTAGCTTGAGGTGACCAGTTCTTCCTAAGAAGGGTAAGGATCCTATGTCACCGGCCTCCTACACACCCATATCGTTATTGAATTTTGATCAAAAACTTTTTGCTAAAATTTGGGCAGACAGATTGGTCCTTTTACCTAAATTTATCAGCCCAGGTCTGGTGGGTTTTGTGCGTGGAAGACACGCCCTCACCAATGTCCGGCTGATGTCAGCTATGTCTCACTGCCGACAAAATCAGGAGCCTTTCTTGGCGGTTAGTTTCGATGCAGAAAAGGTATTTGATAGGGTAGAGTGGGATTATCTATTTGCAGTTATGAAGATACTGGGTCTGGAAGGCTCTTTTGGAGATGCAGTGAGACTGCTTTATTCCAACCTGCAAGCATACGTGATAGCTAACAGAGCTCATTCTGATCGATTCACTATCGAAAAGGGGTACATGGCAAGGCTGCCCCTTTGTCCCTGTTTGTTCTTAGAAACTTTTCTGCGCACTATGCAATATGAGGAGTCCATAGCTGGAATCCAACTGGGAAACTACCATTTTAAATATGCAGCCTTTGCGGATGACATCCTAGTCTTCCTAACATCGCCGCCCTCCTCTTTAAACCTTACTTAATCATTTTGAACAATTTTGGAAAATCTCAGGGCTCAAACTTGACAAGTCTGAGGCTCTAGTTTATCTGCCCTCTGACATCCAGCTGGGGCAATAATTTCCCGTTAAAATGGGCAGATGGACAGTTTAAATATTTAGGAATCTTCTTGTCCACCGACCTTACTGAATTCTATGAGCTTAACATGAACTGATTATTGAACTACACTAAAGATAAACGTCACCTCTGGAAGGCTTACCCCCTTACTCGGGGGGGGGGGGGGGGGGTAAATTTATATAAGATGGCATTGTTCCCCAAGTGGCTCTATGTAATACAAACTCTTCCTCTGTGCCTGGCACATAGGGATCTTAACACTTTCAACTCCCTACTTTCTAAATTTATCTGGCAGGGGAAAAAACCCACGCATGTCACTCACCTGCTTAAAACAAAACTGGGAACAGGGGGGACTGGCTTTGCCAGATCTAGTAGAATATAATTTAATAAGTTTATTGTGAATAATTCGAGACCAAGTGTATAGTAAGTCTGATTATATCAATATAGAGGGTGACAAAGCTTTGGTAGCCCCTTTAGATTTCCGGTTTGTCCTTCACACTCAACCCAAGTCACTTCCCACTGGTGTAACTAAGAATCGGGCCGATTCAGTAAAATGCGCAGGAGAGCTGGCGCTCTGAGACGAGTGCCCACTCTCCCAAAGCGCACCCAGGCCACTCTCCTGGGAGCGCGATTCTATAGGCAAATGAGGGCCCGCACTAATAAGGCGCTAGGGACACTAGCGCATCCCTAGCACCTCCTTATCGGCAGAAGCAGCTGTCAGCAGCTTTGACAGCAGACGCTCAATTTTACCGGCGGTTGTCGAACCCGCTGACAGCCACAGGTTTGGAAAATGGATGCCGGCAAAACTGAGCGTCCGTTTTCCGGGCAGATTTTTTTTTTAATTTTTGGTGCCTCAGACTTAATATCGCTATGATATTAAGTCGGAGGGTGTACAGAAAAGCAGTTTCTGCTTTTCTGTACACTTTCCCGGTGCCGGCTAAAATTAACGCCTGCCTTTGGGCAGGTGTTAATTTCTGAGAGTAAAATGTGCGGCTTTGGCTGCACATTTTACTTCATTGTGCAGGACTAACTAATAGGCTAACTAATAGACTAATAGTCAGTGAAAACTTCTTTACTGCTTTTACTTAGTCTTAGAGCAACTGAGAGAGAGCGCTCCCCTCAACTGGTTCTCAGGGCTGGTGCCAGTCAGCAGTGCCATCCCTTCTCTGGGAATGGAGAAAAGCGGTATGCCCCTCAAAGGGATGCACATTTGGGTATCCAGAAGGGAACTCAAGAGTTGTCCTAGAACCCTGTCAAATCTCCCCTTCCAGAGGGGAAAGAGCAATGGGACTGGGGCCTCCTGACCCCAAAAGACCTTTCAACTCCCCAAAGGAGAGATGAGGCACAAACACCAATTGCTGAGGTGCTGAAGCGGCCAGCCAACCCCCCCACCCCTCCCCCCAACAGGCAGCCAGCATCTAATGGGGGTGGGTCTTCACCATAATCCATGGAGGTGCCCCAGTGAAAAATGGTCCAACAACCGCCACTGCCGTTCCCCGGCCTCCAAGGAGACACACGATTCAAAGAATAGAGGCCCTGGTTCAGAGAAAAACTTGCCAGGAACAGAGCTTCAGGGGCACCTTCCTCACAAAAAGTGGGTTTTGGACATGGGAGAATTTGAAAGACATTCCTCTGTTGAAAGAAAAGAGGACTCCCAAACCACTCTCCGGATGTCTAGTCCCCTCAGGAACGCAGTCCCAGGTCAGTTCTGTGGCTGCAGAACACAGCCTACAGTCCCCACCCAGAGGGAAAAGCACACAGATGCCCAGACGGCAGAGGTCAACTGGAGGAACAAGCACCCTGCTGAGTGGTACTCATGCATTGGTATCCCATCCTGGTGATGGCAGCACAATTATGATCCCATGCGCTGTGCCTGTGGGTAGAATCAGGCCCAGCGTGACCAGTTGTGCATTTGCACGGAGCAACAGGCCATTTCTGATGTGTTCGCAGGGCTCCCAAACCCTGCGGGCAGGATGAAAACCTCGGCAGTGGCCCATATTTATGATACCTGCAGGGATCCCAGCCTGCGAGCAGGAAGACAGAGACAGTGGCAGTACGGGTTTATGATGTAATCATGGGGGGGAGCCAGGGCCAGGCCCCGTGGGAAGACTACAATGGCAGCAGCTGAAATTATGACATAACAGTGGGCATTCCACACCCTACAGGCAGAAAGCACAGTTGCTTGCCTGTAACAGGTGTTCTCCTAGGACAACAGGATGTTGGTCCTCACAAGTATGAGGCATCATCCAATGGAGCCCGGCATGGAGATCTTTTGTCAAAGTTTCTAGAAGCTTTGACCAGCATGCCACTATCTCGCGTCCATGCGGGGTCCCCCTTCAGTCTCATAACATAGAAAAAATATGAGCAAAAAAATAAAACAAACCGGAAGGAGACCCCCAACTCTGTGGAGAGGCAGGCAGGATTCCTGAGGGCTAACATCCTGCTGTCCTAGGAGAACACCTGTTACAGGTAAGCAACTGTGCTTTCTCCCAGGACAAGCAAGATGGTAGCCCTCACAAGCAAGTGAGTACCATGCTCCAGGCTGTCCCCATTAGCAGAAGAGACCAACAGTTATCGAACAAGATGCCAACGGGCAAAACAGCAGTGCTGAAAAATCAGCAAGGGGGCTGCCTGTCTCCCACCAAGGTTATTAGGCCAGAAGAGTTGGGTTCAGGTCTGAAACAGATTGCGCAGGACGGATTGACCAAAGGCCCTGTTCTGGATGCCCATCCTTGTCCAAGCAGTAGTGGGCCGCAAACGTGTGAAGAGCACTCCATGTTGCAGCCTGGCAAATTTCGATGGGAACTGCTCGCAGAGGAGCCAGCGACGTCGCCATAGCCCGCACAGAGTGAGCTTTAACTCTGCCAGCCAGCAGAAGGCCAGCTTGCACATAGCAGAAGGCAATGCAATCCGCCAGCCAGTTTGATAAGATCGGTTTACTCACTGCCACTCCTAACCTGTTTGTAGCGAAGGACATAAAGAGCTGAGTGGACTGCCTGCAACTGGCTGTGCGATCTAGATAGAAAGCCAAGGCCATCTTGCAGTCCAGGGTATGAAGAGCCTATTCCCCGGGCGGGAATGAGGCCTAGGAAAGAAGATGGGTAAAACGGACTCCAGGGGCGATCCGGGTAACTATAGACCAGTGAGCCTGACTTCAGTGCCGGGAAAAATAGTGGAAACTATTCTCAAGATCAAAATCGTAGAGCATATAGAAAGACATGATTTAATGGGACACAGGCAGCATGGATTTACCCAAGGGAAGTCTTGCCTAACAAATCTGCTTCATTTTTTTGAAGGGGTTAATAAACATGCGGATAAAGGTGAACCGGTAGATGTAGTGTATTTGGATTTTCAGAAGGCGTTTGACAAAGTCCCTCATGAGAGGCTTCTAAGAAAACTAAAAAGTCATGGGATAGGAGGCGATGTCCTTTCGTGGATTACAAACTGGTTAAAAGACAGGAAACAGAGAGTAGGATTAAATGGACAGTTTTCTCAGTGGAAAAGGGTAAACAGTGGAGTGCCTCAGGGATCTGTACTTGGACCGGTGCTTTTCAATATATTTATAAATGATCTAGAAAGGAATACGACGAGTGAGGTTATCAAATTTGTGGATGATACCAAATTATTCAGAGTAGTTAAATCACAAGCAGACTGTGATACATTGCAGGAGGACCTTGTGAGACTGGAAGATTGGGCATCCAAATCACAGATGAAATTTAATGTGGACAAGTGCAAGGTGTTGCATATAGGGAAAAATAACCCATGCTATAGTTACACGATGTTAGGTTCCATATTAGGAGCTACCACCCAGGAAAAAGATCTAGGCATCATAGTGGATAATACTTTAAAATTGTTGGCTCAGTGTGCTGCAGCAGTCAAAAAAGCAAACAATGTTAGGAATTATTAGAAAGGGAATGGTTAATAAAACGGAAAATGTCATAATGCCTCTATATCGCTCCATGGTGAGACCGCACCTTGAATACTGTGTACAGTTCTGGTCACCGCATCTCAAAAAAGATAGTTGAGATGGAGAAGGTACAGAGAAGGGCAACCAAGATAAAGGGGATGGAACAGCTCCCCTATGAGGAAAGGCTGAAGAGGTTAGGGCTGTTCAGCTTGGAGAAGCGATGGCTGAGGGGGGATATGATAGATGTCTTTAAGATCATGAGAGGTCTTGAAAGAGTACATGTAACTTATTTACACTTTCGAATAATAGAAGGACTAGGGGGCATTCCATGAAGTTAGCAAGTAGCACATTTAAGACTAATCTGAGAAAATTCTTTCACTCAATGCACAATAAAGCTCTGGAATTTGTTGCCAGAGGACATGGTTAGTGCAGTTAAGTGTAGCTGGGTCCAAAAAAGGTTTGGATAAGATCTTGGAGGAGAAGTCCATTGACAGCTATTAATCAAATTTACTTAGCGAATAGCCACTGCTATTAATTGCATCAGTAGCTTGGGATCTTCTTAGTGTTTGGGTAACTGCTAGGTTCTTGTGGCTTGGTTTGGCCTCTGTTGGAAACAGGATGCTGGGCTTGATGGACCCTTGGTCTGATCCAGCATGGCAATTTCTAATGTTCTTATCAGATTGGGGTGTGGTTCCCAACCAGATGGCCCCGACAGTAGAGGGAACCAGGAATGTCAGGGCCAAAAAAGGCAAAAGGATCATGTTCCCTCTGTCCTGTTGAAGCTTCAGCAGGGTCTTCAGGAGGAGTGGTAGGAGGGTATGCATACAGCAGACTTCTCCAGTGGAGGGAGAAGGCATCGCATGCTAGATGCCTGTCCCTAATGACAGGGAGCAGAACTTGCTCACCTTGTGATTGCATGGGGAGATGAAGAGATCCACGTCTGGTGTCCCGACAAAACAGTTTGGTCGCTACCTCTGAGTTGAGAGACCATTCATGCGGCTGGAAGGAGCGACTCAGTCAGTCCGCCAGCACGTTCAGAGTCCCAGGCAGGTACATTGCATGCAACGACATCCCCTTTGACAGGGCTCAGGTCTATACCTGCACCGCCTCCTGACAGAGAAGGAACGAGCCCATGCCTCACAGCTTTGTTGATATACCACATTGCCACTTGATTGTTCATCTGGATCAGGACTGCTTTGTGCGACAACCAACCAATCTCTGAACGCCCATAGGACACAACAGATCGCCTGAAGCTCCAGAAGGTTTGACAGCGGGCTTTGTGAGCAGTCCAGAGACCCTGTGTGTGGAGGCTATCCACATGAGCTCCTCAGCCCTGAGGAGAGGCATCGGCAGCGAGGATTACTTGAGGAGCAGCAGCAGATTGGAGTGGGGGATTCCCTTCCAAATTGGAGAGGTGTTCCTATCAGGACAGAGATGCTTGCAGAGGTTCCATGACTGCAACGCAAGTCTCAAGGTCCTGAGGGGCCTGTCACCACTGTGATGGCAAGATCCATTGGAGCCCTCCGCATGCACAAACAGGCGAGAGGGCTAACATGGACGGAAGCAGCCATGTGGCCCAGCAAACTGAACAAAAGATGGGCAGTCATCTGCCGGCTGATGTGGATGGTGGTCAGTGAGGCTAGGGCAAGAGCCCGATCGCATAGTAAAAATGCCTTCACCTGCACCATGTCCATTCTGGTACCTATGAAGTCCAGCTGAGGAGAAGGGCAGAGATGAGACTTTGGGTAATTGATCATGAACCCCAAGGATTGTAGAACCCGCACTGTCAGGGCTAGAGCACTTAGCGACCCTGCATGGGTATCTTTCTTGATTACCCAGTTGTCTAGGTACGGGAAGACATGCACCGCACAACGCCTGAGATCTGCAGCCACCACCACCAGGCATTTGATGAAGACGCAGATGGCTGAGGCCAACCCAAAAGGCAGCACCTCGTACTGATAGTGAGCCTTCCTCATCACGAAGTGGAGGTATTTTCTATGGCTGGGGAAAATGGCTGTGAGCATAAGCTTCCTTCAGATCAAGGGAGCAGAGCCAGTCTCCTCTTTTGAGGAGGGTAATCGGCGTACCCAGAGACACTATCTTGAACTTTTTTCTTGAGAGAAAAATTGTTCAACTCCCTGAGGTTGAGGATGGGGCGTAAACTGCCGTTCCTTTTCAGAATTAGGAAATACCTTGAATAGAACCCTTGGCCCTGCTGGGACAAGGGACCAGCTCTACCGTGCCTGCTACAAGGACAGAGAATTCCCGATTGAAGTATGACCTGCTGGGCGGATGAACCCCTTGATGGACATGTGGGGAGAGGTCCCTGGGAGCTGACTGAAGTTGAGAAGGTATCCCTGACTGATTATGGTAAGGACCCATCGGTCCGAACTGACATCTTCCCAGCGATGGGCAGAGCCAAAGAGCCTGCCTCCCACTGGGGGATCCGTCAGGGGTACTCTTGACTGACTTGTGCTCCCTTGCCACCAGTCAAAACCCTGTAGCTAGGGCACCGGATGAGGCCTAGGTGCTTGCTGCTAGTGTGTGGCATGCGAGCCCAGAGGATAATGCTTCCTCTGCATATAGAAAGGTTTTGGGTGTCCCGGCCTGAAGGATTTCCTAGCAGAGGATGGGGCATCGGAAGCACTAGCGAAGAGCTGTTGAAGAGTGTCATGGTAGTCCTTCAATTGCGCTATCGCATCCTGGACCTTATCCCCAAAGAGGTTGTCACCTGTGCAGGGTAGGTCAGCTAGCTTCTCCTGTACCTCTGGGCGGAGGTCAGAAGCTTTAAGCCAGGCCATCCTATGGACACCAATACCCACTGTGGTGATGTGGGCCACTGTCTCGAAGACATCATTGGTGGACCACACCTCATGCTTGCCAGCCTCTAAACCCAGCAGGACGATGGCTGACAGTGCCTCCTGTTGCTGCTGAGGCAGACCCTCTGCGAGATCCTGGACTCGCTTCCAGAGGTCGCCGCATCTCAAAAAAGATATAATTGCGATGGAGAAGGTACAGAGAAGGGCTACCAAAATGATAAGGGGAATGGAACAACTCCCCTATGAGGAAAGACTAAAGAGGTTAGGACTTTTCAGCTTGGAGAAGAGACGACTGAGGGGGGATATGATAGAGGTGTTTAAAATCATGAGAGGTCTAGAACGGGTAGATGTGAATCGGTTATTTACTCTTTCGGATAGTAGAAAGACTAGGGGGCACTCCATGAAGTTAGCATGGGGCACATTTAAAACTAATCTGAGAAAGTTCTTTTTTACTCAACGCACAATTAAACTCTGGAATTTGTTGCCAGAGAATGTGGTTCGTGCAGTTAGTATAGCTGTGTTTAAAAAAGGATTGGATAAGTTCTTGGAGGAGAAGTCCATTACCTGCTATTAAGTTCACTTAGAGAATAGCCACTGCCATTAGCAATGGTTACATGGAATAGACTTAGTTTTTGGGTACTTGCCAGGTTCTTATGGCCTGGATTGGCCACTGTTGGAAACAGGATGCTGGGCTTGATGGACCCTTGGTCTGACCCAGTATGGCATTTTCTTATGTTCTTAGGTTTTGGTTGCACTGAGTCATGTGGTAATACAGGCGACCAGCAAAGCACCCTGGAAGACTTTCCTGCCAAGGCATTAAGCTCCCTATGTTCTCGCCCCAGGAGGGGGGCAGAAGTGTGGGTACAGGAGTGTTGGCCTTTTTCAAGGCGGACTCTATGACCAAATGGTGGGGGAGGTGCTGCTTCTCGAACCCCATGGCTTGCTGCAAATAGGTGGCATCTGCCTTCCTACTGACAAGGGAAATAGAGATTGGGAGCTCCCACATCTGAAGGAGGTTGTCCTTGAAGATGTTGTGGATGGGAACTGCCATGATCTCCTTAGGAGCATCAACGAACTGGAGTACTTCCAGCATCTTGTGACTTGCATCCTCCTCTGCGAGCAATTGGAAGGGGATAGCCTTGGCCATGGCCCTGACAAACCCCACGAAGGACAGATCCTCAGGGGCAACTGACATTTTTCCTCAGGCAAGGAGGGCTGGAATAGTCAGAGGAAGACTCAGTGGAGTCATCCCCCCCAAGGGTCGTAAGGCCCTTCCTTCTCACTAGGGCCAGCACAGCACGGGTAAGGCCCGTGTGGGATGTGAACCCTGGGCTCTGATGGCTTCAAAAGTCTTGAGGGCACCGTGGGAATCAACAGCTCCCCTGGCATCAAGGGGGCTGCAGGGACCCAGTAAGGGTTCGGGGAACAGAGGCCTCAGGAATAAGACACCGGCTGCATCTTCCTCAGGAGGACTGATGATCGGGACCACTTTGGTGGGGGGGGCATTGAAGGCCCCTCAGTTGCGTCAATAGGATGCCTAAAAGGACATCCAGAAGCTCCAGCAGGGGTGCTAGGATCGAAGGCAGAGGCTTTGTCACCGGTATGGGGGCCGGTGGCACGGGCAGCTGAACGCTCTGAAGCGCCCTGAGCACCACGGTCTGAACCCTGTAGTCCAGCTCCTCCTGAAGTCAGGTGAGGCTAGGAATGAGGGAGGGGGACAAGGCATCAACCTGCTATTCCTTAAGTCTCTGAAGTGGCGTGGTGCCGGCACTGACATTGGTGGGGAACACCTGGGACTCACAGGAGCATCAGAGGATGGAGCCTCTGATGGCTGGGGTTGCTTCGGTGGCAGTATGGCCACCACCAGTACTGCATTGAACTGGAGCCATGCGCAGTTGGCGACCACTGGCGATGCTTGCGGGATAACCCACAGTGCTCGGCCTGGTCCCTGATGGTCGGGACACTGATGAGATCATGGAGGATGATCATTGCGTCCCCGCAATCCTTTGAAGAAGTGGAGAGGGGAACAGTGAAAGGGAGCATATCCAGGGGCTCCCCACAACCTCTTGGTGTAGAGGGGTCCAACCGGTGTGGATGGAGCAGACTTGGAAGAACCAAAAAGCTTCTCCATCTTATCAAGATGTGCTCGACGGCCTTTGGGGGGGGGGGGGGGGGTTCATCTGATCACATACCCACGGATGTTGTGTGAGGCCCCCAAGGCAGAGGATACAGACCTCATGCGGATCCATGATGGACAGTGTGGGCACTGGGGACACTGACGAAAGCAGACGCCATAAAAGCTACCTGGCATGCAGTCAATGAGCCACTGTCATCATGAGGCGAGGTGTTGGGAATAGACTGCAAGGAGCAAAAATAGCAATTTAACCTACCATGCTGAGGCGGCACTGACTGCGAAGGGGGACCCAATGATGACAAAATGGGAAAAACATGATACTTTCGAGAACACAAGAAAAAAAAAAAAAGAGTGGAGCTCCATAAACCGAGGCAACTGCACCGCGGAAAAGGAAGACTGAAGGGGGACCTTGTGTGGACGTGCAGATAGTGGCATGCTGGGCAAAGCTTCTAGAAACTGAGAAGTTTTCTGTGCTGGGCTCCATCGGATGATGTCACCCACTTTTGAGGACTACCATCCCGATTGTCCTAGGAGCAAAGCAATGACGTGCCCACAGGGTTACCACAACCCACAGACAGAAAAAAAAACCAAAACAAAAGACCTGGTGGGTGGAGTGGAAGTGGAGGTGTGAGTGAAAATGGCATGGAAGGAGAGAGGAGGGTGCAAGGGAAAGAGGGGATGAATGTAAAGGTGGTGAGTGAGTGTGAGGGGAGAGAAGGAAGGAAAGGGAACAAAAGGGATTGGGTGAGTATGCATGTGTGTAAACATGTGAGAGTGAACATGAGTGCATGAGCAAGTGGATGAGAATGAATGTGTGTTAAGTGTGTATGAGTGAAAGTTTGTGTAGCCCCCCCCCCCCCCCCCCCATACTCCAGGTCAATTTTAGAGTGACTGGAAATAACAAAAAATCCCTGGTATGAAAAGCTGGACATTTTATCATCCTTGGTTTTATTTATTGATGTTATTTCATGTGTCTGCTATTTACATAATTTTATTGGTTTTAGGAGCTTTGAAAATTTTAAGAGTCTGGCTACTAGCCATTTTCAATTCAGTGATTGTGTGCACATTTCTATTTATACTTTATGGTCTATCTGCGTTCTGGTGTGTAATGGAAGTGAGGTATTCTATTATATAGTTTCAGTGCAGGGATCTATAAACAGCCTGTCTTGTTCTGGTTTTTTTTTTTTTTTTTTTAAATGGGGATGTATTGGTATTTTAGAGCTTGGTGTAATACTTGCAATGTTGCATTTTCACATGTAGGATTTTCATTGAGTGCTGGCAGTTGGTGCAGTTTTGGTATCAGATTTACTATATTGTAATTGTAGTTCAGTTTATTCATGGATTTTTGAGGGCTAAGCCCAAACCCAATGCACTTTACTATAGATCTAATATCATATGGGCTCCAAATGTCTTTTGCAAAGTTTCCTCATTGGCATCACAGCATTGCATGTAATATTGTAAGATATTTTTAAGTCAGAAGACTGTACTTTGAATGTCCTTTTTATGTAAAATCTGTTATTCATGCATAATTTTAATTGTTTGATGAGAGCTGGGTAAATGGGGGAGCACAAGGGCATAAGGTTCACTGAATGCCTAATACCCTTGCACTGGCCCTGAAAGAGCACCATGCACAGACCCTTACCACTCACCCATCTCCCACTTCCCCAGAGTGCAAATACTTGGGGGGGGGGGGGGGGAGGGTGAGAAGCAGATGGTAGGGTTATGAGATGTGGCAGGATTGCCAGCTTCTTAAAAATATCATTGACTCATCTGCCACACCTCTGGAAGTACTGACCCCTATCGGTCCACTTCCCCAGCACATGACAGAATGAATGTGTCAGTGTATGTCAATTTCAGGGTGACTGGAAATGAGAAGATCCCAGGTATGGAGAACAGAAGAAGATTTTATAATCCTTAAAAGTTTTAATTATTGGGTGTAATTTGATTCTGCTCTTTCAAAAAAAAAAAAAAATTTGGGGGGGGAGGGGGGAATAGAATGTTTTGTTTTTTTTTAGTTATTGGCTTTTTTTATTCAGATGGTTTGAAATATTTTGTTTGGGAAATTTTGAATATTCTATTAACTGTTTTGAAATATTCGTTTTATGAATGACCTATGTTTTATATGTCTTGATTTTATTTAAAATGTTTTATGAAGAATGGTAATGTTTGTTTTTCCATTGTGGCTCTGCATATAGAGGCTGGCTAGTTGTGGGTTCCAGTTCAGTTCTTCTCAGCACAGTTTGTTGATACTTTCTGATCTCTATTTTGTATTAGTCAGGATCTCTGTTCTGCATGTGACTGAGGTGAGGCAAGTAATTTTTGTGTAAGGATCTATAGTAGCCTGGTTTCCTAATAAGCATGTTGATATTCTAGGGCCCAGTGTACTATGTGCAGTGTTGCCTTTTCATAGATAAGATTGTTAGGGTTGTTTTGGTATGGGACCTTCACTAAATTGTTATGGTAATTATTTATTCATGGCTTTAAGGGCCATGTAACCTATCATCCATTGTACCTGAAGACTGGAAGGTGGCCAATGTAACCCCAATATTTAAAAAGGGTTCCAGGGGCTATCCGGGAAGCTACAGACCGGTTAGCCTGACTTCAGTGCAGGAAAAATAGTGGAAAGTGTTCTAAACATCAAAATCACAGAACATATAGAAAGACATGGTTTAATGGAACAAAGTCAGCACGGCTTTACCCAAGGAAAGTCTTGCCTCACAAATCTACTTCTCTTTTTTGAAGGAGTTAAACATGTAAAAGGTGAATAGGAAGATGTGTATTTGGATTTTCACAAGGCGTTTGACAAAGTTCCTCATGAGAGGCTTCTAGGAAAGCAAAAAGTCAAGGTATATGTGGTGATGTCCTTTCATAGATTACAAACTGGCTAAAAGACAGGAAACAGAGTAGGATTAAATGGACAATTTTCTCAGTGGAAAAGGGTAAACGGTGGAGTGCCTCAGGGATCTGTATTGGGACCCGTACTTTAATATATTTATTAATGATCTGGAGAGAAATACGATGAGTGAGGTAATCAAATTTGCAGATGAAAAAATTGTTCAGAGTAATTAAATCACAAGCAGATTGTAATAAATTGCAAGAAGACCTTGTGAGTCTGGAAAATTGGGCATCCAAATGGCAGAAGAAATTTAATGTGGATAAGTGCAAGGTGATGCATATAGGGAAAAAATAACCCATGCTATAGTTGCACAATGCTGGGTTCCATATTAGGAGCTATCACCCAAGAAAGATCTAGGTGTCATAGTGGATAACACATTGAAATCTGTTCAGTGGGCTGCGGCAGTCAAAAAAGCAAGCAGAATGTTGGGAATTATTAGAAAGGGAATGGTGAATAAAATGGAAAATGTCATAATGCCTCTATCGCTCCATGGTGAGACCACACCTTGAATACTGTGTACAATTCTGGTCGCATCTCAAAAAAGATATAGTTGCAATGGAGAAGGTACAGAGAAGGGCGACCAAAATGATAAAGGGGATGAAATAGCTCCCCTATGAGGAAAGACTAAAGAGGTTAGGACTTTTCAGCTTGGAGAAGAGACGGCTGAGGGGGGTTATGATAGAGGTGTTTAAAATCATGAGAGGTCTAGAATGGGTAAATGTGAATCGGTTATTTACTCTTTCGGATAATAGAAAGACTAGGGGGCACTCCATGAAGTTAGCATGTGGCACATTTAAAACTAATCTGAGAAAGTTCTTCACTCAACGCACAATTAAACTCTGGAATTTGTTGCCAGGGGATGTGGTTAGTGCAGGTAGTGTAGTTGTGTTTAAAAAAGGATTGGATAAGTTCTTGGAGGAGAAGTCCATTACCTGCTATTAAGTTGACTTAGAAAATAGCCACTGCTATTACTAGCAACAGTAACATGGAATAGACTTAGGGGTAGATTGTAAAAGCCCTGTGCGCCTATTTTGCATAGGCTACCGGTGCGCGCAAAGCCCCAGGATGCGCGCACAAGTCCCGGGGCTTCTTAAAAGGGGCGGGAGGGTGTGTGTCCGGGGGGCGGTCCCGAGTCCTCCGGCACTGCGACCTGTGCCGGGGGATGGCAAGCTGGCGCGCACAAGTTACGCTTGCCTCAGGCAGGCATAACTTGTACAACAAAGGTAGGGGGTGGGGAAGGTGGGGGTAGGTGGAAGGAAATTTCCCTCCAAGGCCGCTCCGATTTTGGAGCGGCCTCGGAGGGAACGGAGGCAGGCTGAGCGGCTCTGCACACGCAGGCTGCCAATTTTGCGCAGCCTTGTGCGCACCGACCCCAGATTTTAAAAGATACGTGCAGCTACACTCATATCTTTTAAAATCCGGCGTATTTTTGTTTGTGCCAGTTGCACAAACAAAAGTACGCGCATGCATACTTTTTAAAAATCTGGCCCTTAGTGTTTGGGTACTTGCCCGGTTCTTATGGCCTGGATTGGCCACTGTTTGAAACAGGATGCTGGGCTTGATGGACCCTTGGTCTGACTCAGTATGGCATGTTATGCTCACACCCAACATGCATTAGAAAAGTCTAATTCCATAGGAGTTGCAAGTTTTCAGAGTTTACTGGTTTGCACCACAATAAGTGGATGTAAATATAATATGCATCATCATAACATAACAATAACACATCATCACCCTCCAATCCAACCTCATGAATAAATGAAATTCATCACATCATAAATAAGAAATGTAATAAAAAACTGAACTAAATCCTTACACATGTTATCCCCTATGCTTAACAGTTTGTACTTTACATCCCTTGTTTAACCCCCCTTATCCCTGTAACCTTATTTTGTAAGGTATTATGATGGCATTATTTTGACGTTTCCGAATGACTGTATATAAAACTCATTAAATAAATGTGATATTTTTGCCTCACTGTACTTTTGAATGCTTTTTCATATAAAATTTGTTATAAATGCATAGTGTGTGTGGGAATGTGTGTGTGTGTGGGAGGGGTGGCGTCTGTGCAAGGCTGAAGGTTTACTTAGGGTACCTCAACCTTCCCGATCCATGGGTTCTGGGATGGGGGGCATGTCAGTTTTAAAAAAATATAGATTGCAGGATCTGGCTTGGCTTTGAGGGGCCCAGAACAATGAACAAATGGGGGGGCCAGCACAGTAATTTTTCACATAAAAAAAAAAGAGCTAGCACTGGCCCTGTATAGAATCCCACGCTACAGCGAGGATAAAGTACCTCGTGCCAGAGTCTGTGGTTACACACTGCCCCACGACAAAGCGAAGTGTGTGATGACACCTCCCCTGCCAGTACTCTTCAGTGCTATACGGTGCAGAACTGAGGCGGCCGAGACTAATGGGACGATGGCATAACCCTGGTATGGCTGAGGGACTGCACAGACAGGGACTATGCTGTCTGCTATTGCTCTGAGTAGATGCCTAGCCTTTCCCGACCATGCATGCTGCACAATGTCACAGTAACTCCCAGCAGAGTGAGCAGGGTGACAATGGAGCCCCCAGAACCACTGGTGCTCTGGGTAAGGTATGGTGGAGGACAGCAGTCTGTGGCATTGCCCGCTCTAGTACCTGAACACTCCGAGAGGCAGGCCCTCAAAACCGTGTCGGGAATGGCTCTCCTGAGTCCCTCGGGGAACGACAGCAACTAAGTCCCTGGCGACCGAAGGTACCCATGGGCTTCAGTGGTCATGTCCTGTAGCCTCCGACCGCAGCCACTGGTGCCCAGAGCAGTGACTGCCTGTAAGGCCCATGGTGCTTTCGTGCTCATCAATGCAAAGCCATAATGAGGGCACTTAACAACTCTGCATCCAGGACTTTGATGACACTTGATTGAACCACTCAGTTCAACAGCATATAACACCATCCCTGGCGCCACAGGTGGCAGAGGAAACAGACTGTCCAATGGTCCAAAGGAGCCAATGACCGCCAGACCCATCGACTGTTCCCCTCAGCTCACTTATTCAGCCAGAGGGCATCAATGCTGTTAGTTTGATGGCCTTGCAAGTACTAAGGCTGACGAGAGCCTCACTAGCACCTATTAACACTGATTGTGTATACATCCCTGTGGGGCCTCCAATGCAGAGACCATCGACTGCCATGGTCCAATAGCTGCAAACCATGAAGACAGCACAGAGCTCCTCAGTGCCTTGTAGAGACCACCAAGGAACCTCAAGGGCACAGAACCTGTGCTTGGATGCCCCAGTGTACCAGGGTGCCTCGAGCAGATAGGGACCCCTGTGCTTGATCTGTTCAAGGCCAAGTACCCCTGCCACCAGAGGACCACGAGGTCATGCAGGGCCTCCAAGCCCTGGTGGTCTACAGCCTCAGGGTCACCAGGACGCTCAACGGCGAAACCAGTGCCTAGTCTGTGGTGCTCGATGTAGTTGAGGCAGAGGAATCAGTGGCTTAAGGGCCTCTACGGTGGCTCTGTACCTCAGTGTCCTCAAGGGCATCAATGGTATCAGGACATCACTGCATCACGATGGTATTGAGGCCACGTACCGTAACGACCTACTCTGCGGCTGTAGCATCAAGTGTACGCACCTTGACGGCACCAAGGATCTGCCACGCACACAGATTGATGGGATCAAGGGTGTCTTAGTATTGTGGGCGTCGAGGGCACAGTGGCATCAATGGCAGCAAGGACATCACATTGTGCTGCTACTCAGTCACCTTGATGCCGAAGCCAGTGCAGCAAGACTCCACTTCCACAAATGCTGACTGCACAGAGGGCCGCTATGGCATCGTGGGTGGTCATACACCTCAATGGTGTCAAGGGTGACAATGGTGCTCCATGGCAGTCCCGGTCCCAGACGCAGTCCTGACACTGACGTGTGAGTTAACAGTGCACTGGTCACAGATGTGCATGGGCAACTGTTACTGGGTAGAGCACCAAGGTGTAGCAGCAAGCTGCTAGCCCAGACTCCTGCTCACCCTCTCTCGGAGACAGCCTCCCCTCCTGCTTGCCAGTCTTGGCAGTGCAATGTCATCCAGGGCTCCTGCCCATGGAGACTAGTTCCTTGCAATGTGGGGAGGATGAGCTCTCCCACACAGGAACAGCACAATCCTTTATTCCTCCACTGTCTGAATTCATTGATGCCAATCGATCAGTGAAACATGGAACTCCAGTCCAGGTAGAACTCAGGTAAATCCCCAGGCTCAGCAGCCTACACTGATCACCAACTGACTGCAGAAGTCAGTCCTTTTAGCACTGGGGAAAAAGAGCAGACAGAACAAGGAGAGGACACATACAAAACTGCAAAACATTTTAAAAAACAGAAAAAAAAAAAACCCTAAGACTGCCAGGCTGCACAGGGGAGCTCCCTATGCTGCTGGCAGACAGTTGGAAAGAAGTGGAAAAAACTACAGGAAAGAAAAACAGCTGCAGCTCTAGAAAAAAAAAAGTCACTTACAAGGACTATGACAAGACAGCAAAGCTGAATACCATGAGTACACGGCTTCCATGGCCACACAGATCCAAGGGTGGAGGGAACCCCAAAAACCCTGAAGGACTCTGCCTAGGGGGCAAGATAACTACAGCTGCACATGCTCAGTAGGGCATGTTTGAGAGTTCTAGAATCTGAGATAAAAGTTCTGTGCCGGGCTCCATCTGATGATGCCACCCATGTGTGAAGACTTCCATCCTGCTCGTCCCTAGGAGAAAATGGTGAAGCCACCTACATTCTGCAGGTGCAAGTGCACAATGTGCCCAGCCAGTCTTGACTGTATTCTTTGCCAGCAGCCCAAGAATTATAGGAACCTATGCAGTAAAGGCAGTACAGTCTAAACCCCTTGATCTTCTCTGGCATCCTAATGATCCTCACATTTCACAGATTTTGATGCTCTATAAGAAGCCTCTGCTTTAGTTGTAGTAGGAGTGAGATTCCTCCAAATCTGACTTTGGCCAGCTTGCAGAATTGGCTCAAGTGTTGAGAGCAGACTGGATTACACCGAGATTAAGGTTACTCAACAAGAAAGCAAGTTTAATTACTGTTAACTGTACTTTATACAGGTAATAAGATGCATTAGCAATTATATGTGGGTGATCATTTAGCGGCATCAGACTTGTCTATTTACTAAGTATGTGAGAGTGTTTCTGCATGGGCATTGACTTGTGAGCCTCCTTAGCCTATAATCAAAGTTAATTCCAGCTAATTGGGCAGGTATTTCATGACTAATTCATCCTGTTATCTATGGAACACACCATTTATGGTAAGCAAACTTTTTTCTGTCAATAAGCAGGCTGAATTAGCCATTACACATGGGGAGTTCCAAGCTGAGGGTTATAGTGGAGTGTTTACTGAGTGAGCAACTGACTCCACTTTGGAGAGCAGACCATTGTGAGAATAGGTTACACAAAACTACTAGTCTGAAATTACTGTCAGCCTTTGAGAAGTTTGTCCAGACAGTAATAGGACAAAGGCAAATTAATGCTGGAAAGTTGTACTAGATATGCACACTTTAGAGCTATGAGGACCAAGCAAGCATGATCTTGCAGCAGTTTTTGCACGGCTCTGGTGATCAGTGGAAAAAATATACAAGGTTTGTTCTTCAAATCGAGGGGGAAGCAACCTGAGCTAACTTGAGATCACCAAGTAGAATTGCACAAAATTGAACTAGTTTTCTGTTGACATGAATAGATTCACCGATGGTAAACCCCATAAGTTGAATAGCTTTTTGGCTGATTGCTGCAGACACAAAACTAAAGTGATCCAGCAGCATGTGGGAGATTCCTGAAATATAGATGTCTATAGGACAGCCTGATTCCTGGTTGCCCAGCTCCAAATTTAGCACCATGGCAGAGAGGCCATGACCCCATGCTTCCCTGTCTGTTGACAAAACATGGCATCTTGGTTGTCTGTCTGAATCAAGATATTCTTTCCCCCAAAGATGCGTGAACTTTGACAGAGCATATCAGATTGCTTAGTTCTGAGAGAGGCTCTGTTTGAAAGACCAGGTGGCTCCATCCTTTTGAGGAGGCATCCACTGCTAACATCACTCGGTGGGAGACAGCATGAAGGTGAGCTCCATCTTGAAGGACATGGGGGTTCAGCCACCAGCAGAGCTCCTGCTTCATGTCAGAAATTTGTACTTTGACAATGGCTGAATGAGCTAAGCAAACTGAGAACAAAGACCCCCCATGGTAGGTAATAAACATGAAGGTATGTTAAAGGGACTATTGTGGATGGCCTCTGCTATATCATCTAATTTAACAATCTGACTGAAGAGCATTGCGAGGTTAGTAGTTTGGAAGTAGCGGAATAAAAAGTATTTAATACATTTGCAAAGAATACATTCAGCACAGATTACAGTTGAACATCCACAATAAGATACAATAAAAATGTTACATACAGCATAAAATAATTTGCAAAAATCAAAATTTGCATCAAGCTGCTTCAAATACAACAGTCTTCAAAGCCTTTCTGAACACCTTTAAATCCTGTTCCCCACTGAAGCACAACTGGCAACTTATTTAATTTGGCAAACTGCTTAGGAAAACACTTGCCCTCATATGGGCCCTATTAAATCTTTTAACCGGGGGAATGGCCAACAGATTAGTATCTCTCTCAATATAGTCCCTTAATATGCAACGAGAGGGATTCTCCAATAGCCTAAAAACAATAGTCGCCAATCTAAAAATGCACTCCTTTTAACTGGGAGCCAGTTCTTCAATGCTGGAGTCACATGTTCTCTCCCTGTCCATGCTCAGGGCTGCATTGTGTCACTTGCATTGTGTCACTTGCATCAACTTTTCTGGAAGCCCAACATACGGTATACCACAATAATCATGACTACTTAAAACCAAGGCTTGCACAACCATATGGAAAAAAAAAAAAGCCAAAGGTAGAAAAAAATTGTCAATGGACCAACTGTTTTAGGTTTATAAAAAGCTGTTTTCATAATATGAAAAAAAAAAATTTGAGGCCTCAGACAATGGAGTCCAAAAGCACTCAAGCTTTTTACCCCAGTGTGGACTGGAACGGCTAGGTCTTTAGAAAGCCACACCTTTCCCTGGTTCTTCATATCAAAATCTTTACCTACCTACTAAATTTTACCATTTTGCATGTTTGAAAATAAGCAATGTTCTGTTAACTATGTCTGCAATTTATTATGTCTTGCAATCAAGCTTCTGGATCACCACCACTTGGCAAAAAAACAAAAACAAAAACATTGGATATTGGCGTATATAAAATATTTAACATTCAATGAAAAATGAAGAGCTCCAATCAGAGCCAAATATTACAAATCACCAACGATAGTGCTGAACCCTGTGGCACACCCCATTGAATCTTATGCCATGCAGAGTATGTTTGGCCCATCTAAACCCTTTGCAGTATGCCCCTATGAATTTGTTCCTCTGGTTTAGCACTAGGTTTGATTTCTCAAAGTTGAGCAAAAAGCTGAAATCCTGTAGAAGACAAATAGTCTTGTGTAGGGGAAAGCAACACTTCTTCCTGAGAGCTTGCTGTAATTAGCCAGTAGTCCTGGTACAGGAAACCATAAACCCCTTGGTAACGCAGATGTCCTGCTACCACAGAGGCATTTAGTTAAGATTCTCAGGACTGCCAACAGGCTAAATGGAAGTACCTTGTATTAGTAGTGGAAAGAATCCGCCTTGAAGACGTGAAGCTGTTGCCAGTAGGAAGGATGATGGGTATATGAGCATATGCATCCTTCAAATCAACAGCACACATCCATTCCTCATTTTGGATGCAGAGGAGAATCGTGTGGAGGGAACGTTTGTTCAAGTGTCTCAGATCCAGAGTACACATCAATTTTCCTGATTTGAAGGTGAGGAAATATCTGGAGTAGAAG
This sequence comes from Rhinatrema bivittatum, assembly GCF_901001135.1. Lineage (NCBI taxonomy): Eukaryota > Metazoa > Chordata > Amphibia > Gymnophiona > Rhinatrematidae > Rhinatrema > Rhinatrema bivittatum. The sequence continues at coordinate 217,785,787 of NC_042619.1, forward strand.
CCCTGTCCATGTTGGGACACAGGGACTGGCTTTATTGCTTGTTGAAGTCTAGATTGCACATCTAGGTATAGCTATAGCAAGTGAGACACCTCTGGACTGAGAGTCAGTGTGGAAGGGTTGGTAGCAGACAAATGCAAATGGTATCCAGACTGCATGATCTTAAAGACCCATAAGTCCTTGGTTATCTGGCATCACACCTCCAAGAAGGCTTGGATTTTGCCACCCACTAGAATGGAGGACTGTTAACTGCTCAGAGGGATCAAAAACTGGGCTTGTGTCATTTTAGGCTGATGCTTTCCCTATCTAGGCCTAGCCAGAAAGCACAGTTTCCTTGAGGTCCTGGGATGCCTGCTGCCATTGAGATTGTAACAAAAGCAACTGTCCAAGAGATGGAATCTTAAACAAACAAATTTCTAAATACCATCACTTTAACACGGCAAGATTTGCTGTAGCCTTAAAACAAAGAGACCTCATACAAATGTGGCCGAATTACCATATGCGGGTGCACAGGACGCCACTCAACTGTAATCTATGTAATCTAGCCGTTCCAGTCCACACTGGGGTAAAAAGCTTGAGTGCTTTTGGACTCCATTGTCTGAGGCACAGGACGCCACTCAGGTTATAAACCTGAGTGGCGTCCTGTGCACCCGCATATGGTAATTCGGCCACATTTGTATGAGGTCTCTTTGTTTTAAGGCTACAGCAAATCTTGCCGTGTTAAAGTGATGCCATTGAGATTGTAACATCCATTGCACTCTGCACATGCAGGCTGTCATGTGGCCCAGCAAGTGAAGCAGTAGACGAGCACTCGCGCACTGACTGTTGCACACCAAGGCTGCAGGCAAGGATAGGGCAAGAGCCCGATCATGGGGCAAGACTACTTTTGCCTGAGCAGTATCCAGTCTGGCTCCTATCAAGTCCAGCTGGGAAACTGGCAGAGGTGGGATTTCAGGTACTTGATAAATCCCCAGACACAGTAGTGCCCGCATGGTCAGGTCGAAGCATCCAGCACTCCTGCTTGGGAATTGTTTTTGACCAGTCTAGATAAAGGAAGATTTTCACTGCCAAGCGTCTGAGGTGCGCTACCACTGTCAGGCATTTTGTGAAGATGCGAGGGGCTGAGGACAACCCAAATAGCAGCACCCTGTACTGGTAGTGAGCCTTTCCCACCACAAAGCGCAAATACTTCCTGCACCTAGGGAAGATGATGATGTGGACGTAGGCATCCTTGAGGTCGAGGGAGCAGAGCTAGAGTACCCAGAGAAAACATTGAGCTTTTCCCTTCTGAGGAATTTGTTAGACACCCTGAGATTGAGAATGGGGCACAAGCCCCCAGTTCTCTTGTGAATATCTCAAATAGAACCCTTGATCCCCAGTGGTGATGGGGGACTGGTTCTACTGCTCCCACTTTTAGTAAGGCGGAGAGCTCTGCGAGAAGTATACCCTTTTGGGCACCCCCACAATGGACATGGGGGTGGGTTGGGGTGGGGGGAGTCCCTCCGGGATTTCTCTGAAGTTTAGTCAATATCCCTGCTGAACAATAGTGATATGAGGTGATGAGCGACCAACAATGGGCAAAGCAGAGAATTCTGCTCCGCACTGGGGGATCGGGTGACAGGGGTATGATGTGCTGACTCATGCTCCCTTGCCTCCAGTCAAAATCCTGTAGCCAGGGCCTGTTGGGAGGGGGGGGGGGGGGGAAGAAGAGAACTGGGGACTAAGAGTTCTGTTGACGGGAGCAGCCCCTGGAATCAGTACAGGGTGTGCAAGACCAGGAGGGATAATGTTTCCGCTGTCTATAGAAAGGCCTTCTAGAAGTTTGTCGGGAAGGTTTCCCTATGGAGGACGGTGGGTCTGAAGCACTGTTGAAGGGTTTCATTGTTATCCTTTAATTGGGCTACCACATCACTGACCTGGTCCCCAAAAAAGGTTCTCCCCGACCTCTGGCCGTAGGTTGGAAGCACAAAGCCAAGCCATCCTATGGGCATGGATGCCCACAGCAGCCTCCCTGGCAGTGGTATCTTGAAGACATAGGTGGATATCACCTCGTGTTCTCACTTTGAGACCTTGTTGCTTGCTAGACTGCTCCTGTTGCAGGACACGCTCTGAAAGTTCTTGGACCTGCTGCCATACAATTGGTAAGAGGCTATCCGGATGATGAGCATGGCACCCTGAAAAACCTTCCTACCCAAGGCATCGAGCTCTCTATGCTATTGCCCCAGAGGGTCCGAGGCACAGATGCAGGAGTGTTTGGCCTGTTTGAGGGTGGACTCCACTACCACAGACTGGTGGGGGAGATGGAGCCTATCAAAGTCCAAGGCCTGTTGCACCAAACAGTGGCATTCGCCTTTCTATTAACTGGAGCGATGGATATCAGGTGATCCTGCATCCGAAGGAGGAGGTACTTAAAAATATTGTGGATGGGAACAGCCACTATCTCCTTTGGGGCACTGACAAATTGGAGGACCTCCAACATATTATGCCATGCAACCTCCTCTGTGAGAAGCTGGAAAAGGATGCCATGGTCTGTACAAAGCCTGTGAAGGAAAGGTCCTCTGAGGGAGATCAATGTCTTTCCTCTGGGGCAAAGGCTCCAAGAAAGGATTGTTATATCTCAGAGAAAGACTCCTCTCCCCACAGATCGCAGGGACCCGCTTCCTTGCTGAGGTCCCCATGGGGCCTATGCAGAGGAGGTCTGCGCAAGTCCCCAGACCTAGGCACCGAGGGCCTCAAGGGAACCCCAGGCAGCGATGAAGTCTATGGCCCTGGTGGCAGCAGGGGTACCGAGGGTCTTGGGAGGCCAGATAGCCCAGGCAAGGGGAAACTAAGGCCTTGGGACCACTGTACCAGACAGTGCTGGTGGTCTGTGCGCATCTTCCTCAGAGGACCCAATGATGGGAATTTCTCCCAAGGGGGGCATCGGTTGCATCAGGAGTACTCCAAGCAGGACATCTAGACACTTGAGTAAGGGCATCAGAATGGATGGCATGGGCTCTGGCACCGGTATGGAGGCCGGTGGTAGGAGTGGTTCAATGCTCCATAGGGCTCAGAGTACTGCATACTGCACCCTGCAGTCCAACTCCTCCTGGAAGTCCTGTAAGGACAGGACTGATGAGGGGGGGATGAGGTGTCACTGGCACTTCCTCAGAGCTCTGAGGAGCACAGTGCCCACAACCAGTATCTGTGGGAACACCTGGGACTCCTGGACCTGTCAGAGGATGGGGCCTCCTCCCCACGGGGGTCTTTTGATGGCAGCAGCCGGTGCTGAACCAGGACCAGTGCCATGTGTCAATGGCGAATGGTGTCTATGCTTGTGGGATTTCCACAGTCTTCCCCTGGCACCAAGGAAGTGGAGGATACAGATGTCCTTGAAAGTAGAGACACCATGGAAGAGTAGTCACCGCCTCCACAGTCCTTAGATGATGCCCAGGGGTGTGGAAAGGGGAAGCGTATTGAGCAGTTCCCCTCAACTTCAGAGCATTGATGATTCCAATGCAGGCATGGAAAGAGCAGACTTCTTGGAACCAAAGTTTCTCCATTTTATTGAGACGTGCACGACAGCCCTTGGGGGTCATCTGGTCACACAGCTGATACCCTCTGATGTTAAGAACATAAGAAATTGCCATGCTGGGTCAGACCAAGGGTTCATCAAGCCCAGCATCCTGTTTCCAACAGAGGCCAAACCAGGCCACAAGAACCTGGCAGTTACCCAATACTAAGAAGATCCCATGCTACTGATGCATTTAATAGCAGTGGCTATTCCCTAAGTAAACTTGATCAATAGCCGTTAATGAACTTCTCCAAGAACATATCCAAACCTTCTGATAACAAATTCCAGAGCTTAATTGTGCGTTGAGTGAAAAAGAATTTTCTCCAATTAGTCTTAAATGTGCTACTTGCTAACTTCATGGAATGCCCCCTAGTCCTATTATTCGAAAGTGTAAATAACCGATTCACATCTACTCATTCAAGACCTCTCATGATCTTAAAGACCTTTATCGTATCCCCCCTCAGCCGTCTCTTCTCCAAGCTGAACAGCCCTAACCTCTTCAGCCTTTCCTCATAGGGGAGCTGTTCCATCCCCTTTATCATTTTGGTTGCCCTTCTCTGTTCCTTCTCCATCGCAACTATATCTTTTTTGAGATGCGGCGACCAGAATTGTACACAGTATTCCAGGTGCAGTCTCACCATGGAGCGATAGAGGCATTATGACATTTTCCATTTTATTAACCATTCCCTTCCTAATAATTCCTAACACTGTTTGCTTTGACTGCTGCAGCACACTGAGCCGATTTTAAAGTATTATCCACTATGATGCCTAGACCTTTTTCTTGGGCGGTAGCTCCTAATATGGAACCTAACATCGTGTAACTACAGCAAGGGTTATTTTTCCCTATATGCAAGCCTTGCACTTGTCCACATTAAATTTCATCTGCCATTTGAATGCCCAATCTTCCAGTCTTGCAAGGTCCTCCTGTAATATATATAAGCACAGGTCCAAGTACAGATCCCTGAGGCACTCCACTGTTTACCCTTTCCACTGAGAAAGTTGACCATTTAATCCTACTCTGTTTCCTGTCTTTTAACCAGTTTGTAAACCACAAAACGACATCGCCTCCTATCCCATGACTTTTTAGTTTTCTTAGAAGCCTCATGAGGGACTTTGTCAAACGCCTTTCGAAAATCCAAATACACTACATCTACCGGCTCACTTTTATCCACGTTTAACCCCTTCAAAAAAAATGAAGCAGATTTGTTAGGCAAGACTTCCCTTGGGTAAATCCATGTTGACTGTGTTCCATTAAACCAAGTCTTTCTATATGCTCTACGATTTTGATCTTGAGAATAGTTTCCACTATTTTTCCCGGCACTGAAGTCAGGCTCACTGGTCTATAGATACCCAGATTGCCCCTGGAGCCTTTTTTAAATATTGGGGTTACATTGGCCACCCTCCAGTCTTCAGGTTAAATGGATGATTTTAATGATAGATTACACATTTTAACAGATCAGAAATTTCATTTTTTAGTTCTTTCAGTACCCTAGGATGCATAGCATCTGGTCCAGGTGATCTGTGAACCTGGAAGATGAAGTAGGCCAGATTGACAGTGATTTCGTTCAGTTCGTCTGACTCATCACCCCTGAAAACCATCTCAGGAACTGGTATCTCCCCAACATCCTCATTAGTAAACACGGAAGCAAAGAATTCATTTAGTCTTTCTGCAATGGCCTTATCTTCCCTAAGAGACCCTTTAACCCCTCTGTCATCTAATGGTCCAACCGACTCCCTCACAGGTTTCTTGCTTCAGATATATTTTTAAAAGTTTTTGCCTCTATGGCCAACTTCATTTCAAATTCTCTCTTCGCCTGTCTCAATGTTTTACACTTATCTTGACAATGCTTTATCCTATTTTCTTCAGATGGATCCTGCTTCCAATTTTTGAAGGATTTTTTTTGGGCTAAAATAGCCTCTTTCACCTCACCTTTTAACCATGACTTGATCGTTTTGCCTTCCTTCCACCTTTCTTAATGTGTGAAATACATATGAACTGCACCTCTAGGATTGTATTTTTAAACAATGTCCATGCCTGTTGAACACTTAACCTTTGCAGCTGCACCTTTCAGTTTTTTTCTAACTGTTTTCCTCATTTTATCAAAGTTTCCCTTTTGAAAGTTTAGTGTTAGAGCTGCAGATTTACTTATTGTCCCCCTTCCAGTTATTAGTTGAATTTGATCATGTTATGATCACTGTTGCCAAGTGGCCCCACCTGTTGTGTGATGCCCCCAAGCAGAGGAAATAAGCCATGTGGATCCATGATCGACATGGTCCATGGACACCAGCAAAAACGCTGCCATGAAGAAAAAAGGCAAGTGGTCGATGGCCGTCAGGCCATTGAGGAGCGATGCACCAGGAATAGACTGCAGAGAAGGTATGAAAGTTAACCTTCGACGCTGAGGAAGGGACACTGTCCAGAAAAGGGAGACCCAGTGCTTGGACGGAGAAGAACCAGGAAAAAAGAAAAAAATGCTCTGAAGAGCTAAGCTCCAAAATTGAGGCAAATTCACCATGGAATCGAAGAGACTGAAGGGGGATCGCGTGAGGACACGCAGATAGTGGCATGCTCAGTGTGCCAGTCAAAGCTTCTAGAAATTGAAAAGTTATCCGTGCCGGCTCCATCTGTGAGGACTACCATCCTGCTTGCCCTAGGAGAAATGGTGGCACATGATACTGTTGAAAAGGCCGGAATTGGATTCTCTGGAAGTACAGAAGTGGAGGGCTGTTCAAGAAAAGTCAAGAGGACCTGGACTTATACATTATGCTCTTATTTGAGTGACAGATTTTTACCAAAGAGTTCCCCCCACCAGGCAAAGAAGGTCCATCAACTTGTCATGGACATCCTCTGATGCTACATATGTAGCTCCGATCAAAGCTGATGAGGTATGTGAAATAGAAATGAATGATTCAAAGTTTGCACAAAGTGGTAACAAACACTTCTGCATCCATAAGCAGACTGGTTCAGATTGAGTTTAATATGCAGAGCAGTCCAAAGACTTCCAAGCGGGGGTCTCTTCATAGACACCAAGCATCGTCCCCATCTTTTCTACAAACTTTGAATGTGACAAATCCTCCCGGGGCGATATATGGTCAGGAAGATCTGGAAGTGGTTCAGAAGGTTTATCAGAAGATTCTTCTTTGGAACCTAAATGACAAGAGCTCACTAATCTAAGTTCTCAATGACAATGCAGGTGAATCAGGAGGTTCTTCTAAATTCTCTTGAAGGAAAGCACACTGGTTAACCGCCTCTGACTTGATTGTGCTGCAATTGAGTGGTATGAACTCCATATTAAGGGTTCTGATATTTTCACCCCATAAGCAAAATTGAGACTCCAGTCTGAGGAATCTCTGCAGCAATACTGAGGAGCAGCAGTTGGATCGTTCTTACAGATTCCTTAGTCAAATAGGAAAAGAAACTTCACTAAATCTGCAATCTAATTGAGTGATCATGTCCTCTGACCTGGTGCTGGCAGTGGACATCTTCTTAAATAAGAATAGGTTCTTGATTTGGCTTATTGGAGATGAGAATAGAAAATCCAGATTCAGTGTGTTACAAGTGGAAGCCATCCCCAAACGATCTAGAAGGAATGAAAGCTCTGGTAATCAAATGAGGCAGAAGTAATATGACCCCTTCCACTGCTGACCTGCATAGAGATGTGTAGGCAATGCAGCCTGAATACTCTGATCTGGAGAACAAATGCATTGATTACTTTGGAGTCTAATGCCTGGAAGCTCCAGGTAGATATGGCTTTCAGCATTTCTAGGTATCTTCCAGAAGCTGTGTCAGACTAGTGGCGCAGGGATGCTTCAACACTGTCTGTTATATCAAGGTAGTTAGTCTAGGTGGGGCAGCAAAGCCATGGTGCACTACCATTATGTATTGATGGGTCACATAGAAGCATCAATGTATAGAGATGCAAAGAAGTGTGAGTCCCATATACCATGGGCCATGATGCATCGGGCACAGAGTGCCCAAGTGCATTGAAACATCATGCACAGAGTGCATCAGGGGACTGTGTATTGAGTGTTTTCATGCACTGTGTGTGCCAATGGCACTGATGCCCAACATGTCGATGGTGTTTATGCTCTGTGCATCAACTGTGCCAATGCACCATACTTTGACAGGCTCCAATGACCCTAATGAATACTGCTTTCTTTGATGCAGGGCAGCTTTCACTTCGACCCCATGGCTTTGGCCTAGACCAATAGGTGAGTTCTGAGGAGCTTCTGCTCAACTCTTCCTGAGAAAGCAGACTATCCTGCACTGCAGGAAGAGGATTTACTGCAACTCCTCAATTCTATTTACTCTGGAGCACTGAGAAAGCAAAATGTTGCTTACCTGTAACAGGTGTTCTCACAGGACAGCAGGATGTTAGTCCTCACATATGGAGCCCAATCACAGAACACTTTTGTCATAGGGGTAGATTTTTAAAAAGTACGCTGGATTTTATAAGATACTCGCATAGCCGCGCATATCTTATAAAATCCTGGATCGGTGCGCGCAAGGCTGCCGATTTTGGGCAGCCGGCGCGCGCCGAGCCGCGCAGCCTGCCTCCGTTCCCTTCCCTCACCTTCCTCTACCTAACCCACCCCCCCCGGCCCTATCTAAACCCCCCCCCCACCTTTATCCATGGATTTACGCTTCCCGGAGGGAGACGTAAATCCACGCGCGCCAGCGGGCTGCTGGCGCGCCGAGACCCGACCCGACCCGAGGGCGGTTCCGGAGGGCGCGGCCACGCCCCTGGAACACCCTGGCCCGAAACCACGCCCCTGGGCCCGCCCCCAAAACGCCACGTCGTTCGGCCCCGACACGCTCCCGTCCAAAAACCCCGGGACCTACGCGCGTCCCGGGGTTCTGCGCGCGCCGGCAGCCTATGGAAAATAGGCACGCAAGGCCCTGCTCGCGTAAATCCGGGCGGATTTACGCGAGCAGGGCTTTGAAAATCCGCCCGAAAGTTTCTAGAACTTTGACTGGCACCTACTGGGCATGCCCAACATGGCACTAAACCTGCAGCCAGCAGGGGTCCCCCTTCAGTCTTGTTTATAGCTATAGGAAGTGCCAAAAAATAAAATAAAACATAACGAACCCAACACCACAGTGTGGCAGGCAGGTTTCGTGAGGACTAACATCCTGCTGTCCTGTGAGAACACCTGTTACAGGTAAGCAACATTTGCTTTCTCACAGGACAGTAGTCCTCACATATGAGTATCGAACTGAGGATGTCAGAGTAGGCACCAAATGTACCCAAAGACATGCAACAGGCACAACAACTGGGTTGGAATTTGGCAGAGGGCATCCTGAACCCTAACAGGCAGGCGAAAGGGTGTTGGTACATCAAGTTGCAAAAAGGTTGTGCAAGACAGATTTGCCAAAGATGGAATCTTGTCTTCCAGCCTTGTCCAAACAATAGTGGCTGTGAAGGTATGGAGAGAACTCCAGGTAGCAGCCCTACAAACATCAGGAAGCGGCACGGAGTGTAGGTACGCTACTGAAGTTGCCATGGCCCTGACAGAGTGTGCTTTAACATGGTCTTGAAGTGGAATGCCTGCTTGCTGATAGCAAAAAGATATACAGTCCGCTAACCAGGAAGAGAGAATCTGCTTACCCATAGGCTACCCCAGTTTAATGGAATGGAAAGAGAAACAATTGAGTGCTTTTCCTATGGGTAGCTGTACGGTCTAGATAGAACGCTAGAGCCCGTTCTCCTGAATTGGAATGGGGCCTGGGAAAGAAGGTGGGTAGTATAATGGATTGATTAATGTGAAATTCTGATACTACCTTAGGCAAGAACTTAGGGTGAGTGTGAAGTACTGCCCGGTCGTGCAGACATTTAGTGTAAGGTGGATAGGTAACTAGGGCCTGTAATTCACTAACACTGCGAACGGATGTGATTGCCAGAAGACAAATCACTTTCCATGTGAGATAACTAAGATCACAGGAATGGAGAGGCTCGAATGGTGGTTTCATGAGTCGACCCAAAACCAGATTGAGGTCCCAAGAAGGGGCCGGAGGGGGCAGTGGAGGCTTGAGGTGGAGCAAGCCCTTCAGAAATCGTGTTACAAGGGGTTGTACTGAAATAGGAACATCCTACACCTTTATGGAAGGCAGCTACCGCACTGACATGCATTCTGAAGGAAGACGTTTTAAGACCTGATTCTGACAAGTGCCAGAGATAATCCAGAAACTTCATGGTGGAACAGGTAAAAGGATCAAAGGATTGAGCAGAACACCATGATTTAAACCTGTTCCATTTGTAAAAATAAGATTTTCTCGTGGAAGGCTTCCGTGAAGCAATCAGGACACAGGAAACAGGCTCCAAAAGGTTGAGTGGCTGAAGAATTAACCTTTCAACATCCAGGCAGTCAGGGACAAGGCCTGAAGATTTGGGTGGCATAGGCACCTGTCGTTCTGAGAGATCAGATGCGGGTCCTTTCCCAATGGAAAGTGCCTGCGAATGGAGAGGTCCTGAAGGGATCAGAAACCACACTTGGCGTGGCCAGTGAGGTGCTATCAGGATCATGGTTCCCTTTTCCTGACGTAGCTTCATGAGAGTCTTTGAGAGAAGCGGAAGTGGAGGGAATGCATAAAGGAGACCGGTTGCCCATGAGAGGGAGAACGCATCTCTTGGCTGTGAGTGTTTACTGCGAGTGAGAGAGCAAAAGTTCTCTACTTTACTGTTTTGAGAAGACGCAAAGAGGTCGATGTGGGGATAACCCCAACGTTGGAATATTGAGTCCGCTACTGTGGTGTTGAGGGACCACTCGTGTGGTTGAAAGGCACGACTCAGCTTGTCAGCCAACACATTGTCCACTCCCAGCAAGTAGGTGGCCCTGAGGTACATCGAGTGGGAGAGCGCCTCTGCCCATATCTGTGCCGCTTCCTGACACAGTAGGTAGGAGCCCGTCCCTCCCTGTTTGTTGATGTACCACATGGCCACCTGGTTGTCAGTCTGAATTAGGATGACTTTGTTGGACAGGCAATCCTGAAATACCCTGAGAGCATATCAGATTGCTCGTAGCTCCAGGAAATTGATTTGGTGTTTGGCTTCCTCTGGAGACCAAGCTACTTGGGTCTGCAAATTGGCAACATGTGCTCCCCAGCCGAGGTTGGAAGCATCGGTGGTGAGAATTATTTGAGGGTCTGGAGCCTGGAAGGGTAGGCCTTTGAGGAGATTGATCTGATTTTTCCACCAGGCTAGAGACCGAAGTGGGTCGGTGATATGGACAATGGTTGATTGTGGTTGGATGGATTGAGTCCATTGTAATCTTAAAGTCCACTGCATGACTCATGGCCAAGCGGGCCATTGGGGTAACATACACTGAGGATGCCATGTGTCCCAGCAGGATGAGGAAGTGGCGTGCAGTCTAGCGGTGCTGACACTGTAGCTGGTGTGTGAGAGAAATGAGAGTGAGCTCGCCTTCTAGGTAGAAATGCCTTTGCTTGAAAGGTGTCAAAGTCTGCCCCTATGAAGGACAAAGTTTGAGATAGGACTAAGCAGGATTTCGCGTAGTTGACGAGAAATCCTAGCGAGATCAGAGTGTGTAAGGTGATGTGTAGGGACAACAGAGCAGCTTGCTGAGTGGGAGCCATGATCAACCAATCGTTGAGATAGGGGTAGACGTGGACACTGAGTCCTGAGGAAGGCTGCTACTACTACGAGGCACTTTGTGAAGACTCGTGGTGCAGATGCCAGGCCGAATGGTAGCACTCTGTACTGATAGTGTTTGGGGCCTACCAGAAACCTCAGAAATCTGCGATGAGATGGAGTTATCGCAATGGTGTGTGTATGCGTCCTGGAGGTCTAGAGAGCAGAGCCAGTCTCCTCTTTGCAGAAGAGGAAGGAGGGAACCCAAGGTTATCATCTTGAGCTTCTCTTGTTGGAGGTACTTGAAGGCACGTAGGTCCAGAATTGGACAAACGCCTCCTGATTTTTTGGAGGTTAGACGGTACTGGGAATAGAATCCTAAACCCTGTTGGGAGTAGGGCACTGGTTCTATTGCTCTGGACTAGAGGAGGAGGGAGACCTCCTGTTCCAGGAGTGATGATTGGTCGGATGTTTCCCACGTCAGCCGAGGTGGGGAATCCGGTGGGATGGAGAGAACGTTCAGGTGATAGCCTTGAGAGATTATGGCAAGGACCCACTGGTCTGATGTGTGTGCCATATGTTGAAACTGCACAATCGACCTCCTACTGGTATCTGTGGCAGTGGAAGCTGGCTGCTGCTCTCTATGCAAGAGTCAAAAACCAGAAGCAGGGCCCAGCTGAGGAGCTGCTTGCGGCTTTTGTTTCAGAGGTTGACGAGACTGGGCCTTCTGGAACATCTCGTGGAATGACCTCTAGATGGTGGTGGATAGGACTTCTTTGGATGGAAGAACGACTTTTTAGCATTTTGGAGGAATACTCAGAAGGCATCAGAGAGTTGGTGAAGGGTCTCATGCTGCTCCTTGAGTTCCGCCACCGTCCGCTGGATCTGTTCGCCAAACAGATTGTCTCCTATGCAAGGCAGATCGGACAATCTGTCTTACTTCAGGGCGCAAGTCCGAAGATTTAAGCCAGGCCCATCTTCTTGCAGAAATAGCAGCTGCAGATACCCTGGAAGCGGTGTCTAAGATATCGTAAGAGGACCTTATTTCATGTTTCCCTGTTTCAAAACCCTTGTGAACCAGGGTTCGTAGCTGATCCTGGAATTGCTGAGGCAGGGACTCTGCAAAGTCCTGTATCTGCTTGAATAAGACCCTGTTATACTGGGTCATATACAGCTGGTAAGAGGCGATCCGGGAGATGAGCATTGATCCCTGGAAGACACACCGGCCAATGGCATCCAGGAATTTCTGCTCTTTTATTTTTTTTTTTTTTAGCACTGAAAAGTTCTGTTGTGGGTGCTGTAGAAAAATATGAAGTATTTAAAAGGAAAAGAAATGAGATGTTTTAGAGAAAAACTTAAAGCTCTACTAGCTAGAAGAAGAGTCTGTTCAGTGCCACCAGATGACATCGCCCACACGTAATGGCTAATTCAAGCCCTGCTTAGACATGGAAAATCAAGTTTCACAACCAAGCTAGTAGTAATTTTAGCAGCCGCCTGCTTTGGAACACTGCAAATCATGTCAGCAGAAACATCTCTGCCCAATCTTCAGTGAGATGCTCATGCACCCTTCTCCAGCCCCTGCCACCTAATGGAATGTTTAGTGCAAGAGGGTCAACACGCAGGAATCTTCCACCCAAGACCTTGGCCATCATGGATCCAATCTGCTGTGTCCGAGTGATTGTAGGTATGAGAGTGTGGACATGGAGAACAGCAAGAGACCCTGGGAAAATCAGGCATGGCAAGTTAGAGGAATGTTGGGGTAAATGGATAATACCTTTGGGGGAGGCAGGGAAGAAAGGGTAGAACATAAAAGGGGCTGAAGGATGCTTTCTTGGGCCGTGAATAGATGCTGGCTCAACGCCTCCTCAGATGTGTTACAAAGCAGGAAAAAAAAAAAAAAAAAAAAAGAAGTTAACTGTCCCCAGTCCCTGGCTGGAATTAACATGCACTGTGCAATTCAGCTTAACCTTGGCTGCACTCTGGGGCACAGAGATTGTGACTAGGTGAAATATGTGCCCAGTGGGGAGGAGGAGGGGGTGGGAACACATTACTAATGACATTTTGACTAAACTATGTTAAACGCAAATATCTGTGAGCAAATATCTGTTCACGCTCTCAAACTCACCCCCCACCCTGCCCCCACTCACGTTTGTTTGCACGCTATCCACAGCCTTGCTTCTGTCATCCACCCCATCATAGTTATGGATAGCTTCAGTGTACGTCCGAAGGAATGTGTCCTTAATCTGCAGTCAAATTCACAAGAGACAGGTACAGGTCACTTGCTGTCAAAGATGTGGATTTTTTTTTTTTTTAAATGAAAGCTAATACCTGCTTTAAGACCACAGCCCATCTCACACCTCCCTGCTCCCACTCCCTTTAAACACCTTGAGATTCTGCATTACTGCAGAGTGAAAATGGAACACAGCCTGCGCTTGCTGTCTGAGAATCATCTCGTACTGAAAGAAGCCTTCATGAGCAGAGTGCTCCAGTTTTATATTGCAGTAACTGAATGAAGAAATGATTTTAACTAGTGAACAGAGCAGAAATGAGCTAGGCCAGGAGGAACCTCCTCAGTCTGAAAGACTTTACTGTACAGAGATTTTTAATCAAAGGCAAACAGTCTCATGGAAAAAGAAAAAAAGCACAGTGAACTGAAGCAGAAAGGAAGCTGGGTGGAAGGGAAAGCAGAGTTGGTGACAGACAGCCAAAAAAAAAAAAAGAAATGGACTCTGCCCAGCTCTTCTCTAACACTTCAACTTGCACCGTGCTGTGCACGAAGATCACAGATGCTGTACATGGCAAGAAAAAGGATTCACATCGAATGGAGAGCAAAGAAATTAATGAACTTGGCCTTACATCTTGAAAAGTAAGAAAATGAATGCAGTCTGGAAGGTACTACATTGATCGGTTGCAGAGCTCAGACTGGGTCCACAGGCAGAGCGGAGCTTACAAGATGGATGAGGCCTAAGCAAGCAGGACAATTTAATGCTTTCCTTTCACGGCATGTGTTTCCCTACTTCCACATAACATACAAAACAGATCTCGCACTCTCTGGGTGGGGGGGGGGGGGGGGGGGGGGGGGAGAACTAGGTTTGCTTCTTTCTAGCCATGGCAACCCCCTTGAGTTTTAATCCAAAAGCTCCTGAAGATGTTCTCAGCTGCATGGGGGAAAGGGTATCCTGAGTTTGGGTCCTGGTTAACAATTCTGTCAGATGAGGTTGGGGGGGGGGGGGGGGGGGGGGGGAGGGGGGATACCAAGGTAACCCAGCTCCCCACCACAGCTGTGTCTAATGGCCCTATGGAATCTCGTTTCTTACGTGCACCTAATAAAGTGTAGGGTCAGCACAAGAATATATATATATATATCAAACACAAACATTTATATTTCACCTGTTCAAGATAGCAAGCTCTCAGCGGATCAAAATTCATATTGAAGCAAAAGATAGCCAATGGCAAAATGGTAGAATCATTAAATTGCCCAGGCTGAATTTTCCTGAGGGTAGTCCTCAAACAGTTTTCAGAAGAGTGTGTTCATGTGGAGCTAGAAAGGATTAAAAAAGGTCGATAAAGTAATGGGATACCTCGGAGGGTATTAAGGGAACTCAGGGAAAATTCTGGAACCTCTGCTGCCCAACCTTTTCAACACCTCTTCAGAATTGGGAAGGTTTCCAATGAAATGAAGACAGGTGGATGTGGTGGTTCTTAACATGGAAGTAAGGAGGAGGTTGGCAACTACAAACCAATGAGTTTGACCTCAGTGGTGAGTGAATGAATGGAATCGCTGCTAAAGCAGGGGATAGTGCAGTTTCTAGAATGCAATGGATTACAGGATTCCAGGCAGCATGGGTTTTTACCAGAGGCAACTGATCAATTTCATTGATTGGTGACCAGAGAGCTGGTGTCCTTGGGTTTCACATGGTCGCAAATAGGGGGCTCATAAACTGCCTTGGTATAGACTAAGGTAAATATACACATAGGGTAGTAATATCACAAGATATCCTCTAATACATACAATTATATCTCAAACAGAGAATACCACACTTTTAGAATAATGTGCAAACTTTATTAAATACTCACTCTATGATGAGACTGGAGAGAAAGTGGATGTATATATACTATTGAAGTTTTGGGTTTGTATCTTATCTAGTGATAGTGTGGTGAATTGATATATTGTCAGATATTTGTTGGGTATTCTGAAGGTTGTTTATGTTGATATTTTAGATATCGGCAGTGTGTGTCAGATTATATTGGAGAATTGTATTGTGGAATTCAGCCTTCGTGAATTTACGTCATAAGTCCCTGAGGAAGCCCCATGAGGGGAGAAACAAAGATCTTTTTTGTTGGACAGTTATGTGAATATTGTTATTGGAATGGAACGACGATTATGATGAACACTATATGACTAAGATAAAGCTTTTGTAATCACATATATAACCTTGTATTTTGGTATATTGACTGATAAAAAATTTCCTGCAATCACTATGTTTGGAGATGGTTTTAACATGTTTTTAGGTGTGTGTGAATGTGTTTGAATGTGATAGTGAGTATTTTATTGTCTAGATAGAGTGAGTATTTAATAAAGTTTGCACATTATTCTAAAAGTGTGGTATTCTCTGAGATATAATTGGTATAGACTAAAGCAGGGGTGGCCAACTCCAATCCACATGAGCCACAAACAGGTCAGGTTTTCAGGATATCCACATGAATGTGCTTAAGATAGATTTGCATGCACTGCCTCCATTGCATGCAAATCTCATGCATATTCATTGTGGATATCCTGAAAACCTGACCTGTTTGTGGCTCTTGAGGACTGGAGTTTGCCACCTCTGCTATGACTAGGTTAGAAACTGAGTGGGAGGCGACAAAGGGTAGTGGTAAATGAGGGGGGGGGTGGTGAGGAATTACCAGTGGTATGCTGAAAGGACTCCCTTAGTCCAGTTCTGTTCAACAATTTTGTTAGCGAAATTGCAAGTGGGCTATTGGGAAAGATTTACCTTTTTGCAGATACCAAAACCTGCAACAGGATTTATAGCCAAGAAAATGTGGAGAACATGAGGCAGGATCTAGTGAAGCTTCAGGAACGGTCTAGAGTTTGGCAGCGAAGATTTAATGCTAAGAAAATGCAGGATCATGCATGTGAGTTGCAAAAATCCAAGCAAGCATGTAGAGTATAGGGAGGTGAAGTTCTTCTGTGCACAAAACAGGAACAAGACCTGGGGTGGTCATATCCATTGATCTTAAGGTGGCAAAACAGGTAGATAAGGCGACAGCAAAAGCCAGAAGGATGCACAAGTGCATAGAGAGAAGAGTAGGCAGCAGGAAATAAGAGGCAATATTGCCTCTGTAAAAGCTTACCTATCAGACATTTGAGTTAATATCTATGTAAAACCAGGTCACACAGATTGCTTAAACTGCTATGTTGTGGGCTGTCCTAAGGAAGACTTTGACATGATTATTCAGGAGTAATGCAAGGAAATATCTTTACAGAGAGGATTGTGGATGCATGGAAGAGCTTCCATGTGGAAGTGGTGGAGACAAGAACAATATCAGAGTTCATGAAGACATGGGACAAGCACAAAGGATCTCTGAGGGATGGAAGGGACTATAAACCTCAACAAGAGATGTGGATGGGCAGATTGGACGGGCTCTTTAGTCTATCTGCTGCAGCTCTGTGTATCATTCACAGGATATGGCAGGCTAGATTACATGTGTTTAATGTCTATATTTTAACTTACCTGCTTTGAACTATTGGCATAAAATGGAATACAAATATTTTAAATAAAAATGCCATTCTAAAGAAAAAAAGTAGAAAAGAATTGTCCTGTTCGCCTTCGCAGATAAAGTCACAAGAACACCAATGGAAGTTACAAATCTCCAGTGTCATGCATATCGCTTTCAATTCCTCACTTTAAAAAAAATATATCAGAGCAAGTGCAACTCTTATCTTCTAGATGACTATGACTATTTGACCAGATGACTCCAGGCCTGGTTTTTGCTTCACTGCATCTATGGACTTGGAATGCCATTGGACTAGGATGGACTGCCCAGGGACCAGTTTGCGATACACAATGTTCACACATGGATACAGCTAACTAAATTCTCCATCTCTTTACTAAATCAGGCTCAGAGGATATTAAGGCATTTCTCTCAAATTGAATGCAACTCACCTCATGACGGAACACAAACCCAGAAATGCCGGCTACCAGCTCTGCCAGGAACACCAGGGACAGGAACATGGCATACTGCAAAGCAATCAGGCAAGACCATCACGGTAAGTAAAACCGAACTGAATAATGATAAAATTGGAGCCCACTCCACTCTCTCCAGACTGACAGCGGCAAGGGCTGTTAGAGAAGCCCAACCTGATAAACAAAGCATTTGCACAGAGCATTTGAGCTACGTCCAAAGGACAAATATTAAGATATAAGAATTTTTGCAGTATGACAGTCAGCAGGTCCTGTTATAGTAACCATCTGGGACACCTCAGGCCTTTGTCACGGCCAGATGTAGCTCAGGTTTCTCTGGCTTCGACTACTATGCTATTGTTTGCAGGGGGGTTCAGAGATTCCCTGCAGCTGGATGAGGAGTGGCCTAGTGGTTAGCACAGTGGGCAGTGAACCAGAGAAAACAGGGTTCATATACCACTTGCCCCACCGACACTCCTTGTGACAGATTTGTTCTCTCTCTCTCCCCTTTGCCTCAGGTACCTGCTTAGAGTAAGCTCTTTTGAGAAGGGACTTAAACTGGAAAAGAATGTGGTAAACTGGCTTGAGCTACAATTGGAAAGGCAGTCTAGAAATACAATTATGATGAGATCCCTTCTGCATAGCTTTTGGATGGGACATATGCACCTTTACATGACAGCACTTCATTCTATTCTAGACCAAAGACCCCCCCCTCTCAGATTCCCAGAGTACAATGTGAGGCAAATTCCATTCCCCCCCTGCAAAGTTACAGGTTCTGTTTTGGGCCTAAAAGCAAGTCCTAGGTGCTGTTATTTCAAGCCATTTTTGTGCGTATTCAAGATTTTTTTTTTTTAAATCAAGAGTATCCCCTGATTTGTCTCTCTCTAATTGGGACTTAACCTCTCACAGCTCCTTAAACTTTAATATGCTTCACCGTTAGTTCTGCATTATCCTGGTACACAGCTACTCACCAACTTTAACATCCATGGGCTGCCGCGGCAAGTAGCAAAGCAGCCAAACAGGCCAAAGACGATGATAGTGGTTCCAGTGCCGATCAGGACATAGGGAGCATTTGTGGAGTTCTCAGCGATGAGAGAGATGTAGGTGCCCAGTGTCAACTTCCCCCATACTCCCACTGCCAGAAGGATGACACCTGTGATCTGAGAGAGACAAGAGTATTGAGAAACATAAACAAAGGCTTCTGGACTTTTCAAAAGACTGGGGGAGGGAAGGGGGGGGGGGGAGGGGGAAATCCAGCCACTTGTAATGTGAAAGCGTGTAGCACTCATGAGTCATGTGCATGCAGAAAAAATAGGAATCCCAGAGATTACTATAAACATCCACTAGGTGTCTGCAGAGACCCTGCATGGCTCTGGATCTGTTGCTTTAGCATCCTGTCCCATTCGGATGTGATATTATCTATATTCATACATGCACTTTTCTCCCCATACACATCTACAAGTAAGCTTTATAATCTTCCAATCTTAACATAAGAACATAAGAAATTGCCATGCTGGGTCAGACCAAGGGTCTATCAAGCCCAGCATCCTATTTCCAACAGAGGCCAAACCAGGCCACAAGAACTTGGCAAGTACCCAAACACTAAGATCATCCCATGCTACTGATGCCAGTAATAGAAGTCATTCCTTAAGTTAACTTGATTAATAGCAATTAGTGGACTTCTCCAAAAACTTATCCAAACCTTTAAAGCCAGCCACACTAACTGCACTAACCACATCCTCTGGCAACAAATTCCAGAGTACTCGTGTTCAGTGAAAGAATTTTCTCCAATTGGTCTTAAATGTGTTACTTGCTAACTTCATGGAGTGCCCCCTAGTCTTATTATCTGAAAGTGTAATAACAGATTCATATCTACTTGTTCAAGACCTCATTTTAAAGACCTCTATCATATCCCACCCTCAGCAGTCTCTTCTCCAAGCTGAACAGCCCTAACCTCTTTCCTCATAGGATAAAGCCAGGCCAGTTTGATTTGGGTGCTATGCTGCCCTGTGGGAGACCTGTGTTTAACTCCCCAACCTGCTTTTTAGCCAATGACTGCCGAGGCAGCATTCCCAGCATCTCCTTCAGGAAGGCAAAGCCAGACTTGAGGGCATCTCCTTCAGGAAGGCAAAGCCAGACTTGAGGGCAACAGTTTATACTTCAACAAAATGGTACAGCAGCAGCAGGCCTCAAGGTCATAGGAGGTACAATATAAAATTATTAGTTTTAAAGTCATGAAAACTCAATGCATACAATATCCCTGCTCACAAATAGTAATAAGGAAAGAACTCAGCTGCACTCACACAAATTCTGCATCTACAGATGCAGATGACACAAAATTGTGCAGAGTAGTTAAATCACAAGCAGATTGTGATAAATTGCAGGAAGACCTTGTGAGACTGGAAAATTGGGCATCCAAATGGCAGATGAAATTTAATGTGGATAAGTGCAAGGTGATGCATATAGGGAAAAATAACCCATGCTATAATTACACGATGTTGGGTTCCATATTAGGTGCTACAACCCAAGAAAGAGATCTAGGTGTCATAGTGGATAACACATTGAAATCGTCGGTTCAGTGTGCTGCGGCAGTCAAAAAAGCAAACAGAATGTTGGGAATTATTAGAAAAGGAATGATGAATAAAACGGAAAATGTCATAATGCCTCTGTATCGCTCCATGGTGAGACCGCACCTTGAATACTGTGTACAATTCTGGTCGCCGCATCTCAAAAAAGATATAATTGCGATGGAGAAGGTACAGAGAAGGGCTACCAAAATGATAAGGGGAATGGAACAACTCCCCTATGAGGACAGACTAAAGAGGTTAGGACTTTTCAGCTTGGAGAAGAGACGACTGAGGGGGGATATGATAGAGGTGTTTAAAATCATGAGAGGTCTAGAACGGGTAGATGTGAATCGGTTATTTACTCTTTCGGATAGTAGAAGGACTAGGGGACACTCCATGAAGTTAGCATGGGGCACATTTAAAACTAATCGGAGAAAGTTCTTTTTTACTCAACGCACAATTAAACTCTGGAATTTGTTGCCAGAGAATGTGGTTCGTGCAGTTAGTATAGCTGTGTTTAAAAAAGGATTGGATAAGTTCTTGGAGGAGAAGTCCATTACCTGCTATTAAGTTCACCTAGAGAATAGCCACTGCCATTAGCAATGGTTACATGGAATAGACTTAGTTTTTGGGTACTTGCCAGGTTCTTATGGCCTGGATTGGCCACTGTTGGAAACAGGATGCTGGGCTTGATGGACCCTTGGTCTGACCCAGTATGGCATTTTCTTATGTTCTTATCTACTGCGAGAAGCTAGCCAACAAGAAATCCCCCCCATCTGATATAAAGCAGCAGCACCCACACCGTGCATTGATATTATTTGGCTATAATGTCCCATGCAGGGTGCTACACAGGACTTTTGAAAGGTAACTGGGTTACTTTTCCCATACAGAAGTCTTACTGATTGCTCTTAGATTTCTTTAGTTCAGGCAAAGGATGGAAATCTCATTACAATCTCAAGGTCACACAGGGAGATTCTAAGATTCACTCTTAGCAAAGAAAGGGGGAAAGCCTTGCATAGCCAATCCAAGGGAGTTGAGACTTGCTTCACTCAAGGCTGCTGAAGAAAATGGGGAGAAGTAGCTAAAAATCAATCATTCTATCACCCCTAAAATATAATCTGAAGATATAAGTGCATTTTCATAAAATTACACTTCAAAAGCAATCAGATCACCAGTAAAGTTAACTGCTTACTATAACAAGCTTCTTCTTGACAGTGATCTCTCTTGCCAGGACAATTGCTCACTGCTATAAAATTGGAACATTGTTTTATACATTGAATTAAGACTTACAAATGTGCTGGCCAGATAAGTAAACAAAGGTCATGTTCACATATAAGTTATCCAGACTGAGTGGAGATGCTGGCGGCAGAGGTGGGTTTGGGTGTATGCACACACATTTAAAAAAAACAAACACAAAAACATGCACATAAGTTTCATAACAATGTGTGCGGACAACTTAGCAGGTGTTAAGTTTGTGCTGGTAGGTGCAGTGGGTTAATTTTCCCAGCTGGCTTGTGTGTAAGCCCATTTTGCACATTTTAAAAAAACCCAACAATAGTTGCATCAATTTTTCCAATTTTAACATGACCCCTGAAATGCATAAACAACACATGGGGTGGAGAAGAGTAACCAAGGACATTTTCCTCACTGGGAGGGTGGTATGTGCATGGAGCAGCCTACCAGGAACAAAGTTCAGAAAACCCTACGACAAGCACAGAGGGCCCCAAGCTGCTGGTTGGGGCAGGAGGGAGAAGTGATGGTAAACTTTGGATCCAATTCATCAAATGTCTTTTCCCATAGACCCAGGGTAGGAGAAAATACTTTATTGAAAACAGGCTCCAAACAGCATCCTGCAGACCTGCAGCTGGATGGGATGATGGGCAGACAAATATTCCCTCGCAGTCTGCCTGCTGTCACAGTCTGTTAAGTCAGCAAAGTTAGGCCACAAAATGAGAAGAGATTTGGACAAAGTAATTTATTTAAAAAGTTTTTATATATAGCATATACATGAATTAGATCTAGGCGGTTTACAAATGAGAACGTAACATACATAAATAGTTATGAAGAACTAAAAACAGGAACACACAAAGTTCAATCTCTGGTTAAAGCATGAAGGTGGTACCTTGAGTTGTTTGTCCAAGGTTATGGATTAGGAAAGGCTTGAGAGAATAGATATGTTAATTGCTTTTTGAAGTCGATGAATGTGATTGGGTAAAGAGTTCCATATTGTTGGTCCGGCAAATGAAAAGGCACGACTGCGTGTTAAGTTTAGTCTGGCTGTTTTTACTGTAGGAATTTGTAAAAGGTTTGTGTCTGCAGTGCGGAAATGACAAGGTGGTTGATAAATGCGTAAAGTGGAGTATAACCATAAAGATGAGGTATTGTTTAACAAGTTTTAGATCATTAGGATTTTATATTGGATTCGTTGGCGAATGGGTAGCCAGTGAAATTTAGCAAGGGTGAGGGTAATGTGGTTTCTACAAGTATGGATAAAAAGTCTGGCGGCACAGTTCTGGATCAATTGCAGCGGTTGCAATGCATAGTCAGGAAGGCCTATGTATAAAAGAATTGCAATAATCTAGGTTCGTTAGGATTAGAGACTGAAGAACATTTATTTATTTAATTCTTTTATATACCGACCCTCATGACGGGTGTCATATCAAGTCAGTTTACATGGAACAAGGGGTAAACATTCTTATCAACCGTTTAACAGTAAAATAATCAGAGGAACATATTGGAAGTCAGCAGGAAATAATGATTTGAGATTCTTGAGTAGATTAAATTTTACAGAATGATATTTTTGTGATAGATGTGATATATGAGTGGACATGGATAACTTGAGTCAATGCAGACCAGGGGTGGATTCCGGGTAAAGATCGGCCCAGGGAGTTTCCACCCAGGCCAGCCCAGGAGATACCCCGTGGTCTGCCAAGTGCGGCTCTGTCACGGCCCGCTCGGCAGACCACGTGACCAGAGCGACCGGCCCACCAGGGGATGCCTGATCCCCTGATAGGCATCTACAGCAGGGATGGATTGGCCTAGGTTGTGGGCATGACTGCGTATGGGTATATGGCAATTATGAAAATGAGTTCAGCAGGGAGTGTGCGTGAAGAGTTAGATTGTACATTAACCAGGTATTTGTTTGTAGGTAAATTGTGGCTAAAGAAAAGGTGTGATTCCAGGATGAACTGAATGTCATCTGCGTAGATTTTGTAACTTATATTTAGACTTGATAGAAGTTGACAGTGGAAGTAGATAAATATTAAATAGAATAGCAGAGTGCAGATCCTTGCAGTACTCTGGAATCTGTGTAGTATAGGTTAGAATGGTGCTGTTTGAAATTGATTTGTTGGGGACTGTGGCATAAAAAGGATTTGAACCAAATCGAGGACCTTACCGGTGATACCAATGTTTTGAAGATTATTGCAAAGTATTTCCTGGTTTAAGGTATCAGAAGCGGCGGAGATGTCAAGAAGTATGAGAATATAGTCTATGTTAGAGTCGAAGCCTCGAATTATGGAGTACAGGAGTCAAAGGATGACAGAAGTGTTTTGGTGCTATGACCTTTTCTAAAGCCGTGTTGGTTTGTGTGTAAGATGTTATCCTCTATGTAATCGTTCAGTTGGTGTAAAGTGACAGATTCAAGTATTTTCGCTGGGTTGGTGAGGGATGCTATGGGACGGTAGTTACTTAAGAGATTAAACGTCAAGAGGTTTTTTTCTTGGGAATAGGGAGAATGGAGGTGTTTGAGTGATGCCAGAAAAATTCCAGAAGTTAACGATAAAAGTTGATTAAATGAGTTAGTAAGGGAGCTAGGGGCTCTCAGACGTCACGTAGTAATTTGCCAGGGCAAAGGTTGAACGGACTGTTTGTATCTATTGAAATGGTGGAAAATTCAGCCCAGGAATGGGCAGAGAGAGTTTGGGTGTTGAACAGAATTGGTAAGTGGTCAAATTTTGATGAAAGGGAAGAAATTGTCTTTAAAATGGTTAGCCAAGATATTACAGAAGGGAGTTTGATAGATAATCTGATAGTAAAATCTCTGATAAAGCAAATGTTGCTTACCTGTAACAGGTGTTCTCACAGGACAGCAGGATGTTAGTCCTCACATATGGGTGACATCACAGGCTGGAGCCCAATCATGGAACACTTGTCAAAGTAGGTGCCAGTCAAAGTTCTAGAAACTTTGACAAGTGTTCCATGATTGGGCTCCAGCCTGTAATGTCACCCATATGTGAGGACTACCATCCTGCTTGTCCTGTGAGAATGACAAGTAACCTATGTTAAATAAAATATTACTGTTTGTTGGCAACAGAAATTTTCTGCATAGTGTGTTTTCTTACTAATGTTTATTTGCTTTTTGTAGTGGTTGAGACAAATATAGTAAGCATTTTTTCATTCTTGGATAGGGTTTTTATGCCATCACCGTTCAAGGCATCGTAGTTTTGTCTTTAGTTTGTTTCATTTAGTTGTGTACCAGGGGGCCTGATCATGTGAGCGAGTTTGACAGTTTTTTTTTAGAGCAAAAGTATTGTAGGAATTGGTCATTGTTACACCAGTTTATGAAATTGTTGTCAGTTAGATTGAGTGGTAATGCAAGTTGTACCGAGAGATAACTGTCAAATTAGTCAAGGTCAATCCGTTTTCTTTTGTAAATGAATTTGTTTGGGTGAGAATATGAAAACTGAAGTATGGGAACCTGTTAGTTTGATGATAAAATGATCTGACCAGGGAACAGGTGAAATCGAAGCAGTCAAGGAAATGAATGAAGTGTTGTATAAAACGAGGTCAAGTGTATGACCCATTTTATGAATTGGTTGATCTATTAGTTGAGTCCATCCTAGGCCAGAGTGCGCATCTGAAAAATGTTTTACCAGTTGGAGGCATGGTCTAAATTATAATGTAGATTAAAGTCACCTGTTATAATGGTTTTGGACAGGTCAACCGGTAAGGTGGTCAGAGTTTAGAGTATACTGGAAGGATCATGAGTAATGGATCCTGGGGGGCAATAAATTGTGCAGAGGTTAAAAGCAGATATAAGCAGCCATAATTCAAATGGACTGCGAGGGTTTAATGTTTTTTTGCATGGTTGGAGGAATGATTTAATGACTAATAAACCTCCTCCACATTGGTTTGGGCGAAGTTCAGAGAAACAGGTGTAGTAGTTCGGACAAAGTTTATAATTATGTTGTCATGGTCATATAGCCAAGTTTCAGTAATAAGCACAGCATCGGGAGCGTGTAATGAAATCAGATCAGATATGATTGGGACTCTTGATTGTGTATTAAAGGTCAGAATGCAAAGAGCAGTACAGAGGAAGATGGAGGGGATTTGGAAGGTAGAGGTATTGATAACTATCTGTATTCAGTGAAGGGAGTACTTGGAGGGTTTGGAGTGACATGGAGGAAGGGTACCGTATCTATCATTTCCAGTAACTACAGTAATGAAAGGTAAGTAATGAAAAAAAGTCTGTCTGTATCCATGTATTAAGATTCACTTTTTATAGCTAAGAGGGAACAATGGAAACTCACACCATTCTGGGAAAAGATTTATCATGTCAGACCACGACAGGGAATAATTTAAGGCACTTCTCTGTCCTAAATGATTTCTATTACCCTTATTAAACAATTTATATTCTTTGTGCTAAGCAGCATACAGTGCACATGATTATAAGAACTCTGCAGTTAATCACATCTTTAGGGAGCCTCAGGAAGCTGCTAGCAGGGGTCACGGTACAGACCTTGCCACCCTCTCCCTCCCACAGTACTGGAACCAAAAATGCACATCCCAGAAAATCCCTGCACTAGTAACCTGGAAAGGTGAGAAGAGAAAGCAAACAGGGCAGAAGCTTCTGGGAGACTCCTGCTAGAGCCTCTCAGAAACACTTAACTGGTCCATGTGCTATTACACTACTATGGAAATCACTGACCTTCTAAAAGCCTCCCACAGATGACAGCAAAGCAATTAAGGACATGCTCCCCTCCAGGGCTGGAGGTTCTTCCTCACTCCTTAACATCTTGCCTCCAGCACAGACCACCAGCATCTGTTTGTACTTTAAGCTTAATAGTAAAGGGAAACATTTATTCTGAGTTAATCATGTGCAAGGAATTTCTAAAGCCAGCTGTTGCCCAATGTATCAATCTTTCTGAGGGAGGAACAAACAGGTTGCTACCCAGATGAAGTCTTTCTAGCTTGCCTGAGGCATGTCAGAGCGGACACTAGTGGAGGCAGGTCTCCAATAAGAAACCAGAATCATCCCAGGTCCCATATCACTGTACCTCTATATATGGGCTGTTGCCCATAGGCACAGTAAGAATATGAAATCAAACCTCATGCTAAACCTTAGCCAACTGCCTAGTGATCAGAGCCAAAATAAAGGGGATGAAAATGGATGAGAGAGGACAAGGTACAGGATGAGGATTTGTCACTTTCAGAGACTGGGAGGTAATACACTAATGACTTGTGTAGCATTATTTACCTTTTGGCTAAGATCCAAAAGGTAAGTCTGAGCTATGAGCAGAGAATAACCTTTGAAGGTGAAGCGGGAGAACCTCCACAGTACTGAAGAAGGATGTGTAACACCCTGACACCCAACCCCATTACCACTAGGTTCCTGGGACTTGCTATAACAGGGGAAGAAACCACATGCTGCCACACAATTGACAACCAGGGGCACAATCAACATTCAATGAAACTTCCCTACCCCTTCATTTAATCATTTGAAGCAAGCAACAAGGTACCTGCCCTTCAAGGCTCAAGTTCTCTGCTCCAACATCAGACCCTCCCCTGGAAAGCTGTCTGCAGGCAATAGAGGTGTGTGGTAGGCTGAGCCTGGAGAAGTGAAAAAAAAGGTACTTTTGCTCCCTTATCCAGCCCCTCTTCCTCCTCTCCTTACCTCCCCCTCCCTCCTGTCCTGAAGGGAACAAGAGGGGAGGGGTGAAGTTGGAGTGGACAGAGAAAGCAGTCAATGTTTAACCTTCAAAGATCTTAAATCAAACGAAGAGACGTTAATATATTTCCTGGATGGAGCAATGTCTATGTTTTAACTTGATATTGGGTTTTTAAATTTGAAAGTGATTCATGTTTGTTTTTAAACAAATATTTAAATTATATAAAAACTGCCTTTTTTGCATAGTTGATGTGAACTTACGTAAAAGTCTGCAAATTTGCCACATAACCACAGCAGAATCTGGAAAAGTCTTCAACAGGAAACTGCAGACCGATTATAGCATGATCATTGCCAAAGCAGAAGATTTAAACCTCTTGCTTAAATACACACAATTAAATCTGCATGTCCACCCAGTCCTATGCAATAGATCTCATTCTTTTTCACTCAATGCACAAAGCTCTGCAATTTGTTGCCAGAGGATGTGGTTAGTGCCGTTAGTGTAGCTGGATCAAAAAAAGGTTTGGATAAGTTCTTGGAGAAGTCCATTAATGGCTATTAATCAAGTTTACTTAGGGAATAGCCACTGCTATTAATTGCATCAGTAGCATGGGATCTTCTTAGTGTTTGGGTAATTGCCAGGTTCTTGTGGCCTAGTTTGGCCTCTGTTGGAAACAGGATGCTGGGCTTGATGGACCCTTGGTCTGACCCAGCATGGCAATTTCTTATGTTATGTTCATCTGTTCGGTTCTATGCTGGTTTCTCCAGTCTCACATTCAAGACTATGTATAAAATGCAGTGGAATTAAAAACAGACCTTTGCACCTATGCACATCCTAATTCCTGGTGGCTCATTAGCCATGGGGGGGGGGGGGGTATTCCAATGTAGCATTTGATAGTTTAAGCTGCTACATCTATCCAGGTCAGGAGGGAATCCCCTTTTCTGCAGTAGGGGGAACAGCCCTTCCATTATATCAGCAAATCCCTTGAGCATCACATCAGATGCTCCACGCTACAGCATCTCCACAATTCCCCACTTCCTTGGGAGCTGCATGTACCTGCAGGGCCTTGACGTTACCTTCCTATGGTGTTTGCAAAATAGTATTCTCCTGCTTGCAGATAACCACACGATTGAAAATTTGCTAGTTTCCTCCTGTTTGCTTGGTAAACAGCTTCTTCTGGAGGAAATAATCCCCCCCCCCCCTCCCACAAGCAGCAAATAGGCATCTTCACTCCTCTGCTCAGACCTCCTTGGAATACTCAGACAGCTTTATGTAATGTGATGTTTACTGCACATGGTATTCTGGCAGTAAAGGATGCCTCTTGCTGTCTGACTGCAGGGTAGAAGAGCTCCCTACTGATAAGCAGAACATGCTCTCAAATTCTTGCCTGTGACACCCTGGATGGAGCAGAAAGAAAAAAAAAGAGCTAAGCTTTCTAAAATTGCAATGTTAATTATCAGCTGAGTGCCAGCCTGTTTATGGTTGCAACATTTTCTGAGATATAGTGTTTTCTGCATTTGAGGTTTTAAGTGCCTCACTGGCATGCAATCTTTATAGCCTGCCTTCCCCAAACCACATTCAAACTTGAGTTACTTTGCAGATCACTTTACCCTTTCCCAGAATTCAAGCGTAATGTTACGTCTTTTGTGCACACCTCGTGTGCCAGTGCACCATTACCCACCTTGCACTCTTTTTTAGGTCAGCTGTGTCACCCATTGCCCTTCCAGTCATAGTTGGCCAAGGCAGTTATAGGTGCCTTCGTTTTCATGGAGGCATCAGGATTTAAGGTATGAAGACACCTTGTTTACATTCGTTGATACTGCATCGATCCTCCATGTGGCCAGTACTTTGTAGTTCGATGATTCTACTTAATACCCAATCAGTTACTTAAGAAAAGCTACAATAAAGGGGATTGCAGAGGAGAGAAAGACTTGACTTGCTGGCCCACTAGAGAGCCCTGAGCTGCCAAGGAGTGCCTTATTCTTTCCCCACGGTGGTTCCCGTCCCTGACTGTCCCAGGCATCTGACATAAACCCAGGGTGCCAGGAGGGGCCTATTTCATTGGACTCAGTGGCACGCAGTTATTGCACGGCCGAAGCTGCATGCTCCAAAGGGGCATGTGGCTTTGTTGAGCTCTGACGCTATCCCACTGCTCCTTTTAGAAGCTCTTTGCATGTAAGTGTCTCTCTCTTGATATTTTCCTGGTTTGCTTTCCACTTTGGTCTTCTGGGGAAGGAGAGAGAGAACAGTTTGTTTTCTCCCTCCAAACTCAGCAGTTCTCTTTTATGTCTCAGCCAACCAGAGAGGGATCTAGGCAGCTGTGGACCCTCCAGCACTCCTTCAGGGCTGCTTCCATCTTCCTCAGCCCTAATCTCCACTCATCACCTGGACTGGATACTGTGCTAGCATCTGGCTCAGGAGATTCCAATTCAGCCTTCTGGTGTTCCAACGGTTTCTCCTGTGGTGGAGGTCGTTTTAAATGGTCTCAGGTTTCTGCTGCAGTCACTAATGAATCTTTGGTGACCCTGGATCTTGGTATTTTATCTAGCTTTCCTGAAAGACCCACACAGATTAAAGATTGTTCCAGTCCCAAGTGTCTCCATGTTAGGGTCCAAATTTGAAAATGTGAGTGCCGTTGGCCAAAAGATCAGATTGAGGCAAGATCAAGTTATAAAGAGAAATACAGAATGTATTTCTCTTATGGAGAAACAGCATGAGTCATTGGACAAATATGATGTGGTTTTGATTAAGAGTCAGGAATTTATTCGATGAATATTAGAAACTCTAGAAAACAACTCTAGGAAATTAAATTTGAGAATTCTCAGTTTTCCTAAGTTGGTTAGCATTTCCCCAGTTGAGTTGCTTAGAAAATTTTATGTGGTAGTTCTTAAAGTACCCCCAGATTCAATTCCACTAATTACTAAAGATTTCTATATACCCTCTACACAGATCGCAAAGGAGAACTGCTTGATGAAGCAGTCTAACGCAATAGATAATTTCACAGCTATGCTCCAAGATTCCCTGATTGAAATTCAAGGTTCTGCTACTTTACTTGTTGTATATGCCCTAGAGTTTGATAGTCCATATCCTATGAAAATGTTTTCTTGCTTCTGAAAAGTTTTCTTGGCCAGCAGCTAGCACCATTTCCTGATGTCAAAACTGAAATGGAAAGCTTTTTTTGGCACAAAAAACAAAACAAAACCACCACACACAAAACAAAAAATAACAAACAGGTGATTGATATTGGTGCATATTTTCTCCTCCAGTTTCTTTGCAAATTTATTGTTAGATACACTTAAGTATCTTTTCTTTGATCCCAATCAGAAGGTATTTTGCAAAAAAGAGAGACCCTTGTCTGTATCCTCTTAGATTAGCATTCCTATGTTGTATCCATGATATAGCGGATAACTTAATTGGGATGACAATTTTGTTTTAAAATTTTTTCCTTGATGTTTCTTCTTTAATGGCTGTTCAACTTTTCTTTTTTCTTTTCTTTTTTTTTTTAAACTAAAACCCTTAACAACTCAAGCACACTTTTGAACAGTTCTGCAAGCACTAATATTCACAAGCACAGACTATTGTAACACACTTTTCCTAGGATTACCATATGCAACACTAAGACCACTACAAATACTACAGAACTCTGCTGCCAGAATACTTACTGGGAAAAAGCAGAAGAGATCACATCACTCAAACACTTGCCGATTTACACTGGCTGCCAATAGAACATAGAGTGCAATTTAAAATGCTATGCACAATTCATAAACTAATCAATGACGAAAATGCTGATTGGCTAAACACTGCACTGCGATTGCATGTCCCCCAGAGAAACCTCAGATCAGCCAATAAAGCTCTAACCATACCATTGGTCAAAACAGCAAAACTGACCCAAGTTAGAGAGCACTATCTTTAGTGGGGCCAATATTATGGAACACATTACCACTCGAAATAAGATTAATGAAAGATTTAAAAAAAAACTCTTCAAAAAAAAAAAAAAGTTTAAAAACATGGCTCTTCAAAAAAGCCTTTCACAATGAGGTCTATGAATAAGAACACCTACACACAGCTGAAAGTCACCTAAAAGCATAATTGCTCACTATTATTTTTACCATAATTAAGTATTAATTCAAGAGAAGGACAGTATAAAATGTATATTTTATATTTCCATTTATATTAATCATATAAATGGAAATTCCAATCCACTTTAGAGTATATTATTGAAACATGTAACTGAAAATTTATTGGCACCTCTAGATAATTTATAAACCAAACCAAACCTATTTTCGTGCCTACTTGTAAACAGTTGTGATGGTGCATTACTAAACAATGGTATAGAAAAGTTTTAAAATAAAATTACTGAAAATAAAGTTTAAAAAGCTGAAATAATTTAAAATTCAATACACAATTATTTCCCCTGCCATTCTATGCATCACTGAATTCTGGCTGCTAACTGTAGAAACAAATGGGGTGTTGAATCAATTTTGTTTCTCAACCTTATGCTTCTGGTTGGGGTGGGGTCAATTTATATTTTAACACCCTGTGGCCTTGTCCCAACTATACATAGATATTGTCCCTCTCTACAAAGCCTTGATATTAACCTCTCATGACCTCAATGTACTCTCTCCCCTGGTCTACTATTATATAGTGCTTCACCCATATTTGAACTGTTGCTAGGGCTTAAATTTAATTTTAATGCAACAATTAGCTGACTAATCTTCAGGCTGATTAAATCCCCCTTACATTTTTATGTAAAGTGCTTTTGGATAAAATGGCAGCACTGAGTTTGTCTCAGCTAGTTAAGCAATCTATACATGATCATACCCTTGACTTAATTTTTCAAAACTTCTCCTACTTTTCTTTCGGAATTCAGTTAGCATCCACTGAGCAGACATTGTGGTCAGATCATTTTCTCATAACTTTTGTATTTTCATCTAAACAAGCCTGCAAGACAAATTCAAATTGTACTAGTTTTGATATACCCACATTGACCCCAATTTGCTGCATAAGCATTTGATCCTTAACTCTTCCTCAAATCTAGTTAGTCCAACTGCTGTCTCTGCATGGGCATCGCTACTCCAAAATGTCACATGATTTTGCCTCTTTAAAGTCAAAGTATAAGATCTTCTGCTCCCTGGTTTTCTAGAATGGTAGATTTTAAGTGCTTGCTTAGTCAGGCTGAATGTTGGAAGTCGTCCCAGGC
This sequence comes from Rhinatrema bivittatum, assembly GCF_901001135.1. NCBI lineage: Eukaryota > Metazoa > Chordata > Amphibia > Gymnophiona > Rhinatrematidae > Rhinatrema > Rhinatrema bivittatum. The sequence continues at coordinate 217,817,765 of NC_042619.1, forward strand.
CCTATCTGATGATCATTACAAGGATCTCAGATATAGTGTGTACAGAGGCTGCTAAGAAGGAATACTCGTACGTTCTATGGTAACACTACTTATTTATTACCGGCCTTTCTTCCTTCCAGCTTGTTGTAAGCTTCCAAGTTCTCTCTCCCTGTTGATTGTAACTTTGACTTATTCCTACCATTATCATCTGTCATTTTACTTGAATTGCTACTCCAGTTATTCCCTTGTTATATTGTAAACTGATCCGATATGGTTATTTACTATGAAGGTCGGTATAAAAAAACTGTTAAATAAATAAATAAATAAATAAATATACCAATTATGTACAAGCTGCTGGAAGCCATCCTTGAATTGTTTTCTCATTGTAAATCTCATCTGTTAACCACCCCCCAACAAAACTCTGCACTGGTTCCAGATAAGCCCTATTGTGATGCTCTGGCTAATTTCTAAGAAAAATTCATGATATTTGTAGCAAGTTTCTTCCCAATTATCCAAAACCTATAATTTTTTGGTACTGCTAATATTGGACTTAACCTGGGATTGATTCTCTTGTTATCACTGAGCTTGTTCACAATTACTAAAATGAATTCCTCAAACCCACTGAACCTAGCCCTACTGTGTTGAAGCATCTCTGGGATGAAATCTTTCCATGCTTGATCCAGATTGTTAATGTACTGTTATTTGAGGGTTCAATGCCTGTTTTATTAAAACAGGCCTCCATAAGACTTTTTTTTTTTTTTTTTTTTTAAACTAAAGTCCCTTGCCTCTCAGAGGAACCACAGCACCAAAGCTCTCCTGTTGTCTACCCTGGATACTGTGCATTGGGGCTTCAATGCTGGCACCAAGTCACATCTGCCCTGGATATATTGGCCAGCTTTGACACTCTAAACCACTGGATCATACTAGAACAGCCGACCAGCATTGGCATTTCTGGCCTTGTTCTCAAATGGTTTTGATCGTAGTCACCAGATCCAAACTGGTTCAGAAGTGTCTACAGTGTCCGGTGTTCCCCAAATGTCACCCTCTCAGCCATCTTATTCAAAATTTGCCTTATTCCCCTTTGTAAACTACATGCAACACTTGGTATCTTTATAAAAACTATGAAGTTTTTCACTCATGTAAAAGTGTTCCTGGTCATCCAAATTTGAATTCTATCACTACCTGCTTATCACATACAAAACAATGTGTGTTCTCAAAAACTCTTAATGTGGAGAAAAAGCGCAATTGCTTACCTGTAACAGGTGTTTAAGGACAACAGGATGTTAGTCCTCACGTGGGTGACATCATCCGACAAAGCCCGGTATGGAAAACTTGTCTAAGTTTCTAGAACCTTTGACTAGCACATTGAACATGCCCAGCCTGCCACTATCCGCGCATCCATGCAAGGTCCCCCTTCAGTCTTGTAACAGATAAAATACAAGCGAAAAAAATAAAACAAACTGGAACGAGAATCCAACTTTGCGGGGTTGTGGGCGGGATTCCTGAGGACTAACATCCTGCTGTCCTGGGAGAACACCTGTTACAGATAAGCAACTGCATTTTCTCCTAGGACGAGCAGGATGGAGGCCCTCACATGAGGTGAACACCAAGTTCCAGACTGTCCCCGGCAGCAGGAGAGAACAGTTACCAAAGTGCCCAACGAGCACAACTGCAGTGCTGTTGATCGGCAGGGGACTGCCTGGCCCCAAGCAGGGGTGCTAGGCAGGAAGAGGTTGTGTAGGATGGACTGGCCGAAGGCACTGTCCTGTTGACCATCTTTGTCCAAGCAGTAGTGGGCTGTGAACATGTGAAGGGAACTCCATGTAGCTGTGCAGCAAATTGACAGGGACCGCTTGCAGATGAGCCACCGATGTTGCCATGGCCCGCATAGAGTGAACTTTAATGCAGCCCGTCGGCTGAAGGCCTGCTTGTGCATAACAGAAGGCGATGCAATCCGCCAGCCAATTGGACAAAGTGTTTACCCACCGCCACTCCCGGCCTATTGGTATCGAAGAACACAAAAAGCTGAGTGGACTGCCTGTGACTGGCTATGCATTCTAATTAGAAAGCCAAGGCCCTCTTGCAGTCCAAAGTATGAAGAGGTCGTTCTCCTAGGTGGGAATGAGGCCTGGAAAGAAGGCGAGTAAAACAATGGACTAATTGATGCAGAAAATCAGTCAACACCTTAGGTAGGAATTTAGGGTGCATATGCAAGACCTCACAAATCATGAAAAAACCTCATGTATGGCAGGTACATAACCAAGGCCTGAAGCTCACTAACTATGAGCCAAAGTAATCACCACTAGGAATATAACTTTCCAGGTGAGGAACTTTGGGTCGCAGGAATACAAGGGCTTGAAGGGAGGACATGAGCCACCCAAGACAATGTTGAGGTCCCAGAACACAACATGAGGCCAAAGAGGGGGGCTTCAACTGAAGCAGGCCCCTCATAAAACTCACTAAAGGCTGCACACCTTGATAAGAACATAAGAAAATGCCATACTGGGTCAGACCAAGGGTCCATCAAGCCCAGCATCCTGTTTCCAACAGTGGCCAATCCAGGCCATAAGAACCCAGCAAGTACCCAAAAACTAAGTCTATTCCATGTTACCATTGCTAATGGCAGTGGCTATTCTCCAAGTGAACTTAATAGCAGGTAATGGACTTCTCCTCCAAGAACTTATCCAATCCTTTTTTAAACACAGCTATACTAACTGCACGAACCACATTCTCTGGCAACAAATTCCAGAGCTTTATTGTGCGTTGAGTAAAAAAGAACTTTCTCCGATTAGTTTTAAATGTGCCCCATGCTAACTTCATGGAGTGTCCCCTAGTCTTTCTACTATCCGAAAGAGTAAATAACCGATTCACATCTACCCGTTCTAGACCTCTCATGATTTTAAACACCTCTATCATATCCCCCCCAGTCGTCTCTTCTCCAAGCTGAAAAGTCCTAACCTCTTTAGTCTTTCCTCATAGGGGAGTTGTTCCATTCCCCTTATTTTGGTAGCCCTTCTCTGTACCTTCTCCATCGCTATTAAATCTTTTTTGAGATGCGGCAACCAGAATTGTACACAGTATTCAAGGTGCAGTCTCACCATGGAGCGATACAGAGGCATTATGACATTTTCCGTTTTATTCATCATTCCTTTTCTAATAATTCCCAACATTCTGTTTGCTTTTTTGACTGCCGCAGCACACTGAACCGACGATTTCAATGTGTTATCCACTATGACACCTAGATCTCTTTCTTGGGTTGTAGCACCTAATATGGAACCCAACATCGTGTAATTATAGCATGGGTTATTTTTCCCTATATGAATCACCTTGCACTTATCCACATTAAATTTCATCTGCCATTTGGATGCCCAATTTTCCAGTCTCACAAGGTCTTCCTGCAATTTATCACAATCTGCTTGTGATTTAACTACTCTGAACAATTTTGTGTCATCTGCAAATTTGATTATCTCACTCGTCGTATTTCTTTCCAGATCATTATAAATATATTGAACAGTAAGGGTCCCAATACAGATCCCTGAGGTACTCCACTGTCCACTCCCTTCCACTGAGAAAATTGCCCATTTAATCCTACTCTCTGTTTCCTGTCTTTTAGCCAGTTTGCAATCCACGAAAGGACATCGCCACCTATCCCATGACTTTTTACTTTTCCTAGAAGCCTCTCATGAGGAACTTTGTCAAACGCCTTCTGAAAATCCAAGTATACTATATCTACCGGTTCACCTTTATCCACATGTTTATTAACTCCTTCAAAAAAGTGAAGCAGATTTGTGAGGCAAGACTTGCCCTAGGTAAAGCCATGCTGACTTTGTTCCATTAAACCATGTCTTTCTATATGTTCTGTGATTTTGATGTTTAGAACACTTTCCACTATTTTTCCTGGCACTGAAGTCAGGCTAACCGGTCTGTAGTTTCCCGGATCGCCCCTGGAGCCCTTTTTAAATATTGGGGTTACATTTGCTATCCTCCAGTCTTCAGGTACAATGGATGATTTTAATGATAAGTTACAAATTTTTACTAATAGGTCTGAAATTTCATTTTTTAGTTCCTTCAGAACTCTGGGGTGTATACCATCCGGTCCAGGTGATTTACTACTCTTCAGTTTGTCAATCAGGCCTACCACATCTTCTAGGTTCACCGTGATTTGATTCAGTCCATCTGAATCATTACCCATGAAAACCTTCTCCATTACGGGTACCTCCCCAACATCCTCTTCAGTAAACACCGAAGCAAAGAAATCATTTAATCTTTCCGCGATGGCCTTATCTTCTCTAAGTGCCCCTTTAACCCCTCGATCATCTAACGGTCCAACTGACTCCCTCACAGGCTTTCTGCTTCGGATATATTTTAAAAAGTTTTTACTGTAAGTTTTTGCCTCTACAGCCAACTTCTTTTCAAATTCTCTCTTAGCCTGTCTTATCAATGTCTTACATTTAACTTGCCAATGTTTATGCTTTATCCTATTTTCTTCTGTTGGATCCTTCTTCCAATTTTTGAATGAAGATCTTTTGGCTAAAATAGCTTCTTTCACCTCCCCTTTTAGCCATGCCGGTAATCGTTTTGCCTTCTTTCCACCTTTCTTAATGTGTGGAATACATCTGGACTGTGCTTCTAGAATGGTATTTTTTAACAATGACCACGCTTCTTGGACTTTTTTTTTACTTTTGTAGCTGCTCCTTTCAGTTTTTTTCTAACAATTTTTCTCATTTTATCAAAGTTTCCCTTTTGAAAGTTTAGCACGAGAGCCTTGGATTTGCACACTGTTCCTTTTCCAGTCATTAAATCAAATTTGATCATATTATGATCACTATTGCCAAGCGGCCCCACCACCGTTACCTCTCTCACCAAGTCCTGTGCTCCACTGAGAATTAGATCTAAAACACACTAACAGTGCTAAGATGGACCCTGACAGCTGGTTTGAAGCCCATACTCAGAAAGGTGCCACAAGTAATCTAACTGCTTGGGAAGGGGGCATGTGAATGGATCCAAGCCATGCTCTGCACACCAGGTGGAGACACTTCTTTTCAAACTTTAAGACTTCCTGGAAGGCTTTCTAGAAGCCACCAGCATCTGGGAGACACTGTCCGAGAGGTCCAGGGGCTGAAGAATTAGGTGCTCAACATCCACACCATTAGGGCCAATGCCTGGCGCAGGGTGTCCTTGTTCTGAATTATCAGATTAGGCGAGGTTCCCAGCTTAATGGGGTCCCTGATTGACAGATCCCGAAGGTCAGGGAACCAGATCTGCCGAGGCTAATAAGGCACCACAAGCATCATGGTCCCTCTGTCCTGTTGAAGCTTCAGCAGGATTTTCAAGAGGAGTGGGAGAGGAGGGTATGTGTATAGAAGACCTCTCTCCCAATGAAGGGAGAAAGCATTGCAGGCCAGATGTCCACCCTCCTCCGGCAACAGGGAGCAGAAACTGCTCACCTTGTAATTGTACAGGGAGGCAAAAAGGTCCACATCTGGGGTTCCCCACCGATGCAATATTCTGGCTGCTACCTCTAGATTTTGGGACTACTTGTGTGGCTGAAAGGAGCAACTCAGCCAGTCCACCAGTATCATTCAGAGTCCCAGGCAGGTACATCGCTCGTAGCAATATACCATGTGACAGGGCTCAGGACCACACCTACACCACCCTGTGACAATAGGAATTATTCTGTGCCTCCCTTGTTGACATACCATATTGCAACTTTGTCTGTTCAGATCAGGACTTCAGGAACTGGTTATCGCACAAGGAGCATACAGAGGATGTAATGGACGGCCCGAAGTGCCAAAACGTTTAACAGCGGGCTTTGTGAGCAGTCCAGAGACCCTGCATGTGGAGGCCGTCCACATGGGCTCCCCAGCTCTGAGGGGAGGCATCTGGTGAGGACCACCTGAGGTAGGGCAGCCTGGAAGGGAATTCCCTGCTCCAAACTGGAGAGGTTTTCCCACCAGGACAGAGATGCCCTCAGAGGTTCCATGACAAACAGGTCTCGAGGTCTTGAGAAGCCTGTTGCCACCGACTGCAAGGTCCTTTGTGCCCGTCACATGCACAAGCAGGCAAGAGGGGTAACATGGACAGAAGCCGCCATGTGGCCCAACAAACTGAGCAGAATGGTCAGTTTGTTGGGCCACATGGCCTGACTGCTGCATACGAAGGTTGCCAACAAGGTGAGGGCAAGAGCCCAATTGCAGGGCAGAAGTGCTTTTGCCTGCACTGTCCCCAGCCTGGCTCCCATGAAGACCAGCTGGGGAGATTGGCAGAGGTGAGACTTTGGGCAGTTGATTACAAGACAAGGATTACAGAGCCTGCACTGTCAGGGCTAGAGTGCTCAGTGCCCCGTGCAGGAGTTGCTCTATCAATCGTCTAGGTATGGAAAGACTTGCACCGCACAGCACCTGACATACGCAGCCACCACTGCTAGGCATCTGGTAAAGATGCAGGTGGCTGAGGCCAAATCAAAAAGGCAGAACCTTGTACTGGTAGTGAGTCTTCCCCACCATGAAGCAGAGATATTTCCTGTGGCCAGGGAAGATAATGAGTGTAAGCTTCCATGAGAATAAGGGAGCAGAACCATTCTCATCTTTTGAGGAGGGGTATCAGAGTGCCCAGAGAAACCATCCTGAACTTTTCTTAAGAGAAATTTGTTCAACACCCTGAGATTGAAAATGGGGCGCAAGCCTCCGCTCCTCTTCAGAATTAGGAAATACCTCAAATAGAACCCTCGGCCCTGCTGAGGGCGAGGAACAGGCACTACCACTTCTGCTAAGAGAAGGGTGGAGAGTTCTGTCCAAAGTATGACCTGCAGGGCAGACAAACTCCATGATGGACATGCAGGAAAGGTCTCTGGAAGCTGTCTGAAATGGAGTCTGTACCCCTGAAGGAATGTGGTAAGGACCCTCTGGTCCAGAGTAATAGCCCTCCAGTGGTTGGCAAAGCCAATCAGCCTGCCTCCTACTGGGGGATCCAGAGCCAGGGGTATGTTTGGGTGACTCATGCTCCCTCACACCTCCAGTCAAAAGCCTGTAGCCAGGGCTTGCTGGGGCGCTGGTTGAGGCCTAGGTGCTCACTGTTGACAGGAGCAGCCCCTGGAGCTAGTGTGTGGCGTGCAAGCTTGAGAGGCGGGGAAATATTTCTTTTGCCTGTAAAAGGACTTCCTGGAACTTGGCCTAGAAGATTTCCTGACAGAGGAAGGGGCATCCAAAGCGCTAGAGAAGAGCTATTGAAGGGTTGCGTAGTGGTCCTTCAACTGAGTCATCACATCCTGGACCTTATACCCAAAGAGGTTATCACCAGCTTCTCCTGCACCTCAGGACAGAGGTTAGAAGCTCGGAGCCAGGCCATTCTACATGTGCCAGGCTGAAGTCTCAAGGACATTGTAGGTGGATCTCACCTCATGTTTGCCAGCCTCCAGACCCTGCAATAGCAACATGAAAGCTCTCTCTGCAAGGTCCTGGATTTGTTTCCACAGGTTCCGGCTGTATTGGGTCATACAACTGGTAGGTGGTAATATGGGCAGTGAGTATAGCACCCTGAAAGACCTCTGTCCGGATCTAGCTCCCTATGTTCCCACCCCGGAGGGGCAGAGGCATGGGTGTGGAAGTGTTTGGCCTGGTGAGGACGATGATTCCTCTCAAATCCCAAGGCCTGCTGTATCAAATAGGTGACATCTGCCTTCCTGTTGATTGAGATATGGAGATTGGGTGTTCCCACATCTGAAGGAGAAGATCCTTAAAGATTTCATGGATGGGAACTGCCACAATTTCCTTGACAAACTGGAACACTTCCAGCATCTTATGTCACGCATCCTCCTCTGTAAGAAGTTGGAAGGGAGTAGCCTCTGCCATGGTCCTGATGAACCCTGCAAAAGGAAAGATCCTTGGGGGGGGGGGGGGGGGGGAACGACAGACATCTTTCCTCTGGTGAGGAAGGCTCAGAGAGGGGGTAGTCAGAATTCAGATGAAGACTGAGGAATCCTTCCTCCATGGGTCATAAGGGCCTTCTTTTTCACTACGGCCATCGTGGGGCTGGCACAGGCAAGGCCTGTGGAGGATCCTAGCCCTGGGCTCTGAAGGTACAGAGTCCCACGGGAAACTGATGGTTCCCCGGCAATGGGGGGGACCAAGGACTGCAGGCGGCCAGAGAGCCCAGGCAAAGACATGGGGAACTGAGCCTCAGGAATGCAGCACTGGCTGAGTCTTCCTTCTCCGAGGACCCAATGATAGGGATCGCTTCTGAGGGAGGGCATCCGTGGCCACTAGGGATCTGACTGTCCCGTAGCTGGTGCCTGAGTCGGGAGGGCACCAAGGATGCTCAGAAACCCAAGCAAGGGCACCAAGATACTGTGCAGGCTCCAGCACTGGTATGGGGACCAGTGGCCGGGGCAGCTCAATGCTCCACACACTGTACCCTGCAGTCCAAACCCTCCTGAAAGTCTGTGAAGCCAGGACAGAGGGAGGGGGATGAGGCGTCACTAGTACCTCCTTTGTCCTGAGGAGGCATGGTGCCCAGCACAGATGTCTGTGGGAACACCTGGGTACATTGGAAGCATCGGTGGTGAGAGTTATTTGAGAGTCTGGAGCCTGGAAGGGCAAGCCCTGTAGGAGACTGATCTGATTTTTCCACCAGGCGTTAGATGAGCACTACAGTACATATGGATGAACCTGCTCAGGCCCAGATTTAGGAATAGGGAAATTAGGTAGTTGCTTGGGGCATCAAATTGTGAAGCCACCAAAGACCCAAGACAGAGTGCAACTGTGCCAGGGAGAAGCCTGCTCCAGCAATACCACAAAGTGGTACTGCTCTGGCACTTTGAGGGGTAGAAGAGAGGAAGAGGATTCCCCCCCACACTTTCTGATTTCTAGGGTTTCCCACCAATCCCTCTCTCCAACCCTGCCTATTTGTGTAAAATTCTTAAATCTGGCCCCAAGCCTGGTTCTGAGAAGGACAAGTGGGCCAAGGAAGAGCTGGACTGCAGACTCCAGACAGACTAATACTGCCAATTAAATCCAAAACCTTATGCTTAGTCTTCCAATGTGTAATCCGTCCCCAAAACATCCCTCCTGCCTTTTCACCTGCACTCCTTTCAGAGCACCCCCTTCTTCACAGGTTCTTCTTGCCTCCCCTAACTTCTGTAGAACTGAACTGCACAAGACTAAGGGCCTTCACTCGCTGCACTCACAAGATCTGGAACAAGTTTCCACTACCCATTCACCTAGAACCCTGCTCTCTCACTTTCTGTGAAAAAAGCAAAGGCATGGATGTTCCACCAGGCTTTCCTGTATGCTGGGCATTAGGTAGGAATATCATCCATACTTGTAGATGTTTACCTTTTACAAATACCATAGCTTGTGTATCTACTGAAGCACCATTTATCCATTACTTGAACAAAATCCACTTGAGAACATTCTTTGCAAAAAGCAGAATATCAAATATTTGCAATCACCACTCACAGGAACATATTCAGCGCTGCCATACAGGTGGAAACACACACATCCATGACTGTTACTCAAAACTGGCATGCCATGAACTCTCTACACAAGTGCAGCATTGTTACACAGTGCCGACGTGTGCAGGGTACATCCTAGGTTAGTTGTCGGCCCCCCAATGCAAAGAAGTGGGTTCCTTTGTGTTTCTATAGTGCTACCAGGGGTACCCAGTGCTTTAGTGACACAGCAGACCATCCTCAGTTAACACACTGATAAAGACAGACAAGGTCAGAAAAATGCATGTGAGGGGGAGAAAGCTTAGAGTTGAAACAACTGGGTCCACTCCTGCACCTCCTCTGTGGGCTATGGCTTTACCTGTTCTCAGAACTCCTACACCCAGCAACAAGAAAAAGGTCAGACCATGGAGAGCATAGACTGCCTCATGATTCTTATGGAAACAAAAACAATCACAATGCCCAGTAGTTTGACATTTGTTACCTTGGTTTGTTGACTTTTTTTGCCAGCACTTTGCAAGCTGTTGGTCAGTTGTCAGGGACTTATTCATAGAAACATAGAAATGATGGCAGAAGACCAAACAGCCCATCCAGTCTGCCCAACAAGCTTCGCACTTTTTTTTCCCTCATACTTATGTTACTCTTGGCTCTTAGCAACCTTTTGGTTCTATTTCCTCCACCCCCCCCCCCCCCTACCATTAATGTAGAGAGCAGTGTTGGAACTACATCTAAGTGAAATATCTAGCTTAATTAGTTAGGGGTAGTAACTGCTTCAATAAGCAAGCTACACCCATGCTTATTTGTTTACCCAAACTATGTAATTCAGTCCTTGTTTGTTTGTATATCGATCCACTTTTCTTCATTCCCCCTGCCGCTGAAGCAGAGAGTTATGCTGGATATGCATTGAAAGTGAAGTATCAGGCTTATCTGGTTTGGTATTCATGTCCTTTTATCACATGGGTTCTGTGTAATCTGGGGTGATGACCCATTAAGCTCTACCTCATTGCAGGGGGGGGGGGTGGGGGGTGGAATTGGACAGTGTGCTGATCCTTCTCTATGTCATGTACAGGACAGCGAGGGATGCTACTGCCTTGCTCCAAGAACAGTACCTGCTCGCTCCATCTGCTGGCTGCAAGAGCACCATCCATCTTTCTCCTGCTCCACGCTATGCTGGTAACTAAATCAGCACTCCCTCCCACACCCACCACTCCTGCCGGCCTTGTCGTGTACGTCTCATATTTGCTCTGGAGACTGTGTTACATATTCAGTTTGGTGCAAATGCACCACATTAATTAGCAGAGAGGTGAGGGAATGCTTATGGCAACCTCAGGATTCAGGAATGGAAGGGTGGGACTCCATTAGCAAAATAAAGGTTTCGCTGTGAAGTGGTGGTTCAGAAAATATAACACAGCTGGATAAAAGCCTCACATTTTCTCTGTTCACATAAATGTGTACTATATATATTAAACCTGTCCAAGCTGCCATTTTAACATTGTAAAGATTAAATTTAAATGTTTTTGAATGAATTCCTGTCATCTTGGTTTGTGTCGCATTAAAGTCCAGGAAGGAACAATGTTTAGCACCCTGCTCTGGAGAGTTTGTAGCATAACATCAGGTACAATCACATACACGCAAGCATTAACCTCAAAATTTGTTTTAATTTTCATTTTTTTACCCAAAATATATTTCCTGTATTATTTAGGGAAAGATTTTCCAAGTTTTTCTGGCAGTAATATCACTTATTACTACCATGTCCAATGGCACCAGGAGCCCAATGAGGGAGCTTTAATCAAATGAGGCCGGTATATTACTGCTTCTCTGAAATCTGAGCTGTGCAGACTTTTCACGGAGTGCCTGGTCTGTCAGGGGCACCTTGCTGCTTTCCAGCTCCTTGTCACTGGTATAACCAGCCACCTATCCCTCACCCTATCTAGCACAGGCCACAGAGCTCCCCGTGGGGCCATCCCAGGGCAAGCCAGCAGACAGGAAAAAAATCAGAAGACATTGCCTCAGCCCAGGGAAGACCAACATGCACGTCCTATCCATAAGCTACTCCCCAAGACAGAGGAAACCTGCATTAGCGCAGAGCTCACACTGTGGCTAACACCCAAGCAAAGCTTAGCCTGCACTTAGGCATTCCTGCAAACGAAAAGTCTATCAGCCGGCATGTGAAATACCTTAGAGAGCTGCCTGACTGCAGAGGTCTGTAAGGTAGGACTGTGGAGGAGGATTTGATCCATTTCTGCATCTATACACAGCTCTGAGCTATCCAGTTCAAGTATCTATATATGCAGCACCAATGCCGGTCCATATTTCAGTCTTACGGGGACACCGTCTCCAAGGGGATCTTTGACAAACCAAAATGTTAACATTTTTACAGATTTTAGCCATCTAGAATACTCTTGTATATTTTTGTACATTTTGGTATTACATTTACTTACATCAGCTCCCAGAAAACCCAAAACAAGCTCCAGTGAATATGTAATCAGAATGTGGTTTATTTTATCTTCCTACTCAATTTTCCACACTCCCACATGGCAAGTGATGCAGCTTCTCTAGGGAGTTGAATTCAAAACAGCATATTTAAGGAAATATCAATAGCTGATACCATGTAGTCTCATATACGGGACCAGAGAAACCTGGTCCCGTATACGAGACTACATGGTATCAGCTATTGATATTTCCTTAAATATGACACACACACATACACACAGTTTTGTTGTATTAGCTTCTCTAGGGAGAACATCTTTCCTCAGACTACTTACCAGTGATTACCATCAGGTAATGCAGCTATCACTGTGCCAGCAAGGCAAGCATTCACTTATGAACTGCCCAAGAGCACCTAGGATTTCTTCCACAGTTTTACCAGAATCCGAGGTGCTCTGCCCCCTGCGCTTCCCAGGATGGAACAGAGTGATTACAAGCCATCATTGCAGCATGCTTACTGCTCCTGCTAACTTGGAAGCACACACAGGTTTTGCACATATTCAGGATTTCATTTTATTTTTAAGAACCCACATCACTGAAATTGTAATACCAAAAAATGTTTGGTTTTTTTTTGTAATATACCTAAATGTGAATCTTCAAACATTGTGACCAACACCAGGCTCAAAAATATTTTATGAAACTACCACACAGTTCTCATTTAATGTGTATATTATATACACACTAAATGACAACTGTGGTAATTTCATAAAATGAATCAAAGGGTACCATCCAGGTTACCCAAATTCTGTAACCATAAACATACCACTGTTTTTGGGTTTTTTTGTGTTTTTTTAATATTGTCAAAATTCAAATTAAAAAAAAAAAGTTAAACATGCTGAATTTAAACCGTGAAAAAATTCCAAAAGGAAATTGTCTCAACGTTGCATGTGCATTCTCTTGAGTACTGCTTAACTGTGCAAAGATGTTATCAATGAACGCTGTTAGAACTAATAGCACTATTTCACAGTTATCCTGCAGTTATACATGCAAGATCTCTAAGAATACTTAGCTATATAGAAATGTTAGTCTGTAGACGCTGTTGAAATTACTTGGTAGCACCATTTACCAAGGCTAGGGAATTTTTTCACAGTTTAAATTCAGCATGTTTAACTTTTTTTATTTGATTATGAATTTCATAAAAATGAATAAGGTTAGTATAATCAGGAATACAGACTTAGCACTAAATTAATTTTCAAAGAATAGGAGTACAAATTATAATGATATCACATACACCTTTTTAGAATTTATACAGCGGATCACACAAGTGTGGGACAAGATTTCAGATGTTTCACTCCGGGTCCAACTAAATTGAGGTAAAATTTCAAATCTTTGGATTCCCTTGATTGTTTTATGTAAAAAGTTTTTTTTAGAAAATTTCTTAGATAATTTGTTTAAAATATGGGCAGACTGATAATTAGAGAAAAGAAATTTGTTGGAGAAGGACTTTTTACAAAAGGGATTTATGATTTCATAAATGGTATTCAAGATTTTTCACCTCTCCATATTTTAATCTCAGTTTACTGTCACCATAATAAGAATTCAGTTAAAAAAACAAATAGAAAATTAAAAACTTATTTGATATTAATGTTATTTATGAATATTGTCTGTTTATATTTAATTTGAGCTTTTATGGATTGTTGTTTTAACAAAAATATCTTATTTATTCTTAGCCCCTGAGGCAGCCGTTTTGTCAACGGCGAAACTCGGCCAGAGTCGGGCTATAAGAATTCATACGTCTCCATCACAATAAAGTTTTGAAAGAGACCTTGGCATCTAACCCTTGTTTTCTTCCTGACTGCTTTCTTAGACCGCCTACCTTCATGCTTTTTGGGACCTTAACTTCCGTGGTCATATCAACCACATGTCTCTGTTGTCTGCTTTAAGAAACTTTGGGAGACACAGTATTTCAGCATTGCCTGTTAGTCTTAGCTACATAAGCTATAATTTCTCCTCGCATAACCACCTTCCCAGCCTCCCACAACATAGCCACCGAGATATCCGGGGTGTCATTAAGAGTCACATAGTCCCTCCAGCAGCGCTGTAGGAGGGTATGAAAAACTTTGTTTAGGTAGAGATCCGGTCATATGCGCCATTAAAATGCAAGGAGGGATCTTATACATTCCTCCCCAGACACACATGCTGTGATTGGCATTTCCTATAAAACGTTTTTCTAAATTACTAAATTTTCTGAGTCTTGTGTCTGGTATATGGGAACTAAAACCTTACAAAAGGGTAAATAGCCATTCTACCGTCTAGCACATATGTCCAACACAAGGCCCACAGCCTTGTTTTTTTTGTGGCCCGCCAAAGAAATGGGCGGGAATGTGTCAGCAGTGTAACTCCTATGAGCAGCGCACCGCGGCACTGTAGGCACTTCCCCCATGCAATCAATCCCGTACCGGCCACTCAGCAATCACATGCGCATCATGCGCCAGCTCTGCTACCACAACGTAGCATGGCGGTGGAGCCGCGGCGCACAGATCACCACAGGGCCGGGTGCCATTTTCTCTATGCCCACATGGAGCAGGTAAATACAACTGGTGGCAGCAGGCTCTCTGGGGACAATGGTTATGACAGCAGGCTCTGAGAGGGCACTTATGTTGCAGCAAAACGGTCCTAAAGGACATCTTTGTCTTTTACTTAGGTGGCGCACCACAACATCTCTGGTGGAACAATTTGAATCCCAAAATGTCCAACAGAAAAGTTGATGCAGAAGGAAAGATGGGAAAGCGAATACATGTTTGTGCTTCAAGGAGAAAAACCAGTAAATTTTGTGTTATGAGGCAGTGGCGGTGTTCAAGCAATACAATATATGCCGGCATTTTGAGACCAAACATGGAAGTATGCTAAATACAGCCTCCAACAAAAACAAATGGTCCAAGAATTAAAGTCAGACTGCAATTGCAGCAGATGATGTTCACAAAAGTCGCAGCAGTGAAAGCTAGCTTTATCGCGGCTGAAGAAAATCGCTCAGGCTTCTAAGTGTTTTTCAGAGAGTGAATTTTTGAAGGGGTGCACGCTAAAGGTGTGTGAGCAGGTGTTCCCCAATCAGATGCAGAGTTTTAAAAGTGTCCGTTTTTCAAGAAACACCAACACAGAGTTAAGGAACTAGCAGGAAATCTGACAACAGCTGGCCGAAGAGGCTGTTGAAACTACAGACAACATGGATACAGCACACATCTATCCATTTTTATAAGAGACATGAAGGCAGACTTCTCTATCACTGAGGAGCTCTTAGATGTAGATGTCATGCATGGGACATCAACAGGGAAGGACATTTTTGATGCAGTGGAGAAGTCTATAAGTAAACAAATTATCCTGGGAAAATACTGGATGGTACACCTGCCATGTGTGGAGAAAAAAAAATGAAACACACAGGCTTGGATGGATTAATAAAGGAGAAAATGCAAGGAATTAACTGCCACGCACGTTTCATAACGTATCATTGCATTATCCATCAAGAAGCTGTGTGCGGAAAGCTTCTGGAACTAAGACCACAGTCACGAAAACAGTGAACGTCATTCGGGCACAAAGCTTGAATCAGACAGTTCCAGGTGTTTTTGCAGGAGATTGATTCAGAGCATGGAGACGTGTCCTACTATACAGAAGTAAGGTGGCTGGGTAGGAGCACAGTCCTTAACGATTTTGAGCTTAAAGAAGAAATTGCACTTTTCATGCAAAGTAAAGGCCCTTGCCTGAAGTGTCTGATCCAAACTGGCCATGTGATTTTGCTGTAGTGTGACATAACAGATCTCACCCAACTGAATCAGAAGCTGCAGGGACACAAACAAGCCATCATGCAGATGTCTGACATTATCACAGCTTTCCAGCGTAAACTTCACCTATGGAAGTCCCAAGTGGACCAGGACAATCTTGTTCACTTTCCTGTTTGTCAGAGCATCTCAGCCTCATTTCCTGGTGCTTTTTCAACTGTTCGGTTAATTAATGAGTTTGATTGGCGCTTCTGACTTTAGACAGCATGCAAGCTTTGCCATCGTAGCCAGTCCTTTCAGTACCGACATCAATGCACCTTCAAGATAGAGTTAGTTGATGTTCAAAGTGATAATGGCCTGAGAGCAAAGTTCCAGGATGCTAAAATAGAGGACTTATGTCTACTACCCCCTGCTTTGATGCCACAGCTCAGACTTCAAGCTGCCGGTATTCTGTCAATGTTTGGGAGCACCTATGTGAACACTTGTTTTGATAATGAATCTAAACAAGACTAAGCATAGATCACGCATTACCAATGACAACCTCCACGCTGTTTTACGAATTGCTACAGCACAAGACCTACAACCAGACAGACACGGACCACGAGAAGACTGTCAGACATCCAGCCAGAAAACAAAATAGGTAAGCATTTTTACAAACCTGTTTTTGTTATTTAACAATATGTTCAGCCTTATGGTTGCCTTCAACGGGCTATAAAATGTAACTACTCCTAACTGGCACAGTAATTCTGCGACAGTATAAATATAGCTAACTGCCCTTTGATGACAGCCATAAGGCTAATGTGGCCCTCGGCGAAAATGAGTTTGACACCCCTGCTCTAGCATATCTTCTCTGTTGTCTCTTCTGCAAGCTGAAGAGCCCTAGTCTGTTTAGCCTGTCTTCAAAAAGGAGCCGTTCCAGACCATTTAAATCTAAATCCCAAACCTCAAACTGTGCCACATATCTAACTCCACAGTACAGCCAGGTGACTCTTCACAATCTGCTGAGAGCTGGCAATAGCACACAATGCTTAAAAAAAATAAAGAAAGAAAAAGACCACCACAATAAAAATTAGAACTGTTGGATTAAGAAGCTTTGATTTTAGCTGATCATGCACAACATCTGCAAATTAATCCTGTGAGGACAGGGCTGCCAAGTGACTCCATATCCCCGAGGACAGGCTGGCCTCATACCTGTGTGTGCAAGAACTTACAGATCCTATTTTTTTTTTTTTTAGATTTCAAATACAGACACAGCAAGAGCAAGTTTTCAACTTTCCATCCAACCATCTGGCAGGTTGTAGCATGTCCCAAGTCCAGTCCAACCTTCAAGCTCCATATATGTTTTTACTAAAGAAAGCAAAATTAAAATATTCTTATTCTCCTCAACAAGGCTAATTTGTTTGCTGTACTACTTAGGTTTGCCAACTTTTCCATAGACCAGGACTGGACACTTGAGGACTGGGGTGGGGGAATGGTACTCCCCCCCCCCCATTTGCATAAATTTAGATCCTGCCAGTGAACTGCCTAAAACAGTGTATCTATGTATTTGCAGAACCACTGGGAGCTGAGGGCTGTGCTTGTGTCCAATCCCAGCATGGGAAAGGAGGCAGGGATACAGAACAGCTCTGCTCCCATAGGTGCAGACCTGCCTCTCCTCCTCTAAGAGGCTGTGGGGAAAAAAAGAGGAGCCACCTGCAAACCCGACATTTAGTATCTGGTCGGTACTTCTGACTGGACACTGTACAGAATGCCTGAAAACCTGGCTGTCAGGTCCAAAACTGGAAAGCTGGCGACTCTAGTACTACTGCAGTTTACTAAACATTTTCCCTCCAAGAGAAATTAAAGGACAAGAATCCAGGTGAAGGGCTTTTACACCATACGGCCAAGCAACATCAGGGTCCTTACTTAAAAAAAGAAAAAAAAAAAAAAAGAAAAAAGAATCTTCATTTCAAAACTGGAAAAAGTGTACATTTTATGTTATCACCATGTACTGCATCATGATCTGCTCTATGATTTGACAAATGGAGGCATCCTAAAGATGAAAGCTTGTGGCTTGGAAATGCTTCCGAAGTCCCACAGAATCAAAACCAAAAGGTAATTAGAAC
Organism: Rhinatrema bivittatum; assembly: GCF_901001135.1. NCBI lineage: Eukaryota > Metazoa > Chordata > Amphibia > Gymnophiona > Rhinatrematidae > Rhinatrema > Rhinatrema bivittatum. Next base: position 217,835,494 of record NC_042619.1, read on the forward strand.
TCAAGCCAAAAATGCCTGAGGTGCCTCAACATTCAGTTGAGATTGCACAAATAAAAGGACTTTTTTTTTTCTCAACATGCTCTGCCTGAAGACAAGACATTGTTCTAATAGTCTCCAAACTATGCCACATGCAAGGCGAGCCACCACACACCTACCAATTGACCCCTAGCCATCCACCTCGCCTGTGGTTTTCTTCCCCACTTAAACCAGAGGCCCTCCAAGGCTATACAAGACTTAAGTATTCACAAGGCCCCACTATTGCATCTACGTGACATTAAAGTAAACCAAAACGAGGTCTCATGGGAAGCAGGTGCCGGCTTAGTTAGGCATGGTGGGAGGTGGGTGGTTTGCCAATGACTATAGAAGAACAGGCCTTGCTTCAGATAACTGCAGCTACAAGAAGCTCCAGAGACTCTGCAGTGTCCCCCTTCTGCTGCTGCTACCTTAAAGCTACTTAAGATGAAATCTGGGCAGCAGAGAACATCCTGGGAGCCTGTGCATGTGTTCCCAATCCAGCTGTTAGCCTGCCTGTAGCCAAACTGCAGGCCTCTCACTCCACTCATGCTCTACAGTTAACAGCCAAACTGCTGCTTGTCCTTTGTTCTATAACAAAAAGTCAAAATGCTGTATGGGAAAAAAGGGTTTGAATACATATATGGTACATGGATACTAATAAAAACCTCCCTCTCCCATCACGTACCATTAACGTAAGATGAGTACATGAAATGGCCACATGCAGGGAGAGCTTCTAAAGCTTGTAAAAATCAAAGGCTTTTTTGCCCTCTCACCTTCTACTGGCAACCTCCCCTGAAAGCTTTCAATCTTTGAGACTCGGACTCATTAGAACAGTATTAACTAGTGTCCATTAATTCCCAGGAAAGATCAATGTGTTTAACATACAAAGCAATGAGATGTCTGAATGACACCTGAGAAGCAAGATATGACAGCCCCTCTCTCGCGCTGCATGAAATGCAGTCATCCATCATGAACTTGAAGGAACCTACTTGTCAACACACCAACCCTTGGCCCTGAAGCACCGTGATGTTCCCCATCCCTGTAATCCTTTACACGTTCACAAACCAGAAGCAGCTGTTCCTCCAAATGCAGAGCACACGAGGGGGGGGGGGGGGGGGGGGGGGTGTTATTACCATGGATTATATACAGCTCACACATGCTACGTACTCTTACAGCTGGGTTTGCAGGTCCCGGAAAAGTTGTCTTTAAAACCAAAGCAATGAACCATGTGAAACCACGAAAGGATAAAAGGTCTGTGGTGCATACAGAGGAAATGCAAACAGTCCATAACATTTCAGAATGCATCTCAAGTGGTAGGATATTTGTCCTAAAACAAGTGAAAATTGATTTTCTTTAACTGCACTGCAGTTTTAGAAATCTATGCGAGGAGTATCTATTGATTCCTGTGTGTAACCTCCACATCAGAGGCAGAAAAATTAGCTTTTTTTTCCACATTACTTAGAAATAAAAAGTAGAATGAATTTTTCCCTAAATTTCTGAAGCTATAAAAGAAAGAGTAACAAGTAGCACGTAACCAACCCATTTATAAAAAAAGTGGTCTCGTGTTTGTGGTTTTCACAGAATTGTTCTTTGCAAGGTGCTGCCATCTATTATCTAGTTAATAGCTATGGCCTCAGCACATCTTAGCTGATAACAGTACAAGTCCTTATGTAATAAAGAAGAATTAGCTGCCCTGAGGAAGGTTTTGATAAGTCCCAACGGTCAGACAGTGCTGGAACTTGCATGTTTAAGCAGATTTTTTCCAGCAAGGCCAGATTTTAGCACCACCCATTTACTGGAGCATACAGTAAACCTCAGGATTCTCTGGATAACATGAAGCACCCCATATTTGCATAAAAGTCCGAGTAAAATGGTTTGGGTTTGCTTTTACAAAAAAAATCATTTAAAAATAAAACAGGAATTAGACACATGGCCAGCATCCATATTCAACTTTATGAATTAAAAAAAAAAATGCTGTTCTGGCTTGGGAGTCCTTTTCCTCTGGTTTCTATAAATGACCCAGACTCCCACCTGGTTTACAACCTAACAGTAGTAAAGTTTGCTTTTGTAAAATTGCACACTTCCATCTACCACAGACTCTTGCAGTATTTTACATGCCTGCGTCCTCTGAAACAAGACTTCATACATCCCTCAGCCTCCCAAGCGCTCTCAGGTAGAGATTTCGAACCAGGCAAGCTTGGTGCAATAACTCTGACCCCTCAAGTATTTATCCAGGAATTATAACAGAGACAAGGACTGGACCAACATTTTATGAGTGCCTGACCATGTCCTCTTCCCCCATGAATGCTGAGCATCACCATTTCCTTCTGGAACTTGTCACAGCAGCAAAGTTCATAAACTGCTATCAGTCAAGTTGACTTTGGGAATAAACACTATTACTGGCATCAGTAGCATGGGATCTGTTTAATGTTTGGGTACTTGCAGCCTGGATTGGCCACTGTTGGAAACAGGATGCTGGGCTTGATCTGACCCAGTCTAGTAGCTTATGTTATTTTTCCACAGAGTAGTGTTACTCCTGTAATGGATAGATTTCAGCTAATCCAAGCACAAGGGACGGCAGGGCATCTCCCATCTGATTGGAGAAATACAGGCATCCTAGTCAATTTTATAGCAGTGCGAAGGATGCACAGGCAAAACACAGGGTACTTTCTGTAACTTATTAAACTTGTGTTTTTACGAGAGCCCTTTCATCTGCCCAGACATACTCTGGCATTTAGACATGACATGGTGATTAATGGCCCTATTATTACTTACTATTTTTCTATACCGGCTTTCAAGACAAGGGTCACATCAAACCGGAATGACAAAAGTATTATTATTATTATTACAAAAGTAACCCCCCCCCCCCACTTTTTGTTCTGACCAGAAAGTGGGTAGTACCTTGGATTAACATTGCCATACAAAGTAACCCCTAAAAGCATGCCTGGAGCACTGGCACAGAGGGAAGACTTCCCCTGGCTAACATTTCCTTGCTTTCAGAACCAGAAATCGCGAGACACACAGGCACGGTGCAGAGGAATGGATACTGCCTATCTTCAGGAGATAAGATGGGGTTAGACCAGGCTGCGACTGCAGGAAACAAGACTGCAATACCGGAAGTAAACAGACTTAAAGGTCACATCACAGAAACTGTCCAAGCCAGTATTAAAACAAGTACTTGGGTTGTTGGAGAGAACTGAGGGGGGTCAAGGTAGTGCTTAATGTCAGTAGCAGGACAGGGCTCCCAGAAGCTGTGCAATGAAGGTTTAGCTACTCCCTCATGCTATTTATGGGTCTCGGACATGCAAGCCGCTCCCAAACCTCTGCTTTTCAGTAACTGGTAACTTGACTCCTGGGTTAAACAGAGTTCATGCAAAGTAATCAACAGCAGGGTAGGGTGGGAAAAAAAAAGTTAAGCAAAGAAGATCTGACCTAAAGTTCTAAAGTCACTTACAAGCAAGACCAATGTTTATGTAATTCCTTAGAAGAGCACCAAGAACCATGAGAGCCAGAAAGGAGGCTTTCACCAGCACAGCAGCACCAAGTCACTGTTGCTGCATTCAATGCACTGCACAGGGACTGCAAAGTTCTTCCACAATTTATTCTCCGTGCACTCCCCCCTCTCCCCCAGTAATGTTTGCTTCTTGGGGGAGATTAAAACATGGGGGGGGGGGGGGTGTCACATAATGCAATGCTGGGTCAGATTAAGGTCCATCAAGCCCATCACATCCTGTCTGATAGTGGCCAGTCCAGGTCACAAGTATCCGACAGATCCCATGAAATAGATCTAATTCCTGTCACTCACACTCAGGAGCGAAGTGCATTTCTTTTCCTGGCTAGTGCACATATTCTATCCACAGGCATCCCCCTCTGGCTTTCTTAATCTTCCACACCCTGATGCAGACCTCCCCTCCATTTTTTCCACTCCCCATTTAAGAACATAAGAAATTGCCATACTGGGTCAGACCAAGGGTCCATCAAGCCCAGCATCCTGTTTCCAACAGTGGCCAATCCAGGCCATAAGAACCCAGCAAGTACCCAAAAACTAAGTCTATTCCATGTTACCATTGCTAATGGCAGTGGCTATTCTCTAAGTGAACTTAATAGCAGGTAATGGACTTTTCCTCCAAGAACTTATCCAATCCTTTTTTAAACACAGCTATACTAACTGCACTAACCACATCCTCTGACAACAAATTCCAGAGCTTTATTGTGCGTTGAGTAAAAAAGAACTTTCTCCGATTAGTTTTAAATGTGCCCCATGCTAACTTCATGGAGTGCCCCCTAGTCTTTCTACTATCCGAAAGAGTAAATAACCGATTCACATCTACCCGTTCTAGACCTCTCATAATTTAACACCTCTATGATATCCCCCCTCAGCCGTCTCTTCTCCAAGCTGAAAAGTCCTAACCTCTTTAGTCTTTCCTCATAGGGGAGCTGTTCCATTCCCCTTATTTTGGTAGCCCTTCTCTGTACCTTCTCCATCAAATATATATTTTTTGAGATGCGGTGACCAGAATTGTACACAGTATTCAAGGTGCGGTCTCACCATGGAGCGATACAGAGGCATTATGACATTTTCCGTTTTATTCACCATTCCCAACATTCTGTTTGCTTTTTTGACTGCCACAGCACACTGAACTGACGATTTCAATGTGTTAACCCAGTGGTCCCCAAACCTGTCCTGGAGGGCCACCAGCCAGTCGGGTTTTTGGGATATCCTCAATGAATATGCATGGGAGAAAATTTGCATGCACTACCTCCATAACATGTACATTTTCTCATGCATATTCATTGAGGATATCCCAAAAACCCAACTGGCTGGTGGCCCTCCAGGACAGGTTTGGGGGACCATTGTGTTAACCACTATGACGCCTAGATCTTTTTCTTAGGTTGTAGCACCTAATATGGAACCCAACATTTAACCCCTTCACTACTGCAGCCCTCTATCCTCCCAGGCCAACTAAGAAAATCCATTCACTCCATGCAAACAGATAAGTGGATTTTCGAAACCCTGAGCCTACAAGAGATTACATAAAAGGAAGAAGTCCCAGTCCCAAGTGGGTACTAGAGGTAACAGGGAATAAAGTGGTTTGCCCAAGATCACAAAGCATCAATGAGAAAACAATTTTAACTCTGATTTTCTGACTCCTAGCCCATTAGTCAAGTTAAGTGTAAAACATTGATATGACAAAGAATTTGAAATGAAGTTGGCCATAGAGGCAAAAACTAATAAAAACTTTTAAAAATATATCCAAAGCAAGAAACCTGTGAGGGAGTCTGTTGGACCATTAGATGACAGAGGTTAAAGGGGCTCTTAGGGAAGATACGGCCATTGCAGAAAGACTAGATTAATTATTTGTTACTAATGAGGATGTTGGGGACATACCAGTTCCAGGGATGGTTTTCAGGGGTGATGAGTCAGATGAACTGAACCAAATCACTGTGAACCTGGAAGATGTAGTAGGCCAGATTGACAAACTAAAGAGTAGCAAATCTCCTGGACCAGATGGTATACATCCTAGAGCACTGAAGAAACTAAAAATGAAATTTCTGATCTATTAATTAAAATTTGTAACCTATCATTAAAATCACTCATTGTACCTGAAGACTGGAGGGTTGCTAATGTAACCCCAATGTTTAAAAAGGGCTCCAGGAGCAATCCAGGTAACTATAAACTGGTGAGCCTGACTTCAGTGCCAGGAAACAGTGGAAACTATTCAAGATCAAAATTGTAGAGCATATAGAAAAAGACCTGGTTTAATGGAACACAGTCAACATGGATTTACCCAAGGGAAGTCTTGCCTAACAAGTCTGCTTCATTTTTTTTGAAGGGGGTTAATAAATATGTGGATAAAGGTGAACCGGTAGATGTAGTGTATTTGGATTTTCAGAAGGTGTTTGACAGTCCCTCATGAGAGGCTTCTAAGAAAACTAAAAAGTCATGGGATAGGAGGCAATGTCCTTTCGTGGATTACAAACTGGTTAAAAAACAGGAAACAGTAGGATTAAATGGTCAATTTTCTCAGTGAAAAAGGGTAAACTACGGAGTGCCTCAGGGATCTGTACTTGGACCGGTGCTTATGTATATATATACACACATATACATATATACACACACACATATATACACAAGCACCGGTCCAAGTACAGATCCCTGAGGCACTCCACTGTTTACCCTTTTTCACTGAGAAAATTGACCATTTAATCCTACTGTTTCCTGTCTTAACCAGTTTGTAATCACGAAAGGACATATATATATATATATATATAGAGAGATGGCACTGGCAAGTCAGTGGGATGAGGCCAAGGCGTTTCATCTGGCATATGGATGCCCAATCTTCCAGTCTTACATTACATTACAGAAGGACTTTGCATCACATGTGATTTAACTACTCTGAATAATTTTGTATCATCCACAAATTTAATAAAATTTGTGGATGATATATATGATCTGGAAAGGACTTAGATGAGTGAGGACTCAGACGAGTGAGGACATTAAATTTGTGGATTGGGCATCCAAATGGCAGATGAAACACCCTGGCCTCATCCCATCGACTTGCCAGCATCATCTAACAGCAAAATTAAGGGCCTGATTTACTAAGATTCTCCTCCCCCCCATAGACACAATGGGAATAATATCTGAATTACTCTAATGGAGCTGCAGCAGACCCTGGAGAAGGAACCCAGTGCTGGATGGGACCCTCCCAACTCTTCAGCTTTGCTGGGGAGGTTGCAAGAGCTCTCAGAGTCCTGTGTTTTGAGACAGACTTAAATTCTAAGAAAAGTACGTGTTGGGGTAAGGGAAGGCATCTTGAACCGGCCTTTCTGCTGCCAATTCACTCCTGGCCTGCAGACATTACAGATACAACTCCAGTGCAGACATGTTCTTAAAGAAAGAAAGAAAAAGCTTCTTCTGAGCCGCATAAAATAGAACTGTGGTTTAAAGAGGAAACACCACACAAAACCAAACCACATTCACCACAAGACTGTCACACTCACACACCCCTCACTAAAGGGTTTCCTGGTTTGGTGACAGTTTTCAGAGACTGAACAGAAAAGGTATGAACATGCATGCTATAAATAAGGGCTCCCGGTTTCCTTTTGCCAAGGTTAGAATATTGTGGCACGGTTTCTGAACTTCTGCCCCATATTTGTATGTGGCTGTGTGTTACTTAACGTGTTACTGTGGCCCAGTTTCTTCCTCCAGGGCTTCCTGCTGACCTGCAACGAGCCTCCTATGGAGCCATGAGAACTTAATCTGTAACCATTTGCGGTTATTCTACCAAATATTACATGAAAAGAAAATCAGACGGGTTACAAAACCAGTGTGGGAAAGGGGTGGGGGAATATGAATGTAAGGATTAATAGATATTGTACCAAGATACTCTAAATAAAAAGGAAGTGATGAGATAAATGAAGTAGAGAAACTGTACACATATACAAGTTGAGTTTTTAAGTTTGTTAAAAAAACAAACCAATTTTTTTTGGAAAGACAGCAAGAAAAGTTATAAAATGTGAATGATAATTATCTGTCCATGTTAGTAATACAAGGCCCACAGCCTCACTAGAGTAGAGATAACTGAATCCTTTTCTTACTGAAGGGGAAGATGCGTAGCACTGGGTTGGTGGGTGTGCATGTGGTCCAGGGGCAGGAGAAAAGCAAGCTAAGCAGGAAGAGCTTGGTCCAGGGTGGAGCTGAGAAAGGGGCAAGAAGGGGTTTTTTTTTTAAGCCCTCATCTTTGGGAGTAGTCTAAAATAAGCAGTGCCTTCTCTTTTGAATACTAGAGGCGATGAGTCACACAGACCCTTAAGAGAATAGATCTTGAAACAAATACGATTCGTGAACTCCTCTGCTGTCTGAAGTAGCCTTCGGGATCACCCCTGCAGCAGGGCAGATCGCTTCCAAAAGGAGCAAGCCTAATGGAATAGGGCGATTAGAGGTTTGGGCATTGCTGGTAGTCAGAATGGGGATTAAATGTTTTAGTATGTTTTGTCATATTGTGCTTTGTGTGCCGTTTTATATTTATTGTAATGAAACCTGTGTCATATGCTCCATCCCTTCCCTAGTGAGAGTAGGTGATGGGTAGGGCTGCATTTGGAATCGTTCACATTATTTTGTATGTATTACAGTATGGTGTATTTTCTTTCATAATAGTGATGCTGCACCAGGGTAGGGGGAAAGTCCTGCAGTGATCTATGAATGACCGGGCAGTCACCTTGATTTAAGGAGGTCCGAGTCAGGTGGAAATTGCTCAGTACCAGAAGGGCCGCTGCACAGCTGTTCAGAGCAGCAAGGTGTCAAGCAATGTCTGCCTCGGTCCCTTTGGTAGTCCTCACAACTCTGCACCACAGCAGGAAAGGCTTGGGAGAGGAGGAGGAGATACCCAGCCAATAGCTCCTAGGATGAACTGTAGACAGACTGCATGTGTTTGTTTTTTGACCATCACTTAGATTGTAAGCCCTCTGAGGATAGGGAAATACCTACAGTACCTGAATGTAATCTGCTTTGAAGCGCTGAAAGAAGTGTGAAAAGTGGAATATAAAAAATAAAAATAGAAAAAAGTAAAAATGATAGTTCTGGGAACAACCAACCTGTGTGGCTGAAAATTATTTCAGGAGAGTCAGAGGTAGGGATTATCAGTTCCCACCAGTAAGTTCTTGAACAACTTTCTCTGTGAAGCAGGACCCAACAGCCCTCTCATGGAAGAGAATGAGACTAGGTTAGAGCAGCATTTGGATAAAAGCCCATAAGAATCCTGCGTAGAATAGTAATTGTAGCAAGTTTCTGCGAGTTTATATGCTACGAGATGTCTGATTTCTGAACAAAAACGGTTAATAAAAAAAACTACAGCCCTGCACCTAGCCCAGGTATTTGAGAGCACACTTTTGTCAAGAAAAGTCAGGTACTGAGCACTTTACTTCCAACCAGTAACAGACTGTGGAAGGAGCTGTGCTCTCTGGACACAGGACTGTCCATTTCAGTTCCTCTCTCAATTTTCAAGCCTCACCCTCACTACAGCCTGTTTATCCCCTTTTGCATTTGCTTTATATTTGTTTGATTGTACATTTTTGTGATGTTCTTGTAACCCACCAGGAGGGCCAGGTAATTAATCGTGCAAGCCATAAGTTTAATGAAAAAAAGCTGCCACGTTATGTTCTATCTGGTTTTATCCCTCCCCCCCCCCCCCCAAAAAAAAAAAAAAGAGAGTCTGGTCTCATTTTCCTTTGTTTTGCAAGAACAGAGAATGAGAGCCATGTGGCACCCAGGCCAGGAAAGAACAGAGGGCAGCAAGGCAAGAGGGAGGGGACATGAGCAAACTGGTTTTGGAGTCAGTTTCCTGTGATTCTGTTGCAACTGCCACAGCACCATGGCGGGGGGGGGGGGGGGTGCCGAAAAAAAGGGAAAAAACCTCTCAACCTCCCTGCCAGCCTTATACAAGAAGCTGACAAAGCAGTGCCTCTCCCCTTTCTGTTCTAGGCTGAGGCCTAAAACAGTGAGAGCACACCTAAACACTCCTCCACACTGCCACGCACTCTCCTGTCCTAGCCCCCCCCCCCCCCCCCCCGTGAGCCAGAAGCTTACCATTTGTTTGGGGAGGTGTTTAGAATGGTTTGCCCCTCTGAAGTAAGCTACCCAAGGCTGGAGTTAGGGCCATCTAGATCAGGCCAAGGGATCTGGACAACAAAAAAAAAGAAAAGCACAGAGAAGGGAGACAAAATGATAAAGGGGGGTGGAAAAGCTCCCTTAGGGAGAAAGGCTAAACAGATTAGGGCTCTAGCTTGGAAAAGAGGGGATGTGACTGAAGTTTATACAGTCATGAATGTTTTGGGAACTGGTAAATAGGGAGTGGTTATTTATCCTTTCAAACACTAGGACTAAGGAACATGCTACAAAACTAGCAATCGGTAAGTTTAAAACAAAGTCTTAGGAAATATTTTTTCGCTTTGCATACAAATCGAGCTATGGAATCTGTTGCTGGAGAATGTGGTCAAGGCAGCTAACAATGGGGTTCAAAAGAGGTTTGGATAAGTAACAGAAGGAGGTGGCCATAAGCATTTACTAGCCAGGTAGACTTGGGAAAGCTAATGCTCATCTGTGGGAGTGAGATACAAGAAATGAATCAACTATTGAGGATCTACTAGGTACTTGTGACCCAGACTGGTCACTGTGAGACAGGATGCTGGACTCTATTGACCTTAATCTGACCTGGGGTGGATTGGCAGCTCTGATCATGTGGTTGTTTTCCAGTTTCCTAGACTAGAGGCCCTGCGTGGTCATGGCAGAGCACATCTTTCTGTGGCCCAAAGAGGCCTGAACGACAGCAGCAGTGGCTTTCTTCCACTTCCCTTCCAGCATTGAGGAGCAATGCTGCCATCCCACAGCAGTCAAAGGGAAGGCCAGAAAGCTGTGAGAGCGAGCCTATGTTCGCACCCAAGACAGCCTGCATGTGTATGAAAAAGCAAGAGAGCCCATGTATGTGCGAGGACTGCGTATGTATGACAGCGAGAGTGCCTGCATGTGTAGGTGAGTGCCTGAGCCTCTGTATGACAGTGAAAGCACACGTGTGAGACTGTTTGGGTGGGAAGAGTAAAGATTTTTTTTAAATCTTATTTTAAATTTTGGGGCGTTTTGGTGTCTGTTTAAAATAACGTGTTAGTTGGTTGTTGCCTGCTTGACTTTTTTAGTATGTTTTATTATGAATGTTCTCTCTCAACTTTAATGTTTGAGGAATTTTTTTTCCCCATAGGTTGCACTATATATAGTAGTCAGGCTTGCTGTGTTTTCCAGAGCATGAGCGTCAGCAAGAGTGAGCCAGTGAACATGTGAGAGAATGAATACAATGAGCATTTATGTGAGCAAGAAGACTATGTAAAACAGTAAGCATGTGAGAAAAGGGAGTTTGTGTGAGAATAAGTATACATGTTAGAAAGTGTGTATGTATGCTCATCACACAAACTCCCTTAAATTCTCTCACATGCTTACTGTTTTAAATAGTCCTCTTGCTCACATAAATGCTCATTGGTGTGTTCGTTCTCTCAAGAGATATTGGCGATATTAAGTCTGAGGAGCCAAGTGTTATAAAAAAAAAAAAAAGTGTACTGGTGGGTCAAGTTAGGAAAAACGGATGCTCATAAAATTGAGTGTCCGTTTTCCCTAACCCGTTGACAGCTATTTCTCCCAGGCTAAGGAGACGCTAGAGGTGCACAACTGTCCCTAGCGCTTCCTAGTGCAACCCCCCTCATTTGCATGCTACATCGTGCACCCAGGAGAGGGGGCTGTGTGCATTGAGAAAGTGGGCACAGAAAATAGACATGTTTAGCATGTCCATACTTTATTGGTCTGTAGGTAGGCAGTGCAGAGCCTGGAGGACTATAAAAGCTGCAGACTCTAGCATTCAGCCAATGGGAATGCAGTGGAATGGTGATGTGGTATGGAGAAGCAGAGGCAAGCTACAGTCACAAAAAGGGATGGGGTGAGCCAAGAGGAAGTGCCTATGCAGTGTTGGGGAGGCATCTGTAGACTGGGCTTTCCTCCTGAAAGGGTCAGCTGGCTGTGGAGACGGGAAAGGGAGGGTGCGTGCACCTGCAGGCTGGGGAAGAGCTGGCAGCAAGCAAAAACTTTAGATATGTGGCATTACTGGAGCACAGGCACTCACTGCATGAGCATATAAGCAGCAGCAGCACGACAATGAGTTTCAGAGCTAGTGCGCCTTTCTCCTTGACACAGAAAGACACCCATACGTACACTGACACACCCATACACAGAGCAAGAGTGTGCGCGTCTTGACACTGGCTGGCAGTGTGGTCATCACATTACTTGGCAACTGGTTCAAGAGCTGATTGGTTGGCAAGAGACTAATACCAGACCAGGAATCCAAGGTATGAGAGATGTAACCAGACTTGTGGGTGGATGGCAACTGATTGCATGGATAGATGAGGGCACACAGCTCCATTTGCTCACCTCTGGTCTAGAGAGTGTTCTACTTAGTTATTTAGGAAAAAATGTGACATGTTGGAGATTTTTTTGGTTCAATTCTGCCAGGCTCCAGTCACATGATATAGTAGTTATGAAGGGTCAGTTTGGCATGCTTTTGGGAACTGCTGAAACACATCCTGCAGGGAACGTGCAAAAGGACATCAGAGACCTTTTAGAGCGGTTTTGACAAATCCCCTGGGCTATTTGGCTGCAATCCACCCCTGATCTGACCCAGCAGGACACTTATGTTCTTACGAGGTCCCAGTCCCCCCCCCCCCGCACCAGTGTGGCTCCAAGAACCTTCCCTGTGCTGCAACACGAGAAACAGGACAATAAAATGACAGCCTGAAATGTCACAGCTAACGTCAGTCAATGCGAGCTAACTACATTCAGAGTGTGAAGTAATCTCCCACCGGTATGGATTCCTTTGGGGAGAAGGAGAAACGGGGCAAACTGCTTAAAGAAATATAAAAAAAAAATTGTTTGCGGTTTTGAAGACTTGAGTGGCCCATAGAAGGTTTGCTTTACATTTTTTTTCTTTAATATTAAATGTTAATATTGTATCATGCTGGTAAGTAAAACAGATGGTGCCTTTTGCTCAGTACAGTAATGAGTAGTTAATACAAATTGATATTCTTGGGGGCGTGAGAAGGGGGCAGTGGAGACAGCATTTCCATAGTAATAAAAAAAAAAATGCAAGAGAAAAACCATTGCCTAAAAGAAAGGTCATTCTGAGACTTCTGCCTTTCAACATCAGCAATTTCCATCAGTCCCATTACACTGAGCCGGCAAAGTCCATGGCAAAACAAGAGCCCCTAAGGAGGCTGGCAGAAAGCTAACTACTGTCCACATGGACAAATCAATACCCAATATGTGTATGGGGTGGGTGTGGCAGAAGTATCCATAATCAACACGTTTCTCTCAGGAAGGGCAAGACCAATTCTTTGTAAAGAGCAGATCCGGGATAGTCCACAAGTGGCAGATAGTAACAGCAAAGAGTGACTGTACGCCCATCCTTCATGCAAAGCCATGCAAGCGCCTTCCCAAAAACACCATGCACCACCTTGTCAGCAGAGATGGCCAGAAACCTGAAACTAGACAGCAGAGACACCCAAGGTCCAAAGCTGCACCTTTCTTCTTGCCAATTGCAATGGCACAGAGGAGATGCCACCTGATCTCCAGCTCTACCAAGGATCCTCCATTCCTATAAAGCACAAAGGAAGGCGATCTATAAAAGCCGTCAGGATGAACAAAAGGATAGATGCCAATAGTCTTATATAATTCCTTTATTGAAGTGGAGGCTTGGGCGGTCAAACATGTTTGACCGCCCAAGTGGAGATTCTTTCGTGAATGTGTTGAAAAGAATCAATACTGTTGTGGATCATATAGTGGTTTATATGATCCTCTATATTCAATTTGTATTGTTAGTTCTGGAGGCAGCATCTCCAGGGGGTCATGACCCAAATAGTCACAGCCCAAAGAAGGGCAACTAATACTGTGCAGAATGTGCTGTCCATGGGCCTTTCGAGATCCTAGACCATGTATACCTGGGGGGGGGGGGGGGGGGGGGGGATGTGAGATGTGCCTTAATAGCTCTGAAGTACATGAATGCCTCTGTGGAAATATACTTTGAAAAGCACGGCTGTTCTCAAGGAACTCAAAATCTATTACATTGGATGCTTCCTAGAAACCTCTAGCAAGTAAATATAATCATGCTTTTTCATCCAGAAGAAAATATTTAGAGATTTGGGGCTTTGTTCTGGGATTATGCACTGTGCTGCCCTCTTACTCCCTGCTAAGCATGGCAAGTGACGGGGGCATTCCCCACTGGCAAAGGGGCAAAGTTCCTGGTGGATACTGCAGCCCAAGGTGAGGGAGAAACATGTTTGTGTTTTTTCTATTTTTTTTTTTTATATACAGACATTCGATCTGAGATCCCATCGGTTTACATTCAGGTACTGTAGGTATTTCTCTATCCCCAGAGGGTTAGAGAAATAGATGTCAAAGTCCTCTTGACTGTGTGTATAGTGCTGTACCCCTGCAGTTCAACTTGCTCTCTCATTAACCAAAAAAACAAACAAACCCCCCCCCCCCCCCCCAAGAACAGGACACTACACTATTGTACATATTCACTCTCCCTCGCCTCAGCTTCCAAAACATCACTGTCATGTGAATGCTCTTCCTGACCGCCACTAAGGGGAATTGCTAATTATAAGTTTCCTTTTCATTATCAGAGCAGTGCAAAGAGTTCCACAAAGGACCATGTGAAGAGCCCTGGCTCAGACGCATTCAGCAACAGGACCACAGAATGCCTGCAGTCTCCAGTCCTCCCACATTTCACAGAGGTTTGTTAATTGTCTGAAGACAGTGTTAGCTGAAACAGGACCATACTATGTGTGTAGGAAGTGATGCTTACTCTCCTCAGTGTGTTTACTCCGAAACGGTCTAATGCACAAGAAACAAATTAACTTGCACCACACATTGAGTTATTATATTTGATGGCTTTACCTAAATTTAAACGAAAATAAGTTTGCTTAGCTGTAAATAGGGTCCTCTGCGAACAGGATGAATTGACTAATGCCTGGGTACAGTCATCCAAGAATGCTGACACCAACTCATCTCAGAGCTCAGAAGTCTTCGAGTATGCTAAGGCATTCTCATGTGGTCACTGCCTCGTGAGCCTCAGCCGCTTCCAGAGCTTAAGATAAGGCTCTCCAGTGAGGCAGGTGGATGTTAAAAGCTAACTCCTCCTGCCATCCACAGAGTGAACCCTAACTACAGGTAAGCAAGCAGGCATGAATTAGCCATGACATGTGGAGTCCCAAGCTGAGTTGTACAGCCGAAAACAACCTGGTTTTAGCCACCTTTAATTAAGCAAAAATAGCCTTGTAAAAACCTTAACTTCTGATCATAATAAACCAAGGGTGACAAGGAATACGTTCTGAAAGCACAGAAGTATTGGTATGTAAAGCATTTTAAAGCCAATGCAATAAAAATCATAGGCTTTAAGAAGTGCCTTTACTTACCAATGCTTCTGTACTTTGAAACAAAAAAGTAAAATTCATCCATCTTATCCTTTCCAGTACAACTGGATGAAAGCTGCCAGAGGGAAGGTGTTTATTCCTTTCCTTTGCTAATTAAAAAAAAAACAAAGTTACCTAAGGGTTATCCTATTATTGCTACATAAGCTATTTTACATTTTATATATTAAAGGGTTTTCTTCCTGCCGATTTTCTATTTTATTTTTAATCTCCAAGTTATATTTGCATATAATTTTCTATAGGGGAAAGGCAAGAGATGAGACATTTAAATACCTCCATGGGTTCCATGCACAGGAGGTGAACCTCTCTGAAAGGAAAGGAGGCTCTTGAATGAGTCTTCGTGGGATGAGCATGAAGGAGGTAATCTTAGGAGTAATCTAGGAAAGTTTCATTACAGGGGGTAGTGGAAGCATGAGGTGGTGGAGACAAGGATACTACCTGAATTCTAGAATGTGTGGGGTAAACAGAGGATCGCTGAGAAGGTGGGAAGGAATGTAAGGCTGAATTAGTTTGTATGGATTGGCAGGGTAGAGAGGCTATATGGTTTTCTTCTGCCATTGTTTGTGTCTACAGACAAGTTTGTTTTTTTGTTTTTTTGGTTAATGAGAGAGCTTGTGAAGATACAAAGTTCCCTTACCACTTTTTTCTGAATCTGGTCACCTCCAGGACATCCATAACTAGTACTTGGATCTTAAGTCATCTGTGGTGGGAGAGCTGCCTCTAGACTTGCAGGGAATGTTTTTTAGGATCAGTCCAGCTTTCAGCGTGGGCTTTTTTCTGGGCATATCCATTTCTACAGACATCCATACCTATTGTCTTCATCCTCTAGGTGCTTCCTTATGTTGTCCTTTTCTGCTGTGTGTTACACTGGATTGTATTCTATCATTTCTCCATTCTTTTGTACTCCTACTTTTATAGATATTGAATAGTTTGACAACTCCTGATAAAGGCAGATATGCTGAAACATGGCAATGTCAGATTTTAATTGTGATTTTTGTATTGGATTTTATATATTTATATGGATGTTTATGTATACTAAAGCTCCTTCAGCTGTGGACTATATAGATATCACACTTGCTAGGACCTTCACTTTGTCCTGAAGGACCTTCTGGAAGGTCCTAGCAATCAAAAAAAAAAAGTTGCTGGGTATGCATATATATGCTTCAGTGTAGCACAAATGCATTAGGAGCTGACCTGTAGCTGCTCAGATGCATGCAGAGGAAAAAACAAACAGTTTTTCAACCTTCCTATATCTTCTGAGGTGAAGTTGATCACTAGCTTTTCCCCCCAGTGACTGAATGAGGCACCTGTGATCAGTTGATACAATCACACAAATGGTCTCTGAAACACTAACATGGGCTGCCAACATGTTCTGGATTCTCCAAAGGTAGGCTGCTCAGAGACTGGTGGTGTGATATTCTACCTACAACCAGATTTGAGGGCCTCATAACAAAGGGAGTAAGATCCCATACCCCTCTGTTTATATAAAGCATGGTCAGTTGCCCAACTGGATCAAGATTCCCTTTCCCAAAAGAAGAAAGCCTTTAGAGCCTAGCAGATGGCTCACAGCTCCAGGCGGTTGGATTTGTAGATTTTCCATTGTAAACCATAATCCCTGGGTCTACGCCACACTAGTATTCTGACTCTTCCAGCAGGGATGGGTGGTGCAGACAAGCATTTGATGCAGTGGAATGCACAAGAGGCTCAACCTTTAGTGGCTGAATAATCCAGAAGTTCTAAAGGGATGCCACAGATTTGCTGAAATAGAGGTTGATATAGTTGTTTCCATTGGTTTTGAAGGTCATACCGAAGGCCTTGCATATAAAATCAAAAGACCATCACAGTAGCAATGTATCTAAAGAGAACCAGAACCTAGTTTTCTGAAGCTTGGGATTGAAGGAGAAGTGTGATTCTTTTAATGGGGAGAAATGCTCTCTCTCCTAAAGTCAGTCTACCCAGGCTCCTATGAACTGAATTCTTTGAGCCAGAACCAGGTTAGATTGTTAAAGTTGACCAGTTAACCCAGGAACCGGAGGAGTCATATGGTCTCAAGGGACTCCAGAACTCCTGATGAAGATTGAGCCATCACCAACCAAGTATTCCAGATATGGGAACGGACTCTTTGCTGATAAAGCTGTACCACCACTACTGCAAGGCATTTTGTGAATGCTCTCAGGCTACAGAAAGGCTAAAGGGGGATATCTTATATTGATAATGTGCATCTTCCCATAAACCTGAGACTTCCAAAGGAGTGGAGCGAATGGGATGTATATGTAAGCATCTCTCAGATCCAGCGCACACGTGCAATCCTTTAGTTGAAAGGAAAAATCCTTTGGAGGGACTTCATCTTGAACCCTCTCCCACACTAACTTCTTGTTCAGTATAGGTCTTAATCCCTGCCCCCCCCCATCTTGTGGATCAAGAAATACCTTGGCTACATTCGTGAGGACAGAATTTCAAACCATCTTCTGCTGAAGGTGCGACCTCACTTTCAGTTGTAGCTAGGCAGATAGGTCAAACCTGAAGACTTAAGTCTGTTGGATTTTTGAAGATTCAGAGCCATTCCAGGAGGAAGGACTGAACCCTTCCCCTCAACTGGAAGAAATGGGTCAAAAAATTACTCAAAAACTGGTCATGGGAGCTGAATCTTTGCAGGCACCTTTCCCTGTTGATCTCAGGTAGGCAGCTGCTGAAAAAATGGGAGAAGCTCAATGACACTGATAAGAGGGAGACTCTTTGAAAGAATGGAAGATTGCAGGGAAGTTAATTCACCTTATAGGATTTTGTTGTTTTTGATTCCTAAGGGTGATCTACCTTTCCTGATGCACAGCAGAATTGTAGGATGCCTCCCCCTTACTATTAAAGGATAAAGCAAAAACTAGAACCTAGGAAAATAAACAGGTGTCACTCCTAATAATCCAAACCTTCATATGACAGACTTTAGCATTCATTAAAAAGCTGTTCCAATATTTTTGTGGAATGCTTATTTAGTCAAATGCCTATTTTAATAGTCTAATAACTACAATATTTTTTGTAAATAATTTTTAAACCATATTGTGAAGTTTAGGAACATTCATTGCATTAGAAGTGTGCACTTATCCTTAAAGATCTTTGACAGAAGTTTTCAAATTCAATAAAGTATGAGAGCATCAAGAAACATTGCTTTATATGAAACACGAAAAGCTACCTTTTAACATTAGCTACTATGAATGTAGTTTCACTTTATATGTATGTATCAATGTTGCTATCAAGGTCATTAAGGAAGTTCTTATGAAGAATTGAGAATCACCTGTGGATTCCAACCAAGTTTATTACAATTATCCGAGTTCACTATTTGGAAAATTTCTTCAAATTCCAAAATGATTTTTTTCTCAAATACATGGTATAGCTATGAGTTCCACCATAGCTCCTATCGCCAATTTAGTCATGGAAGATTTTGAAGAAACTCATTTACAAATCTTCATTTTATCAGAACACAGTTATTTGGATCAGATACATTGATTTTTTTTTTTTTTATTTGAACATCCAAGGAATTATTTTTCAATACATGGTTGAATACGGTTGGTCCATTTTTTTTTTTTTTTTTTGAAGTCTACAAATCACTTATAATTCAAGCCAGATTTAATTTCTTGGATCTTTTGATTTGAAAGGACACTAGAGGTTTGCATACATAGTATTTTGAAAAATACTAATCAGAACTATCTACAATTTCAATCTTTCCATCCTCAAGCTTTTAAGAGGAGTTTTCCAATTAGTCAGTTTAGGATTAAACACATCTGTTCTTCAACTAATGAGTTGAAACTAGCATTCATTTTTGCCAAAAAAAAGTTTTTCCAACGCAGATCTCCTCTACCAGTGGTGAAATAAGCCCTCTATTCGAATCGCATGTCATTACTCCAATATCACAAGGGAACACATAATGCACCTATTTACCTTATTCTCACAAATATACATTGGTGCCCTCAAGTATCAAAACATTGGCACATTCTATCTTCAAAGAACAACCACTCATAGCATATAGGAAGGGTAAAAACATAAGAATTTGTTGGTAAGAGACAAGTTACCTCTTTTCTCTTCACCTTCGGCACAACCACCAGTAGGGTACTACGCATGCAACAACAGATATCTGAATGAATATATTTACAGGACTTTTTTGGGAACATCCCATGACTAAAGTTTTATTCAGAACATCTTTCACAAATTGTAATTCATCCTATGTGATCTATTTAGTCACATGTAGTTGCTCTTTACTTTAAATAGGCAGAACTTCATGACCTTTTAAAATAAGGATGTGAAAACATAGAAGCCATTTGAAAACAAAAAAAAGAGAAAAGACACCCATGGTTAAACATTATCTTGAATATCACACATTTTAAACAGTTATCTTGGACTATCATAGATTCCATTATCAAACCTAGGTGTGGAGGAGACACTTCACTGAAATTTAGAACATCGATGGATTTAGTGTTTAAATATATCACCAAAAGGTATGAAGCCATAAATTGGTACTTCCCGATTTGAAGAACTTAATGGGATTTGCATCTTTTTTGCCCTATTGGTTTTGTTCTTTGTGACAGATAAGCACTTGTTTTCTGGTTTTCCAGATTGCTTGATTTTTATATCCTTCAAACCAGGTTTCATTAGTTTAAGAGACAGGAGCTATGATGTTAAGATTTTCTTTGCTGTCTGATGGGATATGCCTTGTGAACAAATGTCTGGTGTGAGAAGGAAGAAATACTGAGTTTTTTGGTTAAGACTTGTTTTAGTGATGTTTGTTTGGACATACATGTTTCTTTTCCACAGTACTGACAAAGTCCCCCTGATGAAGACTTGAAATGCACAGTGTTAGAGTGTTTTTTTCAGGTTTCAAATAAAGCAACGTTTGACACTCCCATACTTTATTCAGTTTGAAAACTTCAGTCGAAGATCTTAAAGATAAGTGCACACTTAGTTTCAATGAATATTCCTAAACTTCAGAATATGGTTTAAAAATCTGCAAAAAAAAATTTGTTATGAGACATGATTAAAATAGAAGACATTACAATAAACTAAGCATTCCATGAAAATATTGGAACAGCTTTTTAGCTAATGCTGAAGTCTGTCAATGAAAGGCTCTTGGATTATTAATCAGGTGACACGGTTTATTTTCTTGGGTTCTATTTTTTGCTTTATTGTTGATATACACCTTGGGATTTTTTTTGGTCTTGTGGTTAGTGACTTTTCCCCCTTACTATTCAGCATGCATAAAGAGAAAAAAAGGTAACACCAGAATTTGAGTTAACCGTGACAAACTCCCACCACAACCAGGTACTCTGAAGTAACAAAACCTGGGGGGGGGGGGGGGGAATGCAGCACACACCCCCTACCAATCCAGCACTAAGTCACAGAACACAAAAGTAGAAACTGGCATACAAAAAAAGATAGCAATGCAAATCCTGCTCTAGACCACCAATATACCTCCCACTGGGAATGAGAACATGTTCACATTGTGTTGAACTAGTGAATGCTAACCCACAGTATGTGATCATTGAACATGAATACAGATCTTGTAAACTGTTGTGATTTACATTTGGAACAACGGTACACAGAATGCCTAAAGAGCAAATTGGAAAACAAAAAGCTGGACTGCTACAGATACTATTTGTAAACCGTTGCAATGGCATAGAAAAGTTTTTAAATAAATCATTAGATATAATAGTTTTGACAATGGTCAAGACTCTTGATCTTAGATCTCTCCTCTACCTTTGACATCAGAGTCCACAGAATTTTGTTAGGCCAGTTGGAAGAATATGGCCTCTCAGGAATACTCAGGAACAGTGCTCAAGTGTTTTGAATCATATTTAAGAGAGATCTTTTCAGATGTGTGTGGGGGAAAAAGACATCTGAACAGTAGAATATTCACACAGGAATCAACACTATCTGCAACACTGTTCAATGTTTAAATTATCCCATTAAGCAAATCACTTGCAAGTCTTGAAAAAGTTTAATCCATCTATGCAGATGACAAGTTTATTCCCATAAATAACTCTATATCAAACATTGAGATACTTGAAAATCTTTTGAAGCACAACTAACCAATAGATGCATCATAACCAATTATTAAATCTCAAAAAATAGAAGTTATGCTATCCTGAAATAAAGACACTTATAAAGTTTGAATTTGGCAAATATTCTATACCTATATCCACATCTGTATGTGACTTGGGGGTTAAATCTTGGACCCCAATCTTTCCATGAGGAATTATTAAAAACATGATCCGTTCAGAACACATTAAATTACATATGTTAAAGCATTGAAGCCTTTCATGGAACATTTCAGAACAGAGATGCAATTGATCTTTGTGGACAGATTCTAACTACTGCTGAGGGTACCTGCAACGACCTTGCGATCCCTTCAACTCTTGCAGAACTCTGCAGCTAGACTTCTGTCAGGTTGAGAAGAGTATGACCATATTACCCCAGTCTTGGCTGCCTTATGTTGGCTACCCATTCAAGTGAGAACAGTACAAAGTACTAATGCTAATTCATAAGTTAATGATACCTTAAAATGTACCATGGGTTGGTGCCACATTATGAATTTATATACCATCAAGAACACTATAATCACAAAAAGATCTAGAAATCCCTGCAATCTATGCTTTCATTGGAGAAGCAAGAAAATGTGCTCTCTCCATTGCCGGCTCTGCATTATGGAATAGCTTGCCAGAGCAGCTGAGAATGCAAACAAAGGCTTTAAAAAATGATTTTAAAACCTTGCTGTAACAGGAATTCATAACTGACCACACAGCTATAATGTATTTTGGCTTAAATCTAGCACAGGGGCTTAATATTAAGGATAAGTATGAATGTTTGTTTTACTGAATTATTTGTAAATGCATAAATTTGTTGCATTTGTAAACCTCTGCAATCATTTTTTTTTGAAGTAGTAGTATACAAGATTTTTAAAGTTACACATACCCTGGATTAATTTAGTTTTGAAAATCTACACCCCTCTGTTTGCTCTGCAAATAGAGCATTTTTGCAGGTTCCTTCCCATCAATTAATTCAGCTAGATGAGCCATCATTATGCAGCTCTCTCTCAGAAGAGATTAGAGGATTATCCTGCACTACCATATTTAGAAAGGCAATGAAGGCTTTTTTTTCTATAAAGAGGCTTATGGTGAAGTTAATTTTAGTGTTAACTTATTTTGGTAGCTTTACCAATATTTCAGTGTTTTAGTGATATGATTTTTAGGTCTTTTACTTCTGGATTCTTACTAGTGAAGTATTTGACATTTAATAACTTATTTCTGCTTGTGTCAGTACTTTTTAGTCTTTGTATTATCTTTATAATGTATGAACAATCTACTTTGAATTTTAGATGGGCAGAATATACATTTGAGATAAATTTTTCTGGTTCTCATCACTTCTGTCTTACATCATTTTGCTTCCCCAAGATCAAGTAGGATCACCCAGAGATCCTGCTCCTGTATGGTACATATTTAGTACCTCTTATGTACTACTCTGATTTCTGCCTACGTCCATCCCAAAAGTATGACCGCTATTTTGCATTCAATCTTAATGGCCAAACTCAATTCTCAATTTTATTCAACTCTGAAGCATCCAGTGAGATCTTACTGCTCTCCAAAATCACTTATGAGAGTACTCATGAACACCCATTTCCTCTGAGCAAATTACTTTCCATCACTCAACCTGTTTTTCCACTGTAGGACACATTTCTATGCCGCTTAGCTAATTCATGAGCTTCCTGTGTGGAACAATGTCAAACATATTCCAAAAATCCAAGTGACTGTTACAACACAACTGCCACTAGGATTGCTGCTTTATTATAGATATATGTTAAACAAAAAATGATGCTTTAAATGCAGAACTATTATAAAATCTATAGCAGAGGTTCCCAAACCTGTCATGGAAGACCCCCAGACAGTCAGGTTTTCAGGATATCCATAATTAACATAAATGTCCTGCCTCCATAGCATGCAAATCTTAACCTGACTAGCTGGGTGTCCCATGACAAATTGGGAACCTCTGATCTATAATAGTATGTCAGTTTCTGGCTTGCAAGATGCCCACCATCTCACCTTCACCCCTGCTCCCTACTCAGGTTCTCAGGGGCATTGTGGGGACAGCTCTCATGGTCTCTGGGGGAGAGAGAGGAGGGGAGTAGGGCTTCAGGACCTGGAAGAGCAAAGGTCTTTATAATATCAGAATTCACTGGCAATCCCCACCTCACAATACTGTGAAAGATTTGTGTTTGGAAGAACTATTTTCTTTTGCACAGGTGCAATATGAGATTCTTGGCCTTGAGAAGTGAAGCATTTTAAGTCACAAGTATATTTAGTCATCCTTAAACACACTGAAATTACAACACAATAAAATATTGTTTAGTTTCTCTGCTGCTTGGGGATATTCCCTTTTATATTGTTCGGGAAAGGATGGCTGATCCCAATCAATCACCATGCATCCACGCACACTGGTGGGGAGAAGCAAAGCAGATCCTGTATGATTGAGGGCACGGGTGCCCCCTGAAGAAGCCTCCTGTTGGAGCCCAGACACACAGCAGCACCTCCTGCTGGATTTCAGCCTGCATCTAGGTGTGCTGTATTAATTTTACATGATGCCAGCCTCTGCACAGGTGTATTCTAGACCAGTGTTTTCCCAGATGCATTCTGAGATGTTTATGGATTAATAAAAAACCCTTAGGGAGAATACCTGCATGTTTTATTGACCTTACAGTTGAGACCAGGGTGCCAGATAAGACTCAAAAGCTTTGCTAAGCTATTGCAAACTAATTGGGGGGAAATCTGATATAGCTCAAGCCATCAGCTGTAAGGTAAAAAACAAGACATGCAGACCTCATATGGGAAGCAAGGTATGGGGGTTCATCATTAACCAAAACTGCACTGAATAGGACAAACCCAAACAGAAATCCTGCACTTCCAGGTCTACAAATACTGTGTCCACAGAAGCACAGCAGAGTTATAATGCATCTGCTTACTATTGAACATAAAAAAAAAAAACCCCCCCCCCCCCCCCCCCCCCACACTCAAATTCTGGAGAACTCAACAGCAACAATCTCCCTGTACTACAAGACCCTGCAAAAAAAACAAGCACAGGAGAGAGTTTTAAAAGTGTTACTCATGCTAAAAAGCCCACATATGCGAGCATGGGCTGCATGAGTGATGCAAGTTTTAAAAAGCTGGAAGTTGTGTATTTATAAGTGTTCAAGGCCACAGCACCCATGTAATTTTGCTGCTGCTCCTAATGAGGAACACGTCTGTAGGTCTCATTTTTGGGTTTAAACAAGTTGAGGGGTCCAGGTCAACTGGGGGTGTGCAGAATGAAGAACCAGAGGAGTCTGGTGACCAAGATTGACTGGGCAAACTGGTGGACTAACTAGAATAACTGGGAATGTCCCTTGAAAAGCAAGTTTGCTTACTGTAAACAGTGTTTCCATAGATAGCAGGATGAATTAGCCATGCTGTCTGGGAGCGTCTCGCAACCAGTCAGTAGGCTGAGTTCTCAGTTAGTACAGAGTTTTGAACTCTGTTCGGCTGCGTGGTGAGCTTCCCGCGCGATTGCCTTGTTACCTCAGTCTCTTGTAGCCAAGCGAGATGTACATGGAAATGTTTTTTGGTTGAATCTGTAGACTGTCTAGGGAGGTGGGAAAGGATTGCATGGCTAATTCATCCTGCTGTCTACAGAAACACCGTTTACAGTAAGCAAAATTTTCCCCTGTCGATAGCAGGGCTGAATTAGCCATTCTGTCTGGGAGTCCCAAGCTCCCAGGTTGTGTCCATATAGTAAGTTTTTATTCTGTATTTAGGGTGGACAGAACTGCCGAACCTAGAGCTGCATTGGAAGAGGTTTGCTGTCCGATACAGTAATGTGATGTGAAAGTATGATGAGAAGACCAAGTTGCCACTTTGCAGATGAGCAGTAGCAGAACTTTTCTTAAATGTGCAACAGATGCTGCTGTTGCTCGTATCTGGTGTGCTTTTGGTTTGTTGCTCAAAACAATAGAACGTTTATTGTAGCAGAACTCAATGCATTGGGATAGCCAACTAGCAATGGTTCTTTTGGAGACAGGCTGGTTTGGATTATTAGGGTTAAGAGAGGAACAATTGAGATGGTCTTCCTTGAGATCGAGTCCTTTGTTTGTAATAAGCTAATGCTCTTTTACAGTCTATATTGAGATTCCATGGTATAGGTGGCTTTGACACCAGTGGCCGTAGACGCAGCATGCCCTGCATGAATCTGGAGATCAGTGGATGGTTGGAAATGGGAAGTCCATTATGAGAGTGGTGGAAAGCTGCAATAGCACTAACATGCACACGAATGGAAGCCAACACTAGACCAGCAAGGTAGAGTGTATGGAGATACTCTGGAAGTTGTGGCTGTTGATGAGAATGAATCTAGTTGTCGCAGTTTGCACCATTCTGTGTAACGATGCCACTTTCCTGCATAGTTACGTCTGGTTGAAGGTTTCCTGGATGCAATGAGAATGTCTTCAAGTTGAGATGGCAGACCCAGATGGCTTAATGCCTTTCAACCTCCAAGCTGTCAGGTGGAGGGAACGATGCATTGGATGAAGGAGGGAACAATGCATTGGATGGAGGGACCCCCCCTTCCTGAGTTAACAGACGTGGATGGTTCTCCAGTGGAATTGGTGGGTGAATGGAGAGCCGCATGAGATACGGATACCAGGGCTGCCTTGGCCATGCTGGAGCTATGAGGATCATATCCGCTGTCTCAGATGCATTTCTGAATTGTCCTTGATATTAACAGAATGGGAGGGTAAGCATAAAGCAAGCCCTCTGTCCATGGGATGAGAACGGCATCTGGAGCTTGACGAAGTTTTCTCGGGTAAATGGAGCAAAATGCTTGTGTTTGACTGTTGATCTCTGTGGCAAAGATCTATTAACGGGTTGCCCCAGCATTGAAAAATCTTTGTTGCTACTTCTGAATTCAAAGTCCATTCGTGTGGATGAAATATTCTGCTGAGGTGATCCGCTGTGACGTTGTCTAAACCTGGAAGGTAAGTGGCTTGCATTGAAACTTTGTTTGCTATTGCCCACGTCAGTATTCAAAGTATTTCCCCGACATGAACCTGACCCTCCTTCCTTGTTAATGTAGAACATGGCAACTTTGTCTGTGTATACCATGAGATGCTTGCCCCGAATTTGAGGGGAGGTGGTTTGAAGAGCTTTCCAGATGGCTCGAAGTTCCAGGAGACTGATCTGTTGTGTGCTCGCTTGAGACCACCAGAAACCTTGAGTCTTTAGATTACTCAGATGGGCTCCCCAGCCCCTCCTGGATGCATCCGTCATGAGCGTAAGTTGATAGGAAGCTAACTGGAAAGGTGCTCCTGAGGTCAGGTTGTTGATATATTTCCACCATCGAATGTCGATGTGCATTTGAGTCATACGTTGTATCCTGGTTGAGAGGGGTTCAAAGTATTGGAGACCATTGATTTAGTCCCCATTGTAGGTGGCACATGTGTAATCTGGTGTATTGAACTACATGGATAGCTGCCATGTGACCCAGTAACTGGAGGACTTGACGTGCTGAAGTATATGATTGGTTGCATAGACGTCGAGCTAGTGAGGATAGCGTTTGAATCCTGTCCTGCGGAAGGTACACTGTGTTGTATCTATGAGCGCTCCAATGAACTGTAGTGTTTGGGTTGGTTGCAGGTTGGACTTCTTGTCATTTATTATGAAGCCCAATGTCTGAAAGCAATTGAATGTTTGGAATGTGTGATTCCGTAGAGTAGCCTGATCAGAGGCTACTAAAAGCCCAGTCGTCCAGATAGGGAAATATCTGGATCGACAGTTGTCCGAGGAGAGCCACCACCACCGCTAAACATTTTGTGAACACTCTTGGGGCAGAAGATAGGCCAAAAGGGTAGAACTTTGTATCGATAGTGGCTGTTCTGAGCTTGAAAGCAAAGGTATTGCCAGGAAGAAGGGTGCATGGGTATATGGGAGTATTCATCCTTCAAGTCTATGGAACAAAGCCAGTCGCTGGGCTGTAGGAGAGAAAGAATAGTCTTTAGAGACGTCATCTTGAATTTTTCTTTCTGAATGTGTTTGTTGAGATTCTGTAGGTCTAAGATGGGTCGAAGACCTCCGGACTTTTTTGGGATGAGGAAATAATGGGAGTAGAATCCTCTATTTTCCTGTGATATTGGAATTCTTTGAATGGATTTTTGGCTTTGCAGATTTTATAACTGTACCTGAAGGTACAGTGAGTGGGTTGATGTATTCTGGGGGGGAGGGAATGAGGGAGGCATGGGAGTGTTACAAAATGCATCTGTAGGCTTCCCTTATGATGTTCAGCACCCAAGAATCTGAGGTAATTGCCTCCCAATTGGCACAGAATAGCCAGAGGTGACTTGGGATAGCTCAAAAAGATGAAGTCCGTTTTTGAGGGGTGCTGGCTTTTGTTGTTGTTGACTATGAGGTCATCCACGGGATTGATGAGTGAGATTGATATCTCTGGTGGGAATAATTTGCGTTCGACAGGTATTGTATGGTTTAAAGGGTGCCCTTGAGTAGGATTTCTTCTTGAATGAAGGGTAAAATTTTCTGGATGAGGTATGGGGGTCCGTAGGAGAAGTAAGTGACAGTACCGCGGTACTCTGTTCTTTAAGAAGGATAACTGTTTCCACAAACTTTTTACCAAAAAGATTGTCTCCTAGACATGGTACGTCCGCTAACTTATCGTGGACGTCCTCTTGGCGCTCGCTCTCAACCATGCCATTCGTCTTGCTGCTGTAGCCGAAGATCTTGCAGAAGACTCAACGACTCATACACATACTGAAGTAGATGATGAAGTCCTTCCATGTCTGTAAATGGCTGTGGAAGAATATTATCAGAGGCTAAACATATGGGATGTAATCTCTGAAGACATTCAAATAATACTGGATTACATAAAACTGATGTGTTGAATTTTTGTTGCTAGCATGGACGAATGGTACACTTTACGGCCGAAGTCATCATCCATGGACTTCTGGTCCTTCCCTGGTGGTGAATTGGCATGAAGTTTTGACCTTTTTGCCTTTGATAGTGCAGATTCCACTACTATTGAGTTGTGTGGCAATTGTGTGACATTGTAAATTGTTGAATTATGCATACGGTACTTGAAGTCTGTTTTCCTTGATGTAGCTGTGGTGGTAAAAGGTTTCTCCCACATTTTACGAAGGACTGTATCCAGTACTGTATGTAGTGGTAGAGCTGTTGGCTCTGGAGGCATTTTGAATATTTTCAGTATTCCAAGAACCTCCATCCTAGGATCAGGAATCTTTCCCGTCTCTATATTTAAAAGAGCCTACTTTCTCAATAAACTTTGTGTAGGACAAGTCTTCAGGAGGGGAATAAGGTTCCAGGAGACCTTCTGGAAGGTCAGATGGAAAACCTGTAGATGAACCAGGGACGATGGCCATGGAGAGTCCGGTCGATCAGCAATTGAAGATGGTGCTGACAGCTGAGAGGGAAGGAGTGGAGTTGGCGAAGGCTGAGAAGGCACAAGTGAATGCTGAGGATGTACAGTGTTGAGATCTTGAAGAAAAGTATTTAATGTCTGCGAAATCTGTAACATCGCTTTAGATGCGAGAGGTTATGCAGGTCCTGAAAGAGTAGCTGGTCCTGAAGGCATTGCTGCTATGAGCAAGTCTTGAGGAGGGGATTTTGGTCTACTAAGTGAAGACCTATGAGAATCAGAATCTTCGCTAGAGGTGTCTGAGTCATGGACAGAGACTAGTTCCAGATGCTGGCCAGAATCTGTGTCACTAGGTTTTGAAGCTGTTAAATGTTTTGTTTTTTGTGACTTGACATTACTGACTTAGCAGTATAGGCTGCGTCAAGGCTGGTGTCCTGTGCATCTGAATTAGAAGTTGACTCGCTAGCTTCGCACGTTTTAAACCATGATGCTCTGCTGTGTCGCGTGGCATAGATGCTGTACGCTTAGATGCGCTTTTGTGCACTGAGAGGTGCACATCACCATCCTATCCTCTTGGTCTCCGGCTTCCAGCCCAGTAGTAGCTTCAGGCATTTCTTATAAAAGTCAGTTATAGGCCATTTAAGCATGCTGCGAATGCGGTGCATGGTCACTTTCTCAGCCAGCTGTAATCTGCCGCTTCAAAAGAAAAAAAAAAAAAAAAAGGGAAACTGAGAAAGCACAGGAGAAGGAAGCTGAATTCAGATGCTCCAAAGTTGTGAGTTTACAGAGCAATTTTTGGCAACTCACAAGAATATTTTGGGGGGTTTAATGTAGTTTAAGGCTTCGGGTTGGCAGAGCTAAGCTAGCATGTGTCCATCTTCTTCAGTGTGCAACAGTGTCACACCCCCCCCCTCCCCTTATTCTGTATGTGGCAAGGGTCTGTTTTGCATGTGCGATTGAGGTGAGGGATTAACAAGGGTGTAGTAGGGATGTGCATTAGTTTGAAGCTATTGTTTCATGACATTCATTAAATGAAACAATAGGGAAAATTCTGTGTGTGTGCACTATTTGCAAATGTTCACTCAGTACCCACCACCCGACAAACATTTGTAATCCAGGAATCCCACCCCTGGAGGTAGCCTTAGTTCTCTAGTATGCTGCCTCTGCTAGATCAGAGAGGATTTGGTGAGGGTCATTAAGGGGCTTTTTTTTTTTTTTAGCCAAGGGGAGGGACAAGATCAGGTGTTCCTGTAAATATCAGTGGGAATAATGGTGGTTGGTTAATAATAGGGTTTTCAGGTCTAGGTGGGAGAGCTTCCTGTGACATGCTTCCACAGAGGGTTTTGTTTCTTCTTTACCATGTTTATGTATGCAACACTTTGCATAATCAGATGCATTTAAACTTCAGATTCCTGTACATCCTGGAGAATGGGATCTTCCCATTCTCCAGGATTGGGGCCAACTTATTTGGACTCTACAAGTGGTTTTTACAGTTAAACAGGAGTTAATTGTTTTTTGATTCAAAAGGTTGGGATTTTTTGGTGCGTTGGGGGGGAACTTTTTTGGGAGGGTTTGGGTTGGAGATTATAGTAGAGCAGATTCTTATGAGCACAGTTTTGTGTCCTACTAGGGTTATTTTATATACCTTATGGCTAACATGAACTTTAATCTTATTACGTTAACAGAGAGATAGGCACTCCTATTAAAACGCAAACGCGTTTTAGACTATCTACGGAAAAGCATATTGCGCTTTTAGAGGAGACATCTGACAGTATGCTAAACTTCAAAGAGATTGAGTTGGCCAGGTTTTCTACTCCTCCTACAATACTAAAAGTAGAGGGGTATTTGTTTTAATTAAGAGTTTTCCACTATTGGTAACTAAATCCTTGACTGACCCTTAAGGGAGTTTTGTAGCACTGGAATGTACACTCCATGGGAAAGTGTTTACACTGGTTAACATCTATGGACCTAACCATAGGTCAGACTGGTTTTTATGGGAAGTTGTCTTCAATTATTGTAGTGTTTATGTCCTACCCCTTGTGATGGGTGGAGATTGGAACACCTGCTTGGACCTGTACCGGGACAGATCCAGTCTTCTACTCCTGATTCTGCTGATGCACTGAAGAAACTGCTGTCTCATTTAGATGTAATGCATGCGTGGTGGATCCAATACCCCTCTGGCAAGGATTATACCTACTACTCTCCATGACAGTTCCTACAGTAGCATTGATTTTTTCCTTTGTTCCCCCTCCCTTGCTTTTGCAAATAGGACTCCTTGATATTTTGACCTGCCACCTCTGACCATAGTCCGGTGCAGTTACCCACTATCACTCCTTACGGGCCCTCCGTTTTAACCCTTTTTTGCTAAGTAATGACAATTTCTGCCAGATGCTCAGGGATGTAATCAGAGAATTCCATGAGAGTGCCACAGTCCCCAGTGATTTGGGAAACACTTAGGATTATTAGTTTTGCATCTCACCAGAAAAGAACTAGACAGTGTAAAGAAAACTCCCTAGAAAGAACAATTAAATATCTTGAATCCCAGCATAAAATCATACATTCCACTAAAGTTTACACTCAATTGCAACAAGCAAGAGAAGACCTCCAAATGTTGCAGGATGAGAATATAACCGTGGTTTCAGTTAGACAGTGTTTATATGAATACAGGAACAAGACAGGCACCCTATTAGCTAGGGCAATATGTAAACGAAAGGCCAAGATAGTTATTGGAAATATTCGCACCTAGACAGGTGAGGTAGTATATCATCCACAAGCCAATACGGAGTCTTTAAGACTTTCTACCGAACCCTTTAAGGCTCTACCAGAGTAGTGGTGCAGATCTTGATGACTATTTAGCTGACACTATTTCTCTCTCTCATGGATAGTCACTGCGAGATTGAAAGCCCCAATCACAGATGGAGAACTATTTGCAGCCATGAGACTTCCTAAAAGCAAGTGTCCAGGCCCTGACTGCTTCCATATTGACTTCCATAAAAAAAAGTTCCCATTTGAATAGTGACTCTGAAAGACATTTGAATATTTACAGAAGTATCCTCACATGCTGCATAATATGTCCGATGCGGTTATTGTCCTGATACATAAACCTGACAGATTCATTGGACCAGAGTTCTCGCTTCTAAACTCAGATGTCAAGATTGTACCCAGAATACTGCAATTATGGCTTGAAAAAGTGATGCTGGCTTTGGTCAGTGTTGACCAAACTGGCTTCATTAAAAGACATCTTTCAACCACAAATACTAGACTGCTTTTTAATATTGCCTTAGCAAAAAATACCAATACACCAGGCCTAGTGGTCATATTGGATGCTGAGAAGGCATTTGATCGCATTCAATGGGGATTTTTGTTTAAGGTCCTTGAAGACTGCGGTCCCAGTGGAGTTTCAGACTCTAGTAAATAATTTTATACTCACCCCTGAGCCATGGTTCACACTGATGGCTATAGTTTCCCCATTTCTAGCAGAATTAGACAGGGATGCCCTCTTCCCCCCACTGCTGTTCAACTTAGTTATTGAAGTTCTGGCAATCAAGGTCTGGAGAGACCCTAGAGAGTGTTGAAGTTTCAGTGTGATGGGACTAAACATGTTAAATCCCTTTATGCAGATGTTTTGTTTTTTCTTACTAACCCTAAACAAATCGGGGCCTTCCCTTTTAGAGATTTTATCACAATATGGTAGATACTCTGGATATAAAAATTACCTCTCTAGATCAAAGGTGTTCCCAATCGGTCCACTTCCCTCCCATTCTTTTCACTCTACAGCTCTGGAAAGCACTGAAAAGCTATGCTGTCCCTTCAGGGGTATTACTGCACTCACCCCCTTGTGTGGGAACTGGAGTCTGATAACAGCTATGTTGTATAGAGACCCATCCAAGTGGGGGAAATTGGGTTTAAAATTAGTGGGTAAATTATGGGAAGACAACATTATGCAATTTAGGTCTTTTCAAGACCTCTAAGATGAATTTGATAGAGGACAGTTCTGCCACTTTTCATGGCCAATTACTGGCAGAACTTAGTCATTTACAGGAAAAGGGCTGGCAACCTGTGCTTCTAGATCCTGTCATATGGGTGGGTGCTTATTTGAGACACCCTGCTACATAAAGATAACGCTTTTTTTTTTTTTTTTTTTATAAAAGACTATTGGAGGCTCAAGGTATACAAAATCCACCTTCCCATATCATTCAACAATGAATAGGGATTTACACTTAGACTTGAATAGCTAACAGAGATTTATCTGTGAGAAAAGTCATAAGATTTCCTTGTGTTAGGAGGGTGGAAATTGGGTATAAAAGAGAAGGTACCTATAAAGCTCTGCTGTCACAGAGCTTATAGGTACCTTCTCTTTTATACCAAGTTTTCTCCCACTTCCAACCAGTCATTGCTGGTGTGGATGTAGCCTCCCTGGTTCATACCTTCCCGTTTGGTGGTCTTGCAAATTCATTGGGACTTTTTGGAAATCTGTTTCACGGATTTGTCTACAAATACTGGGAAAATAGTTTTGACTCCTGAAATATGTCTTAGGTCTATGGAGAAACTATAATCTTATTTCTTCACAGAAGAAATTGGCAGACCACCTAATACACACTTCACAATTGCCCTTATGTGGAAATTACCTCCCACTTTGGAAGTTTGGCAGCATCAGGTGCATGAAATAGCTACTGTGGAGAAGCTCACTTACACTCTTAAACTAAACTTGCCTCTGTATGATAAAATATGGTCACCTTATTGGGAATATAGGAGGAACTTACCCGAGTAGCAGAAGTGTCTTTATTATCCTTATTTAACATAATGTGATGCTTAGTAGGTTTTTGCCACACTCATACTGTTATGCTCACATGGGGGTATTTTGTTTTTTCTCCAGGGGGTAAGGGGGGGGGGCTCCTTTGCTTAGTACACCAAAAATGTTGATATGTTATCTATCTTTCCTTGTTTATGTAATATTCTTTTTTTATACTTAAAAATAAACAAGAACAGATTAGAAACAAATGGACAATCTGAACTGGAAACCCCCAAGAAGCAAGACTATGCAATACAACACCGGAAAAAAACAAAATTAATTTCCTCCTGTGCAAAATACAAAGGTAACAAGATGCACATTTCCTAAGACAGACAGGAAAATAAGCTTCTGTATAATCCTGGGGAAAAAAACAGGAGAAACAGCAGCTATAGTAGGAAAATATGTTGTCCCTGATTACCGTAGATTGTTTCTGGCCTGGTGATAGGATTCAATATTGACCAGAGGCTGGGAATGGTCTTTGTTACTGTCCTTTCCGTATCTTGTAATTTTCACTGTTACCAGGTACATTTTTCTCATTTTAAATCACTATTACTTTGGCAGCACATGCAAATTGTTCTACCAAAAACATTTCCTTATTCTGCACCTATATGCCTCAGTGAGAGAAAGCATCTATTATTAAACAGCCATACTGCCCAGTGCTTTCCTGTTGAAGACCACAGGGTTATTGCCTATTTTAAAATTTGTATTCCACAACTTCCTAATACCTGTTCAGTGTGGATACAATACACTCAGAACACAAAACAAAACTAAATATTGGGCACAGAAAAAAACACCCCACCTCATCCAAAAGCCTGGTCAAAAGTAAGACCTTTCCTAAACTTTTTTTTTTCCTTTTTTAATCTTGCTGCTCACAAAGCCCTACTGGCAACTTATCCCATTCATACTTGTTAGCAGAAGGGACAGTCGACAAGTGAGCACCTTCTGATCTTAAAGCCCATTTTGGAATATACCAGTCAATGAAGCTTAAATCCACTCAGGTGAGAATGTTTTAGAAGCTTGAACATTCAGCAACTTAAATCTTACTCTCCGCTTAACCAGTAGCTAGTGAGGATCTCACAACACCAGGGTGAACTGCTCTCTTCAATTGACCAGTCAGAACTCAAGCAACTTTCTGGACCAAATTGTAGCACATGGGTTAGATTCTCAGGTAACCCATGCACCTAACAAAGGCCCCGTTTAAAGATAGCACTGCTGTCACTGCTCTGGAATGCCCTCCTGCTTCCTACAGCACTAAAAAATAAGCGGAGGACGAGACGGCCTCCCCAGAGAGATGCTAGAGGCTAGGCTCTAAAACAAACCAGAGCCAGCTAGGCAGTCACCTGGGGTGCCATGAGCTGAGGAGGGTCCCCTCGGCACTTCCAGCACCACCCATTCTGCAGCAGTGAAGGAGAGGCCTGGTAGGACTGCAGCAGCCCGAGGAGAGGGGGAGGTCCTGACAGTGTGTGAGAAAAATCTTTTCAGAGCGCTTGTGTACATGAGCATGAGCGTCACACAGAGGCACTCACATTTGAGACAGAGCCTGTGTGTATGTCTGTAGGAGGGAAAGAAGGAGCATGTGCAAGAGTATGGGTGAGTGCAAAAGAACAGTGAGTGCACACATGAGAGAAGGAATGTGAAAAGATGAAAGAATAGTGTGTGGCCCACTTTCTCCAATCTACAATCTCAGGGAAAAATCAGAAGACCCCAGGTATGGAGAGCAAGAAAAAAAAAAAAGTTTTTCATCCTTAGTTTTGATTGGGTATTTGTTTCTGCTGTTTAAATATTTTATTGGTGTTTTGGGAGATGTATAACATTTAGTTACTATTCAGTTATTTTAAAATTGTTGTATTAGTATGTGTTTTTACTATTATAATTTATTTCTTGATTTTAATGTTTGATTTTGAGGAATGGTAATATTGCACTGCATGCAGTGTCTAGCTTGTGAGATTTTAAGTTCAGTTTTGCTTGCACGTTTCTATTTATGCTTTATGAACTCTGTCTCCAACAATTAAGTAACACCTGTGGGTATATTGTGTGATCCGAGGTCTTAACTATCATCTGAATAAGATCTTGTATCCATTTTCTAAAGTTGTTTATGAAATGCTGTCAGATTTTAAATAGCTTTGCTGGGTAGCTAGGGCTTCTTTATTGCATATAGGGCCCCTAGGAGGTTTTTGGGGAGTGTTTTTTTTTACTGTCATAGTCAAGTTTCCAGCTACAGTTAGCGTCAATGCAAGATATACATAGTCTAGGGATGCACTCTACTTGGGTGAGATTTTTTGGTGGTGTGATCCAAGGATATATTTCTACATTTAGAGATTTCTACTTTTCTGAAGCAGGGCCAGCACAGTCATTAAGTAGGACTAGGCAGTCACCTAGGATGGCTTAAAAATTGTGAAGGGACGACAGCAGTCATGGAGCACTTGCTAGGTCTGACAGACAATTTATCACTGTCAGAGGGAGCAATGTTACATTGGTCTGCCCAGGGTGTCTCAGACCCTTGCACTGGGCCCCTGTTCGGAAGCCATTCTGGTGTGGTGGTGGAGGGGGAGGAATAGGAAGAGTGCAGAGGTCAGGAGGAGAGAAAGCATGCCCACTGCTGCTAATCCATGTCAATCATGGGGGAGGGTGGGGAAAGGCATTTGAAAGGGGGAGAGGAAGGAGAAAAACCAAGGTGACTTTACCCTTTGTCCCTCCTAAGAAGGGATCAGTTGGGGGGAGCTGCCATCAACTATTTTCACCCAGGGTGCCATTTGCACTAGAGCTGGTCTTGAGCAGGATTTGTTAGAAAGGTCCTGAAAAGACAGCCTGGAAATCCTCTCTGAACAGGTACTTTCAAAGCAGACTTGAGTACCCTGCAAATACCTTCCTTCCCCCTCACCACCCAAAAAATAATTCAGAATTTGTACCAGTTATTGTTGAAAACCAGAGATTTCCACAGGAAATCGTGACCATCCTGAAACTGTTCCACATGTGACCACAAAGGGCGTGAGAATGTGACCACTGCAAGATGTCACCACACTCTAGTGGTGTTCCTGCTCATCCTATAAATCAATACTGGGTGTTGAGACATCAAAAGCCACTACTCCCAACCATGAGCTTAGCTCAAGAAAAAAAAAAAAGGATCTCACCTATTTTGTCTCTATGGGACAGGCCTTTGGCAGGCTACTTAAGCAGCCAGGGAGAGAGAGAGTTAGCTGCTTAAGCATGTTTTATACAGTGAAACAGTGCAGACTCCTCCCGCCACACATCTCCTGTATCTTCCACTGAACAAGTCTGGAAAGGCTGCAAATTCACCCACATATCCAATCTCACATTACTTGTCAAAAATCAAGATAGCTTCAGTTTGATTTGGCGGGGGGGGTGGGGGGGGGGGGGGAAGAGACTGATTCTAAAAGCAGATTAGGCAGCACATTCACTGGGATGGTTGCTTCTCAGTCTGATGCTCCCTTCATGGCCAAGGCCCTGTACAGTATGGAGGGATAAGGGTCTGCCACCCTATCCAGGGCACATGTATATTAGGGCCATGGCCAAAGCAGGGGAATTAAAACAAAAAAAAACTTCCAATACAATAAACTAGGCAGGAAGGGAGAGCCCTCTTCTAGTGGAAAGATGGTAAGAAGCGGAGGAAGGAAAACCAAGACGACAGCAGAGAACACACCTGGAAAGAGAGCCAAGGTCAAACACCCAAATGTTCTGACATTTTTCGATACCTAAAGTTAAAACAAAAAAAAACAAAAAAAAAGTTTCCTTTCCAGCCTGCAGAAAGAGGCAGTATTTAAGGTTTTTTGGGGGGGTTTTTTTTAACTCAGAAAACATAATATACAGATATCAGAACAGCAGATGTCCCAGGGCAGAAAAAGGGTCCCGTCACTGGCAGGGTGTGCTGGAGTACATACACCACCTGAATTACAATCTGACTGGCATCGTACATTTCCATACTATTTCCATTATAGTAATTAAAAGCAGTCAGCCTTTTCTTTCCCAGTATGCACCAACTTGAGACCAGCTGAAAGACTCACTTCTCCCCAATTCCAAGTTGCACATACTTAACCACAGGTAAAGGGTTACCAGTGAGTTGATGGTGGATATCTCCTCCCCAGCAGCTTTATGCCAGACCTGCCACCCAGTAACCTCACTGGATTTCACACAGTAAACCAGGGGGCTTTTGTTCACCGACGCACAGCATAAAAGCAGAATTACCTCCTCAAGCGTTAACAGTTTTTCCCCTCATCTCCCTCCAAAAAAACCCCACACTTAGGATTCTTTGCTCATGAAAGCCGCTACGGGTTTACAGACCCAAAGATTTAAGCACACTTTCCCCCTCCACCAATCAAGTCTTCTGAAGTATTGGGCACTTCCTTCCTCAACCTTCAGCCTTGTACTTCCTGTTCCAGGATGCCATAAAGCTCATTGTGCAGCCAGCCTGAGACCAAGGGGGAAAGAAGTAGCAAACAAACAGATCGATACTCTAAGGCCGCGGTACAAAACAGTGCGGCAGTGTCAGGCGCACCCTCGTTCCCCGCATGCACAGTTCTCTTCACCTACCGCTCGATACTCTCTTCAAATGGCATGCAAATGCATGCCGCGGCTGCGAAGCCTTAGGCAAGCGTTAGGCCCGCGCAACCCATTTTACTGTATAGAGCGCCTATACAGTATCCTGGGTTTGCGGGCCTAACGCTTCACGGCCACGCTGGTACCTGTCATTTCAAATGTCATTTGAAATGACAGGTACCAGGAAGTGGACAGTTATGTTCCCCGATGCTCAGCAAACTTTCGCCCAGGCCCCGTCCGGTCTCCGGTGCAGCCCCAGTCCTGTCCCCTCCTCCCGAAGCAAAAAAAAAAAAAACCTGAAAAAGTAGCAAGGCTCGGGCCTGCTACGGTAGTCCTTTCTCCCTTCTCCTCTCGATTTCGGCGCTCAAGGCGGCCGGGTGGGCGTGCATTCATCCAGGCAGAGGGAGCCGGCGGCGAAAGCGGCCTCCGGCTCCCTCTGCCTGGATGAATGCACGGCCCCCGCCGGCAGTGAATGAATGCCCGTGCGATTTCGGCGCTCAAGGCAGTCACATGCCGTGATGTCAAGCGTAGTGACGTCACGCCTTGAGCGCCGAAATCGCACGGGCATTCATTCACTGCCGGAGGCCGCTTTCGCCGCCGGCTCCCTCTGCCTGGATGAATGCACGCCCACCCGCCCGCCAGCTCCCACCGCCGCCGCCTGGATGAACGGGCGTCCATCCGCCCGCCGGCTCCCGCCGCCGCGATGACCGCACGCCTGGGGGATTCGGAAAGTGACAGGTATTTATACATATATATATATAAACTTACGCTGCAATGTTTTTTTACACTTTACGGTTTTACCCCCATTTTTTACACTTTATTCCCATTTTAATTTTCGAACACCACACTAACACCAAGTAGAGGGTAGGCGGTAAACTAACAGGTTAAGGACGCGGCAAAATAGCGGGTTACAAAGGAGATAATCTGAGCGCGTGTCAGTATCGGAGGGGAATAGCTAATTCCTTCATTATACAGCTAATTCGTTCTTTTACATATATACATGCTGCGTGCGGAAAGGGTTATGCATCTGTTTTAAGAAGCGCTAAGGAAGCGTGAAACTGGAGACTGTATCGCTGGATCGCCTTACGCGTCCGAATTTTGCGCTCCCAGCACGTTACAGACGGGAAATCTTCAACCGCACGTTACAGTATCGACCTGTTAGTTTCAGGTTAGCCCCGAGTGGTGCAGGAATAGCAGAGGGGCAATTCCTGAGACAGGAGTAGTAATATTCCTTGACAGCATTAAAAAAAAAGTCAAATTAGAGAGCTACAGTGCTGATCAGCAATGCAACCTCATTCTGGCACAAGAATAAATTAAGTCTAAATGGCGAGCAAGAAACTTGTGCATGGGAGATTAGAAAAAAAAAATAAGGGCCACATGATTGTAAAATTGTGCATGTTGTAATTACAAATTCAAGTACTACACAAAAGTTACAATGGGATACTACTAAGGGGAGAACAGGGAATACAAATGCCAGAACTAGAAAGAGAGCAACAGGTTAAACAGAGGCCTAAATGCAGAATTGTCATACTAAAATTGCAGCCAAAAATGGAGTTTAGGGCACGGGGAAAGACCCTCCCCATCAACACTGCTGCACCTTTGCTTCCAAATCAGGCTTCCCTTCCTACTGCCGGGAAGAGCAAAGTGTGCAAAAAGTTCAGGCACAGAAATCAAATCAAACGTGAGGATATTTCCCCCCCCAAATTCTAATTTCTTGTACATTTTGTTGAGAAAATTATACACTGAAATGCAATCAGAATCATGTTTGCAAAAAATGATTCAGATCCATAACTGGAAAGTTTTAAAAGGCAATGACCTGGGGAAAAAAAAAAATGTAAGTGTCTGAAAGTTGCTGGCTTCTATCCTGAGACTTGGTGCCAACACAAGGGATTTTTTTTCTCCCATGACATACCAAAGCAATTGAGACCACTAGCATAACTTATAGTAGATTGCAGGGAAGAGGCCCAGGACAGGGTCAGGACCGATCAACCAACTCTCCCTCCAGCCAGCATCTGCAGGAGTTATCCTGCACACCACAACCCACACAAGATGTTCTGACCCACGGTTTGAGTCTGAGATGCAGGTAACAATTCTGTGCATGCGGCTGAGAAAATTTAAAAAAAAAAAAAAAGTGTATTTCCTACTTTCTAAGAAAGGCTTACAAGATCACTGTACACATGGTAGGGGACATCCATCCACACCTCCTGCTTCCCTGTTAACCTTGTTTGGTATCATCGCTACATCAGACTTTCAGGACCTGTCACTGGGGATGAGAAGGTGAAGACATGGTCAGGAGTGAGTTTGTTTTTTTAATCTGGGTAGATCATGGACATGTGTGTTCTTGAAAGTATGTTCTGTTAGCAGATGGATAAAATAGTTCTAGTCAGAACTAACTTGCCACCAAGCTCAATATGCATTGCTAAATAGCTGGATCAGCTTTCTCCTGGTCTGCATCCAACATTCCTGTTATACTTCAGGAGAATACAATGGGTCAGTGGAAGCTGCTTGGACCACTCTTGAGCCCTTGGGTATCTTGTTACTAAGCCAAGAATAGGAACATACATATCTACTTTACAAACAAGACACCACAGTGAGAAACCATTTTAAGCATGGGTAGATTTAAAAAAAAACAAAACCCCAACTACACTTTCGCTTTTTATTATGAGAGAGAGACTATTGGGGGGGGGGGGGGGGTAACCCAGCAACATCTAAACTTCTACCACCAGAGTACTGGAGAAGCCGCGACTTGAAGATTGCATCAAGGAAACAGAAATCATGTTTTCCTAGTTTGGAATTTAACCCTTGCAGCTCTCCCCTCCCTGTCCCCGCAGCTGTGGCATGCCAAGAGCAACCTGCAGCATTGATAAGCACCTAAACAGGAGTTCTCTGCATTACATAAATCCAAAGTGCCAGCCACAGATTCTACCAAATACAAATGTAGTGAGGGATTTGGATGTAAAATGCAAAGCTGAGTTGTGCTCCTAGCTCTGGAGTTTTATTCTCGACCCAGCAGTAATGCCAAGGTCCTATGCATGCTACCTTCCTACTGCCGGGAACCTGGAAAAAAAACAACCTTACCTCCTAGTGCTTCTAGATCTGCGACATTTGACACTGTGAATCATTCTATCCTATTAGATCATGTCAGACTTAGGCATTAAGGGAGTTGCATTCAGCTGGTTCAAATCCTTTGACAACAGATTCTTCAAGGTCAGGATCAACAATAAAGTATCACACCCAATCAGATCCAACCTGGGAGTCCCCCACGGTTCAGCCCTTTCACCCACCCTCTTCAACATCTACCTGCTCCCCCTCTGCCAGTTACTCAAACGCACTACCTCTATGCGTACGATGTCCAGATTCTTCTCCCAATCACAGACTCTTCAAAAAACTTGGTCCTACTGGAACAGCTGTCTTCAAGCAATCAACCTAAACCTCGCCCTCAATACCAATAAGACGGAGATTCTCATATCGCGGGACGAAAACAACCTTCCCCTCAACTCTATAAGGCTCTTTCTCTCATCCACAAAGCCTTATACAATCCTGAAATGAACTGGTTTAATGAATTCTTCCGTCTACATCAGTCTAATAAGCCTACCAGACTCGCACATCTTGCAACCATGCCTATCCCTTCTCCTAAACACTACAAACTTACTTCCACGAGAGTCCGTGCACTATCGATAGCCGGGCCGACCCTCTGGAATACAATGCCAGTTGAATTACGGCAAGAGGAATGCCTCAAATCTTTCAAGCGGAAGCTTAAGACCTGGCTCTTTGCTAAAGTATACACCTAATTTTTCACACTACCTCCCGATTGCCTCCTGATTGTCTTCACTCTCCACTCATTTCCACTTTCCCCCTCCACTGTCC
Source organism: Rhinatrema bivittatum (assembly GCF_901001135.1). Taxonomy (NCBI): domain Eukaryota; kingdom Metazoa; phylum Chordata; class Amphibia; order Gymnophiona; family Rhinatrematidae; genus Rhinatrema; species Rhinatrema bivittatum. The sequence goes on from NC_042619.1 coordinate 217,877,186, forward strand.
CTCTCTCCCCGCTCCTCCCTCTTTCTCCTCTCTCCTCTCCTCTTCCCCTTCCTCTCTTCCTAGCTTGCCTAAATTTCACACCTCAGTTTTTTCCATTGCACATATGTATATAATTGCAAACTTTGTTTATAATTTAATGCAAACTCTCCCATGATATCTCCCCCCCACTTTTAAATGCCTTTGTTAACATGTTTTATTTGTTCAATGTAAAGCGCCATGTCTGGCGCCTGTTTGCGTTACAATGTGAACCGATATGATATCCTGGATGAATGTCGGTATATAAAAATTTTAAACAAACAAACTCCCCAAGCTCCTCCCAATTTGCCAAAACATCTATCACTCACCTTCTGTTAGAGATTTTAGGGGTTCTGCTTGATAACCAACTAAACCTTTAAAAATTTGTACAAAATACCACAAAAGAATGCTTCTTCAAATTGCAAGTTCTCAAAAAACTGAAACCTCTCCTTCACTTCCGAGACTTCCATCTGATGCTTCAATGCATCATCCTAATGAAAATTGACTATTGCCAACTCCCTTCTTCTTGGTCTCCCTTTGATCACCAAACCCCTGCAGATTGTTCAGAACGCTGCCGCCAGGATTCTCACCAACTCAAACAAAAAAAAGAGCACATCACTCCCATCCTTCAGACACTCCACTGGTTACCCATCAAATTTAGGATTCTTTTCAAAGTCCTCATGATGATTCACAAGGACATTCACAACATCTCCCCCCTCAAGCTAAGCATCCAACTACGACCGCACACATCAGACAGACCTATCAGAGGAACATACAAAGGCACACTTTAGGCGCCCCCCCCCCCCCCCCCGAGGAAGCAAGCCTTATCAACATCTGGTCCCACTCTGGAATTCGCTTCCCCCGGATCTCCGCCTAGAACCCTGCCCTCAGACATTCAAAAAAAAAAAAAAAAAAAGCTTAAAACGTGGCTTTTCAGCCAAGTCTCGCTGGAGAGATAAGCTCTCCCTGAAGCCGCTCCTCGGACAAGACCACGCTGTACTTTCGAACTAGTCCTCCCAGATCTTATCCGGTGCCCACGTTCAAACCTCTCTTATTTCATCTGCCCCCTACATGTCAAGCCTCTTAAGGCATTATCCTACAGTCTATCCCCTCTTTGCATCCTAGACCTGCTGATTTAAGGCATTATCTTAGCTGATCAAGCAATCCTGTAACTCACCAGTTCTCAATTTGTATCCCAATGCTTTTCCCTTACCCAGCTCTTCAAAGTTGTGAGTCCTCCACCTAATATTTAACAGCTTCCCAGTTTCCCTGTCTTTACTGGAATGTACCTCAATTTTTAACCTGTACCAAAGTTTTATTCTACTTGTTTTAAATGTTCCTTGTATTGCTCCCAAGCGACTGTTCTGTTTCAACGTAAACCGGTGTGATCTGTATTCTATACAGGAATGTCGGTATATAAGAATTTAAAATAAATAAATACCAGAGGGGCATAGCAAGGACTGGGAACCAGTACAAAGCCCATACTGCAGGTAGTACTCCTACAATGCTCCTTTCCTTGAACTCTTATTTTGAAAAGGTCTAATGCAATTTGTTTCCCTCCTAGAAATTCTGAATATGAATGAATAATTAAGAACTCTTCCTCCGAGGCCTTGCCACACAAAAATTGTTTCCACAAGAACAAGCTAGTTGTGTAAAGTGGACAGGATAGAAGCTATAGCACAAAAGCCTAACGAAACTGATCCTGCTTTGATCCATGCATATCCCATGCCTCTGTGTTACAGAGTTATGTACAGAAACTAGACGGCACATGGGAATCAGGGGGATCACAACAGACACCTAAGGAAAACAAGTGGCATTCTCGCTCTGTATGTCAGCCATGTTTTGTAAAGATCAGACCTTGGGGAGGATGCTGGCAGACCTATGAAAGAGTGTCAAGAGTTTCAAGATCATATCAACTGCAGGAAATTGGAGAGAGAGATTGCTGTTTGGAGAATGGAAGTTTGCTTCTGACCTGCTTCCCCTTCCCTGATCAAGATTTGGGGGAAGATTCAGCAGCCTTAAAATAATGGGAGGAGAGTTCAAAGTCAAAGAATTTGGGATGGTGGAGGCTGAGGAAGCTGATCATGGAGGAAACGTCCCGACACACTGTTGGGGTTGTGTTATTTTCCCCTTCCCCAGCATGGACTTTACATTTCCCAAGCATACCCACGTGAACCCCAGATCCCCCCATTCAATTCTTAAGCACCCATTCCAGACATGTGGTCCTTGCCTGGATTTCCTCCTGCTGCTCCTCTATAGAGCTCAGTGTAGCTCTATTATTGGAAATCAGGGAGGACAGGAACTGAACAGGACTAGGCTGTGCATGCAAGGCCTGCATCCTCTCGACTTCTGTGGCGGGAACAGGGCCTGTGAGCAGACAGCCTGGCCAGACTCAATCCCTCACTTGCTGCCTTTTAACAGCAGAGCTAGACCAGAGCACTGAGCTCTGCAGAAGGGTGACCGAAGGAAAGGCTCACAGTACAAGGCAGGAATCTGGTCAAGAGAAAGAGGGGTGGTCTTGCCTGTGGGGCAGAAGGGGGTTGGAACTTTGCTGCCCCCAAAATTGGGCCTGCGCCTAGGGCAGCACCGTGTCTTTCGGGAAATCCAGGCTTGAGTCCCGATGCTCAGGAACAAAGGACCAACATAAAAAAAAAAAGATGCCAAAGTATTAGCTTTCGAGACTACACAGATCCTTTTTTCCCCCCAAGATGTGCAAGGTCTGAAGAATGGACTTAGGTGGCCTCAAGTACTGTAACGTCTTTACTGTTGGTGCAATAAGTTCACAGACAAGGATTCCCAGCATTCTCCATGACATTATTACTCAGGACTCAGCACTCATCTAAAACAGATGAACCCAGACCCTACACTTCTTCACTAGCAGTAGAAGTGGGAGGAGGTGGGGAAGGCAAGCAGCATTATGGGCCATCCTAAAAAAAAAGGAAGATTGCTTCCGTCGTTACTGGTGTGATCTACAGGCCACCAACTCAAACAGAACTAGACAGAAGTCATTGAAGACATTAAAAAGATGGGAAAGGGCAGCAAAGTGTTGATAGTTGGAGATTTTAATCTGCCAGATGTGGATTAGAGCATCCCTTCTGCAGAACCTACAAGTAGAAGAAAGATGTGGATGCTCTTCAAGGGGGCCCTGCTCTAAAACTGTAATGGAAGTGCGAGTGAGGGTGCGATACGAGTCCTGGTGCTCACTAATGAGGATAAATGTCTAATGTCTGGGCATATGCCCATCTGAGCACCAGTGATCAGAAGGTATGGTCTGATGTCAAATAAGATCTAGAAGTTGCACAAATGCCAGAGTTTAGAATTTCAGAAACAGACTGTCAAAATATGGATGTACCTGGAGAAGAACTGGAAGAAAATGGATGAGGTGGAACAACAGTGGGCCAAAATTAAGAGGAGCTATTACAAAGGCAACAAATCTATATGTTAGAAAAGTAAATAAGAGTAAGAGGACCAATGTGATTCTCAAATGAGGTGGCTGGAAAAAAAAAAAATAAAGGCAAAAAACAGCATTCAGAAAGTATAAAGTATCCCAAAAAAAGTAACTGAGGGAGATGAAGAAAAAAATAAATTCTTTAGTTTGTTGTTCACTAAAGACAACCCTGGAGAAGGACAGTTTCTGGTTAATAAGATCATAGATGGAGGTGGAGTAGATGCAACACTTTACATAAGAAAATGCATAGGAAGAGCTAAGAAATCGAAGTGGACAAGGCTAGATGAGATACATCCTAGGATATTGAGGGAGCTCCCATGTGTTGGCAGGTCCCCTGAAAGACCTGTTAAATAGATCCCTGGAAATGGAAGTGGTGCCATGAGGCTAGAAAAGAGCAATGGTGGTCCTGTTTCAGGAGTGTAAACTACAAGCAGTTAATTTTCCTCTCACTGAGGTAAAGCTAATGGAGAGGTCAACCAAATCTGCTCAATATTTTTTTTGACTGGGTGACTAGAGAATTGGATTAAGGAAGAACGTTCAAAGTCATCTACCTGGATTTCAGCAAAGCTTGATACGGTCCTGCATAGAAGGTCTCATGAGTAAAGTGAGAAGCTTGGGAGTGGGTGCCAAAGTGGTAGAATGGATTATAAACTGGTTGACTGACAGAAAAAAACAGTGTAAAATGGTAAATAGAACCTGATCTGATGAGAGAATAGTGCTAAGAGGAATAACTCAAGGATCAGTTTGTTCAATATCTTCATGAGACACCTCACAGAGATTAGAAGGAAAAAAATATAGTTTGCCTTTTTGTGGATGACTAAGATCTGCAGAGTGGACATGACTGAAGGAATAGAGAATGAGAAGAGGTTTAAGAAAGCCTGAAGAGTGATTGAAGATTTGACAGCTGGTATTTAATGCCAAGAAGTGCAAAGTTATGCATCTGGGGTGCGGTAATCCCTCCCCTATCATGGGGTGCGGTGTTCCCTCCCCTATCATGCACAGACTGGGAGAGACACCTTAGGGTAATTTGTGTCTGGTGATCTGAAGGTGGCAAAGAAACATGACAAGGCAGTACCAAAAAGTAGAAAGATGTTTGACTGCACAGAGGAATAACAAGCAGAAAAAGGGAAGTGAGAATGTCCTTGTACAGGTCCTTGGTGAGGCCTCACCTGGAGTACTGTGTTCAGTTCTGCAGCCTGTATCTTATAAAGGATAGAGACTGGATGGAACCTAGTGGTGTACTGATTGGGGGGGGGGGGGGGGGGGGGGGGAAGTGCGTGCTGATGGACCTCATCCCACTGGAGGCTGAGCAGGGAAGTGTGCTATTTTTATGCTGTATGCTGGCCACTGTTCCCTTTAAACTGCACACACGCATGCGTGGCCGCACACAGTAGGAAGATCGGAGGGTCTAGTGGAGCTCATCCTGCTATGCCCCAAAGGAGGGGGAGGAAAAAAAAAAGTCACCTCAAGCTCTAGATGCTCCTCCTTCCTGCCTGTGTGGCCCCAGAAGAAAAGTGTTGCTGGAGCATTTGCCACATGCAGAATAGGAGCAGTGTTTGCAGCAGGGCTGCGGTAGAAGCCCTCCGAGGCAGCCCGGGAGCAGGGCCGCCGCAGAGCCCATCCTACAGTGAGAGCCAGCATGCGATGATAGAGGTATGAAGTCCGCATGGAGGAACTGGAAGCACTGCAAGTTTTTAATACTGCGGGGCCTGCACAGAGGCGGCAGCATAACTGGCTTCATTGCCAGTAGCAGCAATCAATGCTTCCCCAGAAGCCACGCAGCAGAGGAACAAGAGAGGCTCTGAGGTTGCTGGCAAAAGAAAGTTGCCTTCAGTGTTTGCATGAATGCATGCATGAGAATGAATTGGTGCCTGGGGACTGTGTGAGAATGTGTGCATGCCTTGGGGGGGGGGGGGGGGGAAGGAAGAGCAAGTGAGGGTGGGTCTTAGAGCTTGTATGTATGTATGTATGTATGTGAATGGACATGTGAGTATGAGGATGAAGTCTGTGCACATCCCTCTAAACCTTGACAGTCTCAGGGTGACTGGAAATAAAGAGTTTCCAGGTATGGACAGCAGGGGCTTTTTCTTATCCTTAGTTTTAATTGGGAGTTATTTGATGTGTGTTAATTTTGAAATATTTTATTGGTACTTGGGAAATTAAAAAAAAAAAAGTGTATGATTTTAGAATTGCTTCTATTAATTATTTGTCAGTAGTTTTAAAATTTTTATTAGTATGATTTTACTATAACTGCTTTATGTTTCTTGATTTTGTTTTATGAGGAATGGTGGTTCTGTTTTTCTATTGTTAAGAGTCTGGCTTCTTGGGATTTCCATTTCAGTTTTTGTCCAGTTTGTGATCCTTTATTCTGTACTTGGTGAGGGTCTTGTCTGCTTTGTGTGTGACCAGGAGAGATTCTGCTACCGTGTCTGTGTAAGGATCTATAACACTCGAGTTTGTTTTGTTTCCCCAGTAGGTGGTGTATTAGTATTCTGGGACCCAGTGTAATATTTACCTTGCTTTTTCACAGGTAGGATTGTTTGAGTACTTTGTTACCACTTATGAAAGGTTTACTGTAAAGACTGAGTGTCTTTGTGAGGTTTGTTAGTTCACATGTCTGGCAGTGGAAGGTGTTTTTGCTGCTATTACTGAGATCAGAATTTGAAAAAATTTTTGGTATGATGAGCCGTAAAGGAAACATCCAAGCTCCATCATTGGAGGAATTTCTATGGATGCACAGTGTTACAGAACTGGAGATGCAGGGTTTATATTGACATTGTTTTCCTTCCTGTATACATTCCAGACTTCTCGCTCATAGGCATATAGAATTAGTTGAATGAGGCTACCCAATAATTTTAATAGTAGCTTTACTAGAAGTATGAAACTAGCCAGCTTTTCAGGGTTACACAGAAAATGCTTTGGATTTTCTTATTAAAAAACTTTTATAGCCAATTTTAATGCACAGGTGGGCCATGCTATGGAGGTGGGTGCAATATGAGAAATGTCATTTTGGCTCCCCCCCCAAAAAAAAATATTCTGTCTAGAGCTGCCACTGATTTTTTTTTCTGTGACCTTAAGCATTAGTATAAGGATGGGGGTGGGGCACTGGAGAAGCACAGAAATGCATTGGCACTGGAGACCCTTGGTATGTCACAGGGTGGGGGGGGGGGGGGGGTCTGTTTCAGAAGATCTGAGGAGATACCGAAGGATCTAAATATGTATACTCTGGAGGAGAGGAGATTTGATACAGACCCGAAAGGTATCAATGCACAAATTCCAAACCTTTTCTGCTCGAAAGGAAGCCTTACAACTAGGGGGGGGGGGGGGGGGGGGGGTGTCACGAAATAAAACTTGGGGGGGGGGGGGGGGGAAGACAACCAATGTCAGGAAATATCTCTTTATGGAGAAGGTGGTGGATGTCTGGAATGCTCTCCCAGAAGAGATGGCGAAGATGAGAACAGTTAATTAACTCAAAAGGGCATGGAGAAACACTGCGGTTCCCTAAAGACAAAGAAAGGGATGGTGTAACATTTCTGCATGGGGTAACCTGCACAAAGCAGCAGTTACTACCATAAGCAAGGTACTGGGCAAAAAAACTGGATGGCCCATCCGGTCTTTACCTGCTGTCACTTCTATGTATTACTATACCTAGTCTGCTCCTTGCAGTGACCGTCCTGAGCCAGGGCTATGCACTAGAGCTCCGAGCCCCACAATCATGGGTCCCCGAGAAGCTGCCTCCCTCCCATCACCACAAGCTATCTGCCTCCACAGCAACCTCCAGCCCACCCAACGAGAAGCTGAACTGCAGACCATCCACATGGCAGCACATAGCACTTGCCACAAAAGCCACAAGGCCAGCCCAAAAATTATTCTAATTAAATTGGCAATGCAAAGATTGTATAATAGTTTGGGTAGGCTTTGAAGAACACTAACAAAATGAAAAAACTAGGACATTCTCCGTGTACTTCTAGTACCAGAGCCAAAAGCCTGGTCCCCTCAGTAGTTCTGGGTTATGGATACGAGAAATGGCTGCTAGGGAAGCACAGTTTTATTCAACCCATTTAATCCCCAAGACATCAGCATGCAGAGCAAGAAAGTGAAATATCCCATTTAAGAGCAGAAAATCCTTTCCTCTACACAGATAATCTACTGTGATACAGTACTAATCTCATTTCAAAGCAAAGGAAGGGATTCATGAAATCCTCTTATTCTGGCCAGCAATAAAAGTGCAAGAGGGCGGCATGAATACGCACAGAGAAAATCACAAAAAAAAGTGTGGCATAAAGTATATTGGACAATAACCGTGTAACATCACAAAGATTGTAAAATAAACAATCTTTGTGATGTTACACGGTTATTGTCCAGTATACTTTATGCCACACTTTTTTCAGCAATAAGAGTCTACAGACCAGGAACAAGGCCAGATGTGTACTGTATCTATGACAACTTGGCGTCACAAGGAGGATGAGATGTGATGCGTAGACGTCTTCTGCTCCAGGGATGGTATTTTTTTTAAGGGAGAGCCAGAAGTGGAACACTGGCAGTGCTGCACAAAGCTTTGCTTTCCCACCCAGCCCTTGAAGTGGATGTCAAGAGCTATAAGCTGGTAAAGGGGTTTGGGATCACGTTTCTATAAACAGGCCAGACTTCTAAAGAGGGAGGAGAGGGGGGTTCCTAGGGCATGAATGCTGCTATAAAAGTGTAAAAAAGGCACATATTCCTAACTAGGCTGAATGTATTACATATAGTGTTTACGGTGCCATGGATACAGCATTGGGGGAATGAGAAAATGCTTACAGTGAAGGCCTCTGGGAATCCAGGTTTGGCTCCATTGAACTCACCTTGCCATGTCGGGACTTCCTCCTCCGAGCAGCTTGAGGTCTATGGCTGCTGGTGCATTAGGCAGATGAAAGATAGAACCTTAGCAATTACAGATGGCCTCCGCGTCAGGCAGAGACAGCTAACTTGCTCCTTTCTAAGGAAGATTCACAAGCCCTTCTTGTCTAGTCATTTCAGTGTATTCTCCAGAGGCAGTTTCACAGGAGAAAGGGGGGGGGGGGGGGGGGAAGAAGAGGATGTCCATGTCTAATCCATGAATGGAAATCCCACACTGCGAATGTACTGCCAGCCCAAGCCTTCTCATGACAACCCTGAACTGGGTAAAAGCAAAAAGCAAACACATTCACCATGCAGCCGATCCTGGGACAATTCTATCACGCAAAAGGCAGAAAAGAGCTTGGTTCTCTAAGCCAGAGCCACTGTATGCAGTTATACATAACAATCCCATGAACTTGAACCAGCACAAAGTCATCAACTTATGATCTTCGGGGCTTGTGGTTTTATCATGTATTTGCACCATATTAGCTTGAGACAAAAAGACAAGTAAGGAAATTAGTGTTAACCATACTCCAGACTCTTGGGATGACATCCTCCTGGTACACAGATCATCAGCGCCAAGTGGAGGAGAAAATGGATGGGATGGGCTAGACACTCCCTACACACTATAAAAATCTCAGCACATCCAAGCGCAGGAAAGAAAAAAAAGCCACTATGAGCCACCGTTTCCACAGCACTCCTTAAGCCCCAAACCATCTGCACCATTTTTAGGTTTGCAGTGTGGTTTGCAAGTGGAAAAAAAAAAAAAAGCTAACCTAATGGAATTGGCTGCACTCTTCTGCAAAGTGCCTCCAGATTAAGTTCTCTTTTGTAGAATGAGAAGTAGGGCAAAAAAAAAAAAAAGAGCAAATGCTGCAATTTTTTGCTGCAAGAGGGTATAGTTTTTAGAGCACAGCTCTCACATTTTACAGCTTAAAGTAAACCACAAGCAAAAAGCCACTCTACTTCCAATTCTTGTTCCAATACAGATTGATATTTTATGCAACATTACAATAAGTTGTTTCACTTGCATATTTAAGAACATAAGAACATAAGAAAATGCCATACTGGGTCAGACCAAGGGTCCATCAAGCCCAGCATCCTGTTTCCAACAGTGGCCAATCCAGGCCATAAGAACCTGGCAAGTACCCAAAAACTAAGTCTATTCCATGTAACCATTGCTAATGGCAGTGGCTATTCTCTAAGTGAACCTAATAGCAGGTAATGGACTTCTCCTCCAAGAACTTATCCAATCCTTTTTTAAACACAGCTATACTACCTGCACGAACCACATTCTCTGGCAACAAATTCCAGAGTTTAATTGTGCGTTGAGTAAAAAAGAACTTTCTCCGATTAGTTTTAAATGTGCCCCATGCTAACTTCATGGAGTGTCCCCTAGTCCTTCTACTATCTGAAAGAGTAAATAACCGATTCACATCTACCCATTCTAGACCTCTCATGATTTTAAACACCTCTATCATATCCCCCCTCAGTCGTCTCTTCTCCAAGCTGAAAAGTCCTAATCTCTTTAGTCTTTCCTCATAGGGGAGTTGTTCCATTCCCCTTATCATTTTGGTAGCCCTTCTCTGTACCTTCTCCATCGCAATTATATCTTTTTTGAGATGCGGCGACCAGAATTGTACACAGTATTCAAGGTGCGGTCTCACCATGGAGCGATACAGAGGCATTATGACATTTTCCGTTTTATTCATCATTCCTTTTCTAATAATTCCCAACATTCTGTTTGCTTTTTGACTGCCGCAGCACACTGAACCGACGATTTCAATGTGTTATCCACTATGACACCTAGATCTCTTTCTTGGGTTGTAGCACCTAATATGGAACCCAACATCGTGTAATTATAGCATGGGTTATTTTTCCCTATATGCATCACCTTGCACTTTTCCACATTAAATTTCATCTGCCATTTGGATGCCCAATTTTCCAGTCTCACAAGGTCTTCCTGCAATTTATCACAATCTGCTTGTGATTTAACTACTCTGCACAATTTTGTGTCATCTGCAAATTTGATTATCTCACTCGTCGTATTTCTTTCCAGATCATTTATAAATATATTGAACAGTAAGGGTCCCAATACAGATCCCTGAGGCACTCCACTGTCCACTCCCTTCCACTGAGAAAATTGCCCATTTAATCCTACTCTCTGTTTCCTGTCTTTTAGCCAGTTTGCAATCCACGAAAGGACATCGCCACCTATCCCATGACTTTTTACTTTTCCTAGAAGCCTCTCATGAGGAACTTTGTCAAACGCCTTCTGAAAATCCAAGTATACTATATCTACCGGTTCACCTTTATCCACATGTTTATTAACTCCTTCAAAAAAGTGAAGCAGATTTGTGAGGCAAGACTTGCCCTGGGTAAAGCCATGCTGACTTTGTTCCATTAAACCATGTCTTTCTATATGTTCTGTGATTTTGATGTTTAGAACACTTTCCACTATTTTTCCTGTTTGTTACAATCACAACCAGAGCAGATCTAATATTTGATCACTATAAGTTAGTACGTTGAGCGTTTAACCACAAGAAATGCTCAATGTCAATGTCAGACTCAACATTCCAGTAATTCCAGTTTATGAAGAATATTCAAAGCCTGGATTTTCACAAATGGTTTTCTGTTCTCATATAGTTCCCTGATCTAGTCAAACCACCTCATCATTACAGAATAGACACTGGCCAAAAAGAGTGAGCAACCTCTGAAAGCAGAAGCAAATACCCTCTGGAAGGGTAAAGGTATGAGAAAGCAACTCTTTGCATGATCACAACCAGAGCAAAGCCCCATAAACCCATCACCTTGGGCCTAGTAAGAGAACAGCAGAAAGAGCTATCAGCCCATCCCATCTGCACTGCTAAAGAAATACCCTACAGCTGCCAAAAATTTGACCATTTATAAGAAAACTGCTCCTTCGCCAAATCACATTTTGTCTCATCTTCCTCTGGTTCTCTATCACCCTGGTTAGATGACTATACAAGATCTGAACCTTAAACACCCAGCCCAACCCCCCTCCTCACAACTGCCAAGTTTAACAGCTACCAAAATTAGGGAGGCCTGCTACCCAAACACCCAGCCTCTCAAGTCCCCTGGTCCTCCTGCATAGTACCTGGCTACCAACAACCTGCTGACATCAGCCTCATGGCTCAAGCCCTGTCCACCTTCAGAGAGCTGCATAGCTAAATATCGATGAGGCTGAAGACAGAGCCATCAAGTCCAGCTTTCTGCATCAGTAATCCAGAGGAAGACAAGAAACAAGAATGTGGAGCTGCAGCACTGTAGCACCTGGTTTACAGGCCGATTCAGTAAAAGTCACGGGAGAGAGGGCAAGCGCCCGCTCTCCCGGTGCGCGCACAGGCCACTCTCCTGTGCGCGCGATACAGTATTTAAATGAGGGCCTGCGGTAAAAAGAGGCGCTAGGGACACTAGCACCTCTTTTTTGACAAGAGCGGCAGCTGTCAGTGAGTTTGACAACTGACACTCAAATTTTGCCGGCATCTGTTCTCAAACCCGCTGACAGTCATGGGTTTGGAAGGCAGACGCCGGCAAAATTTAGTGTCCAGTTTTCAACCCGCGAGCAGATTTTAAATTTTTTTTTAATTTTTTACTTTGGGACCTCCGACTTAATATCGTTATGATATTAAGTCGGAGGGTGTACAGAAACAGTTTACTGCTTTTCTGTATACTTTCCTGGTGCCGGCAGAAATTAACACCTACCTTTGGGTAGGTGCTAATTTCTGAAAGTAAAATATGCAGCTTGGCTGCACATTTTACTTAGTGAATTGCGCAGGAACAACAGAGCCATCAACATGCATTTGCATGTTGCGGGCGCTATTAGTTTCGGGGGGGGGGTGTTGGACATGCGTTTGACCCCTTACTGAACAAGGGGTAAAGCTAGCGCATCCAACCGTGAGTTAACAGTGTGCACTGTACTGTATCGGCCTGGTAGTGAGGTTCATGGGAGTGGGTATAGTTCAGTAGGAGAAGCTTCCAAAGATACATCTCTTATCAAGGAAAGGCAAACTAGATCAGAAAAAGGTGGAGCTTGACTTAACCTGATCAGGATTACTCTCTCCTTCCTGCTTGAAACATACAGAACATGGGGGTTTTCTCCTGTGTTAATCCTGGTTTTCTATGAAGTCTGAGCTTCCTTGTCAAGTACTCTGACCTTTTCACTGTGTAGCCCAGTACCATTTTGGTCAAAAGGGGCTTCCTGATGGCCAGGATTTACAGGGGACCAGCAGTTGCCAATATCAGAACTAACAGCAAATGAAAGATTTGGCACTCGCATGAATAGTATGCACTTACTAGACCAATCCAGCCTATAAAAAAAAAAAAAAAAAATGCACCAATAATGTCCTCAATATGGAACTTGCTAGAAAATTTGCAAGGCACTATTTAAAGGAGTTTGCTCCTATTTGTTAGATTATTACAAAGCCTTGTGGCTCAGCATAGTAAAGGTGGATGTTTTTATACCCAAGATTGAGTACAAAGGAGGAAGACAAAAAGATTGTCCTGGACAAGAAGATATAAAAAAGTAGTCACACTGGGGCAGATGCAATTATGTTCGCAGAAAATCGGGTGCTGATTTTTCAGCGCCCCCTTTCTTAATGTATGCATGGTGCCCACAAGTGGGGGGCGCCATACAATATGTATGTTATGGGGTCACGCTAGGAAGGAGGCGCTAGGGTCGCTTGCGTGACCTTAGCACCTCCTTGCTAACGCGACCTCCTGCGGCTGCCGGTCATGAAGACCAACGCTAGTAAACTTGGCCTCTGTTTTCATAACCTGCCCGTCTGCCAGTAATGAAGACAGCCGCCGAGTTTAAGTACTTACATTGCCCAAACATGTTACCAAAATTACATGAGTAACATTCCTCCTTTCACTGCTCACATGGAAAATGTTAAATCACTGGATTTTTACTAAATTTCGTCAGGGAGGATAAAGCTTTTCAAAATAAAATGTCCTGAATAGCTGTATTTGTTTCAGGGAATGCTGGTATGGTAGTTATTTCAAAAGAGTTAAGACATTTAAGACTACTGAATAAAATTTTGGGTGAAAGCTAGAGACAGGCCTTAAATATCATGAATCCAATTTCAGAGGGAGGAGAGTTTAAGACTAAATATCTACAACATGGCCTGTTTTCTTAGGATTGTGACTCCAGAATGCAGATGCCCACACACCTTTACCTTTTGAAAAGCAACTGGTTAGTGCTGTAGACTTAAGATTTTTTCTGCAAGTGAAAGCTAACTCCACTAAGACATCTAAAGCAAAGCTTATTGCTTCTCAAGTAGGTCCTGGAGTACCCATTCTGGTTTTCAAGATATTCACAGTGAATATGCACAAGAGACTTGCATTCAGTGTATGCAACTCTATCCTGTATATTCATTGTAGATATCTTAAATGAGACCTGGTTGTGGTTCCTGAGGGCCAGGACTGGCCATTCCAGGAACAGTTTGAGAATCACTACTTTATGCATCCACTGAGAAAGGCAAAGACATGTTAGCAAAAAGTTGGTTGGCAATTGTGTTTTCCCTGTACCTCCCAACTGCTAGAAAATTGGATTTTTAACTATGTAATTTATAGAATTTTAATCAAATTTTACAAGCTAACCAATTGACAAATAAAAGTACACAAACACAATAAGAAAAAACGACCCACTGACAAGAGTGTCTCTAAGCCCACAAATATGCAGGTACTGCAACAGTAAAGCAGAAGATAATCATTCAAGAAAAGGCATTGACCAAGAGCAAAACTCAAAGCTGTATATAGCCACTGATACAGCAAATGTCAGACGTGTTCTGGGATAGAAACAAGAACTATAGCAATTCTACCATCTAGAAAGCTGATTAGGTTGTACTTCCAGATATCTTGATCATACATTTAGCAGCATATCTAAGAAAAAAAAAAATCACTCTCCAAGCTAACATTTTCATGCAACTAGGAAAGATTCTTCTATTTTTTTCCCCCACACACAGGCCAATCCTGTAAAGTGCGGCCGCGTTTACCCTGCTCCTAAGCCGCTTTTTACTCCGTTTTCGGCCGCGTTAGCCCTTCCTGCGATCCCGAATCCCCTTTAACCTACTCCTACCGCGTCCTAAATTCCCCGGGCAACCCCTTCTGCCCGCGGCATGTATATTGCATGCAAACGAGCGAATTAGCTCGATATTGCATGCAAACGAGCCAATTAGCTATTCCCTAGCATCCCGTAACCCGCGCCCCGACTATCGCTAGTTTTCCCTGCCGTTTTGTCGCGCGTTTAACCTGCAAACTTACCGCCTACCCTGACCCAGGCGGTAGAGGCATGGGTAAGGGTAGATGGCAAGCTTTCCCCCAGCCCCCGCTCACCTGCCCCGGCCGCGATCATGGGTGCCGGTCTCCGTGGCAGCCCCAGTCCTCTCCCCTGCTCCCGAAGCAAAAAAAAAAAAAAAAAAGCGAAAAAAACGTTGCAGCCCCCCTCCGATGTGCGGACTGGGGCTGCCACGGAGACTGCAACGGCAAAGCGACTTTTCGGTTTTTTTTTGCTTCGCCGCTGTCAGTGTCCCCCCTCCTCTCGGAGCAGGGCGCGAAAAGCAGCCTTACTCCGGGAGGAGGGGGGGCACTGACAGCGGGGAAGCAACGGCGAAGCAAAAAAAAAAACCAAAAGCAATTTTGTTTTTTTTTTTCAAAAGTGACTTACTTTTCTGAAGCCATCATCAGGAACACATGCGATCGTAGCTCCTCCCGACCAAGATGGCCGCCTGCACGGGGGAAGCGTGCAATTGGCCGCTGAAGACGTGACATCGTGACGTCACGTCTTCAGCGGCCAATTGCACGCTTCCCCCGTGCAGGCGGCCATCTTGGTCGGGAGGAGCTACGATCGCATGTGTTCCTGATGATGGCTTCAGAAAAGTAAGTTGCTTCATCGTTGCTTCACCGTTGCTGGTGTCCCCCCTCCTCCCAGAGCAAGGCGGCTTTTCGCGCCCTGCTCCGAGAGGAGGGGGGGGCACTGAAAAGTCGTTTCGCCGTTGCTTCTGCGCTGTCTTCGCCGTTGCTTCACCGTTGCTAGTGTCCCCCCTCCTCCCGGAGCAAGGCGGCTTTTCGCGCCCTGCTCCGAGAGGAGGGGGGACACTGAAAAGTCGTTCCGCCGTTGCTTCGCCGCTGTCTTCGCCGTTGCTTCTGCGCTGTCAGTGTCCCCCCCTCCTCCCGGAGCAAGGCTGCTTTTCGCGCCCTGCTCCGGGAGGAGGGGAGAACAGACACTGACATCGGCGAAGCAACTTCCTGGTATCTGTCATTTCAAATGACATTTGAAATGACAGATACCAGCGTGGCGTGAAGCCTTAGGCCCGCGCACCCAGGATACTGTATAGGCGCTCTATCCAGTATCCTGGGTTGCGCGGGCCTAAGGCTTTTCGGACGCGGTTTACATTTACATATAATTAGGGTTCAGGATCGAGCGGTAGGTGAGCTGCACTGTGCGGGCGGTAACCGCGGGTGCCGTAGGCACTAACGCAGCTCTTCCTACCGCTCGGTACTGGATAGGCCTGACAGTAATCTGGGGAACACCAAAACCTGACCCATAAAGGAAACCTCTATTCCAAAAGAACAATCTCATAAGATTTTTATCTGCATCAGATGCTCATGAAATCAAACTAGCATGATCTTTCACATCTTCAATTGATTGTGCTGGAAACTCAGTGAGATCCAAACTTTCAGAGGAAACTGTAGAGGACCAAAACATTTTCTCTTTTAAATGGCAAACAGAATGTCTTATTTAGAGAGGGTAACAAGCCTTCAGATATGTGCAAGACTATTTCTTTAATTCCTTACAGCTAATTAAAGGAGATTTAGGAAGGTTGAGAATCCACAAATTCAAATTCCAACTTCTTATGAATAGCAAAAATTTCAGCAGGAAACAGCTTTGAATTCTTGAAAAGCCAAAGATTGAGATTCCAACTCCTTGATCTTCCCATCATGGCAAAAGATTTGCCTTTTAACAGTTTCCAAAAAGAGTGATCAAAGTCATCTGTCCTTTCACTCAAGGTTAGTTTCAAGCTCCATTATCGCCTGCCAATTTGACATCAATCTGATGTCTGAAGATCTCACCAGGGCTAAGGTCCAAGCAGCATCCTCTCTCCTGGAGGTTGGAGCAGTGTTTCCTCCCAGATATCCCATTTCTCTGCTGAAAGCAGAGGAAGTGTCAACCACTTGCAGATGGTGGGAACTTAATGCACCCCAGTGGGAGAAGCTGCAGCCATTGCAAGAGTACAGATGGCACTTCACAACTCCTTTGACATGCCAGCTGCTGGTCCATCCCTCTGTGATACCAAGTGCTCCACACAGCACACCACCTCTACCAGAGCCTGGGGCTGAGGGAGGCAAGCAGCACTTGGGATTAAGCAGGGTCTGGTCAAGTCTCTCCTCCAGCACTGGTAATGAAGAAACTTCAAGTCTATGAACTCCTCCCAAAAGTAGGAGGAATAGTTCTGATGGGTGAGGGAGTGGCAGGGTGAACATACCTTAGTCAACCCTTCCTTTTCACCATAATGGGAAAAAAAAAAGGAAACAATTAGAAGGAAAAAACCCACAAAGTTAAGAGGAAGATGAGAGTCTCTCACTCAGTGCCATCTTGGATCCAGAAGCATGGATTTTATTCCAGGGTATAAGAATTTACACCTGTGGTAAAATTAAGGGGTTAATGCTTGTTTCCTAGATTTTATCTATCTTTTATATACCGACATTCCTGTATAAAAATACAAATCACACCGGTTTACAATAAAACAAACAACTTCACCTGTGAGCGTTACATAGAACAATCAAATTATACTAAAAAGCATACATTACCTTTGTCAGAAATATAAAACAATTATAAAGAAGAAATTGTTAACAAGGGATAAAAGATAACCAGGGGAATATTTAAAACTAGGGGATGCATGATGAGGTGCAGAAAGGGGAATGCCCCTTTGTCACGCCCCTTCGGCGCGCGACGCACGGTGCCTGCAGGCTTGGTGCTTTTAACGGATCGGTTCTGTGAGCGATGATGTCAGGGGAGGGGTGGGTCCCTCCGACCTTTTCTTCTTTTCAAATTCATCATCTCTTCCCAGTTTAAGCGCTGCTTTTTTTCTTTTTTCAATTTTTTAAATAATGGTACACATATTGCAGGAATGAGAACAAAAGAGATCGGTTTAAGCAACAAGGCATTCTTTACCTTCTTACAATTTAAGCATTGTGCCTGTACTCCGCAAGGATAATTTGATTTCTTCACAGAAGCAGAATATTGACATACAAACAAATAACAGAAGAGACCAAAGGGGCCCCATCTAGTCTGCTCAGACATCTTTAGCTGCAATGCAGGGCTTAAAAATTACACCTCTGCTCAATATTAAGAAATATGCATCCGGAGTGTAAACTTGATGGCTTATTAAATAGGGGGCCAAGAAACTAAATTAGACAGGAAAAAACAGTTTATGCTTTTTCAACTATTAAACGACGGACAGTGTTCTTTTGAGGGGAATCCAATATAAATTTGAGAAGGGCATATATAAGCCAAAGCTGCTTGTTTAAAGCTAGACCACCACATACAAGTCTTTGCATTAAGTGTAAACTGAAGTGGGAACATTGCTGGACTCTTTGGTCTTGTAAGTATAGAGGCCTTCTGTTATCTAACAAATTACACAAATTTATTTTCAGCCTTCGTTAGAATTAGTGCTTTGAGGATTTATCAGAGCTGGGACCTGTAAAATAGATAAAAATGCCTTCCTCAAACAATTTTATAACTGCAAAGAGAAGTCTAAGTTGTAGAGGTGTAATTTCATCTTCTAACATACTAAAACAGTGTCCATGGAAAGTCTCCCAGAGAGAAGGTCAAACAAAAAGAAGAAAAGGTTCCTGAAAGTATGAGGAGGAAACTGTATATGCTCTCAGAAAGCAAAGAGAAACTAGACTGGTCCCTGATTCTAACAGTCACTTACTGTGCAGCAAGAATAAGCAGCACCCAAGCACCAACTGAAAGACTAAAAATTATCTTGGCCTAAGGATACACCCCCTTCTATTTTATTTCAGCTAATGGGGGGGGGGGGGGGGGGGGGGAGGTGTAAAAAACACAAAAAAACAACAAAAAAAAACACTAATGGATGAAAGTCTTTACATACATCTCAAAGTTAAATGCTTTGGCATGAAGTGACTAAATCTATTAAAAAAAAAAAAAAAAAAAAGAGCTAAAAGCAAGCCGAAATAGTAGGGAAGAATGCTTCTTCCGGCAAGGAAGAGATTTCAGTAGCCCCAGAAAGTCTGCATCCTAGCACACTGGTTAACCAAATAAAGGAATCATCTCCACCCAGCCACTTTGCTGATATTCTTTTTTAAAGCATTTACATTTTTAGGACAAGCAAAAGACAGTGATCCTTCGCAAGCACAGCAGACTCCCACGTGGTTATTGCTCCAGGGGAGAATAATGCAATCTGAGTCCATCCCTGAACCCAATCTTCTACAGATATCTTACAACAGAGGTGGAAAACTCAGGGTAGTTTCTGTGGTAAGTTTTCCATCACAAAAAAAAAAAAAAAGTTTCAGAAAATTAATAGTTTCAGTGCAATTTGAAGATGGACAATATCAAGGTTTGAATTTTAGTCAAACATTTAAACCACATTAAAGGTTTTTATTCATTTCCCACGCCCCAAATTTCAGTTCAAGTACTTGAAACTGATACAGTAAGAAACAAACGTGTTTTTATTTAAATACACATATAAATCTGATAACATACCAGATCTAATCATAAGTATTTAGGGTAATCACGAAAATTTGCGGAGAGATTTATGACAGTTTTACGGGAGGGAGGGAAGGGGTGTTTTCCAGCAATGTCTACCCGGGACCTTTCACAAGCACTGAAAGTGTAGGGAACTGAGAAAAGCGTGCGACATCGCTTCCGTGGTGTGTGATGGAGAATGCAATTATCCACCGGATAAGATTCAGCACCTCCCTGCGCGTCTGCTCATCAATACTGATCATTTCTCATAATGGCCGAGGGTGGGGGGCAGCCTGCTACAGCAAGAATCAATACTTTAAAAATGAACAGCCATCCAGATCATGTCAACAAAATAAAAAAAATTCCCATTAGCACACTGCCTTGCTTTGCAACAATGCTAAATTCTAGTTAAAAAAAAGGAGGGAACGGAAGGAAAGGATTATGTATTTCCAATTTATTTTCTTTAGACATTTAACGGCAGCACAGAACTGTGCAAATGAGTACACGTCATTATCCGCATAACACTGCTCATAAAGCAAACCCCCCCTTGGAGGGCGGTTGACAGCAGCACGAGAGAGCATAGAGCACCACCAGTTTATTCCTTTAGGACATTCTCCCTGCAGAGATGGTGGTAGCAATTACTGGTGGCTCACAAACTCAAGAGACCAGGGGGCGGGAGAATGGACTGCAAACAGTTAAACTCATTGGCACAAATCCATCCTCTCTGGCATTAAAAGATTCCCCCATTTTGTGCTAACAGGAAACTGTCTCTGCTGGACTCTTAAGTTCTTGGATTCTGGTTTTCAGCAGGAGGCACCTTGATTGATACATCAAGTGCTTGAGGCATAGAAAGCCTCCATTTCTCTGTTTATCAGCTTAAAAAGCACAAGGCATGCGACACCCAAGACATCACCGTTTATGGAGAAAAAGGACATCACACCCTGACTCCCACTTATGATGGGGTGACCCTTGACCACTCCCTAACCTATCACCATCTTCAAAAAGGGACTACAAAAGGCACACCTAAACATCTGAAAGCTTTCCAGCACAAGTTGGGGTGCCTAAAGCTGCCTTAGCCTTGGTCTGGAGACAATCTCAAAGAGGATAGAGACCGGATGGAAGTCGCCCAGAGGAAGGTGACCAAAATGTGTAGGGTCTATTTCAGAAAACCTATGAGGAAAGGCTGAAGGATCTGAATATGTATATCCTAGAGCAGTGGTTCTCAACCTTTTTTGGCCTGGACACACCTGATAGATGGTTCTCACATGCGTGACACTGAACATGTGACTGTCACGGGGCAACCAAAATGATAGAGGGGATGGAACAGCTCCCCTATGAGGAAAGGCTGAAGAGGTCAGGGCTGTTCAGCTTGGAGAAGAGACGGCTGAGGGGGGATATGAGAGGTCTTGAACGAGTAGATGTGAATCTGTTATTTACACTTTCGAATAATAGAAGGACTAGGGGCATTCCATGAAGTTAGGAAGAGGCACATTTAAGACTAATCTCAGAAAATTCTCTCACTCAATGCACAATCAAGCTCTGGAATTTGCCAGAGGTTGTGGTTAGTGCAGTTAGTGTAGCTGGGTTCAAAAAAGGTTTGGCTACGTTCTTGGAGGAGAAGTCCATTAACAGCTATTAATTAATTTGACTTAGAGAATAACCACTGCTAGTAATTGCATCAGTAGCATGGGATCTTCTTAATGTTTGGGTAATTGCCAGGTTCTTGTGGCCTGGTTTGGCCTCTGTTGGAAACAGGATGCTGGGCTTGATGGACCCTTGGTCTGACCCAGCATGGCAATTTCTTATGCACTCTGCATCCACAGGATGCCCCTCAACCCCCAGCAATGAGTGCAGAGCAGATCTAGGGCATTAACCTGTACAACTCGCCATACAAAAAAAAAATAAATTATATATACACACACACACTAATTTACCACTATTGCATATCCTATTGAGAAAACACAACAAATAAGATTGATACAAATGCCTACATGCTAGTTAAATACCTCACCTCAGTCACACACCCTTCACCAAGTACAGAAAAACCACACATTATAAATATGGAGACAAACTGGAATGGAAAACCAAAAAGCCACTCTGCATGCAGTGTGAACCTGGAGAAATGGAAAGAGAAATATAGCACCTAACAGACCCTCAGGATTTGCAATAATGCACACAAACTAACCCGTGCAAATTTACACCTTTATTATGGAACACACTCAACAGTAACAATCCTATCTAAGAAATACAATTATTAAACCAGGTCCTAAACACTAATACATTTCCTATTGGGAAAACAGAATAAGCCAAGCTGCTATAGAGCCCCACACAGAAATAATTGTAAAGCTATACTAAAAATGTTACAAAACAGCTGCTGAACAGAATAATATCCAACAATTAAACTCAAAATTATTAACACATGTCCAAATATCAATAAAATATTTCAAAACAGCAGACATTGCATAATACCCAATAATTAAAATGTCAAGTCAATCAAGAAAAATAAATTTAAAAAGCCACCTTACCCTCTCTAGCAACTCTCCTACTCCTTTCCCTTGCAGGCCAATAGCACTCACCAGAAGCAGCAGTGGCTGCTGAAGCTCTGTCCTCACAGTCCTCTTCCTTAGCACCCACAACCAGTCTTCTCTCTCATACACAAATGCTCTTGCACCCATTCACACCCACAGACACACCAGCTCTCACCAAAAACTTCTTCCTTCACTGCAGGGGTGAGCTCCAGTTCCGCCGCGGCTTTACTCCAGCAGGCCTTTTTTCGCCGCCACGGAAATGGGCTCCCATGGTAGCCTCTGTCTGGGTCGGGTTTCCTCTTCGCCACCACGGTCTTGCTTGGTCAGGGTCTGGTTTTCCTCTTCACGGCCATGGGAATGGGCTCTCGTGTCAGCCTTGCTTCGGAGTTCAAAACTGCTATTCCTCCCACCCCTGGGGCTAGGCGATGCCTGCCTCAACCAATCAAAGGCTTCCTCCCTTCTTTCTACTCTCACTAGCAAGTAGAAGGGAGGAGGTTTCCTATTGGCCTGCATGCGGGCAGGCAGAATGGAGGCTTCCAATTGGCCCGCGGGGGCTGGAAAAAAGGGAGAAGGAAAGTACAATGGGGCAGTGAGACACGACAGCAGTTGAGAAGCGCTGTCCTAGAAGAGAGGAGGTGCAGGGGAGATGTGATTAGGACCTTCAGATACCTGACAGGTATTGACATCCCATCCATAGAGTCCAAGATCCTACCTATATGCTTCTATGAAGCCCTTTCTGTGCCCAAGCTCAGCACCTTTTACATCCATATGTAAGAATCCTGGAAGAAAGTTTGGACAGAAAATGCCTTTTTGAACAAACATCTCATCTGACTCAGCAAACAAACCACTGGGCGTCTACCTTCTGTGTAAGATTTGGACGGATGTTGACACGACATGAACTAGGCATGGTACAAGTGGCACCTAAAATTTTCCTGCTTGCAACTGAAATCTTGATGCAAACCTACATAGCATACACCACCACCTTGCCATAGAAATAAGGTTGTGGTCAATATTCTGGGAGTTGCATTCTTTTTCCAGCAGGGGATTAGACTGGCTGGGGAATGAAGAGTTAAAACTATAACAGGTTTCTCTGCTAACCCTGTACGAAAGAAAGATGAAGGAAATCAAAGGATGGACAAATTCAGCAAAGCAATGCCCTGCAATTCACATAAGTACTGTACTCACTATCAGCATGAACATCTATTTTACATAACCAGAGTCCAAGAATGCTGAATTTGCAGTGACTATTTAAAGTTAACATACCATCCTGTCTAGTAAGCTTTTAGAATTTGAAAAATTGCATGTAGACTACTCTGGGAGCCCTCTATTACAGGAAGTCAAAAATAAGAACCACAGATTTAAAAGAACCAACTTATTTTTTCCTGTATAAATTCATTACCCTCCAAGGCTCACTATTTTACAGAGAAGCAAAATGCTTACAACCAAAACCTTCAGTGGGAGATAAACATACCCGAAGTCAATTGTGTCATCAGTAGATGTCAGCAGAAAAAAAAATCCTACCAGCCAATTTCTTCCTTCCTTAAAGGAATATAAAAATGCAGTCAAAATCTTATCAAAGATGAGACCATCATATTTATAGCCAAACAAATGCTGACTTTCCCCCTTTCAATCTTGTATCAGTAAGAACATAAGTTGCCATACTGGGTTAGACTGAGAATCCATCAAGCCCAGCATTCTGTTTCCAATTGTGGCCATCCAAATTACAACTAGCAAGTACCCAAATACTGACTAGATCTCATGCTACTGATGCCAGTAATAGGCAGTGGCTACTCCCTAAGCCAACATGATTTAATAGTTTATGGACTTCTCCAGGAGCTCAGCAACATTAACTATCTTAACCACATCTTCTGGCAATGAATTCCAAAGCTTAACTGTATGTTGACTGAAAATGTTCTGCTAACTTCTTGCTAACTTCTTGCTAACTTCTTGCTAACTTCTTGCTAACTTCTTGCTAACTTCTTGCTAACTTCATGGAATACACCCTAGTCCTTGTATTATCTGAAAGAGTAAACATTCACATTTACCCTTTCAAATCCTTCCCAAGATTTATAGACCTCTATCATATTCCCCCCTCAGCAGTCTTCAAGCTGAACAGCCCTAACCTCTTTAGCCTTTCCTCATAAAGGGAATGGAACAGCTCCCCTATCATTTGACACCTTTCTCTGTATCTTCTCCAGTGCAGCTATATCTTTATGATGCGGTGACCAGAATTACACACCATATTTAAGGTGCGGTCTCACCATAGAGACATTCTCCATTCCCATTATAATCAGATCTCTAAACAGTACTTATCTCCTCATTCTGCAGTACAAAATCCTGAAAAAACTGATTAAAAAAGTGCACATACAAAACTAATGCAGAAAGATTGCACACACATCCAATCTAATTTTTCCATTTAGTGGCAAATATGTACCTATATTTACACTGAGGGTTTGCCCACAAATGAGAATTCTCACTCAATGCACAATTAAGCTCTGGAATTTATTGCCAGAGGATGTGGTTAGGGCAGTTAGTGTAACTGTTTAAAAGAAAGGATTGGATAAGTTCCTGGAGGAGACATCCACTAACTGCTTTTAATCAAATTGATTTAGAGAATAGCCACTACTATTACTGGCATTAGTAGCTTGGGATCTCAATATTTCAGTACTTGCCAGGTACATGTAACCTGGATTGGCTATGGTTGGAAACAGGATGCTGGGCTTGATGGACCCTCTGTCTGACCCAATATGGCAATTTATGTTCTTAGGAATATTAATGGGCACTTTTGTTCAATAAAATTGAATTAACTAGCCCGGTGGCAGTGCATACACAGACAAGCAGAAGGTCCTCTACTCAAGCAACATTCACAGGTTCCCAGGATGCGAGAGGGCTGTGGTCATTACTCAAGGGTGACATCTAATGCCTGGATTCAGGGCCTATGATTGCAAGGTGCTTGGCCCTTGACTGTCACTGCAATGACAAGACTAGGAATATTTTGGAGAAAGGGGATTTAAAATAGGGGAAAACTCCTGGATAGTTAGTAAATGTTCATGGTGCCAGATCGCACCCTGGTTTCAATGCAGCTGGAAGACTCAAGAGGAAACTGCCAGGTCAAACACATATTATGCAAATATGTATAGTCTTAAGGAGTATTGTTCTTGAAACTATATTCTTATTCCTTTTTCTTTTTTCTTGTTTGTAATTGCAGATATGTGAGATTTCTTTTTCAATTCAACTAATGATTGAATGTAATGATTAACCAAATTGTAAATTGAAAAATTATAAATAAAGAATTAAAAAAAAAAAAAAAACGAAACAAGTGAAGCAGCATATTCCTCCCCAAAAGAGACCCAGCAGGTAAGTTATTGGACAGGATTTAAGTAACACTAGTTCAAGGCAATGGTACAACTTTTTTTTGTAAAGAGTAGGTAAATACAGAAAGTCTACAACTCCTTGGAAAATGTTCACTTTGTGGTATCTTATAGCCTGGAAGTAAAATGCATTAAGCCAGAGTTTGTCCCATGTATCCATACATCCTACAACTGTCGAGTGAAAAATAACTAAGGAATTCTGTAATAAGTATAAATAAAAACATGGATTAGTTAGGTTGGATAAGGGTCTACTCCCCTTGCACATCTGTAGCAATCCTGAATGGTTACACCAAAGCTTTTAAGTAATCACCTTTGAAAGAAATCACCAAGTGAACTGGCCCCACCTATATCAAGATTCTGATTCACATGACAAAAGGGTAAATTTGGCAGATCCTGTTGGCTCTCTGGGTAGTGCATTTCAAAACAGATTCAACCATAAGCTCCAAGGAGCTGTCAAAAGACCTCCAGGACAAAGTTGTGGAACAGCACAGATTTGCAGATGGGTATAAGAATTGCAAAGTCCTTGAATATCTCTTATATAGGGAAGGCTATTAAGAGGTGTGTGTTAAAATTTTAGGCAGGTAGCTCTATTCTCGGAAGACTGACAAGGATAGGTTAGCTATGAATCAAAACAGACCTCCAATAATTGATAAATATGGATCTATATATCCGGTCACCTAATTGTCTCCAGCAATGGGTCTTTATTAGAACCTTTATCATAGTATGTGGACACTTTTCTCCATCCAATTGTTCCTTAAAGCAGCTTATATGTGCAAGATTCACCATACGACCCTAATTTTGGAACAAGAACATGGTATTTTCCAACAGCTGATATCACTTTATACAAACATCCCTCAGGACAATTCATTAAATATCTATGACATTTTGATTCAGGATTACTCAGAAGACTTTGCTTCCTTTGTAACAGAATTAGCCTCCATTGCTTTAAAAGAAAACTCAGGAAATGACATCACAGGGCTGGTTGGCAGCATAAACTCTGAGCTCCTCTATCCACCTGAGGATTTTCTTTAACACATCTCAGGCGTACATGCTCTAATTGTTCCATCTGTCTGTAGATTTTTGTCAATTTTCATCTAAAAAATTGAACGCAGAAAAAGAGGCCAATGTCACCAAGATGGCTGCCGAGGAAAGCTCAGAGGACACCTTCCACAATGATAAAGAACCAGACACAGACATGCCTAATAAGGCAGAATTTCACAAATGATTTTGCGAATTAAGACAGGACATGAAATCATAAGAGCAAGAGATTATGGAGCTTATTGGAGACTTAAGAGAATATCACTGAGCTGGGGAGACGGGTGTATGACAACTAAGTGCATGTGGATGAACAGGCAGAAGAAATGGCACAACTTCGCCAGGATCAAGTGACAACTAAAATGGATCTTGTTACCATGATGGATAAACTGGAGGACATTATAAACAGATCACAGCGATCGAATCTCTGTATATGTGGAGGAGACCGACCAACAACTCTTTATTTTGTCACAAGCTAATTCCTCCTCGGACCAACCGCACTTAGATATTAAAATTGAGCGGGCCCATCGCACTTTGGGCAGGAGAGCAGATAGAGACATTACTAGTTTTCACAGTTTTGTTCTGATATATACCATCACTCGAAGACCGGAAACATGGACTTGGCAGGGCAAATCCATCTCCTTTATTGCCGACTTTAAATTGCCAACAACTTTAAAAAAGAGACAGGAAATGAGGCCTACCACCATGCTGTTGCGTAAAGAAAAAACACTTGTTACTGTTGGGTATACCCATTTGGATTATGGTTCTCTGACCAAGGAGTGAGCTACAGAGTAAAAACTCTCCAAAGCCAGTGAGGCCTTTATCTCAGCTGATCTGCCTCCTCTACCCACAACCAACAATGTGAGGGCTGCAGCGCATCCAAAGGAAGATATGCGAAGATGGCAGCATGTCAGCAAAGGCAAGAGTCATCTTAGGAGAAATTCGGGAGATGCCGATGCAACCCCAGCAGTGACCTGAAGGACATTCTATATTTAATTATTCAGTTCTCGTTTTCGAGTTTTATGTACATCCATTCCACCAGAAAATGAATGTAATTGATACCGATTAAGTACCTGAGATGTATGCTTTTTGCTTTACGCTTTACTACTTTTATAATGGATAATTATGAGTGATTAAGTAGTTGTGATGGGTGGATGGATTAGCTGCTAGTTCATTGACTTTCCTCCATTAGTACAAATGGGACTACAAATTTACTTAAGCAGACCTCACAAGGGTAAACAGGGGAAGGGGGGAGGGGGATTAAGGGGGTCCAGTTTAGCATTAGCTATAACCCGTGAGAGTTGTCAAGCAATGTTAAACTAAAGCATACCTATAGGATATCCTAGACTTAAGGCTCAAAATTATAAAAAATAAACAAAACCAGAAGATATTAAATATATTGTCTTATCTTTTAATAAAGGGAACCTAGCCACCAATTTTATGTACTGATTTCACCAGTTCTTCTGAAGTGGGGCAGACCTTGCACAGTCTCTGTGCCCTTCGGTGATAAAGTTTGAAAGACATTCTTTTTGTTGTTACTAATTTTAATGACTAAGTAGACAAATCTTGTGCGGTTACATTGAGAAGATGTGGCAGGAAGGCGGCATCATAATGGAGAAGTGTATTAAAGACCCCGAGGGACTCTACACCTCATCCTCATATCAGTGGGAACTGACATTTATACCCTACTGTATGCCCCCACACACCAAGGTCTCTTCTTTCAGAAACTCGATGCTCTTCTCCAGGGAGTAACAGAGGATTCCTTAATTATTGGCAGGGACTTCAGCACTACTTTAAATCCAGAATTAGATTCCTCTTCAGGAAACAGAGATTGGAGTGGCAGATGAGATTTAAAACGTGTTAATACTCAGAATAATCTGGTGGACACTTGATCTCGCTTTTTGAGATCTAGGAGTTATACTTTCTATTCTCATCCCATTAAAAATACTCACAAGTTGACTTAGACAAAATCATTAATCGATGAAACACTACAGATATAGAAAGTATAACATGGTTGGACCATGCTCCAATTTGGTATACTATTAACATGTCCACTTATGATAGAGGTTATTTATATATTGGAAGTTAAACAGGTTATTGGAAGAATCTAAATTTGTTGATAAACTTTGAGATAATACAACACTCTTAATGAATCACTGAATATATCTCCAGTATTAACATGGGACTGCCTCAAGGTAGTATTGCAAGGGCATATATCTCACACCTCCTATAAAGAGAAAAAACAGCTTAGGTCAGAACGACAGGAACTCCTTAAACACATTTTTAAATTGAAACATTCCCATAAACAATCTTTCTGCCAAAGATTTGAGCACCTTACAGAGTTACAGGTCTCAGTTACCCGAACTTGAAAATAAGTCCATCGCCCACAATTTGGAGTTACAACAAAAATATTTTGAGGGTAATAAGGCTGGCAGATTGACTCAGGAAAAAAAAAAAAAAAAAACAGAAATCCTTACAAAACATTTCCAAAATAAAATATTCCTCTGGAACCATGCTCACAAGCTGCGACATTAGACGGAGGTTCTTGGATTTTTACTCAATTATATAGTGTAAATTCCTCTATTAAGAGAGACTAGGAAATATAGAGGCTTATCTAGACTCGATTGAGCTTCCTTCTCTTAATGAAGAACAATGCTACTTGGAAAGAAAATCTGAGCAAGTGGTTCAATTTGTCATTAAAAATGTAAAGCCTGGCAAGTCACCAGACCTAGTTGGCTTCACACCCAGATTCTATCAGATTTTTGGCACTAGTTCCCCTGTTAACCAGAATGTTTAATGCCCTCCGGGGAGGCTTCTTTTCTCCTCCCCATTTCTAATATTGCTGGAATTACTATATTGGCTAAACCTGGCAGAGACCCAACAGTCGGTGGGTCGTACCGCCAGATATCAATAAATAGATTTAATATTTTTTGCAAAAATATTAACAACCAGATTGAACTTTAACATGCCAAAAATTATACATCAGGATCAAGCTGGCTTTGTCTCAAGGGAGAGAGAGATTGATGTGTGATTATACCATCAAAACCACACAGTGGGCATTACAATTATTAAAATACAATTTGGAAAAAATTATTTTCAGTAATGTACTGTATTATTCAGCAACAGCAAGTTGTATGAATGTATGTAGTCAACAAGTGATTTGTATTGTAAAAGTTTACAGTGTTGATATAAAAGGGGTGGTTAAATTGCTCATAGTGTGAGATTAGTTACAGATTAGGGTTGAGGAGGGGTTATGAGGAATTATATCAATTTTTGTATAAACCATTTATGTATGAATTGCATGGATTGTATGTTAAACATTTATAAATATTTCTAATATGTATTTTTAGAAACAGTAAAATTTGACATTTTTTCTGTAATTTCTGATATTATAAAACTATATAGGTGCTTTTTTGATTATAAATATATTATATCCTTCTTCAGGGATATATTATATCCCTCTTCAGGGATATATATTCCTAACATGTCTTCTGTTGTATAATCACAGCTTGTATAGGAATATTAACATGCCCACACTTCTCTAAAATTCCTTCTTCTGTGAACATCACACTACTACGCAATTTCCCCCATGCAGGTTTTTTCAGTGCTCAAGGCTCCAATGTCTCCCTACAAGAGGCCCTTGTTTCTCCACTCACGGCTTCATCAGGGGAAAATGTCAACATCTATAAACAACCCATAATATAAAGTTCACATCTCCTACATTAACATAAAATCATCATGACAACATTCATCACGTTCTTACCAAATTAATCTCACCATATTGCTTATAATAGACCAGCCATCATAACCCTAAACCATAAGGTCTTTCATTTCCTTCAAAGAGCATATTCACCAGGAAACATGAAGTGATCACCTATGTTATATAGAATGCATCCACATATTACAACCACTTTCCCTTCTAACCATTCAGTATTTATTCAATTTATATCAATGCTACCAAAATATTTACCCCATTATAACAAGACTACTCACTGCAGTCCTCAAAATCACAAACACCAACGTCCTTCACAAAGAGTTTTCAACACTTTTCCAAACAGATTTCTGAGATGCAAGACCCACTACTCAGCTTTTAAGCCATCTTTGTACCTGGAGCGCCGCCCGAACGCCATGGGCAGCGTTCCGGGCAATGCCAGAGCTCGGACTCACATGACTCCACGTCGTACGCCTCAATGTCACTACACGTTGAGACATTACAACCGCGTCTCTCACGTTATCCCACCAATACCGATCTAACTCCATGAAACATCACAAAAACTGACACCAATCTTTTCCATAACCTTACCACCACCAGTAATAACGATCATTCATATTTCTCCCATTTATCATAACAGAGGGCTACTGCAAGTCTCACCAAAACCCCTTTTCAATTACCTTATCGCAACTCTCAATCTATGTCGACTCAAATCTGATCCCACACTTTCACCACTAGAACCAGCTTAAACTTTCAATCACTTCATCGCTCAAACAACCCAGTCTGATGTAATTCCAACATTACCCCCAAACATAATCATGAATCAGATATAATGTACCACTCAAACCATCCATGAACACTTACCATCCCCACTTGTTCTCAACATGACCATACATTACCTCTAATACACACCAAACGTCCTTCAATACATATGCACCTGTATTGTATCCAAGATATCTGACCTGCTACATGCAATCCTATGGTATAAAAAACAAAAATAAACCACACCCCCCATGTTCTTAAACCCCTAAATACCTCCATATGCAAGAACATAACCCACTCTCTCGTATGACATGTCTAACCTATAGGAATGCGGCCCACTCTCTCATTATTTAATCCTTTTGGGGCTAAAGTACCCCAACTCAAAGATGCACTCTTGCTCCCACTAGGTTAACATCTGAGTTGTCTCCATCTGCATTGTGACATTACTTAATTACAAAAAACTTAATGTCATCAATAGTGTGACTCTCGACACCAATGCAACACAAGAGATGCCTTCTTTCTTGTCCAGACAACTCTTGTGTTCTATTATCCTCTGTCTGATGGCTCTATTTGTATGTCCTCTATAAAGGACAGGGGCAAACTACAACATATACCACAAGAACTGACCAGGCAAAATGTATGGTCATGCAAGCGCATCGTGAGAATATTGTTGTACAATTAACACATTTTGACACAGAACAGTGTCCACATGGCCATTGCCCATTGACCTGAGTCTCCTTATAAAAATCTGTTTGCTTTTTCAGTTTGTCTTAAATTCCTTCCCTTCTTGGTAGCAAATATAGGATTCTCATGAAAACAAGGTAAAGACAAAACTGGCCAGTGATGTATGATACATTATTTAATTTGAGTCATTTTTGTGGAATATGGGAGCGTGCATAGTATCTGATACCTGTTCCTGTTTTTGAACTGCCAACAAATTCCCACAATTTGCATACAGACTGCGTTTATAAGCTCGTTTTACCACTCTGTGGCTGTAACCTCTTCCTATAAACCTGTGTGTCAACTCCTGTGCTTTAATTTTGTACATTTGATGAAGAACACAATCTGCAGTACCTCAATAACTGCCCACAAGGGATATCGTCCTTAAGTTTTCTAGGATGAAAGCTCCGAGCATGTAACAGCATGTTTGTCGGTGGGCTTCCTGTATACTGAAGTTTCAATGTGCTTAATCCCACGGCATACCACCATACTGATAATAACCTGGATTAAATAATGAAATAATGAAACAGCTTTGCACAAGTTAAAGAATGTGATTTGTCATTATGAGCAAACAAAACAGTCCTTGGGTGACAGGCAGAAGCAGGTTGCGTAAAAACTTGCTGACGCTTCAAGGCCTGGCTACTGAGTGGGGAAAGAAGGAGTGTACCAAGGTAGCGGCATTGTGACATCATTAGTTTTAGTAGACCTGTATATAAGACAATGATGTATCTTGTAATAACTCAGCAGATTAGGCAGTACACCACTTAGATGCACTGTGCTACTACCAAGAAAAGAATTATATATTCCTTTCTTGCCTTTTACTAATAAAGATTATTCATTAAGAAAACTTGTTAATTATTCTAGAAGGGCCAGCCTTCTCTCCTGGAGCACAGGCTCTGAATGAACTCTGTGTACGTGGAGAACACAGATAATGATTTCTTTTGAACTCTGCAAAGGCAGATAGTCTAAAATCCCTGGGCTATGCAGCCCCAGGTAATGAACAATATCTTGGAATGTTTACTTTACATGTCCATCCGACAGAAGTAATTGCAGATTACTGTCACATTGGTTCATATATATTCGAAACTGATCCAAGATATCAATACCTGTCCACAGGAAAAACAAGTCATCTATATACACCTTTTCCATATTCTAATATTCTGAAAAAACTAGGTACCATAGATGAAGTGAGATTCATATTCAGCCAGGTTCTTATGGCCTGGATTGGCCACTGTTGGAAACAGGATGCTGAGCTTGATGGACCCTTGGTCTGACCCAGTATGGCATTTTCTTATGTTCACATATAACCCCACCACTGAAAGTGCTAAAGGTGACCCCATCAGTATTCCTCTAGTTTATGGAATATTTCTTCAAAACGAAAATAGCTACAAAATAGAACTATTTCCGCTAATTCCACAACCAGGTTATACTTTCTGGGAGGTAACACCCTTTTTCAAATGCATTCTGTATTATAATCAATGCTTGATTTTCAGGTATACATGTATATGACGTGATATCAGCGGTTACAAACCGGCTAACTTGTTGATGTTCAATATCCTTAATGGAGTCCAAAAAATCCATTGAGTCCCTTACATATGACTTAACTTCCAGCGGTTGCAATAAATTGTCAATGTACTTAGCAATGGGTTCAAATATGGATCCTATGCCGGAGACGATGGGACACCCTGGAGATGTTTGGAGAGATTTATGTATCTTTGGTAAAAGTATGGTCTTGTGGGACATGGCTGATATAACCAGAGATAATCTTTGCAGTTAATAACTCCCTGCAATGCTACTTACAATCTCTCTATCTGCAACATCTGTAGGATCTATATTCAACTTAATATATGTGGTACTGTCACTTAATTGCCTCAAAGACTCTTGCATGTACCAAGTGGTGTCCAGCACCACCACTGCACCTCCTTTGTCCGCAGCCCGAATGGTTATAGACAATCCCTCTGTTTGATAGCATGAAACTCTGCACCACCAAATTAGATTTAATTCTGTCTGTTTCTATCTGGAGTAGATCTTGCATGACTAACGTTTCGAACACTACTACTAGGGGGTGAGGTGGGCATCCACTTGGATGCTTTAAACAGCTGTTTACTGTTTCCTTGGAAAATTAACAGAACTCCGAAAAATTCCCTAAGTTTTACCCACCTAAAAAATTTAAGCTCAACTCTGGTGGCAAAAGGACATATAGTGACACTAATGTGGCGTACAACGTGGAGTCATGTGTGTCCGAACTCTGACATTGCCTGGAACGCCGCTTGTGGCGTTCAGGCAGTGCTCCAGGTAGAAGAGATGGTTTAAAAGCAGAGTAGTGGGTTTCACATCTCAGAAATCTGTTTGGAAAGAAGTGTTGGAAACTTTGAGGCATTCTTTGTGAAGGACGTTGGGGTTTGTGATTTTGAGGACTGCAGTGAGTAGTCTCGTCATAATGGGGTAAATGTTTTGGTAGCGTTGATATAAATTGAATGATTAGAAGGGAAACTGAGTTTATAAAGTAGTTGTAATATGTGTATGCATTCTATATATCATAGGTGATCACTTCATGTTTCCTGGTGAATATGCTCTTTGAAGGAAATGAAAGACCTTATGGTTTAGGGTTATGATGGCTGGTCTATTATAAGCAATATGGTGAGATTAATTTGGTAAGAACGTGACAAATGTGGGAATGTTGTGTCATGATAATTTTATGTTAATGTAGGAGACGTGAAGTTTATAGATGGTGACATTTTCCCCTGATGAAGCCGTGAATGGAGAAACAAGGGCCTCTTGTAGGGAGACATTGGAGCCTTGAGCACTGAAAAAGCCTGCATGGGAGAAATTGCGTAGTGGTGTGATGTTCACAGAAGAAGGAATTTTAGAGAAGAAGAGTGTGGGCATGTTAATATTCCTATACAAGCTGTGATTATACAACAGAAGACATGTTAGGAATTAATATACTATTGTGACACCAAGTGTTTCTTGAAGGTTGATACAATTACACATCATATGGTAAAACAAACTGTTAACTATGTATAAACTATAGCATGTCATTCAGGTTAGATTTTTGTATTGCACAAAGGGTTTTTTTTTGTTTTAATTTTATTTTTATTGATTTCAAACAAACATTGAACCAATGTATACAGAAAAAGTCAGAAAAGAATTTCTCAATATATTTAATACATACTAATCTGAATATTATAGGCATACTACAGGGGACATTAGATTAGAGCAGTTATATAGGTAAAAAAAAAAAAGGAAAAATACTGCATAGACGTTTACAACTTACTTAATGCCCAACTCCTTCTTGAGGATTCTCAGGAGTACGAGTCTAAATAGTCTCAGTTGACCCTCTTCTGTAAAGATATATCTATTATTTTGAAAAATTATACACCTACAAGGGAATCTCAGGTAAAAAAATTAGCACCTCTAGTAAAAACTTCATTTTTCATCTGTAGGAACACTCCTTTTTTCCTGCATCTTTGTGATGTCAGGAAATATCCTGATTTGCTTCCCATAAAATTGATGTTGCTGTTTGCGAAAATATAATTGAAGAATCAGATCCCTATCTGCTTGCTGCACAAATGTTACCTGAAGTGTAGCTCGCCTTTCAATCATTGTTTCAAAGGATTTCTCAATTATGTCTGAAAGATTATCCGAGGATTTCTCCTCCTGTTCCCTTGTATCCTGTTTAAAGGGAATATATATCATTTTCGAGATTGCAGGTAATGATTTTTCTGTAAAGCCAAGTATATTTATCAGGTAACTCTTAAAAAGATATTTTGCTGGTATCCATCTTGTCTTAGGAAAGACAAGGATTCTTAGGTTAGATTTTCTCAGTTCATTTTCAAAAAGATCTATTTTCTTTGCCATACTCATATCAGATTTAATCAGGTTACTCTGAACTTCTTTAATTTCTTTTACTTCAGATTCAATCACATTTACTTTAACTTTATCTCGGCAATAGCTTTTCCTTGAGATTGGGCTTTACTTAAATTTTCTCACACAAGTATAGTCAAGTCTGTAACAGCTCTATTTAAAGTAATTAAGACCTTCCAGACTTCTAGTGTAATTTTTACCGGCATATCCAACGAAGGGGGCAATTGAATTTGTATTTCAGGCTCTTTTTCTCCTTCTTCTGAAGGGCCTCTCACACCATCCAACCTCAAAACCTCCTCATACCGGCCCTTGAAGCCCAGATGTAATGGGCTCTCCGAAGCTATCAGCTCCATGCCTTCACTTCTCAGGGCTGTCGGCGTCATCGGTGGTAGATAATCCCTCGATCTCACCTGGGTTTCCCCCTCTCTGGGGGCCCCTGTGGTGGAGACTGCGGCGTTGGAGCTCCGGGACTCAGGAATGTTTCCTCTGCCTTGGCTCCTAGCAGCTGCTCCCCGCTGGTCTCGCCCGCGGCTCCTACTTCCAGTTCAGAATGCGTTGTTTTCCTGAAGGCTTCTTCGATCCTAGACTGCCTCAAATACAGGAGTAGAGGTAACATTTTCCCGTACTTTGGCCTTGCATTTTGTATGCGGCATTATACTGCTGACTCTCACCAACGTTCACAGGCAATAAGTCACAGGAAAATGCAAGAAATTCAGAGGCTTCCTCGGAGCTCAGTTACCTATGTGCTCCTATGCAGCGGCCATCTTGCCCCCACCCCTGCACAAAGGTTTTTTGTGCAGAGGGGGGCTACAACCCAAGAAAGATCTAGGCGTCATAGTGGATAACACATTGAAATAGTCGGTTCAGTGTGCTGTGGGAGTCAAAAAAGCAAACAGAATGTTGGGAATTATTAGAAAGGGAATGGTGAATAAAACGGAAAATGTCATAATGCCTCTGTATCGCTCTATGGTGAGACCGCACCTTGAATACAGTGTACAATTCTGGTCGCTGCATCTCAAAAAAAGATATAATTGCGATGGAGAAGGTACAGAGAAGGGCTACCAAAATGATAAGGGGAATGGAACAGCTCCCCTAAGAGGAAAGACTAAAGAGGTTAGGACTTTTCAGCTTGGAGAAGAGATGGCTGAGGGGGGATATGATAGAGATGTTTAAAATTATGAGAGGTCTAGAACGAGCAGATGTGAATCGGTTATTTACTCTTTTGGATAATAGAAAGACTAGGGGGTACTCCTTGAAGTTAGCATGTGGCACATTTAAAACTAAGCGGAGAAAGTTCTTTTACACTCAACGCACAATTAAACTCTGGAATTTGTTGCCAGGGGATGTGGTTAGTGCAGTTAGTATAGCTGTGTTTAAAAAAGGATTGGATAAGTTCTTGGAGGAGAAGTCCATTAACTGCTATTAAGTTCACTTAGAAAATAGCCACTGCTATTACCAGCAACAGTAACATGGAATAGACTTAGTTTTTGGGTACTTGACAGGTTATGATGGCCTGGATTGGCCACTGTTGGAAACAGGATGCTGGGCTTGATGGACCCTTGGTCTGACCCAGTATGGCATTTTCTTATGTTCTTATGTGTGAATATGAATGACTAAATGAGGGGAAAGGGATTGTGTTTCATGACATTTTGTCTTTTGATATAGATTTCATAATAAAAATCATTACTTTTCGTGTATGTAAGATGACCAAGTTTGCCATTTCCGGATTCAGCATCAACTGGTATAAATCTGCAATACTAAAAACTTTACAGTTTCTGAATCTCAAGCACAGTCTCTGCTTTCCCTTCAAATGGCCTAAACAAAAAAATTAAAATATCTGGGGATGTGTCGGCAATTCTTTAAGTTCTTTTTCAATTAAACTATCCACCCTTATTGGTCAAGGTTCACAAAGACGTAGAGGAGTGGGACCAATACCACATATCTTGGTTAGGCAGAATAGCATTAATCAAAGTGAATGTATGCCCAGGCTCATATCCTTTCCAAACCATCCCTATTACTATTCCACACATACTTAAATGACAAAAAAAGAATGCGCTTTATTTGGAAGGGGAGATAGATACAAGGTATGCTGAGCCATTCTAGGCTATGAAAAACCCAGGGGGGCCTGGGGGGACCCAATTTAATATGGTATCACACAGCTTCTCGCCTTAAGAGGCATTATAGATTGGCATAAGATTTTTGCCCCGGCACCTTGGGTGCTCTTAGAGTAATCTATGATTGGCCAAATGCCACTATCGAGTATTATTTGGCAACCCAGACAGACATGGAGAGCTTTATTGGCAGTGCCTCCTTTGGTGGCATCCACTATTTACACCTGGAAGAGTTGGAAACAGGATATACTATTACAGCTCCTCATACCACAAAACCTTCGCTCCCAGTCTGGAGTCTGCATTGTTCCAGGTGTGGAAAGATAAGGAGATATTTAGATTTGAACACCTATGGGGGGCCACAAGGATTATTAGCTTTTGACACTTTGCAGCAAACATATGGCCTCCCAAATGATTCTCTATTTGCTTATAACCAAGTTAGGCATTTTATGCAAATACCAACCATATCCTATAGCAGTGATGGTAAACCTTTTAAAGACAGAGTGCCCAAACTGCATCCTAAAACCCACTTATTTAATTGCAAAGTGCCAACATGGCAATTTAACCTGAATACTGAGATTTTAGTTTAGTTCTGCCACGAACTACCATAAGCTCTTCCTAATCGAGGCCAGCATTCACTGCGACAGCACCAACTTACAAGGCCTCAAAACTAGTCCACCCGGCCACACGCCTCTACGTAAGAAACCAATAGCATGTTCTGCGAGTACTGACAAGTGCAGCAGCTCACTGATTGGCCATCACTATAGCAATGGCAGGTGCATAAGCACGGGGGCCAATCTATTTTAAACACGCTCAGGGAGCAAGTTCTCCTCAGTTGTGATTGAGACTATCGAGGGGAGGAGTTCCTGCTAGCGGTAAACTGGACAGCTACTGCTCCGCTTTTACTACAATCCTGCCATTAAATTTGTGCTAATGACAAAAATATTGAATAAGCATTTAGAAACCTAAAAAACAGATCACTTTTTTGAAAATACATTCAGAACTCTTCGCACGCTAATATAACAGGCTGATCACGTTTTAGGAAAGTTTCAGGACTTTCAACTTTAGATTCCCCCCCCCCCCCCAAGGGAGATTATATACATAAAAAGGCAGCACAACTTTAGTGTGACCTTAAATTACTGGAAAAACGAAGAGACTTGCAGCTCCTGAAATATCTGCACTAATTTGCCAAGACTATCCGGAAGTGGGCACTGGCTGACAGGAAGCTAACAAGATGAGCAATTTACAACAAATTCAATTAAACAAAAATTTCTGCCCCCGACACCAGGGGCTTTAAATATCAGAAAATGGAGAGTGCAGGAATCTGCACTGCCTACCCGAAGAGCAAGGGACCGGATGCTGGGGAGTGCCCAGATTCTGGCCACCAACAGGGAAGAAGAGCCAGACAGCAGCCCGGCAACGTCCACTGCAGGAGGCACAGGAGAAGGAGATTGCTGCGCAATTACCGCCGCTGGTGTGGACAGCAGGCAACCATAGAGCTAGGCAGCTGTACTGTCCGGAGAAAATCCAGACAGTTGGCAACCCTAGCAACAGCATGTGTGCCCCCTCTGGCATGCATGCCATAGGTTCGCCACCACTGCCCTATAGCTTACAGCAGGGAGTGTATGTTTGAGTCCATGTGCCAAAATGCTGATAAGATGGAAAAGACTAAAAAAATGTACACTTTACTGAATGAGAACCCTCTATCCCCTCCCAAACATATTAAAGCATGGGAGCAAGAACTCAGTTATACTCTGTCCAACACTGAATGGCAGGCTATATTATAGGGCAATAAGCAAAGGACTCTTCTGCATCCCTGATAGAAACTGTATATGCATCAGTCCCAGATTTCTCACTGATACAGTAAACAGATTAACATTTTTGTGAAAAAACATTTTATAAGCAGTTATTGAAATTAAAGAAGGTTATCTTTCTCCTGCACCATTTTCAACGATAAAATATCTAGGATTTTTTTTTTAGATCTCCCCCCTCTTAACCCTCTCCCCTTAACATTTTTATTGTAAATAATATACTTGTATATAATTATTTTTTACTGCGTTTAATCTAACCATTTTATTGTGTTTCGCTATCTGTACTGCATTACCATTGTTTCTCCCCCCCCCTCCCCAGTTCTCTTATCAGTTCTCTGTAAAGCCCCGTTGGCCATTTTTTGTTACATGGAAACCGATGTCTTTGTATACCGATTCTTAACGAATGTCGGTATACAAAAGCTTTAAATAAATAAATAAATAAATATAGCTGTTAAATGTAGGGTGCAATGTGCCATGCATGTGAGCATTATTTGTCAGGTGTGTCATGATGGAAAAAAGGTTGAGAACTAGTGCACTAGAGTGCAGCCAGAGAGAATGAGATAACGATGCAAGTGACATTCTCTAGATGAGCCACAATATGAGCAGGTAGCTTCTGCGTGGAATCTCCGAGCTTGCAGATTTGTTTCACAGAATGTATTGTCTCATGGACAGAAACATGAGGGAAGTATTTTTTGTAAAACATTTTTAGTTCCATCTTTCGTTATTGCAATACCTAATTGTTTTGATTAATCTATGTAATGCTTACTATTACTGTGTGCTTATTGCTGATTTGCTTTTTGATATTGTCTTTGCTATTTAAACAGTTTTCCACCAATTATTCATTATATTCAGTAAATGAAGTTTGCATTACCAGACACTGTGTGTAGTGTGTTCTATGACAATATCTCTCTATTCCTGGCCACCTCAACAAGGTGGAAGGTGTATGGAACCACGAAGATCCTACCTAGATCAGACAGTCCCTCCAAACTGGATGACCAAGCAAGGAGAGAACTGATCAGGGAGGCAACCAAGAGGCCAATGACAACTAAAGGGGCTGCAGGTACCCATGGCCATAACTGGTTAGAGTGCACATGGGATAATATCCCAAGCACTTCACAAATCTGGCCTTGTATGCTAGGCTAGCAAAAAGGAAGTCAGAATTTAAAAATGTCTACCTTGAATCTCATTTAAAATACACAGGGGATACAGTAGCTATGTAGCAAAATGTTTTGTAGTCTGAAAGCTAAAACAGAATTTTGCCCTACATGCAAAGTACTAACGTTTGATGCCGATTTTAACATAGCACATCACCCAGAGAATACCATCTCAGATATGAAACATTGTGGTGGCAGCATCATGTTATGGAGCTACTTCTCATTGGCAGAGATGGGGGTGGGGTGGGACACTTGTCAGGATAGAAAGGACAATGAATGGAGAAGAGTACAAAAACGTTCTTGAGGATGTAACATGCCGGCCAGCCACAGGAAGGCCCACCGGCCGCACTTACCCTGGACCTCCCAGCATGACACCCAACCTCTTTGTGGCAAAGATGCCGCCAACTTCCGCTTGGCCTGTCGCAGCATGCCATCCATTCTGCACATGCACACACTTAGTGGTGGGAAACCCAAAACAGCGCCTCTTGATGTCATCACAGCTGGGTATTTAAACCCTAGCTGGAACCCAAGGGCTTAACCTGAGGGGAACGCAGCTGGTATGTAAGTAAAGGTCCAGCTCAGTTCCAGCCTAGGGGGTGCCCTGCCAGCTGTCAGTGTGCCAGCTGCTTATTATGGCGGTTACTACCCCAAACCAATTAGCTGGATGCTTCACTTAGATGCAGCTCCATCACTGCTATCTACGATGGTGGGGGTGGAAGGGAAATAGAGCCAAAAAATTATTTAAAGGGACAAGAGTAATGGATAAGTATGAGGGGGAAAAAAAGTGTGAAAGCTTGCTGGGCAGACTGGATGGACCGTTTGGTCTTCTGCAGTCATTTCTATGTTTCTATGTTTAAGTGTGGACTTAGTGGGTTCACCTGCTAGGCTGCAGTAACCACACCACAGCACAAGGGCTCACAACTGTGACAGAGGAAACCCCATTGCCCTCTGCAAGAAAGATGAACCTGAACAGAAGTTCACCTTTCAGCATGACCCCCACCCCCACCCCAAAATATGCACACAGCCAAAGCTACACTGGAGTGGCTAAGGAACATAAAGTTAAAGTGCCCTGGAGTGGCCCAATCAGAGCCCTGACCTCAAGTCTAATCGAAAAATCTGTGGCATAACTTAATTGCTGTCCATCAATGCTCTTCAAGGAACCAGATAAGACTGAAGAGTTTGCTACATAAGAATGCTTTAATACTGAAATCTAAATGTGCAAAGTTGGTGGAGACCTATTCCAGTAGACTCCCAGCTGTAACTGCTATCAGAGATGCTGCAATGGAGACTTATCCAATTGTAGGACTTTGATGTTGTCCTATATTATTTTTGGCCCTAAAAAGGGTGTGGTATGTGGTGTGTTGAGTGAAAAAAATCCTCATTCACATGCATGCCTGACACACAACAAATTGTGAAACATTCAAGAAGGTATAAGCTTTCTACAGAACTATTTATAATGTACTATTGA
The DNA here is from genome assembly GCF_901001135.1 of Rhinatrema bivittatum. NCBI lineage: Eukaryota > Metazoa > Chordata > Amphibia > Gymnophiona > Rhinatrematidae > Rhinatrema > Rhinatrema bivittatum. Next base: position 217,918,792 of record NC_042619.1, read on the forward strand.
CAGAAAACATGCCAAAACCTACATTTGTGAGGAGAGGGGAAAATGTTGAATAAGATTACAAGGAAGTAATGTCTATTATGATGAATTCTGCCTCAGAAGCGCATCAGCAGGGCACCATCTCAATGGGAACGTTAGCAGCTAGAAGTGTGCAGGCATTAGATGCTAGTGACTGTGGAGGACTCCTATCGTTTTTTCAGTACTCAAGACAGCAGTTATATAAAGACAAGGGGGCACTTCCAAAACAATGTCACTGCATATAAGCCTGCTCACTCCCGTCTGTTCACACTTGTCCCCCCATGCCAAACAGAAAAAACGCTTCCAAAAACAACTGGATACTTTTGCTGTTCCAGCAAAAAAGCTGAACAGTTAGAATAAGATTTATCTATATTTTTTGTGGGGGCCCCCCCCCCCAATCTGCAGCAGTTTACTTGTCCTGCTCGCTCACAGTAACAAGCTGTTCTGCCGCAAGCACCTCTAAGGATGGAGTCTCTGCCAAATGCAAAGGTCAGGGCAGGAGCTGGATAGTACCCGGCTGCCCAGGTTTCAGTCCCAGGCCCCTTAATGTGAATGCCACTGCGGGACTGAATGGCTAGACTGTATACTTGGTCTTCTGCTTCCCAGGCTGCCAAGATTGTTTCTGGTGGGGAATGAAGGGATATAGAATTGTAAGTCTGTTTGCACCTTGGCCAAACTTATATATTAAAAAAAAACCCCACCACATGTGAAGGTGGTGTACATGGGCCCAGAAAATAGCAGCTGTTTCCCTTCCCTATCGTGGCAACAATCCCTGTCAGCCACCAAAAGTCCTGAGCCAGCAAGGTAGATAGGCTGTCTACAGAAAGGGGGGGGGGGGGGAGGTGAGAACCAGAGAAGGTGGAGGGAGAATTCCTCCCCCACAAAAAAAAAAAAAAAAAAAAAAAAAAAGAGGGCACATTGCCAATGCCTAGACATTTTTCATCTTAAGCACTGATTTTATGATCAGACTGAGGGGAACACATGTCACCTTTGCTCAGCAACCAATACTTATATTCTAACCATAATTTTATTTACCCAGTGGGGCCAATGTATTCCAAAAGTGTTACATTAACCCATGCACTCAAATGTACAAGAAACATTTCCAGGTCCATATGGTTTATTAATGAATGGTTAAAACAGAGTGTTTTCAGTACACCGTTCTTCCTCTGCAGCGTAAGCACCTGAAGCAGTCACCAACAGGGGCAGGGAAAGGTCTCTTTTTTCGGCTGTCTTCCCCCCATGCTTAATTCACTGCAGAATCTTGATTAGGACAGAAATATCTCAAGAATTTATATTATAAAGTTTTCCTGAACAGCCAGCACAGAAAACCTTGGGCACTGGAGATTACAAGATTGCACATCCCTTCTATAAGACTTTGTATCTGTTCCACCAATTATTAAAAAATAAAGACATGGGAAATACCAATAGATTTAAATTTATTTTTTTTTACATTAAGACCACTTATGAAAGCACTTGGAAACAAATTCAATGCAGATCAGGAAAGTAATGAAGAAAAGAAATGGTTCTCAGATAAGCATTTACATGTTCTACCACCAGAAAAATCTGCCAAATCCAGAGAGAGGGACAGAATCATTTAACCTCCTGACATTGCACATACAAAGGATTTCACTCAAGTGAAATATTTTCTCCACAGATCATGTAACTTTTTCAGGGAGGGGTGCGGGGCATAGCACAACTAGGAGTCTTATCCCTCTGATGCTGTCCTTTATTATTGTGTCCTTACATGCTGCTGCTCCTCCAGTCATTCCCCAGAATGAGGGGCCCCTGCCCACGGGCCAAAATAAGCCACACAGTTTCACAGCCCTGCAGTAAGCCAAAGCAAGAGTGCTGGATTGTTTTCCTAAATAATGCTCAAGGGGTTACAGCATTATTAGTAACTCAGGTACAGTTAATATTCAAGTACATAATCTTTAAAAAAATATTCTTATATCACAATTATTTAAGGTTTTAGAGTTACATATTAGGACAATTATTGTCCTGCCAAGGAAGTGAAGGATGAATATAAGGCTGTATTCACCCAAGGCAATAACATCACTCCAAACCAGGATGGACAGTCTGCCCTGATTCCCAGCTTATGCTTAGAAGCATTTTGAGACCTCTCTCAGAATGAAAACCTTAAAGCAGGCATTCAGAGGACGGAGAGAGGCATGGAGTGAACCCCAGCAAAAGTGTACAATCAAAAGCAGCAGAGCCTTCCACGCAGCAAAAGCTGGACTGCCTAAACATTATATCCTTTGAACTCCAGGAGGAAGCACAATAAAGAGCACTAGCAATCAATGTAAGACTGAAATCATATCCAACATACCCTCCTTTAAGAATTAGTTTCATTCCTGTCATAGCCGTTTGGAGACTCCACCCCCCAAATTAAAATAAATTGTGAATTGCAGTAAAACCCTATCCACAAATGTGGTTTTCTCATGGTGCAGACTCTTAAAGAAGTGTCAATTTAATCTTCTAGACCACGTTTTTTGAACAAGTTTATATACATATACACACACTAATACATTTCAAAATCCTAAAACAATTATAAAACTATCATACTAATGCATGTATAGTTCCAGCCCCCCTCGTTCACAGAAGGGCTTGAGCATCATCACCCATTCCTTAACCCAAGAATGCCACCGCCAGAACCTAAATAGCCCACAGCCACAAATGAACGTCGATAGACTCAGGAACTAACCCTGCCACGGGGTCAACCCACTTTGCTGCCCACCCCGGCTATGACTCGCCTCTAGTAGTGCGGCCTCTTATGGCCATGCCTGGCACCGCAAGGATGACGGTCGTAGCTAGGGGTGGAGTCTAATGGTCTCCGTCTGCTAGCACAGCTGGGGGGAGTGGCCTCCCCTCACGGTTTCTTGATAAAGAAGCTTAGAAGAGTGGCCAGCTCAGCTCCTGACCCCCCTCTTTTTCTCTCCTGCTTACAGATTAATCAAGCAGTGGGGGAGAAAGCGGAGCGGGAGCTCTAGCCATTGTAGAACAGCGATAACTAGTGGCTGTCTCTGGTGGACACCGTAATCTGTGCCTCTCGGTCAAGCCGCTGTCGTTGCAAGGGCCAAGGCTAGATGAGAGAGGGGAAGGATTATTAAGGAAGGGCAAAATCACCATAAGTAGAGGATAAAGGTTACCGACTGGTTATTCTCACAGCTTCCAGTCAATTTTAGCCATCCCGCAGGTGGGGTGGAAGCACCGACCTGATGCCTTCTCTACCTAACTGCAGTCAATCGAGTCCTGCTGGATACAAATTTAGTTCTACCCTAGTGGTGCTTTAAGTGATCCATTATCTCAATGCAGCTACCTCCGAAGTCAGCATATGTTCACTGTGCTAGCTCTGAAATAGTTGCATGGCTGTGATAGCTTTTAAATTATTAAATACCTATTGGATATGGCCGTGCTTAATTACTACCTTTTTTCATAGCCCTCGCTTTGAATCAAGCCAGACCTAGAAATCAAAACCTGTATTGTAAATCAGTTCAATTCTACCCACCATATTGCCAGGCTACTGTCTGCATCTTGTTCATACACCTACAAGCGTCATTCCCATCCATGTAACCTGTGTTCAAAACATCCCCTACTGCGAACTCGGCATTTCCAGGCTTTTCAGATCGACTTGAAGAATCAAGCGACTCCCTTCCCCGAGGGAAAAACCGCATGCATAGCCCGTGTTCTAGCTGCAACCAAAGCCTGGACTCAGCAAGGTGCAACTCCGCAGCACCCTATTGGGAGCACTACTCAGTATCCAGACACAGTCACACCAGAGATGCACAGCAGCACTGCCTGCCACCTTCCTTCCCCGCGTCAGCCGGAGGGGGACCACCACCCCAGGATCGGAGCCTCGGCTGCACTCCGAATTTAGTGACATCCCCCCCATTCCCGGATCCGAGCTCATGGGGAATTTAAGATGCAGACTCAGTAAGCCTTTTCAGCCCAGCTTCGGGCATTCAGGACACCAGAATAAAAAGGAGTAAGCTCGGGATGCACGATGGGAAAGATACAATGAATAGCTGAGACCCCCTCCTCTCACCGATCTCCGAGCTGCAGTGCGACCAGGATCCCGCTAAGGGAGAAGCAGGGCACTGCCCACGCTCGCTGCACTAGAAACGGGAAGCTCCGAGCCGCCTTTAATGGCATTTCAGACCCCAAAATCCCATTTGCAGCCGCTGATCAAGGAAGAGGCTGCCCCCCAATATTTCGCCCGGGGTGGGGGGCAGGAAATGCATGGCAATTGTCGCACCCTCTTCCCTTCCCCGTTCCCTGTATACCCGGGGGCGACAAAAGCTCCCGTTACACTCCTGGCTTTCCCGCTTTTTGGCGCAGTAAACAGTGGGGAGTCGGGAAGGGGGAATAGAAGGGGAGAAAGTCCCCCCTGCAAGGAATCAACCTACACAGTCCCCTCCGCAAAGACGGGAAGGCGCGCGGGGCTGGCCCTGCACTCACCCAGAAGACGAAGGAGTAGATAATGAGCAGCGTCTTCAGGCACGTTATCACAGGCTTGGTCTCCATCCTCCTCGATGCCATGCTACTGAGGACCGGCCGCTGAGGGGAGGGGGGGGGCCTTGCGCCGGCTGTTAAAGAGCGCGCGCGCGCGCCTCGCTCACTGGCTCGCGCCGCAGTCCCGCGCCTGCTCGCGCCGCTCGGGTACCCGTGACGTCAGGCCACGACTCCTCTCCCGCGCTCCTGGCTGCTGCACCCGTGCGTGTTGTTAGTGTTGGAGCGTTTTTCTAGCTGTCTCGTCTTGTCAATAATCGTAGGATGGCATTGTTTTGCGTGTAGGGGCTTTAGGATAATTAGTTCTCAATCAATTTGAAAAAAATAAACAACATGAAAAACCACGGAGACCGAGTCTGGTAGGTCTTCAGAGCCACGGAAAAACACCGAAAGGCCAACGCTTCAGAGTCGCTGGGCCTGTATTTATTATGAGGTCAGGGTTCAGGGCGTGTCACGGTAACTTGTGAAGTACCCCGAAAGAAACCCTGTTTCCCCAGCAACATTTCAAACCCAAGGCACAGCCCCATTAATCTCCAAGTAGCAAGTAGTACCAACCCGGATATGAATCATGGCAGAAGATCTAGAGAAACACTGATAGCCCCACCGGCCTCTTCCACATTTTAAAACAAAGGGGTGAAGGCAAACATGAATTCATCACTGTGGAGCAGCATTCCAGTGAAATGTACCTGTGCTATCATTGCATGAGGTTGCAGTGGCTTCCCCATGCCACCAGCTTTAAGTGGATGTGATTTTATTTAGGAGGAACCACAGAAAAGCAGTACTTTTTATTTTTACGTAGACCCCTAGACACGCGGCAAGACTTTATGCCTGCTCCAGGGCAGGCGTAAAATTTGATGGGTTAAAAAGTGTGCCTTGGACGCTCAAAGATCTTTTGCATCATGGGGTAATAGCTAATAGCCTCTTCTACATGGTATTTACATGGGATGAGCGCTATTAGCCACACCTTTGTTTGGAGGCACATTTTGGAGACGCTGAGCCCTTATTGGATCGGGGGTTATGGGTGCACTTCTAAAATGCGCATCCAACCGCTCGTTAGGCTGGGCGCACTTTATTGCATTGGCCTCTAAATGGTTCATCTAGTCTGTCCAGCAAGTTTTGTTTATTTTTAAAGGGTAGTACTAACTGGGGCTCCATGCAGGTTACCCAAGCTTTTTGTTAAGTTTAGCAACTGCCGCTCCGTAAGGACTATCCACAAGTCTTCTGTTAAGGATAGTAGCAGCTACCTGTCCGTGCACGTCACTCCCAAGTTTTCTGTTAAAGATAGTAGCAGCTGCCACTTCGTGCAGGTTACCCTCAAACCTGTTAAAGATAGTAGCAGCTGCATCTCCTTGCATACTATACCCAAGCCTTCTGTTAAGGGTAGTAACTGCCACTCCATGCAGGTTACCCCCCAGTCTTCTACTAAGGATAGTAGTAGCTGCCACTCCGAACACATTACCCACAAACCTTCTATTAAGGATAGTAGCAGCTGCCGCTCCTTGCAGGCTACCCCAAGCCTTCTGTTAGGTAGTAATTACTACTCCATGCAAGTTACCCCCAAGCCTTATGTTAAGGGTAGTAACTGCCACTCCATGCAGGTTACCCCCAAGTCTTCTGTTAAGGGTATCAACTGCTGCTCTGTGCAGGATACCCCCAAGCCCTTTGGAAATGCAAGGGTAATGATTGGAGGAACAAAACCAACTGCACTTATCTGCACGCTATGGAGGTGATTTTCAAAGGAGATACGCACGTAAATATAGAAAACTATCTTAATTTTTAAAAGCCATTTACTCGAGTAAAGTGCACTTAAGTAAGTAAAGCCTTTGGACAATTCAATAGTATATATTGTAGTAATTTTCAAAAGACCATTTTCTCGAGTAAACTCCAATTTTACTCGAGTAAATACTTTTAAAAATAAGGCCCTATATCTATGCATGTTTGTCTTTCTCTCTATACATGTATGTGGACAGAGAGAAAGACATACGTACACACGGGTAGATTTTATAAAAGTACGCCCGCGCATATTTTTGTTCGCGCATCAGGTGCAAACAAGACTAAGCTGGATTTTAATAGATACGCGCGTATCCTTTAAAATCTGGGGTCGGCGCGCGCAAGGCTGCCCAAAATCGTCAGCCTGCGTCCACTGAGCCGCGCAGCCTGCCTCCACCCCCCCCCCCCTCTGCACCTTCCCCTACCTAACCCCCCCCCAACCTTATCTAAACCCCCCCACCTTTGTTTTAAAAGTTACGCCTGCCAGCTGCGCGATTCCCCGGCCCAGGAGCTGTTTCGGAGGCCTCGGCCATGCCCTGAAATGCCCCCGGGCCGGAACCACGCCCGCGGCCCCGCCCCCGAATGATACGCCGCCATGGCACGCCCCCTGGAAGCCCCCCCAGGAAAGCCCCGGGGCTTGCGTGCGCCGCCGAGCCTATTCAACATAGGCTCGGCGGCGCAGGGGGAACTTGGGGCAGGTTTTCGGGGGGGGGGGGGTATACGCGTATCTTACGCGCGTACCCCTTTGAAAATCTGCCCCACCGTGTGCAGATAATTGCAGTTGTTTTTGTTCCTGCAGTCATTACCCTTGAATTTTCCCTACTATCTCAAAGGCGGACTGGAGGATGATGTCCAAATAGCATTTGTTGGTTATCCACCTCAGGAGGTTTTTCAGTAACTTTTGCTGGGCCTTCAGTCATGATTTGGCCCCAGTTTCTTGCACAGAGTAATCTTGCCTTGGGGGGGAGGGGCACATTCTCCTCTCCTCTGCTGCTTTCTGTTTCACTCTTTCCACTCTCAGCTGTCGTTTAACCTGGACACATCACCCACATGCTTTCACCCACTCTGCTCCACACTGTCTATGGACTGCAGCTACTTTCCAACCCTAACTTCCTCACTACAGATAGACTCCTCTTTCCATCGTGTCCTCTCAGTTTGTATCATGAACAGAACTCAGAAAAAGCAGAAATCTTTGAGGTGCAATTAACTGGCTCAGTTACTTTCCATGGTTGCTGCTTGGAGCTGACAGAGCTCCTTCACTGCTGCTGCTCCTAACATTCTCCTAAGTGAGTTGCATCCAATGCTCAGTGCACAATCTCCCCATGTTACTCAGCCTGGAAAGACAGAGGATGGAAGACTCAAAGGCAGAGGTATATAGGCAACGTGTGCTACACAAAGCAGGGCACTGCATGCTGCTAGTTAATTCCCACATTGCAAGTCTCATACTATAGTTATGAAGAGGCATACATGGCTGCACATTTAAGGATCTCTGCTGGTGTCTCCTGTTGCAAGGTGCTGAGAGCTGAGCCAATGTGATAATCTGGGCCTGAGTATAAGACTTTGGTGGCTTTTCTGTGGCACACCTAATCACATCTCATGGCACACTGGGGTACAGAGAGGCAGCACTGAGGGCATATTCAGGGAAAAGTTTCACTTTGTCCAGGCTACTTTTATTCAGTGGTACCCAGACAAAGTTATCTAGATAAGTCTATTAGAAAAAAAATTCCTGTCCTAAAGCTACCCAAATATATTCAGCAGAACACTTATCTAGGCATGTTCCACTGAGTGTCAGTGTACATTCACCCAGATAACTTTCCCATTTGCCAATACTGGCCTCTATGAAAAAAAAAATAACTTCCAGTGATGACAGGAGCTAGCCAGTTGTCAAGTTCTTCTGCTCCTAGTGAACCTGCAAGCATCTTCCTTTAATCTGCAAGTCTGTGTTGATCTGGCAAATAAAATTCTATGGTGGAGAAATCAGGTCTATATGATGACAAGATGGTGGAACCGCCTGTGGTGTCGGAAGGCATTTCAGAGACTTTACTGTTAGGATTTGTAGGATTGTGGGCCCTGGGCTGAGGTGAGAGATGGTACCGCCCACAGGAAGGAGCCCTATGAGCCTCACTGTCGGGAGGCGAGGTCTCAGCTGACGTCAGACAGATAGATTACTAGAGTCTATTAGACGTAGAGCGGCACTGCCCGCGGAACGAGGAGTGCAGGAGAACATCACACAAGCATGGGGGTGCCACAGAGTCCATGAAGTAGGGAATACCCAAGGAGGATACCTCAGTAGAGATGATACGGCAATGGTCCACAGAGTGGGGTACACTGATGAGGGTTCCTCACTAGAGATGATACGGTAGTGGTCCGCAGGGCGAGGTACACCGATGAGGATTCCTCACTAGAGATGATAGAGTAGTGGTCTGCAGACGGAGTATTCACAGTAGCGATGGTTCCAGGTGAAGCCCCGGGGAACACGGCAGGCAGCAGTCCAAAGCGTAAGGCCCTCAAAAGGAGCGGATAGCCAGAGACGAGGAAGGTCCCCTGAGGAGCGGGTACACGGGACGTCTCATGCCAAAGAAGCAGGAGCTGGAACAGAAGTCCATAGTGAGCGAAGAGGATTCAGCAATGAGGGAACTCGTTGCCAAGTCATAGGCAGACAGGACCAGCTGGCTTAAGAGTCCGTGAAGATTGACGTCATCCGGGGGGGACACCCCCGAGGTTCCCGTCATGATGTGCTTAAGACTGGCCTGAGAGTACGCGCACCTAAGGGACTCCGAGGGCAAGAAGGCGGTCGGCAGTGTCTACGCCGATCAGGGAGGCCCGGGAACTGGAGCGAGCAGGCTGGTGATAGCTGGTGGAGACGGCCAATTCACCCAACGAAGTCAAAGCAGGGAAGCAAGAGGTGAGCAACAGCGGTTGCAGCCGTCTGCGACCGACAGGCATAACATATACTTAGCAAAATCACCAAGCAGTTTCAGTTGCACTAAATGATCAGTTACTAAAACTGCAGACCTCCCTTGATGAAGTACATGATAAATTGGAAAGCAGTCAAGTAAGCCTGATGGCGCTTGATGCTAAAGTAGAATGTCATGAAGAACAGCTCAACAATGTAAATGCCGACTATGCTCAACTGCATCAGAAAATTCAAAAGCTGGAAATCAAGTTAGATGAATTAGAGAATTGAAGTAGATGAAACAATTTAAGGGAGTTAGGCTTTACCAGAGCAGTTGCAGAGACGAATTCCTCCATTGGTTTGAGAAATGGCTGCCAGAAGTCTTGGAGATATCTAAAGCTGGGCGCAACATTATAGTGGAATGTGCCCATCGCTTAGGGGTGCATGAGGGGACATCAAGGAGGCCTAGGCAAGCGATTGCCAAATATCTAAATTATCTGGATAAATCTAAGATTTTGGAGACTTACCAAAAGAAAAGGGTATTGGTTTTTGAAGGCAATAAAATTTTACTTTTTCTGGATTAGTAGGCAAGAGTCCTCAAGGCCCACAGGGAGATAACGCCATGATGTACCCAACTTTTCAATAAAGGTATAAAGTTTGCTCTGCAATACGCAGCCACCTGCAGGTGTTCCAACAGGGGACTACCTATGTTTTTTCTTCTACAGAAGATATTAGAAAATTTGTGGAGGAGATCTGACTTGATGTTTCCAGAGTGCAACACGGTTTGGATAATGTTGCTAATTTTCACTTAATTGGGTGTTTCTGCTTGCATTGACTGGGAAAGAATGTGTTACTCACATGGACCCTTAGGCTGAGATGAGATTGGTGCAACCTCCGAAGAAGAACCCCGAAGGTCCTCATCATCAGCAGGCAGCACTGATTGAAAGCAAGATGTGAGGCGATTCGAGGTCTGGGCAGACAGCAAGCAAGAGAGATGATGAACAGTCCAAGTCAGGGCAGGCAGCGAACAACAAGACGTGAGGCGATCCGTTGTCTGGGCAGGCAGCAAGCAAGAGAGCAAAGATGAATGACCCAAGTCAGGGCAGGTGGCTAACAGCAAGACGTGAGACGAAGGGTGAACCAGGTCAAGCCAGAAGACAATCCAGGAGCACGCTTCATGACAGGGCACAAGGAAACCTGTTGCTGAGTAGTCTAGTGAAAGACAGAGCTGCCCTTAAATAGGGGCAGTTCTGTGATGTTATTCAGAGGCGCCACCGATTTTTCCTGCCGCTGGCCCTTTAAACACAAGACTGCTGCACACATGCACATGGCGTCCCCAGTGCAGCGTGGCAGCATTCCTGGGGGTTGGCCACGTCTTCAGGGAAGCAACATCAGCAGCGCAGGGTGAGGGCGGCCAGAAGTGGGACACAAATGCAGCTGGCCAGGCGTATCAGAATGGTCTTTGTTCAGATGGGGAAACCTGAAATTTTATCTGCGCACACAGATTATGTTTTGATTGGGCCTGATGAGGCTTAAGTTGACTGACCTTTCCTTTTTTGTGCTGCTTTTTTTTTTTTTTTTGTGTCACATTTTTTAATTTATCATGACAGAAGTCCTGTTTCTGCGAATGTATGCATAGTCCTTCATACTAGTGGCAAAAGCTGATTTGATTGACTGAGGGTTTCTCTGTTGATTTGGACAGAGGGATTTTGTTTTGCAGGGGAAAACTGAAGTTACACGTATGCACACAGACTATGTTTGGGTTAGTTCAGATGAGACATAAGTTGGTTTTCCTTTTCTGCTCTGCTTTTTTTAACATTACCTTTTGAATTATTGTGACAAGATATCCCATTTCTGTGAGTGTGTGCACAGCCATCATTTATATTAGCACCAAGAATTAAAAGAAGATGAGCAAGGTAGACTAGACTTTGAATATACAACTTGTTTGTTGCGCCATGAGGTGGACTCTTGGCCTAGTGGTCGGACCCAGAGAGCACCTGCCACCAGGAGGCAGAGCACAAGAGGAGACAGAGGCTAGCTGGAGCTTCACCACTAGCAACCCGGGGTTCCCTCAGGTTGAGCTCTTGGTTACCCGGGCCGCCTGGTCTTAGGTGGGCTTCGCAGGATCTCCTAGATAAAAAGTTCAGAGGTGTGCCCACCACGATCAAGGGCACGCGGTCAATATTCAGGCCAGAAGTCCAGGATGCCTGAGAAGGCCAAAATAGAGTCTCTGAATGCAATGCAAGGATCAAGGCCAGAGTCAAGGAAGCGTGGTCAGCCAGTGAAAGGGTCAGAGCCAGTAATCAGTCCGTGGATAGGCAAAGCAGGGGTCAAATACCAGGAGTCAGTCCGTGGGTAGTCAGCCAAAGCGAAGGGCAGGTTCCAGGAGACAGTCAGATGTGGTCGAGTTCAGGCAGAGGTCAGTTCCAGGTAGCGTACAGACATGGTTGTAGAACAGGCAGAAGGTCAGAGGCAGGCAGCGGTCAACGCAGTCAAGAACAGGCCGAGGTCAGTACCGAGAAGACAGTCCGAGAGGTACTACCTGGGAAGATGAGGAGGCAGAAAGACGCTGGAACAGGACTGAAACAATGCTGGAACGAGACTGGAAGACAGACTGGAACGCATAGGCAAACTAGAAATCATGATGTGATCGACCCGATTGCCAAGGCAAGGAAGTGACGGTGGGAACTTCCTTATATGCTGAGACTAATCAGGGCACACTGCGGAGCTGGGATCCGCCCCTGGCCCTTTAAGAGGTCGGGCAGTCCGTGCGTGCACCTAGGGGCGGGGCCGACGCTGAGGAGGACGCCAAGCCCCGCCGTGAGGCCTGGCTGGAAGGAGAAGGCCCGGCGACCGCCGCTGTGGGAGACCGAGACCTAGCTGGATTCGCAGCTGCTGCTGGGGAGGCCGACTCGGGATCCGCAGAGGTCTTAGCGAGGTGAGCAGGCCTGGGTGCGGGCCGAGCATGGACAGGACACTCAACATCGTTCCTTTGGACTTGCGGCAGTTTGGATATCACATGAGTATCCACTTTGCAGATGCTTTTTTTTTTCCAGAGCTCGGGGACTATTGAGGTACCTCATGATCTTCAACCTCAATTGGAGAATTCCACAGAAGAATGACAAGGTCTGGGCTGTTATGGATCCATGAGAAGAGGAGAAAAATAGAGGAAAATGTGCTTTTTGTTTGCTTTATTGTTTTGGGGTTTTTTTTGACTTGTTTCTCTCTTTATTTGCCTTTGTTTCTTTCTGAGTGTGAGAGTGGGGATAAATAGGTGTGTTTGGTTGGGGTATGTATGTGTGTGGATGAATATATTCCTTGGGTTGATAGCCTCGGGGATGATGGGGAACAGTGTTGTTTGCAGAGCTAGAGGTGAGGGAAGTCTGGGCTGTTGGAATTTTCCCATTCTTATTTCTTCTAAATGGGAGCAATTTTTTCCCCCATATTGGGATCATGGCTAATCTCACTTTTGGCACTTTAAGCATTGCCAGGCTGCATTCTCCTGTAAAGAGGAAGAAAATGTTGATTTCTTTGCAAAAGCAGGGGATCAATGTGGCTTTTTTTGCAAGAGACAAACCTAGATGATTTGGAGCATCAGAAAATAAACAGGGAGTGGGTCAGTCACTGTTTTAATGACTCTTTCACAACCCACTAATGAGGTATAGTGATTCTTATTGCCAAGGGTCTCGAGTTCCACCAAGAGATGGTGATCACTGATCCAAATGCTAGATTTGTGATTGTAAGAGGTTCCTTACAGGGGTTAAAGGTGGATTTGGCTAACATTTATGTCCCTAATACTTATTCGCATTCTTTCTTTTCCCAGCTAGTAGCTAAATTAGCAATGTGGGAGGGATATTCACTTATATTGGATGGAGACTTTAATATCACAGATAATCTGGTAGTGGATTGTAAACCTCCCCAATTGGGGGGAAAAAATCAGGAAGATTTGGGAGTAGGCTTTTTATGCAAGGATTTGCAATTGACTGATTCTTGGTGGTTATTACATTTCGAGGTGTTGCAAGCACGGAGGTGCAGTCGCTTGCTCAAGAGGGATTGTGAGCCCTTGGGCCACGGCACGTTTCAGGGAGGAGCCCCAAGACACACACCATGGGAGGTGAGAGTGTTCAGGTACGGGCTGGAGCAGGAACAAGGCTGGACCAGGGGCAGGACATGGAACATCAGGAACTGGAATAAGGCGGGCTCAGACCTCCACTGGACCTGCATGCACCGGTGGGACCCAGCAACGCAATACTGGTCTCAAGAGTAGCCCTCCTGCCACTCGGTAGCCCTTCTGGACCCGCTGCTTGGGAACGAGTGCATGAGGCCAGACAGAGGCTGAGGGAAGGAACAAGACAAGACATGGAACTCAGGACTTGGAAGACTCGGACGAGGACTCGAGGAGCTTGGAAGAGTCGGACAAGGTTTCAGGATACTTGGAAGGCTCAGGCGAGGATTCAGGCACTAGTATAGGGTGAGTATTGCACCGCAACGCGCCCTACACAGCCGAAAGCGAAGCAGACTCCAGGCGAGAAAGTGAAGACTTGGAACTGGAAACGTCGAAGATTCAGGAGAGGCCTACACCGAGGCACGCCCTACACAGCTGCCTGTGGCTGGTCGCAGACCATGCTGAAGCGGAGCAGGTTTTGGCTTGAGTCTAGGGCATGGACGAAAGCAGGAACAAGATACTCCAAGAACCAGGAGCGGGATTCAAGACTCGGAACTCAGATTTAGGAACAGACCTCGGCATTAAAAACAAGGGCCTTCCGGAGACTTGCGCTGCAGACGTGAAGACAGGCCTTGTGCCACGAAGCACCCTACACAGCCCCATGGGCTGGTCACGGACCACAACGGTGGCACGCCAGGAAAGGTGGACAAGCAGGAAACCTAGAAGCAGGACAAAGAGCCGGAGACAGGAACATCAGGACCAGGACTGGAACACGTAACATCAGGAGCTTCAGGAATGTCAGGAACATGGAACATCAGAAACATCAGGAACAGGCGACGAAGGAGCTCCGACGAGGAACAAGACCAGGAACATCAGACGAAGAAGACCAGGAACATCTAACGAAGAGCCATCTAGACAAGAGAAGATCAGAGGACCTTGACCGTAAGGAGAACACAGACAACTGTGAAGTCTGATTCGAAGACCCCGAGGAGAAAGTTAAATGGAGAGAGTATATAGAGTTTAATACCTCTCCAGACATTGATGCTAATGTTTTCTGAGGGGCAGCTAAAGCAATATTGAGGGCTCATAAATTGGCCTACCAATCTACTAAGAAGAAGGAAAGAGATAAAAAAAAAGTTGTGTCTTGTCAGGAAGTTGCAAGACTTTAAAAGGTTTCATGTGCAGGAGATGACAGTCTGCCAGAGATGAGTTGTTGAATCTGCGGAGAGAGCTGAATTCCCTTTTAATGGTAAAAACACACAAAATACTAATGTATTAGAAATATAAATTCTATTAATGGGGGAATAAGTCAGGTAAACGTTTGGCCAGGCTTGTGAAATCTGACTTTGTTCCCAGGGCATGTGCCAGAGTATACGTAAAATTCGCAAGAGTATATACAAACTGCAGATATTCAACGTATTCTCACAGTATTATAAGAAATTATATGCGGCAGGGCCCAGGGCTGACCATGTGCATCTGATTTTTTTTGAGGGCTTAGTCTTACCAAAATTGGAGACAATAACGAGAGACTATTTGGAGGAGCCCATTCAGGAAGGGGAGATATCCTGGGTAATATCTCCTAAAACTATCCTGGGTAATATCTCCTAAAACTAGCAAAATCCCAGGGCCAGGTGGTTTAGGACCTAAATTCTATAAGATTCTGGGGACCTCACATTAAAGGCATTAAAAGACATTTTTCATGCAGCAAGGGATTAGGGTGCCTTTAAAATGGGCCATAACCTAGCCACGGTGATCTTATTGCCCAAGCCTGGCAAGGATCCTAGCTAACCCTAAGCATATAGGGCAATTTCCTTGCTGAATCAGGATCTCAAAATTTTGGCAGCTGTTTTGGCAGAGCGCGTAAATATTCTAACCAGGGGCTGGTATACCATGATCAATCAGGATTTATTAAAGGAAGGTTATCTAATAATGTATCGAAGGTATTGCTGGCTATTATAAGACCTAGTGGGCAGATAAAAAAGGAATATTGGTAACCTTGGATGCAAAAAAGGCTTTTGATTTTGTGGAATGGCCTTATCTAATGTGGGTTTTGAAATAATTTAGCATTGGGGAAGGCTTTATCAAATGGGTATTATTGCTGTACAGTGCACCTGTTAGGATTTTGGGCGGTAGCCAGGTGAGGTGAACACCACCTTCAAGAGTGGCACAGGACAGGACTAGAGCAAGTGCAGGTGGTCCGGTGAGGCTAGGTAGAGTCTCTGAAGCAAGGTGCAGTGTGGGTGGTCCGGTGAGGCTGGACAGTCTCCGGAGCAAGGTGCAGGCTGGGCCGAGTCTCTGGAGTGAGGTGCATGGAGGTAAGGGTGAACTTTAGGAACATTGGAACAGAGTGTGGGTATGCGTGGAAGTGGGAGTGGGTAAACATGGAGCTAGAGCACTGGATCTGAGTGCAAGTATGGGTGTAATCAGAACATAGACTGCATTTACGTGTGGTACTGGATGCGGATAAGGGTGAATCTGCCTGGAGGAGGGGAACTGGAACAAGGAAGACCGACAATGACAAGACAGGACAAACCAGGACAAGAGCTACACTGAGCATGAAACTCAGAATGCCTGAAGGCAGCACGGCAAGAGAAGCCCCAAAGGAAAGCAGGGGCAAACAGAACGTTAGCTCCAAGGGAGAGAGCAAAAAGATTCAGGATGGGTAAGGGGACAAAAAGGCTAGGATAGGCCACAAGGCAAACAGGTAACCTGAGGGGCCAGAGGCCACAGAGAGAGCAAAGGCAAGCAGGGAACCAGAAGGCCTGCAGGCCACAGAGCAAGGCAAGCAAGGAACCAGAAGGCCAGCAGGCACACAAAGCAAGGCAAGGAACAAATGGCTAGAACAAGGAGCCCAAAGGAAATTGATGCTATGTGGGATTAAATACTGGAGTCTGGGTATAGGACAGGCAGGCAAGGAAGGCTGGGCCAGCCAGGGGAAGAGTACTCATGGAGGACCTCTGGTGGTGAGAAGGCTGCACAGCAGCCATAATCTTAAAAGTGCCCCCTCACTCCCCATCCCCGTTCAAGACCTCTTCCTCCTGAGTCCCATCTCTTCAGGGGATACTGGCTGAAGGAGGATGCTGTGGGTTGGTGTGGATTTCTTTAGTTAAGCATACTTGCTGAAAGCAGGTGCCTCCTGCAGGCTGAGGTTGCCTTGGCTACTCCTGGGGCTGCGAGGCAGGATCAAGCCCCTCCTGGGGTTTTGTGGCTGGCATTGAACAGGTACCCCTTTCAGAATAGAAAGGTTGAAAGCAGAAGCTTGCTGTTGGTAGGCCTAGCAGAGTGCAGGCGCCTCCTGCTGGTTGTGAGGACTGTGTGCAAGCTTCTCCTGCTGGGGCAATAGATAGAGTGCAGGGACCTGTTGCTGAGAGAACTGGCTGGGTGCAGGCATCCATCTCCTGCTAGTTGTGTGGCTTTATGGAGACATCTCCTGCTGGAGGAACTGGCTGGATGCAGGGACCTGCTATTGAAAGAATTAACTGAGTGCAGGCATCTCCTGCGGGTCATGGTAGCAGGGTGCAGGCATCCCCTGCCGGATGAGTTGGGGGAGAAGGAATGTTTCTTCTACACTGGGAGCTCTTTACTAGCTTGGTAGCATCTGTAACAAAGCTGGAGGTCTTTATTGTGGAGAGAGAGCAAAGTGTCTTTCAGTAAGCTCAGGTTGGCTAGAACAGCAGAGATGGAAGCTTTCTGCTGTAAAACATCTGGACAGAGCTGCCCCTTTAAGGAAGATTTGGCAGACATCACAAGGGTTTTTCCCTTAGACTCAGGCTGCATCTGAGGTCTGAAATCAACGGGAGACCCACCAGAAAATGAAGAGGCAATGATATCTGGATCTGGAGTCAGTGCAGCGGAGCTGAAGTCAGTCTCAAAGCCTTGCTGATTCTGAAGGAAGGTAAAGCAAACAGGTTTTAAAATCGAACATGCAATTTTCTCACAAACCTAGATAGATTTCCCCCTGGATGGGTTGTCCAATTGGGAGAGAAATGAGCTGTAAGTCCATTCGCATTAGCTGCTTGCTCCAAAACACCTGGGGGCCGATGCAAAAAAGCGCTGAAAGCGGGCATTAAGTGTTCAGCGCCTGCTTTCCTAACTCGCCCCCAGGCACCTCCCCTGGGGGCGCCATGCAATATTTAACTTAGGAGTCGCGCTGTCAAAGAGGCACTAGGGTTGATTGTACCCCCCTAGCAAATCCTTGACAGCGGGCGCCTGGGAGAAGTCGGCTGTCTGTGGTTATCCACGGGTTAAGAAAACGGACGCTGAATTTATCGGAGTCCATTTTCCTAATTGGCACACAGCCACGGGTTCAGAAAATGGACGCTGGTTAACTGATCATCTGTTTCCCGAACCTGACCGCCAACACTTTAAAAAAAAATGTTGTTGTTTTTTTAAATCTTTGGTTCCTCCAACTTAATATCTGCTTTTCTGTACAACCTTTTGGAGGTGCTCTGAAATTAATGCCTGATCTGGGCAGACATTAATTTCTGAGTGCAGAAATGTACATATTGGACGCACATTTTTGTTTTTGTATTTGGGGTGACTAATAGCCTCATCAATATTCATTTGCATGTGATGAGCGCTATTAGTTTCGTGGTGTGTTGGACGCGCATTGTGGAGGTGCTAATCCCCTTTTAGCATAAGGGGCTGTGGACGTGCCTACACAACCCACGTCCAACTGTGGGTTATAAAGTGCACTCGTCTGAGTGCACTGTATTGCATCGGCC
The DNA here is from genome assembly GCF_901001135.1 of Rhinatrema bivittatum. NCBI lineage: Eukaryota > Metazoa > Chordata > Amphibia > Gymnophiona > Rhinatrematidae > Rhinatrema > Rhinatrema bivittatum. Next base: position 217,936,868 of record NC_042619.1, read on the forward strand.
CCTAGATGAGGGAAAAGGCTCACAGACTGGTTTAATTAACTCCCTTGGAGATAGAATGTCTATTGACAGAGAACTGAAGTACTTAGAGCAGATTTTGCAGGTAAGTTTCCCTGAAACAACACCTGTCTTAGCCAGAAGATTTTATGGTCTTGGTAGCAGAGTGTTTATTACTTAGGCCGAGATGGTTGTTGCAAGTTTTCCTTTATGAACTTTAGGTTTTAAAATGTCAGTTCCAGAGGTAATCGGGGTTTTATTCCTTGGGTCTGGTACAGTCTTATTCTGAACATTAGTGACGTCCTTACCTCTAAAATCTGATTTGACTGAAACATGAGTAGCATTTTCTTTCATTACGTAGGCTACTATACTCTGCATGCTTGGGCTGGAAGCTTTGGGAGCAGTATGTAACCATGTAGAATTAGTTTTTCCTTCCTCCAAACAAGGTACTGTCATTATAAAAGTGCTCTAGTTCTTGCAGAGACTGGCTTAATAACTCCACGTATGGAGCAGGCACTCTCTGGGAGTATGAGGCCGGAAATGCATTGGCACTTCCTCCAACCAGGACAAGGTGTTGAACAATTTAAGCATTCCTGATACATGAAAGCATTCTTTTGTCCACACTCCATGCAAACCCAAGATTCTTGCTTTGGATATTGGCAAGCTACACATTGCAGGTAATGTGGATAGTTCAAGGTCTGGCAAGTTTTACAAGTAACATACTGTTTTTGTAGCAGAGGGATTATTCTTAACAGAATTAAGGGTAGACTCACCAGGCTGAAGCAATGTCCTGTCCCTGCAACTGGAGGTAGATGGCTTCGGCATACTGTTAGGGTCTTGGGCGGTAGCCAGGTGAGGTGAACACCATCTCCAAGAGTGGCACAGAACAGAAGGACTAGAGCAAGTGCGGGTGGTCTGGTGAGGCTGGGTAGGGTCTCTAAAGCAAGGTGTAGGCTGAGCTGAGTTTCTGAAGCGAGATGCCATGCAGGTGGTCCGGTGAGGCTGGGTAGTCTCTCTGGAGCAAGGTGCAGGATGGGCTGAGCCTCTGGAGCAAAGTGCAGGCTGGCCTGAGTCTCTGAAGCGAGGTGCAGGGAGGTAAGTATGAACTTCAGGAACACTGGAACAGAATGTGCTTATGCGTGGAGTGCAGGTAAACGTGGAGCTAGCACACTGGATCTAGGTGCAGGTATGGGTGTAATCTGGATCTAGGTGCAGGTATGGGTGTAATCAGAACACAGACTGCAGGTAAGCATGGTACTAGATGTGGGTAAGCATGGTACTGGAGAAGGGGAACTGGAACAAGAAATACCAACAATGACAAGACAGAACACACCAGGACAAGGGCTCCACTGAACATGAAACACAGAATGCCCAACGGCATCAAGGCAAGAGAAGTCCCAAGGGAAAGTAGGGGCAAGCAGACAGAGCATTAGCTCCAAGGGAGAGACCAAGAAGATTCAGGATGGGTAAGGGGACAAGAAGGCTAGGATAGGCCACAAGGCAAGGAAGGAACTAGAGGTCACTGTTGCGACTGTCACTGCTCGACGTCCTCACTCCGCCCTCTTTACCTCTGTGGCGACTCCCTCCGGGTCTGATGGACGGCTGGCTGCCGCAGCGTCTCCATGTTGTCTCCCGCCGGCGTCCCCAGACCGGCTCGACATTGCAGATCTGCCATGTTGCCTGAAGACCTAGGGCGCGCACTCTGATTGAAATACCAGTAAGAGCGCGAACCTCAGGGGCGTCTCCCTGAGATGACGTCATCCGCTTCCAATATTTAAAGGTCTCTATTTTCACTATCGAGCTGAGTTAGCAAGGGGTTGGGTATGGGAATGTGTCTCGCTACCTACGGACTACTCCCCCCAAGCTACTCTGCATCCTCGGACTTACCAGAGGTATCTGCTCCTCGGGGGCCTCGCTCTTTTCTTTACTTTCAGATTGCAGATAGGAACCGGTACTCGCTCCTCGAGGGCCCATGTTCCTGGACACTCTGAAGATTCTCTACTGCTTGGAAGCTATCACTGCTACAAACAATTGTGAGTTACCATCGCTCTCTCAGAGCTTTCCCTGGAACCAGGTACTCGCTCCTCGAGGGCCTAAACCTTTCCAGCACCTGAGCTTCCTTGAGACCTTATGTGAGTTTTGTCATCTAGTTCTGTTCATGAACTCTGCCTACTCACTTTCTACAGTTTCTCAACAGCTCAGCCATCCTGGATCGCTGTTCCAGTACCTGAGGGACTACAGCCCTGTCGGGCATATCAGCTCACTACTGCCACCTCTGGTGGTTTCAAAAACCTGTTTAATAAAAGAACTGTGTGTCTGTCTCCATACTCAAGCCTAGCCGGTGGTCCCTCTCGGGACATCCTCCCGGGGGCGTGGTCATCTGCCACCAGCCCAGGGATTCACCCACAATTAAATCAGATTGCTGACTCCTCCTTCTTTAGGAGCCTATAAGAACAGATTGCAACTCCGCAGTCTAACTAACAGCAGATTTATTACAGATTGCTAACTCCTAGCTCTAACACAGAGCTTCCTAACAGATTTATTACAGATTGCTAACTCCAGTGTATCCGGCTTATAAATATGGGATGCTGTTAACTCAAGTGGATCCGGCTTAATGGGATGCTGTTAACTCCAGTGGATCCGGCTTAAACTATGGGGCATTGTTAACTTCATGGATCTCTCTGCCTTGCAGGCCTGGCCTGAGGTCGAGGGCAGACGGAGGCTTTGACACGAAGACAAGACACCAAGGTTGATGCGACAGCATCACAGACGAGGGTTAAAGCGAAGACATGACACCAGGGCTGATGGAACGGCATCAGAGATGAGGAACTTGACGAAGTCCAGACGAGACGAGAAGCTGGGAAGAAAGACATTGGCACTGTCTCTCAGGGCACCCTACATAGCTCACCTTCACGGGCGGACCCAATGGGCTGGTCACGGACCACCCTGTCCCCCTGCGTGCCCTACACAGCCCTAGGAGGCTGGTCACGGACCACGCTGAGAACGGGAGAAGCGCAGGGAAGAATCCAGTCGAAGTGGAACTCCAACGATGAAGCCCGGTATAGCCTTGCAGCTATACCGGGCCTGGCCCAATACATCTCAGAGCATCAAGAAACTTTGGAGAAACTTACTGCAGCATTTCATCAGCTACACACACAGAAGATACAAGGCACAGCTTCTAACAAAGAAGGTCAGCTACAGGAGGTAACTTTAAAGACTGCTGTACCACTGGAGGCTCCTATCCGCTTTTCCGGAGAAATCCAGAAGACCCGGGGCTTTCTGAACCAGTGCTGCATGCACTTCACCTTACTGCCAACTTTATTTCTCACGGCTCTTTCAAAGACCACCTACATCCTGTCATACTTGGATGGAAGAGCCCTGTCGTGGGCATCTACATTGTGGGAACACAAGGACCCTATTTTGCAGGACATAGAAGGATTTATGGACTTGTTTAAATCCGTCTTTGATGACCCTGCTCGTAATTCTGTTGCCAGTTTTGCTTTGCTGGACTTGAAGCAAGGCAACAGATCACTGGCTGAATTCGCCATAGAATTCAAGACTCTTGCAGCTGAACTTCGCTGGGACCCCAAATGTCTCAAGACTCTCTTCTGCAGAGGCCTAGATACTTGTTTAAAAGACAAGCTGGCCGCTCGCCAGACACCTGATTCGTTGGACGAATTAATAGCCTTGGCCACTTGGATTGATCACTGGCTCCGAGACAAAGTGAAGGAACTCCGGCCTAAGGTGTTACTTGGGTTGAAACAGGCTAGTACTACCACTGCACCTCGGATGGTTCCAGTAACTTCTGCTGCTGATAAAGATGAACCAATGCAACTTGGTCATGGACACTTGACCTCCAAGGAGAGAAGATTTCGGAAGAAACGCAGCCTGTGCATGTACTGTGGTCAGTCCGGCCATGATGTCTCTACATGCCCCATTCGTCCGGGAAACGGACGGGCCTAAGTCCCGTTGGAGGACTGTTCTTGGGCCATATTGCATTTTCTCCTCTGCTCTGTCTTCCAGTCTCCGTGATCTGCAAACTGGCTATGGTTCAGACTCCTGTCCTGATGGACTCAGGGGCAGGAGGCAACCTTATTCTCAGACATCTAGTGGAAGACCTGAGGAGTCCCTTCGTCAAATTAGAAGATCCATTATTGCATCACAACTTGAAGTGGGCTTTGGACGTTCTTTTACATCGCCACTTCTCCTGAAGATCTCAGTGACGTCCACGGCAGTTCAACTCTTGGCTGCTGATATTCATAGCGCCTTCTACGTTCACCTTGGCTCAAAGGTGTTCAACATCTATCCGCATTCACGGTTTATAAACTTAGAGATATCTGTCACGTTCCATCCATTCGGAGCATGTGTCTGATGAGCCACAGCACATAATTGATCCGAAGAAGATATCTCTTGTTATGAACCCTCCTGTAGCAATGCTACGGGTGGCTCCTTACCTCTTCCTGGAGGCTGCTCCGAAGCTGGGGTCTCACCTACGAACTATCCAGGATTTGCTCCAGGGCCTGGGAGGCCTCAATGTTCTTGGGGCCTGCCTGAGGCTGCTTGTGTTTGCATGGACTTCCTGGTTTGAGCCACGCCTTTCTCCCTAGGGGCCGGCTCGCAGCACTCCTCCGTAGTTATAGGGCCAACTAGGTGTGGGCCATCCAAACTCCTCCCAGGGAGTCGCCGGTCTGCAGCCCTATAAAAGAACTTCAACTTCCAGTCAGCCTTGCCTTGCATCGGAGTTACTTCACTCTGGAGGCTCCTGCCGGCCAGAGCTCCGTCAGGTCTTTAATCTTCTCCATGGAGTTCCTTGTCTCGTCTGTTCCTCGTTGTGCCATGTCTTTGTGCCTGAGGTCCTCGTCCAGGTGTCCTGGTGTCTCGTCTTGATCTTCTGTTTCCTGATGTTCCTAATTCCTTGATGTCCTGCTCCTGTGTCTTCAGCGCTCCTGAGCCTTTTGGTCCTGTCAGGCCGTTGCTCTCTTGGATGACGTCTTCCCCGAGCGTGGAGTTGCCTACAGGTGGAATTCGTTCCTGTGCTTCTGAGCCGTCATGTCCTGCCAGCCTTTGTTGTACTTCGGGCGACATCTGGCTTCATCGTTGGAGTTCCACTTCGACTGGATTCTTCCCTGCGCTTCTCCCGTTCTCAGCGTGGTCCGTGACCAGCCTCCTAGGGCTGTGTAGGGCACGCAGTGGGACAGGGTGGTCCGTGACCAGCCCATTGGGTCCGCCCGTGAAGGTGGGCTATGTAGGGTGCCCTGAGAGACAGTGCCAATGTCTTTCTTCCCAGCTTCTCGTCTCGTCTGGACTTCGTCAAGTTCCTCATCTCTGATGCCGTTCCATCAGCCCTGGTGTCATGTCTTCGCTTTAACCCTCGTCTGTGATGCTGTCGCATCAACCTTGGTGTCTTGTCTTCGTGTCAAGGCCTCCGTCTGCCCTCGACCTCAGGCCAGGCCTGCTGCTCCATGGAGATCCAAGTGGCAGGTCCGAAAGGGCTTGGAATGGTCATTGGACCATTCACATTCCAACATCATCCTGTTGTTGGCCTTGGGAGTTTGCAGGCCTGGCAGAGGGTAAGACCGTCAACCATGCTGGAACTCGCCGTCAACCCTCGGTTCGGTCCTGGATCCGTCTGGGGTCGGGCTGAGGCCCAAGGGCACACTAAACACCCGTATGTAACATCTCTGCAACCAGCAAGTCTGTTTCCACTGGTATGCCACCATCTTTAGAAGTGGATCTTGGACGTACCACAACATCGCTACTTCCTCTGAAGCCTCAGTGATGTCCATAGCAGCTACTTATTACTGCTGAATTCTACTTCATCTTTCATCCAGCAACTACTACTGGAGAGTCATCTTTTGAAGTGGGTCTTGGACGTACCCTAACATCACCACTTCCACTGAAACCTTCAGTGACGTCCACAGCAGCTCAATCCATTGCTGCTGATATCATCAATAACACTCTGCAAGATTCTTTCAAATCTCAAAATCCACCTGTCATCAATGCAGAAGACGACTTAGAAATTAAGATCAAAGAGATTCTGGATGTTCGTAACAGAGGCAAGACTTTTGAATACCTTCTGATTTGGGAAGGCTTCGGCCCCGATTTAATCTCTTGGGAGCCTCAGACCTATATCTTGGACAAAGAGATGTTTCATCAGTTCCACCTCGCGCATCCTTCCAAACCTAAGCTTTGTACCCGAAGAGGAGATCGCCCTTTGAAGGGGGGTACTGTTGCGACCATTGCTGTTCGATGTCCTCATCCGCCCTCTAAAGCTCTGTGGCGACTCGCTCTGGGTCTGATGGACGGCTGGCTGCCGCGGCGCCTCCATGCCGTCTCCCTCCGGCGTCCCTGGACCGACTCAATGTTGCAGATCCACCATGTTGCCTGAAGACCTAGGGCGCGCGCGCTCTGATTGAAATACCAGCAAGAGCACGAACCTCAAGGGAGTTCCCCTGAGATGACGTCATCCGCTTCCAATATTTAAAGGTCTCTATTTTTACTATCGAGCTGAGTTAGCAAGGGGTTGGGTATGGGAATGTGTCTCGCTACCTACGGACTACTCCCCCCAAGCTACTCTGCCTCCTCGGACTTACCAGAGGTACCCGCTCCTAGGGGGCCTCGCTCTTTTCTTTACTTTCAGATTACAGATAGGAACCGGTACTCGCTCCTCGAGGGCTCATGTTCCTGGACACTCTGAAGATTCTCTACTGCTTGGAAGCTATCACTGCTACCAACAATTGTGAGTTACCATTGCTCTCTCGGAGCTTTCCCTGAAACCAGGTACTCGCTTCTCGAAGGCCTAAACCTTTCCAGCACCTGAGCTTCCTTGAGACCTTATGTGAGTTTTGTCATCTAGTTCTGTTCATGAACTCTGCCTACTCTGCCTACTCACTTTCTAGTTTCTCAACAGCTCAGCCATCCTGGATTGCTGTTCTAGTACCTGAGGGACTACAGCCCTGCCGGGCATATCAGCTCACTACTGCCACCTCTGGTGGTTTCAAAAACCTGTTTAATAAAAGAACTAATATGTGTCTGTCTCCATACTCAAGCCTAGCCGGTGGTCCCTCTCGGGACATCCTCGCGGGGGCGTGGTCATCTGCCACCGGCCCAGGGATCCACCCACAACTATATCAGATTGCTGACTCCTCCTTCTTTAGGAGCCTATAAGAACAGATTGCAACTCCACAGTCTAACTAACCGCAGATTTATTACAGATTGCTAACTCCTAGCTCTAACACAAAGCTTCCTAACAGATTTATTACAGCCACAGAGCAAGGCAAATGGAGCCAGAAGGCGTGAAGACCACAGAGCGAGGCAAGCAGGGAACCAGAAGGCCCATAGGCCACAGAACAAGGTAAGCAGGGAACCAGAAGGCACACAAAGCAAGGCAGGGAGCCCAAAGGAACTTGATGCTGAAGCACAGAGGCATGGTCTAGGCAGGTTTAAATACTGGAGTCTGGGTATAGGATAGGCAGGCAAGGAAGGCTGGGCCAGCCAGGGGAGAGTACTCGTAGAGGACCTCTGGTGGAGAGGAGGCTGCACAGCAGCCAGAATCATAACAGCACCAATGCTCAATTGTTAATGGGATTTATTGGAGCCTTTTGCCCTTTACAGAGATAGGAGACAGGCAGGGTTGGCTCGACCATTAGGCGACCACCTAGTCCATCATCAGTGGGTAGGGTACACGAGGGCAGCATTTTCAAAATGTGAAAGAAGAGGCAATAGGAGAGGGAGAGAGAACACACTGTAAGAGGGTGACCATAACTCTATACCACTAGCAGAGGGGCACATTCAACTCATGGTGGGTTGGGGGGGGGAGGGGGCATTACATTGGTCTGCCTAGGGCACTAAAGACCCTTGCACTGGCCCTTGTTTGTATTATTCTTGGAACATCTGGCTATCAAGCTTCATGCTTTACAGTCTTTTGAGGGCATTCTTGTTCAGCAAGCTGGAATGCGGTTGGGATTATTTGCAGATGACATGTTGCTGTTCCTGGACAATCCCAAGGCTTTTTGAAGGATATTATCTTGGCTTTTGAAAACTTTAGTGCCTTTGTGGGCCTAAGAATCAATTATCAACAATCTGAAGCATTTCACTCAGACAAGTCTTTCTTGATTTGTTGGAAGGGACCGTTTCCACTCTTATTGTTATAATTAGTGAGGTTTGGGTGGACCCTTGGACACTGTGGCAGCTGACCACGCCCACAGGGGGTAGTCCCGTGAGGGGCCACAGGTCATGCTCAGCTGAGGACACACAAACGCAGAGATTGATCTTTATTTAAACAATGTTGTGTAGCCACCAGAGGTGGCAGTGATGAGAAGTAGCCCGGCTGGGCTAGTATCCCTCGGGCGCTGGAACAGCAACTCCTCCAGTAGCAGTGCTGGAGTGGAAAGAACTGAGAATAATGAGTACAGTGGAATATGCACAAGCCCCAATATGGAGAACCCCAGGATAGGAAGAGCAGGCCCCCGAGGAGCGAGTACCTGATCCCTGAGAGCTGAGAGGCTTGAAGGTAATGTACTCACACAGCGATTCCACGTAGGAGATGGCACTAGGGCTGGAATGGAGGTAGGACCTCGAGGAGCGAGTACCTGGTTCCAGGGAAAGCTCTGAGGTGGAGATGGTAGTACTCACTGGTGTTGAAGATAGCGAATCCTTCCAGGCAGAAGAGAAGGTAGGAGCAGGCAGCAAGTCAGGGAACATGGGCCCTCGAGGAGCGAGTACCGGTTTCCTGATAGCGACCTGAAAAGCAAGTGAGGCCCCCGAGGAGCGGGTACCCCTTTAGCGTTAAGAGTCCAATGAAGATTGGAGAGGCAGAGTAGCTGGGTACGGAGAGCGAATCCCATCCGTAGAATTCCCCTTGCTAACTCAAAGGCTAGCAAACAGTGTAGGCTTTAAATATCCGGGCAGCATGACGTCATCACAGGGGAACGCACCTGAGGTTCGCACCAAGTAGGAAATAGGAGCGAGGGCCGCGCGGCGTGTGTGCCCTAAGGTACAGACGGAGCATGGCGGGAGGCAGCGCCCAAGCCGGTCCGTGGACGCCGGAGAGGATGGCAGACAGATGCTGCGGCAGCCAGGCGTCCATTAACAGCAAGAGGAGGAGCAAAAGGAGAGAGGTAGGAGGAGTGCAGCCGTCGGGAAGGGACGGTTGCAACACTTATGAGCTAGGGACTGGTTGCATTATTTGGGGATTCAATTGGCACACTCGTCTTCTGAGTTATATGAGGCCAATTTTGGGGTTATGCTTGAGAAAGTGAAAGACCATTTGAACAGGTGCTATTCAAGGATGACACGCTCAGCTTGGAAAAACAGAAAGGTGGGCTGGCGTTACCTGATCTGTGGATATACCATGTTTCCTGTCTTTGTTCTGTGCTGAATTGGATTTCTAGGAATAAAACATTCGATGTGGCTAATCTCATGGGAGACTGGACTTTTCTTTATGAGTCTTGTAACTTGCTGCATCTCCTGACTAGTAAACGTCGTGCGATTTCTCCCTCCAATATTCTGGTTGATGGCCCATGCGTAAAGTGTGGATGTGGTGGAGGATCTGCATTAAGCGTAGTCCTAATGTATACCCCTTTTTGACTTTTGCAGGCAATAACAATTTTTTTTTTTTTGCCAGGCTTAGATGGCGGGGTTTTAAAATTATGGAGGGATAAGTATTTGTATTGCATGGAACAATGGGTGGATCCAGATTCCCTGTTTCACTGTCTATATTCTTTTCAACAGCTGCAAGAATCACGGGATTTTGCCAAACTCACAATTTTTTGCCTATTTGCAAGGGCAAGACTATTGCTTGAAACTAAATGAGGGGGATATGAAGTTAATTTCCATGATGGATGATGAGGATAGCTTTTTTTTGACAGGACCCCCTAGATTTAATAAAGTTGCTGTTTGGTCTATGTACCTTAATTCCAGACTGCCAGCTGCATATTTACCACAGCTGGCTGGGCAATGGAGCGAGGATCTATGGGCAGAGTTGGAGGAGACAGCCTTACAGATGGCGTTCGATTCCCTATGCAAGCATATTGTTGCAGCTAACATGCGAGAAATCCAAATCAAACTATTACATAGGGTGTATCTTACGAGAGCCCTGGGTGCAGCAGTGCACTAATGGGACTTGGATTTATGCTTGAAATGCAATTCACAGCGAGGCACGTTATGTCATATGTTCACTGAATGCAGCAAGTTGCAAAGTTACCTGCGTCAAATATGTGCATTGTTAGGAGGAACTGTGAGGTGTCAGATTCCATGGAATGGGCAGTTGATTTATTTACACATTTTGGGACAAGATGTTCGGTTGGCCCGGGGGGGGGGGGGGGGGGGAGAGATTTCTTGTTGTGTCTATCTTACTAGCCAAAAAGTTGTGCTGTTATTTTGGAACAGTGATGAACTACTCTCAGTTCATTCGTGGAAGGAACTGATGACTCATATGGCGCAGATGGAACTTCTGAGGAAGAACACCCTTCGACATGCTAAACAATTATTTGGGCAAGTGGGATATTTTAAACTATGGGACTCAGTTTTAAGACATCTGCAGTAGTTCGTTGTGTTTTTTCATAAGGCTGGAATCCTTTTACTCCGGAGGCTATGGATTATGTTGTGAGTCTGGGGAATATTAGCTGATGGGTGAATGCATAAGTGTGTGTGAGTAGGGATAATGTTATGCTCAGGCTTGTGGACCCTTGGGCCGACGGGAGGATGGTATACCTTGGCGGAAGATCCGTAGGTTCTCCCGTCGGGTGGCGAGGCAGGAACCGAAGATGTGACCAGTGGACCCTCGGCACTGTAGACAGGTGTGACTGTGGAGGTGGACGAAGAGTCATGACGTCGGGGAGCAAGGTGTGGCTTCACCGCTGGAGGTCCGCGGTCCCCCCAAGAGGAGCCCGTAGGGACCCAGACCGCTGGGACTTAGGTGGACCTTTGAGAGGTCAAGAGCAAACGTACGATGCAAGGGCTGACTGGAGCTTCACCCCTGGAAGCCCGTGGTCCCCCCGGGAGGAGCCCGTAGGGACCCGGGCCGCTGGGAGTTAGGTGGGCCCTTGGAGACGATGGTCAGAAGGAAGTCCAAGGTCGAGTGCCAGAGGGTGGCCGCTTACCAGTCCGAGGTCACACACCAAGGGATCACCACTTGCCAGTCTGAAGTCAATACCAGCAATCACCGCTAGCCGATCCAAAGTCAATACCAGGAATCATCGCTAGCCGATCCGAAGTCAGGAACCAGGAAATCAAGGCAAGCTGGAACAAGGAATCAAGACGCTGAAACTCACCGAAGCAAGCAGACTCAAACAACTCTCCAAGTCAGGGAATGGTCAGAGGAAGTCTCCTTTTATACTTCCTCTGGCCCTGTGGATAGGAATCAGCTGGAGCCAATTAAAGGGACGAGGTCCCTTTAAATCTAGCGAAGAGGCGCGGCCTCGCGCCTAAGGATGGTGGCGGCCATCTTGGATCCGGGCCGTGGAGGAGAGCAGCAGCGGCCGCAAGGGAGGAGCAGGGACGGCTCCGATCCGATGGCCAGCCCGAAGGCCCATGCCGCCGCACGGGGGTGCCGAGCCCGGTGCAGGGCAGTTGGCCCCAATGCTGCCGTGAGTCTGGTCGGGAGACGAGGTAGGGGGCCGCGGCCGTCCACGGGCGCGAGACACAATAGTACCCTCCTCTTTAGGGCGCCTTCCCGGAGGCCTGGGTTTGAGCTGGATGGTCTCGGTGAAATTGCTCGAGCAATCCGCGGTCCAGGATGGTTCCCAGTTGTTTGCCAATGGTCCAGGATGGTTCCCAGTTGTTACCAATGGTTCCCAGTTGTTTTCCTCGGGACCGAACCCCTTTCACGCAAGGAGATACTCCCACTTCTTTCCATGCTTTCTTATGTCCAAGACCTCACGAACTTGAAAAGTGAGGTCATCCTCGGAGGCAATAGGTTGGGGAGTCGGAGGCGTGCTGGAGGTTCCAAGACAATACCAAGGGCTTTAAGAGGGATACATGGAACGTGTTGTGTATCTTAAGAGAAGGTGGCAGACGAAGCTGATACGAGACGGCTCCAACCTGACGAATGATGGGGAAAGGTCCAATAAAATGCGGGGCCAGTCGCATTGATGGCAGCTTCAGACGGATGAACTGAGTACTTAACCATACCTTTTGGCCTGGCCTGAACGGAGGGTAAGGCCTTCTTCGCCGATCTGCGTATCTTTTAGAGGCTTGACTGGCTTGGATCAATGCACGTCATGTGGAGATCCATAAACGGTGTAACTCATCTGCCGAAAGTTGAGCTACTGGGGACGTAACTGTGATGGGAACTGGCAGCGGTGGGCGTGGCTGCTTCCCATATACAATCTGAAACGGCGAGGACCTGGTAGCAGAGGAGGGGTGAGAGTTAAGCGTGAACTCTGCCCAGGGTAGTAGGCTGGACCAATCATCCTGTTTGTCGTTGACGTAGAGTCGGAGGAATTGTTTTAGCGTCTGGTTTGTCCTTTCTGCCAGACCATTAGACTGAGGATGGTACGCCGATGTATAGTCTAAGGTAACATCAAACCTTTGGCAGAGGGCCCTCCAAAACCTGGCAGTAAACTGAGGTCCCTATCTGACAGGATGCTTTTAGGAAGGCCATACAGCCGAAAGATATGCTGCACAAACAGTTGGGCCAGCTGGGGAGCAGACGGCAGGCCCAGGAGGGGCACGAAAAGTGCCATTTTACTGAATCGGTCTACGACCACCCATATGACTGTATTGCCACTAGATAGTGGCAGGTCGACCACGAAGTCGGTGGCCACATGAGTCCAAGTTTCTGCGGGCACTGGTAAAGGCTGGAGTAGGCCTGGGGTCGCACCATGGATCTTCTCGTGGCGGGCACATGTCTGACAGGACTCCACGTAAGCCCGGACATCCTGGTTGACTTTAGGCCACCAATAGTATCGGCGCAGGTTTTGTAAGGTCCGGGATTGTCCAGGATGGCCCGAACAACGGGAGTCGTGGGCCCAAGCTAGGACGTGTTTCCGCAGATGCTGTGGAGCCAGGGTTTTCCCAGGAGGGATGGTCGTGGTAGCAAACAGGTGGATACGGGATGGTTCTATGATGAACCACGGTTCCTCCGTACCTTCTGTGGATGCAAAGACATGGGATAGGGCGTCGGTCTTGACATTTTTCCCAGCGGATCTGTAACGAAGGACGAAGTTGAACCTAGTGAAGAATAGGACCCAACGAGCCTGCCGTGGGTTGAGTCGTTGAGCCCGCTGCAGGTACTCTAAGTTTTTGTGGTCCGTGTAGACCGTAAACTGGTGTTGTGTCCCCTCTAGCCACGGCTGCCACTCTTCCAAGGCTACCTTTATAGCCAAGAGTTCCTTATCACCTATGGCATAGTTCCGCTCGGCCGGGGAGAACTGGCGTGAGAGGAAGGCACACGGACGTAGCTTATGCTTTTCGGAGGTCTGGCTCAGAACGGTGCCTACGCCTTCTGAGGATGCGTCCACTTCGATGACAAACGGCCACTGCTGATCCGGATGCCGAAGGTACGGCTGTAACAAGAATGCCTCCTTAAGGTGACGAAATGTGGCCTCTGCCGCAGGAGGCCATTTTTTGGGGTCCGCACCCTTCCGGGTTAGGGCTGTCATCGGGGCAACGATGGTCGCATAATGCGGGATAAAAGATTGATAGTAGTTCACGAAACCCAGAAACCTCTGGAGTGCCTTTAGTCCTGATGGCTGCGGCCATTCCCGAATGGCTTTCAGCTTCTGAGGGTCCATGCGAAAGCCTTCTCTGGAAACTATGTATCCCAGGAAGGGAAGGGACTCCTGCTCAAAAAAGGCACTTTTCAAGCTTTGCGTACAATTTGTGCTCTCTAAGGCGCTGTAGTACTTGGATGATGTGCTGGCGGTGAGCGGTCAGAGTATCTGAAAATATCAGTATGTCGTCCAAGTATACGACTACGCACCGATACAAGAGGTCACGGAGTATCTCATTCATAGTGTTCTGGAACACCGCGGGGGCATTACAGAGCCCGAAAGGCATCACTAAATACTCGTAGTGTCCGTCTCGGGTATTGAAGGCCGTCTTCCACTCATTGCCCTCCTTGATATGGATCAAGGTGTAGGCTCCCCGGAGATCCAGCTTGGAGAAGATCTGTGCTCCTTGCAACCAGTCGAAGAGTTCTGAGATGAGGGGTAACGGATAACAGTCCTTGACTGTTATTGCATTCAGGCTCCTGTAGTCAATGCAAGAGCACAGACTTCCGTCCTTCTTGGCGACGAAGAAGAACCCGGCCCCTGCTGGGGACTGTGATTTCCAGATGAATCCTCTCTCCAGATTTTCCTCAATATACTCCTTCATGGCCTGTGTCTCGGCCGGAGAGAGGGCATAGATGCACCCTTGAGGAGGCTCTGCTCCTGGGAGAAGATTGATGGCACAATCGAAGGATCGATGTGGTGGCAGTATTTTGGCCTTCTGTTTCGAGAAAACATCCGCGTATGTGGCATAAGAGGCTGGCAGGCCTGGAAGGTTGGTGGAAGCTAGGGAACAGGATATGGGCACCACAGAGTGGAGGCAATTACTGTAGCAATTCGGCCCCCAACAAGCCAGCTGCAAAGTCTTCCAATCAAACTGGGGCTCGTGATCCTGGAGCCAAGGAAGACCTAGGACGATCAGATGGATGGAGTACTCCAGGACATAGAACGACATCTGTTCCTGATGCAGGGCCTCAGCCCTCAGCTGGACGGGAATCATGCTGTGTGTCACCTGTTCTGGAAGAGGCTTCCCTTGGATCGAAGAGATGACCATAGGGACAGGGAGGCGGATTTGTGGAATCTTTAAGTGTTCCACTAGGCCTTTCATTATAAAATTGCTGCTGGCGCCGGAGTCCACTAGAGCTAGCGTGTGGAAGTCCCCTTCTTTAGCAGTTAACGCCACTGGCAACGTTAGTGGAGGTGCAGGTGCAGTACGGCCCAGGAAGAGACCTCCTTCAGGTCCTAGGCTGACGTCGCCCGTATGACATAGTGAGGGCAAAGGTAGCGCCGGCGCCATTTTGAATATTGGCAATACGGCGCGAGTGCAGGAGGTCGCTCCCGGACCCCCGCTAGTCTTTTGGCAAGTCTTGTGGGGGTCAGGAGGCCCCCCCAAGCTGGCCAAAAGTCCCTGGGGGTCCAGCGGGGGTCCGGGAGCGATCTCCTGCACTCGTGACGTTGGGTGTCAGGAACCAAAATGGCGCCGGCGCTACCTTTGCCCTGTCATATGGTAAGGGCAAAGGGCCACTGGCGCCATTTCTATTAACGCAGCCGTGGCCCAAGAGCGGGAGATCGGGTGGGGGTGGCATGGGAAGAGCTGGATATAGAATTAAGTATGAAAATTTGTAAGCTCATGTATCCAGGACGGTGGGAAACCAAAGAGGAAGAGCACAGCAACTGACTTGGATAAGAAGTGATATCCCTATGTCATACGGGCCGACATCGCCCGTATGACATAGTGAGGGAAAGGTAGCGCCAGCGCCATTTTGAATATTGGCAATACGGCGCGAGTGCAGGAGGTCGCTCCCGGACCCCCGCTGGACTTTTGGCAAGTCTTGTGGGGGTCAGGAGGTCCCCCCAAGCTGGCCAAACGTCCCTGGGGGTCCAGCGGGGGTCCGGGAGCGATCTCCTGCACTCGTGACGTCGGGTGTCAGGAACCAAAATGGCGCCGGCGCTACCTTTGCCCTGTCATATGGTAAGGGCAAAGGGCCACCGGCGCCATTTCTATTAACGCAGCCGTGGCCTGAGAGCGGGAGATCGCGGGAGATCGCGCCGGGACCCCCCCACTGGACCCCAGGTAATTTAAAACATTTGGGGGGGGGGGTTGGGGGGGGTGGGGGATTTGTTTTAAAGGGTCGGGGTGGGTTTAGGGTTGTTTTGGTGTGCCGGTTTTCCCGCCCTCCCCCGATTTACAATTTTTAACGATTTTTAAAAACAAACAAACATGACGATCAGATTTCCCTCCCCCCCCAGCCAAAATCGATCGTTAAGACGATCGATCACACGATTCACATCCCTATTACAGGATAGTCACTCGGCACTAACATGTCAGTGTTGCGGTGCTGCTCTTGTATTTTTTCTCCTTTGTCTGGTTTTCTTGCATCAAGTTTTTTATTGGTTGGTAGGGCAGCATCCTGGGTGATCAAAACTCTTCCTTCTTTGCGGTTCAGTTAGGGTTGTGATGCCGGCATCTCTCCAGTGCCACTGTGGGCCTGTGTGAAGTTGTGAGGGTTAACCGAGCAAATCACCTAGGCTGGAGCAAAAAAAAATCACACTGACTCCAGCCTTTTTCTAATGCAGTTTCAGCTTTATTAGCATTCACAGCACTTTAACACCACAGTATCTGCCTTAGTTTGGGCAGAATAGATTTACAGAAGCTGCCTCACCTGGAGACACAGGGGCCTCCTGAACCCAGCTGGGTTTAACAATCTTATCCTGCTTCAACTGATCCCACCCTCAGGGCCTCTCCCCTGTTCTGCAGGGTCCCACCCACAGAGCTCTTTTCCTCTGCATACACAAAAAGGCGGGAAAACAGGGTCACTGTCACAGAGGTCATTTGTGCCTCTCTTGCTAAGATGGCTTCTCCTAGGGCTGCACAAAAACACCAATTTTTCCTTCCCCCCATCACCTAAAAATGCGTTTGTTTGGATTGGGTTTTTTTTTTTAACATCAGTTCACAGAAAGATGTTTCTTATCCCAACAGCTCTTTCCTCCATGACAGTTACATGAAGCCAGGATGACACCAAACTGTGAAAGGGAATCAGAAGTTTGTTTGTGTTCTCTGCTTTGTAATGAAAGCATGGGATGCAAGTCAGGAGCTGAATCTCTCTGCTCTCTGGTCACATAGTGGGGTGGAGGGAGCGGTAGGAGGCAGCACTTTCAATATTCATTTATTTCTCCTCTCCAGAGAAACCTTGTGCCGTGCAAGGAAGAGATTTCATCCTCTCAGATGAAGTCATTGCTGCAGCAGCTGCATGCTGAATGGATTGCATTCTTGAGTCCCATTTATTAACTAAAGTAATTCTGAAGAGCCAGGTCCAGCTTGCAAACCCCCTGCCCTCCCAAAAGGCCTGTTTTAAACATCCACGGAATCAGCTAGTTCAACAGTGCAGACTAGGAAGAGATCGAATCCAAAACGGCGGCGTTGGGTGTTAGACCCATTAGCTATGAACCTTAAAGGGTTCCCTGTTGCACAAGTATAGCAGCGAACGGCACATTAGAAGGCATCATTCAAGGCTTTGCTGCATTCAGAAGTCTTTTTTTTTTTTTTTTTTTGTGGACTGGAATGTTCTGCTGGTCTGAGAAGAATTAATGCTTTTCCAGCAAGCGCACAGGGATAAAACTGTTCTGTGGGCCCCAGCCACCCGGTGA
This sequence comes from Rhinatrema bivittatum, assembly GCF_901001135.1. Classification (NCBI taxonomy): domain Eukaryota; kingdom Metazoa; phylum Chordata; class Amphibia; order Gymnophiona; family Rhinatrematidae; genus Rhinatrema; species Rhinatrema bivittatum. Next base: position 217,954,222 of record NC_042619.1, read on the forward strand.
GAGGAATCCATCAGCAGACAAAACTATGACAGCATAGAGGGAAGGGAAAGAAAACACTGCTGGTGGCAAGGGAGGCAGCAGTATCGCCCTACAGGTTTATTAAGGGTCTAAGGCCTTTACTAAGAAGAAGCATGGGTTAGAGGTTAGAGCACTGGAATAAGATCCAGGAAAACATCCCCTTTCCTCTTCTGATGCTGTTTGAGCAAATAAATTTCCCATTGCTTCAGGTATCCACTTAGGAGGCAATAATCAAAAAGTGCATATTTTGGTGCAAACGTTTGCTTTGATTATTGTCCCTCGGGAAAAACTGCATGCCAATATTGAGCCTGGCTTTCTCCACGCAGAATTTTTCTGTTGGAAACTACCAGTGTAAGTTTGAATAATTGAACTTGCGCGTATATTGTCAGTTTTTAAAAATGGCTCCGGGGGTGATCAGGGAAACTACAGAGCAGCAAGCCTGGCATTGAAAACAAAATGACTGGCCATATGGAAAGTTACAGTTTATGGGAAGTGCCTATATAGATTTACCAAAGGGAAGTCTTGCCTTACATAGCTATTAGATTTTTTAAATAGGTGTTAATAAACATATGGATAAGGATGGGCCGCCCATATAGTATATCTGGACTTTCAGAAGGCATTTGAGAGATTCCTCAGGAAATTAATGTGGAGAACTACATAGTGATGCACATAGGAAAAATAACCCTAACTATAGGTCCACAATGTTGGGTTCCATGTTAGGAGTCACCAACCAGGAAAAGAATCTTGGAGTCATTGGGGCCAATATCCAAAAGATATAGTCAACCATACTTTTGAATTTAAAATACCAGATTCCTAAATTAAGGTGCCTGAAAAGCAGGTGGGCTCAGGACAGCAGATATTCAGCACTGAGCCCCATAATAAGGTGCCTTAATTGAGGTCACCGCAATACCTCAAACTGTCTAGAGTGATGTTTAGGCACCGATCTTCAGCCTATTAATATTAATTAAGCTTCCTTAAATGACTGAATATAGGCACCTTAATTAGACTCCTAATTAAAGTGTCTTAAATCAGGCTTCCAGCCTTTTCTTGAAAGCCTTGGTGCAGTGTGCAGCAGCTGTCCAAAAAGCAAATAGAATGTTAGGAATGACTGGAAAAGAAACGGAGACTATAACGGAGAATATCATATTGCCTCTGTATCACACCTAGGTACCACCGCACCGTGAGTACTGTGTGCGGTTCTGGTCACCCCCATCTCAAGAAAGGCACAGCGGAATGAGAAAAGGAGCAGAGGAGGAGGAGAGAGAAATGATAACGGCTTCCCTTGCCTCTTTTGGCATCAGTTACTATATTTATGCAGATGACATCCTGCTTTTCTGCTCTGTGACCCTGATGGCGATCCTCCCCTCTCCTTTCTTCTGAATTGATTAGAGGTCGGCGGCACAAGATGCCAGTATCTCTCCGTCTTGAGACTTCTTACCCTCAAAGGACCCCCCCCCCCCCCAAAAAAAAACTAAGGCTTGGCTATTCAACCAAGCCTTTCCTTAAACTAGCTTCAAAGGCCATGACAACTGCTTCCAGACAGCAACAGAGACTCCTTTCTGTCACTATTGGAACTTGTTCTATAACTGTATCCTCTATCCCCCTGGACTTCCATCATTAACACCAGGGTTCTGCCTTTTACCAATGCACCCATCCTAGTGCATCTCCCATCTCCCTGCTCCCTAAGGCATCTAGCAATCCCTTCTACGCTTTAAGCACTTCAACCCTCACCAGCCTTCTTCTCCTCAGTGCACCTGCCTTTTTGTTTACTATTTGCCAATGTAGAAGAATTTTACTAATATTACTGCAGCCCTCGCGCGCTCACCGGCCCTGCGACACCCCCCCTGCCTCCTCCCCTCAGGTGTGAGGGCTGCAGAAGCCCCTCCCCCCCTCCCCATGCTTAATTTTATAGGATTTGTCTTGCCGCTGCTTCAGTGGTGAGGCCTGATTCTGCGGCATAGAGGTTGGGGAGGGGGAGGGGCTATCATAGGAGGCAGTAGCCTGGGTTTAGGCATGCATCAGCGGTGACAACGACCCCTGGCGCCTATAGAAATTTGGCCCCTAGCCCATGCCAAAGTCCGGGCCTGTGCGTCAGGGGTTGTGTTCCAAAAAAAAACGGCACAAACATTGATCTGAAGCTACTGCCTGAGTGGATTTATTTGGGCACCTTTTTCTTAAATTCCAAAACCGAGGGCAGCCTTCCGTCAATCCCCAAAGTTTCTATTATCCCCGCGGGAGGCCGAGAAGCTTGTACCCTCCTCTCTCCCTGTCAAAGTGTTCTGCTGAAGGGGAGCTCCCAGCCCTCAGGCTTCCCTCCTTGCAACCTTCTCTCCTCCCTCCTGCCACCCCCCCCCCACCCCTTCCCTCCTGCCAGCAGCAACAACTCCCCCTCCCCAGCCCATTCAAGGTGAAAAATCAATGTGCAAAGCTCCCTTTCCACCCTCCCTCAGCTCCCAAAACTTGTACCTGGAAAGAAGGGAAAGCCTAGCTGGGAAGACACAAGCTTGTATCGTCAAGGGGGCCGATGCAATGAGCCGCGTGGAAGGCGGGCGCTGAACAGTCAGCGCCCCTGCTCTCTTAACGCACCCCGGGCGCCCCCAAGCAATATTTAAATTAGGGGGGTGTCGTGTTAGCAAGGAGGCGCCTCCTCGCTAACGCGAACCCAATCGGTTTTCGTGACGGCCATATGCGCTAATCCCCTTATTGCATTAGGAGATTGATTAGCGCCTATTCTGCCCGCGTCTGACTGCGGGTTTTACAGTACGCTCAGCTGAGTGCACTGTATTGCATCAGCCCCAAGGTGTGAGTTTGGCGGGGGGGGGGGGGGGAGAGTGCAGGAGGGAGGAGTCTCGCACATACATTTTCATCTTGGGTGGAAAGGGGTGGGATGTCACCGCCATGCTTGACTCTGCCTTGCCAAAAGAGAGAGGGACGGCAGGAGATGGAGGGCAGGTTGGGGTATGCATATTTTAGAGCATGGGGGTGCCTAACATTTTTACATGTAGGGATAACAGGAAGCTTTGGTGGCTTGTGAGGGGTGGTAGACCTTACTTTTAAATAGGGGAAGGGGGTGGTCAACCTGCCATGACCCCGGCAATTTTTTTCTTTGCCAGGAGTTGGGGAAGGCAGGATTGGCCTGCTAATTTTTTTTTTTTTTTTTTTTACCCAGCTACATATCGAACATAGCCGGACAAGTTTAAAGTAATCCAGGTAAACCTACCCCAGCCCCATGAGACTCCCTGCAATGGTCCTTTTTAAAATCTGGATAAGTTTTAGCCCGTTATGACTTACCGGCTAAAACGTATCTGGTCAGCGAGGGTGGATATTAAAAACTGCGGGTTTGTGCAGTTCAGTCCCCAACCTAAGCCCGACTATTGACCTCCGTGTGCCTGGAGGCTCCTGATGTGCCAGACGGAGCCGGGCTGCGGGATCACAGTGGGTCCAGGAAGGAACCAAGCTGAAAAAACCTCAAAGGGCAAAGGGTCCAGCGAGTCCCAATGAACTGCTGCACCCAACGAACATCTCAAAAGTGTTCACTGCACCGGAGATGGACCCCCGTGCACTCAGCCGGCGATGCGCGGCAGGGAGCTGCGGGGATCCCCTCGCTAAATATTTATTTTTAAACAAAGCAAGGGGAGGGGAGGTGACCAGAGCTGAAACTGGCAGCACCTCGCCGTGCTCAGCATCGGGCCCACACAGTGCAGCAGTGACCTGACTGCAAAGCAATCTTCAGACGTATAAATCCTCTGTGTGCCAGCCCCTGCAGCAATCAGCGTTTGCAGCAGTTGCTGTTGATCAGCAGGCAGCATGCGTGCCCTACATGCGGGGAAGCTGGAGGAGAAACACTTCTCAGGGGAGCAATGCCAGCATTGAGATGCTCAAAGCACAGGGCTTAGCTCCGGCAGATCCAGCCTTCTGCATTTCATTAACACAGGGTGGGCTTTAGACAATGTAGCACTCTCCCTGGGAGGCTAACAGTACCTATGCTCCACCGCCAGATAAAATCAAGCATCTGTCTGTGTGTGTGTGTGGGGGGGGGACACATCATTGATTTTGTGTGTGTGTGTGTGTGTGTACAGCACTGACCGTCTGTTCTCTCCATCTGAACAGGCTGGTGATGTGCACTGCATACAACAGGGCTTCAATGCGATCGGACAACGCCAAAATAAATCATGCCCTGAATGATGCTAAATGACATGTAAGGAAGTATACGAGCAGTTACTGCTGGGAAGACTCAGAGGCTGGTATCCGCCTCATGCAGAGCTACTACATGATCCAGTTCCTGGGAGAAGACTCGGAGTCTGTTCTGGTTTATGTGCCAGCCCCCTCCTGATGTACTTCCAGTCGAAAGAAGCAGGAACACACGTACCACAATGTACTGAGGCATAATTGGAAAATGAAGACTTGTCAACGTTTTCCCTTCAGAGGGGCCGATCAATAAGATGCGTGTTGAAAATGGGCGTTTGTATTGAGTGCCTGTTTTCCTAACGCGCACGCAGCCACATCCCCTGGGCACCTGATGCAGTATTTAAATGAGGGGCTGTGTAAAAATAAAAAGGACGTGCTAGGGGAGAATTGTGCGTCCCTAGTACTCAAATGCATCGGGCGCCTACAATTGCACTGGGCCCTCAATACGAGCGTCCATTTTTATCCTGCTTCTTCTGGCCGATTTTGCAGAGGCTGCTGAAGACGCCCTATAGCTAAGCGCCCCTTGCATCTAAATTGTATGTCCAGAAGATTTTTTTTTTTTTCAAATCAAGCCAATATACATTTATTTTTAAACACCGCAAGCCCCTTGACTTGCGGATTGACTTTACACCACCTCCGGGGCTGGAGTTAAATTTGCCGCATTAAGAAATTGTGCGTTGGGTGCCCAGCGATTTTCTGTATTGGGGGTAACAGCTAATAGCCTCATCTTCTTGGAATTTACATGTGATGGCCGCTATCAGCTATGAATTTGTTTGGACACATGTTTTGGATGCACTAATCTCCTTATTACATCGGGTGTTAGTCTAGCACATCCAAACCTCGCATAAACCTGTGCGATAGGCTGGGCCCCCACAAACGGAGTCACTGCGTAGCTCTGGGGATCCGGGCTTGGGAAGAAACTGAAAGGGATATTCTGACTCCACCTTTTCCAAAAAACATCCTCCCCCCCCCCCCCCCTGCAGCTCTATATCAAAAGGGATGGTTTTATCCCAGTGCAGGCATGGTGGGGGAGATTAGGAATGAAATGAAAACGTGAGGAAAAACTTGTGTTTCTGTTTGTTTAGTTTGAAAATGAAATGAAAACACCCACCATAAAAATCTTTTTTTTCCTTGACTTTCATTTTGGAAAGTTAGCAAAATAAAACCCCGTAAGAGCTGCCACACAGCACCTTCCTCTTTCCCCACCCCCCTCCCAAAAAAAAAGCTTTCTATTAACCACCAAAAGCAGTAACATGCCCGCTCTGAGGGGGGGGGGGGTCGTAACAAGCCAAATGGGGGCAAGAGTGAGGCCTGGTTGTTTCTGCCCTGCCAGTTTCCATTTGCACATTGGCATTGTCTGGCCCTGAGGCTGGCGCTGAGCTCGGGTATGGCTGCTGCCATTCTGGAACAAGGATTCGACATGGGGGAGGTCTCTCCAGCCTCATTTGGCTTTGCTAATAATACTCCAAGGATGGGCCCGGTTACTGCCAGGGGGGAGGGACGATGGGGGAGACCTGTTGTGGGTTGTTGGGTTTTTTGGGTTTTTTTTATTATGTCGACGCGGGGTGAAGGGGAGTTCATGGAATGTTTCTTTTTCTGTATTTCATGTTTATTTCCTTTGAACTAAACAAAATAAAATGAACATAAAACAAAATGAAAAATGAAGGGAAGGAACCTCCCCCCTCCCCACAGGAAAAAAATGAACCTCTTTCCCCCCCCCCCCCCCCCCCGTGTGTACAGATCCCTAGTGGAGGTTGTTATCCTCAGGGAGGTGTCTGGTGAGCCCACATCACCCCCATCCCTGCACCTCCTGTGTCGGGATCGTGAGGGATGAAATTAAGGAGCTGATCAAGGATTGGGATTCTGAGCTCAAAGCCCACGGGGAGAGGATGTGACAAAGCATCGCCACCTCACTCGAGATAAGTCCAGAAAGCCGTTGGGATGGTTCAGCTGCCCTCCCAGGTCAGCTTACACAGGCGGATCCAGTTGAAGACGTAGATCTGATTTACTCTCGAAGGAAAAGACAAAATAGATCAGGTCGCCATCTCCCTGCCTGCCACGGGTCAAGCCCAGGACTGGATCAGCCGGTTCAGGTTGCAGCCCTCGGTGGAACCTTCCCAAGGGGGGGTCTCGCTCGTGGTCGGAAGCTTAATTTATTTTAGCAATCAGCGGTTCAAAAAAAATTCCTTCTGCCTGTGAGGGCTGTTGTTTTGCTGGCAGGAGCTAGGAATCAAAACATAGGCTCTGGCAGCTGGGGTGAGTAATCCGTCATCAGAGACGCCAAGACAGCCTAAGGAGAGAGAACAGGCACATTAGGGATGAAGCTGCCGCATGAAGAACATTATTAATAAAAGCAAACTCTGTGCGAGGAGGTTTAAAGATTGACGAGATGCTGCCGGGTTTATGGTACCGGGGAGATTTACTGATTGTTAGGGGAATTCCGGCTGTTGGGTTTTTGGTAGTTCACATCAAAGGCCTGATATGAGTCTTGGGTTGTCCTGGGCCACTGTGGCCATTTCATAAATATTTGTTTACTGTTTGTTTGGGATTTGTTTGTTTTTTTTGAGGGGGGGCATTTGCAGTAATAGGGGGTATTATTACGGTTCTTCTTCAAGTTTATTACAACAGCAAGCTGTTGTCTCAATAATGCAACAGTTCAAGACCAAAATAATTAAACAGATTTCTCTTTCCCCTTCAAAGTTATAGTAAATTCCCAATGAGAAACATAGGCATTATTATTTTAATGTTATCCTTGTCTTCTTTTCTCTCTTTTTCACCCTCTAAACCTCCCATCCACATCCATACACACACATATACACACAAACAACAGGACATGAATCAGATGCCGCTGCTGGCTGAGAAAAAGAAAGGAAGCTTCCTCCTCTGAGGCTGACCTTGAGCCCGCAGCCGCTGACCCTGCTGGCTGATGTTGCATCAGAGGTGGACCCTTGGGCCGAGGCGGGGTTGACCTATGGGTCCCCACCGTCGGCAGGTGGAGTGGGCTGATGGACAGAGGCCAACTGGAGCTTCACCGATACCAGCCCTTGTTCTCCACGGGTTGAGCCTTTGGGTGCCGGGGCAGGCTGGACTTAGCTGGGCCTCTGTATGTAGTCGATGTAGAAGTCGGTTCAGCCCAGAGACAGCAGATAAGAGATGGTACAGTCTTACACTGGACAAGGTAGTGTCCTGGAGATTCGGGCGCCAAAGGAACGAAGGCAGACAGAGGGCGCCTGAGCAAGAGCAGGCCGAAGCCTGAGTAGACAAAGTCCAGGAAGTAAGCTGAAGAGGCGTCGAGAAACAGGCTGGAGTCAGGGCTGGCGGCAATCCAGAGGCAGTGGCAAGCAAGGCTAAGGTCTAATCACAGAGAAAGTCAAACGTAGTCAAAATGAAGTAAGAGTCTGGGTCTGGAGACAGGCAATAGCGTAGTCAGGTGAAGCGGAGGTCTGGGTCTCGAGATAGGCAATAGCGTAGTCAGGCGAAGCAGAGGTCCGGGCTTGGAGAGAGTCAATGGCGAGGTCAGGCGAAGCGAAGTCAAAGTCTGTGTAGTCAATCCGAGGTATGAAGCAGGACAGGAACAAGGAGACAGGAACCAGGAACAAATGAGGAACAGGAACACAGGAGTGAGACGAATCTCTAGGAGGCAACAAGTACTCGACCAGCGAGGAGACCTGTTGCAAAGGCAACGCTAGGGAGTGGAGCCTGCGCTTAAATACTATAGCTCTGTTGACATCATCATCCGGGGCCGTGGCTAGGTTCCCACCGCGGTCCTACTTAAATATCAGTGATACGCGTGCGCCTAGGGAGGGGAGCAGCGCGTGTAGCAGCATCTCTCCGCAGGCCACATGGAGAGGCAGCAATGGGCACAGTGGCTGGTCCGGAAATGCTGGGGGCTGAAGCAGGGCCAGAGGCATGGGGGAGGCCCGAGGACGGGGCTGATGGCTCACCGCTGTCAGCGAGGAGGAACCAGGAGCTGCATTCACTGTAGAAAGGTGAGGGGACCGTGCCGCGGGTCTGCCGCGGATGGCACGCATAACAGCTGAGAAATTGAAGGGAAGCTTCCCCCTCTGAGGGGGGACCCTGCGCCTGCAGCCGCTGTCCCTGCTGGATGAGGAATGAAAGGGAAGATTCCCACCCTGAGGCTGATCCTGTTTAGTGTAGTTATTTCAGTTTATATACACTGCTTGTGTTGCGGTCGTGGACCCTTGGGCCGGTTGGGACCAATGGAAGGTATGCTATGGAAGACCACAGGCGGCTCAGAGAGACTCAGAAGAGGATTCACCACTGGAAGTCCGAGGTCCCCCCAGGAGGAGCCCGTAGAGACCCGGACCTCTTGGACTTAGGTGGAGTCCTATGCGACCAAGGACCCAGGCAGTGGCTGAAGAGATGGAGGAGGGCTGGACCCAGGTAGCTGAAGAGTCTTCACCCTCAGAAGCCCGCAGCTCCCCTGGGAGGAGCCCGTGAGAGCCCGAGCCGCTGGGACTTAGGAGAATCCTTCTGGGCCAGCAAGTACCGGAAACCTGAGGTGAGGAAGAAGCCGAAGTCGGAGTCCAGGAGCGAAGCCAGGTCAGGAGCCAGGAGTCAGAGAACCAAACCAAAGCCAGGGACGAAGCAGAAGACGGAGCCGGGTCGGAAGCCAGAAGTCAGACGTCGATACCAAAGCCAAGGGACGGAAGCAGAAGAGAAGTCAGGAAGTAAGCTGGGTCGGAGACAGAAGCAATCCAAAGTATTCGCAGGAACTAGCAAGTCAGGAAACCTGAGGAACCTCGTTGCAAGACAAAGGCTGATGAAGCTGCAGGGTTTAAATACCCTGCAGCGTGTGACGTCACCCGGAGGCCCTCCTATGATTTTCCCGCGCTGGCCCCTTTAAGGGTCGAACCCCCGTGCATGCGTGCCAAGGGGGCGGGCCCCAGTGCGTCAGGTCGGCGGCGTACTCCCTGCTCGAGGGAGAGCCGCGGCAGGCGAAGGATTAGGCCTACGCGGCCTAGGAGCGTTCTGTACGGGCCGGGCCAGGCCAGAGGTAGGAGGAAGGACCGGGGAACGGCCCAGTCCCGTAACAGTACCCTCCCTCCTACGCCCCCTCCCTGGAGGCCTGGGTTTACCGGGGTGAGCCATGTGGAACTGACTAAGGAGATTCTTGTCCAGAATGTGGGAAGAAGGTTCCCAGGAGTTCTTCTCCAGCCCGTATCCTTCCCAGGAGAGGAGGTATTCCCAAATTCACATCGGTATTCGATGAAACCGAACGTCCTTCACGGTATAGGTGCCGTCGGTCTTGGCCTCAGTGGCGGTGGGTTCCGGAGGCTTGGCGTGAAAGGGGGAGAGTACCACAGGCTTCAGCAGGGACACGTGGAACATGTTGTGAATCCGCAACGTAGATGGTAATCGCAGGCGGTAGGACACCGCCCCAACTCGCTCTGCCACAGTGAATGGACCAATATACCTGGGAGCCAGGCGTATAGAAGGGACCCGTAAACGAATATTTCTGGTGCTGAACCAGACCTTACTCCCTGGAAGGAAAACCGGGGCCGGCCGCCGTAATCTGTCGGCATACTTCTTCGCCCTGGCGGAGGCTGTTCGGAGCTTCTCCTGGGTAGAAGTCCAGAGGGCGTGCAACTGTTGGGCCATAAGCTGGACCGCCGGTGAGGGTGCCATCAGCAGCAGAGGTAATGGAGATCTAGGGCTCTTTCCATAGACCAGCTGACAAGGGGACAGTTCAGTTGCAGAGTGCTTGTGTCGGTTATATGAAAATTCCGCCCACGGTAACAAGGTGACCCAGTCATCTTGCAGTTCTCCGACAAAGGCCTGGAGGAAGGTTTTTAGGGTTTGGTTGGTCTGTTCAGCTTGACCATTGGCCTGGGGATGGAAAGCAGTCGTGAGATCCAGCCGCACACCAAGCTTCCTGCAGAGGGACCTCCAATACTTCGCCATAAACTGTGGGCCATGGTCGGAGGTAATATGCGAAGGGAGTCCATGTAGTCGGAAGACATATTGTGTGAAGAGGCTGGCTAACTCTGGCGCTGAAGGTAGCTTGGCGAGAGACACGAAGTGGGCCATTTTCGAGAAGCGGTCGACCGTGACCCAGATCACCGTCTTCCCGTCGGAGACCAGCAAATCCACAATAAAGTCAGTGGATAGGTGAGTCCAGGGTTCAGTGGGGATAGGTAGCGGTTGCAGGAGCCTCCAGGGGCGTCTGTGTAGAGGTTTTTGCCGAGCACAGGTAGGGCACGACTGAACATATTGTTGTACATCCTTCCTAACCTGTGACCACCAATAGAACTCGGTCAGAAGCTCTAGAGTCCTGGCGATTCCTGGGTGTCCAGCGGTCAGTGAATCGTGAGCCCACGCTAAGACTTTCCTGCCGGAGCGAGAGGGTACCACAGTCTTACCCGCGGGAGCCACTTTGGAGGCGGCCAGGAGGACTTTGGCTGGGTCCAATATGTACTGAAGTGGGTTGGCGGTGTCTTCAGTCTCCATCGTACGGGAGAGGGCATCCGCCCGGACATTCTTGGAGGCCTGTTGGTAACGAAGAGAGAAATCAAACCGGCTAAAAAAGAGTGACCAGCGCGCCTGCCATGGATTGAGATGCTGGGCATGGCACAGATATTCAAGGTTCTTGTGGGCAGTGTAAACGACGATCAGGTGCTGGGCCCCCTCCAGCCATTGCCGCCACTCTTCAAATGCAAGTTTGATGGCCAATAATTCCTTATCTCCTATGTCGTAGTTCCTTTCGGCAGGGAAGAACTTGCAGGAGTAGTAGGAACATGGCAGGAGTTTACCTCCATTGGACAACTGGCTTAGTACGGCCCCCGACCGCTACGTCGGAGGCGTCGACCTCCACAATGAATGGCCGTTGAGGGTCAGGGTGGAGAAGGCAAGTGTCCTGGAGGAATGCTTCCTTCAATTCTTGGAAGGCTCGTATGGCCACTGGTGGCCAGTGCTTAGCGTTGGCGCCCTTTCTGGTAAAGGCCGTCAGTGGTGCCACCTTCTGGGAGTAGTGGGGAATAAATTGCCAGTAAAAGTTGGCAAATCCCAGGAATCGTTGGAGTGCCTTCACCCCCTGAGGTTGTGGCCAGTCTCTAATTGCTGCGACCTTCTCGGGGTCCATAAGGAAACCTGTGGAGCATACAATATACCCTAGGAAGGGTAACGAATCCTGCTCGAAGATGCATTTCTCAAGCTTAGCTTAAAGTCGGTTGTCTCGCAGCTTCTGTATTATTTATTTATAGATTTTTTTTATACCGGAGTACGTAAGTAACATCACCTCGGTTTTCATTCAAACAGTAATTCAGCATTGCGCTTTACAATATAACTTAGTAACTGAACGAATACAATACCATGTATAACTTTGTATTAATAGAATATAAACAATAAATGAGAAACTGTGGAAATTAGGAAGAGTAGTATAAGATTTAGTTCATTAATAGTAGGCTTTTTTAAATAACCAGGTTTTGAGGTTTTGTTTAAATTTTTTGTGACAAAGTTCCTGGCGTAATTCAGAGGGCATGGTGTTCCATATTGTTGATCCGGCAATAATGAAAGATCGTTCTTTTGTACTAGAGAGTTTAGTCAGATTGGGTGCTGGAATCTTTAGTTTGGCTAAATTCTGGAATCTCGTTGGGCGGGAAGAAGTTTTGAATTGTAGTTGATCTGTGAACAAGAGCATATCTCTATTTTGAATGGCTTTATGTATCAGCGTCATAGATTTATAAATTATCCTAGAAGCCACGGGTAGCCAGTGCAAAGACTGAAGTGCTGGGGTGATGTGATCATGGCGGTTTGTGTCGGTGATAATGCGGGCAGCTGCATTTTGCAACATTTGCAAAGGTTGAATGGTGGCTTTAGGAAGACCTAGTAGCAGAGCATTGCAGTAATCAATCTTTGATAAAATAGTAGTACTGTAGTACTCGTCGGACATCCTGGCGGTGCGTTTCCAAGTCTTTGGAGTATATGAGCACATCATCAAGATAAATGATGACCAAGGAATGTAGTATGTCTCTGAGAACCTCATTCATGAGGTTTTGAAAAACCTCCGGGGCGTTGCAGAGGCCGAAAGGCATGACTAAGTACTCGTAATGGCCATCCCTTGTATTAAATGCGGTTTTCCACTCGTCGCCGGGGCAAATCCGCACCAGATTATACACTCCTCGGAGGTCCAGTTTAGTGAACACCTTGGCCCCTTGAAGCCTGTCCAGGAGTTCTGGGATCAAAGGCAGAGGGTACAGATCCCGCCGGGTAATGCAGTTCAAGCCATGGTAATCTATGCAGGGTCAGAGGGACCCATCTTTCTTCACTACGAAGAAGAAGCCCACTCCAGACGGAGACTTAGATGGTCGAATGAACCCTCAGTCCAGGTTCTCCCGGATGTAAGCAGACATGGCTTGTGTTTCTGGAAGGGACAACGGGTATACCCGACCTCGGGGCGACCTTGGTACCCGGGAGCAGATTGATCGCACAGTCGAAGGGGCAATGCTCTGGAAGGATCTCGGCCTTCTTAGAAAAGACATTGTGGAAGTCCTGGTAGTGCGAAGGAAGCCATCACAAGAGGTATCGGGGGCCGAAGAACTACCGCCAGGCAGGAGTTAAAGCACGCGGGTCCCCAGGATGCCACCTGGAGGGAATCCCATGTGATTACAGGTGAGTGCTTCCGAAGTCAAGGTAGCCCCAGGATGACCAGATGCATGGACTTCTCTACGATGAGGAAGGAGATCTCCTCCTGATGCAGAACGCCCGTACGTAAGATGAGAGGCTGGGTGCGGATAGCGATGGTGCCTGGAAGGAGTCTCCCCTGAATGGAGGACACGTGGAGAGGGGGCCTTTGGGGTTGAACCTTGATCTGGAGTTGCTGAGCTCGCTCCTGGAGTATGAAGTTTCCCCCGGCTCCTGAGTCGATCAGGGCTTGTGTCTTGAACTCTCCCTCCGGGAGGAGTAAGGTCACCGGCATGAAGCATGGGGAGTCAGAAGTAGTGTGACCTAGGGTTAGCTCCCCGATAGTCCCAAGGTCTGAGCATTTCCCGGACGTTCACTACAACGGGCAACAAAATGACCCTTGCCACCGCAGTACATGCATAAGCCCAGGGACCGGCGTCTCCTTTTTTCTTCTTGGGAGATGGATCCTCAACCCACCTGCATGGGTTCGATGTTTTGAGCCCCTGAAGAAACTGGTGGAGAACTCCCGCTGTGGGAAAGAGTCGGTCCAAGGGTCCCAGGTCTATGAGCCGACCTCTTTTCTTGGAACCGGCGTTGGATGCGGCGGTCCATGCGGCCTGCAAGATCAATAAGAGCGTTCAGGTCATCAGGGAGGTCTCTGGCTGCCAATTCATCCTGCAGCTTTGGGGAGAGACTTTCCAGGAAGATGCCTTGCAGGCTGTCACTTCCCTAGTTTAGTTCGGCGGTGAAAGTCTGGAAATCTACGGCGTGTTCCGCCAGAGGCCGGTTACCTTGACGGAGCTGGAGTAACTCTGAGGCAGCAGTAGGTTTGCGGGAGGACTTGTCGAAGACCCGCCTAAAGGCAGAGACGAAGTGCACCAGGTTGTCCAGGCGAGGGTCCTGGCGCTCCCAGAGGTTGGAGGCCCATGTCAGGGACCTCCCGTCCAGCAGAGAAATAATGAAACTTGTCTTGACCCGGTCGGTCGGAAACTGAAGCGGAAGAAGGTTGAACCGAATATAGCCCTGGTTCAGGAATCCCCGGCAAAGCTTCGTGTCCCCTGAAAACCGCAAAGGTACTGGCATCTGGATGGGTGCTGTAGCTGCAGAATTGGCCCCAGCTCCTGGTACCGTGGAGCTGGCAGCCGTGGCTCCGCCGACATGGTCGGCTAAACCCTGTACTGTCGCCGTCAGGGTGTCGAGGCAGGCCTGCTTCTGCTGCAGCCTCTGGGCGATGCCCAGAATGGCTTTCAGGCCTGCAAGATCCGCCGGATCCATGGCTTTGCAAACTGTTGTGGTCGTGGATCCTTGAGCCGGTTGGGACAATGGAAGGTATGCTATTGAAGACCATAGCAAGCGTCCCAGCCGGGAGGCGGCTCGGAGAGACTCAGAAGAGGCTTCACCACTGGGAGCCCGTAGGGACCCGGACCTCTTGGACTTAGGTGGAGTCCTATGCGAACAAGGACCCAGGCAGCAGCTGAAGAGATGGAGGAGGGCTGGACCTAGGTAGCTGAAGATTCTTCACCCTTGGAAGCCCGCGGCTCCCCCGGGAGGAGCCCGTGAGAGCCCGAGCCGCTGGGACTTAGGAGAATCCTTCTGGGCCAGCAAGTACCGGAAACCTGAGGTGAGGAAGAAGCCGAAGTCGGAGTCCAAGAGCGAAGCCGGGTCAGGAGCCAGGAGTCAGAGAACCAAACCAAAGTCAGGGACGAAGCAGAAGACGGAGTCATGGACGGAGCCGGGTCGGAAGCCAGAAGTCAGACGTCGATACCAAAGCCAAGGGACGGAAGCAGAAGAGAAGTCAGGAAGCAAGCTGGGTCAGAGACAGAAGCAATCCAAAGTATTCGCAGCAACTAGTAAGTCAGGAAACCTGAGGAACCTCATTGCAAGGCAAAAGCTGATGAAGCTGCAGGGTTTAAATACCCTGCAGCGTGTGACGTCACCCGGAGGCCCTCCTATGATTTTCCGGGGCTGACCCCTTTAAGGTCGAGCCGCGCCTAGGGGGCGGGGCCCAGTGCATCGGGTCGGTGGCATTCTCCCTGCTCAAGGGAGAGCCGCGGCAGGCGAAGGATTAGGCCTACGCGGCCTAGGAGCGTTCCGAATGGGCCGGGCTGGCCCAGAGGTAGGAGGAGGGACCGGGGCATGGCCCGGTCCCGTAACAGCTTGATCACTAGAATAGTGCTCAAATTGATTTACAATAAAATACATAAATTAAAATTAAAAATGAAAAAAGGAGACAAGAGGGGGAGGAGCCAGAAAGAAATGATTCCAATCAATTGATCACGCTTCCCTTCTTCCCCAGATCTACAAGACGAGAGAACCAAATATTATGCCTTGAAGCACCACAGAAAATTGTTGCGCTGGCTGGCTGCCACACTCACAGCCAGCCCTATTCACCCCCCGCCAAGGCCATGTACCTTGCCCCGCGGACGCGGCCCGAGGAGGCCATCGCCGCCGCCCTCCTACACAGCAATCCGATGCTGGCTCGCCTCATCTGGTGGGAGGATTGCCTCAAAAGCATCTTCTTGCAGGGACTCTCATCTCGCATCAAAGATGAGCTAGCAGCCAGGGATCTCCCGAAATCCCTCGGCGACTTGATCGACCTGGCAGGCTGGGTGGATCGCCGCCTTCAACAAAGATCTCGGGAGCTTTGCTCTCCACGCCGGTCTGTCACCTGGGCACCAGCCTTCTCTTGCCCTCTCTCCACAACAGCTACGGCCTCTACATGCCCCGAGGAGCCTATGCAGTTAGGTCGCAGTCCCCTGACCATGGAGGAGAGGCAATGGCAGTGAGCCTTGGGTCTGTGCCTCTATTGTGCTGGCAAGGGGCACTTCCTAGGCCAATGCCCCGAGAGGCATGCCTCACAAACTCGTACTCCCAGTGTCCCTCCTGGCAGGCAACCAGGAGTTCCAGACGTTGGCCCTCGTGGACTCCGTTGCTGGAGGGAATTTTATTATGGAAAGCCTTGTCAGACACCTTAAGTTACCCACTGTCACCTGGCAGACCCTCCTGATAATCTCTTCCATCTTGGGGGATCCTCTCCCTGGACAAATCACCAAGATGCTTCCCGTATGCTCAAGACGGGACTCTTACACCAGGAGAACATCGCCTTCCATGTAATGGGGAAGGCCATACACCCCATTGTACTTGGATTTCCATGGTTGTAACAGCACTCCCCGGTCATCGATTGGGGAACCCTCCAGCTTGCCAGGTGGGGATCCCACTGTCACCAAAATTGTCTATCCTCCATCTGAGGACCTTCTGTGCCCTTCTGCTCACCACCGTTCCTGGGCTGCTGCCACAATATGCCAAATTCACAGATGTATTTTCTAAGGAAATGGCAGAGGTACTGCTCCAACACTGCCCTTACAACTGTGCCATTAACCTCCTTCCCGGGGCCACCCCTCCACGGGGAAGGGTATATCCATGATCCCTCCCAGAGACAGAAGCCATGACCCAGTATATCCGGGAAAATCTGGACAAAGGGTTTGTTTGTCCTTCCTCATCACCCACAGGCGCGGGTTTCTTTTTTGTCACGAAAAAGGATGGCTCACTTCGGCCGTGCATTGACCGTGGCCTCAATGCCATCACCAAGAAGGACCAGTACCCGCTTCCCCTTATTACCAAGCTCTTGGATCGTCTACAGGGAGCAAGGATCTTTTCCAAGCTCAACCTTCGAGGAGCCTACAACCTGGTACACATTAAACCCGGAGAAGAGTGGAAGACTGTGTTTAATATGCGCGATGGCCACTTTGGATTGTGCAATGCACCTGCACCTGCTGTTTTTCAACATTTAATGAATGATATCTTTCGGGACCTCCTGTATCGCACCATAGTGGTATATCTAGACGATGTCTTGTTCTTCTCTAAGGACCTCCAGTCCCACCGACAGGATGTGGGCAAGTCCTCCAGTGGTCACGCGCCAACAAGCTCTAGGCAAAGCTCGAGAAATGTGTCTTCGAAAAGGAGTCTCTCCCCTTCCTCGGGTACATCATCTCCAGTTCTGGCTTTCTCATGGATGCTGATAAGTAGCCTGTATCCGAGATTGGCCTCAGCCCTCTGGGCGTCGAGCATTACAATGGTTCCTGGGCTTTGCCAACTTTTACAGGCATTTCCTTCCTAACTTCTCCCAGTTGGTCACATCCCTGACGGCCCTGACCAAGAAGGATGCTGACTCCAGAGATTGGCCCCCTGATGCAGTCACTGCGTTTCTCCAACTGAAGCAAGCCACCTGGATCAAACTCGTCCATTTATCCTAGAGGTTGATGCTTCCACCATTGCAATCGGGGCTATCCTAGGCCAGCTCTCCCCAAAAGGAACTTTCCTTCCCTGTTCATACTTCTCCCGGAAGTTCTCCCCCACGGAGAGGAACTACGGCATCGGGGACAAGGAACTCCTTGCCATTAAACTGGCCTTTGAACAATGGCGCCTGTGGTTAGAAGGAGCCCAACATACCATCACGGTCTATATGGACCACAAGAACTTAGAGCACCTTCGACAAGCCCAGCGGCTGAACTCCACCAGGCATGTTGGTCCCCATTCTTCAATCGGTTCGACTTTGTGGTGAAATATCGACCAGCAGCTAAGAATCTCAGAGCTGACGCCCTCTCGAGGGCCTTCGAGGAAGATGGGGAACCGGATCTGCCTGGGTAAGTGATCGACCCCGCTCAAATCCTGCTGGCTGCCTCACACCCTGTCCCGGCAGGCATAACGGTGGTACCCACCCGACTTCGCTAGAATGGTCCCATGACTCTCGAGTAGCAGGCCATCCAGGCTGGGCCCGCACACTCTCCCTGCTCAGACAATACTACTGGTGGCCCCAGATTAGTTCCTTGTTAATTTTTCTAAATTTTTCTAACTTTTTCTAAGTTATACTGTAAAAATAAGCAGCCCATGTCTTATTTGCTTTTCAGTTTTATGCGCATCAAAAGCCCATGGTGGGGCAACCTTGGGGGCTTTTATAGCCACTGCCGGCCATCAAGGAATCCTGGACACACTTATCTACAGATTTCATCGTAGATCTCCCTCTCTCTAGTGGCAATCAGATTATCTGGGTCGTCATAGACCGCTTCTCCAAAATGGCCCAGTTTGTCACACTGCCCAGTCTTCCGTCTGCTCCCGAATTGGCCAAGCTGTTAACCATCCACATCTTTCGCCTCCATGGACTACCTTGTCACATCACCTCGGACCGTGGGGTACAATTTACCTCCAAGTACTGGCACAGCCTCTGTCATAAATTCGACGTCAAGTTAGAATTCACTTCGGCCTATCATCCGCAGGATAACGGGCAAGTGGAGCGGGCAAATAGAACACTTAAAACATTTCTTTGAGCCTTTGTGAACGAGCGGCAGGACAATTGGGCTGCTCTTTTGCCATGGGAGGAATTCTCAAACAATTCTCACGTGAGTGCGGCAACCGGATCCTCTCCCTTCCAAGTGGTATATGGAAGACAACCGCTGCCACCACTGACTGTTCACTCGCCAGCAGCCCAGTTAACCGCTCAAGAACTCCTGGACCTGTGGGTAAGAACTGAGGAGATGATCCAAAGAGCCGCCTGGGAGCAAAGGGCTTTACAGATAAGCATCGGTGTCCGGCACATCAGTTCCACCCTGGCAACAAGGTCTGATTGAGTACCCGTTACATATGCTTCAGGGTACCGTCCATGCCCATTCCCAATTCTGCGTCAAGTTGGCCAAATCTCATACCAGCTTCGGCTTCCCCCAAATCTCAAGATCCATAACGTATTCCACGTGTCACTCCTTTGGGTAAGTCCTCTCTTGGCCCATCTGAAGACCTTCCACTCCTCAAAGGGTCTCCTCTGCCGAGGACCAACTCTTCCCTGTGAAAGAAGTGTTGGACATCTGCCATCGGAATAGGAGGTGGAAGTATCTGCTTTCTTGGGAAGGGTACGGCCCAGAGGAAAACTCCTGGGAACCCGCAGTTAACATCCTGGATAAAAGGCTTCTTCAGAGGTTCCATGCCCGGCACCCAAAGAAACCCAGACCTCAGGGAAGGGGACTCACTCCCCGCCAAGGCCGCCAAGGCCGCCAAGGCTGTTTACCATGCCCCGCGGACGTGGCTCAAGGAGGCTGTCGCTGACGCCCTCCTCCACAGCAATCTGACGCCGGTGCGCCTTCCCCTATGGGATACCTTAGGAGTGCACGCGCGGCTTGCCCCAACCTTTAAAGGGGCCACGGCAGGAAACTCACCCACAGCCCCATCTGATGACATCAGCAGAAAGCCCTATATAAGAGCAGCTCAGCCCTCCCAGAATCGCTTCAGCAATGGCTCTGCTCCGCATGGGTAGTGTGTTGCTCCTGCTTCAGTTCCTGATCCGGCTCCGCTTCAGTTTCTGATTCATCTCCACTTCAGTTCCTGATCCAGCTCCCACTTCATTTCCTGATCCTGTTCCCGCCTCGTTCTTGATCCAGCCCCTGCTCCAGCTCCCCTTCTGCTTCTCGGATTGCTACCTGACCTGACTTCAGCTTGTCTCCTGGATTCTCCTGTTTGCTACCTGACCTGACTTCAGCTTGTCTCCTGGATTCTCCTGTTTGCTACCTGACCTGACTTCGGCTTGTCTCCTGGATTCCCCTGCTTGCTGCCAGCCCCAACCTTGGCTTGTCTCCTGGATTCCTCTGCTCGCTGCCTGCCCTGACTCTGGCCCGTCCGACTCTGCATTCATCCAATGTTCACCTGGAACCTTCGCACAGAGACCCGCGCCTAAGTCCAGCCTGCCCCGGCACCCAAGGGCTCAACACACGGGGAACGAGGGCTGGTAGTGGTGAAGGTCCGGTAGGGTCTCCGCTTCACCCTGGGCCACCTGCCAATGGCGGGAACCTACAGCGGGCTCTGCTCCCTGTAGGTATTGTCAACCCCACCTTGGCCCAAGGGTCCACATCGCAACAAAAATTGGCAGGGAATACATGTTTATAAGAGAATATAAATGTATAGGACTGTCTGGCAGCCTTGGAGGCAATGAATAATCCATGTTCAAAAAGCTCCTGGCTCTCAGGGAATGAGACCGATCTCTGGAGGCTAGAGTAGCAGACTTGGAGGAGCTGAGGCAGACAGAGAGGTACATCGATGAGATCTTCAGGGACATAGTAGCCAAGCCCCAAGTCCAGTCTGGCAGCCCCAGTGCTGCCTTGGATCAGAAAGGTCTCCCAGTAGGAGAACATCACCCTGGTGTAGCAGGAAGTGATCCTGTAGCAAGGACCTGCTCTCCAGGTGATGTATTGTCCTCTCGCACTGAGGACAAGTCTCCCAGGGCTACTGCCCAGGAGGGAAGGGTTAGGCCGGCCATCATAGTTGGTGATTCAATTATTAGAAATGTAGATAGCAGGGTGGCTGGTGACCGCCTGGTAACTTGCATGCCTGGTGCGAAGGTGGCAGACCTCACGTGTCACCTAGATAGGATTATAGACAGTGCTGGGGAGGAGCCGGCTGTCATGGTACATGTGGGCACCAACAGCATAGGAAAATGTGGAAGAGAGGGTCTGGAAGCCAAATTTAGGATTTTAGGTAGGAAGCTGAAATCCAGAACCTCCAGGGTGGCATTCTCTGAAATACTTCCTGTTCCACATGCAGGTCCCCAGAGGCAGGCAGAGCTCCAGAGTTTCAATGCATGGATGAGAGAATGGTGCAGGGAAGAGGGATTCAGTTTTGTAAGGAACTGAGGAAACTTTTGGGGAAGGGGCAGACTTTTCCGAAAGCATGGGCTCCACCTTAACCAGAGTGGAACCAAGCTGCTGGCACTAACTTTCAAAAAGGAGATAGAGCAGCTTTTAAATTAGAACAAGGGGGAAAGCCGACAGTCACTCAGCAGTGCATGGTTCAGAGAAATGTATCCTTGAAGAATACTAATGAAACAGGAGAGTTAGAGCATCCCAACAGAGAAGTTCCAATAAAAGCAAACGTAGTCCATGTGCCTATATGTAAAAAATCACCGAAGCTAATGATTTCCGAATTATCCCTAATAACTGAAAAGCAGGTTGTTAATACAAACAAAAAACACACTTTGAAATGTCTGTATGTGTTACGCTCTCTCTTCCAGAGGGGAGGAGTTAGCTATCTGTAGTGCTGACCCTGCCAGGAGGGCAGAGTTAGTAATCTGTAGCGAACTGCTATTAGATGCTCCTGTAAGGGAAGGAGGTAGCAATCTGTTATGGCTCAACTCCCCAGGGAAGAGGAGTTGGCAATCTGTTCTATGACACTCTTCTGAGGAGAGGAGCTAACAATAGGTATATTGTACTTCGCTACTGAGATAGCAATCTATCATGCCTCCGATACGGAGTAGCAATCTGTTATATATTAGAGATGTGAATCGTGTGATCGATCGTCTTAACGATCGATTTCGGCTGGGAGGGGGAGGGAATCGGATCGTCGCAGTTTGGGTTTTTTAAATATCGTGTAAATCGAAAACCGGCACACTAAAACCGGCACACTAAAACATCCCTAAAACCCACCCCGACCCTTTAAAATGGCGCCGGCTGTACGGCAACACGATTCGACTGCAGGAGGTCGTTCCGGACCCCCGCTGGACTTTTGGCAAGTCTTGTGGGGGTCAGGAGGCCCCCCCAAGCTGGCCAAAAGTCCCTGGGGGTCCAGCGGGGGTCCAGGAGCGATCTCCTACCGCGAATCGTTTTTCCGTACGGAAAAACGATTCGCTTGCAGGAAGTTGTTCCCGGACCCCTGCTGGACTTTTGGCAAGTCTTGTGGGGGTCAGGAGGCCCCCCCAAGCTGGCCAAAAGTCCCTGGGGGTCCAGCAGGGGTCCGGGAGCGATCTCCTACGCTCCTGACGTTGGGGGACAAAAAAACAAAATGGCGCCGGCGCTACCTTTGACCTGTCAGACAGGTCAAAGGTAGCGCCGGCGCCATTTCTACAACGCACGGAGGTCCGAGAGTAAAAGATCACACCGGGACCCTTCCTCTGGACCCCAGGTAATTTAAGGCAT
The DNA here is from genome assembly GCF_901001135.1 of Rhinatrema bivittatum. NCBI lineage: Eukaryota > Metazoa > Chordata > Amphibia > Gymnophiona > Rhinatrematidae > Rhinatrema > Rhinatrema bivittatum. The sequence goes on from NC_042619.1 coordinate 217,976,019, forward strand.
TTTGGGGGGGTTCGGGAGGGTGGGGGATTTATTTTAAAGGGTCGGGGTGGGTTTTAGGGTTCTTTTAGTGTGCCGGTTTTCCCGCCCTCCCCCTTCCCCTCCCCCTTCCCCCGATTTACGATTTTTTGACGATAAATCGGGGGAATTGTTATTGTATCGCGGCTCTAACGATTTTTGACGATTTAAAATATATCGGACGATATTTTAAATCATCAAAAAACGATTCACATCCCTATTATATATAGGTTGCTGGCAAGTCCCATAGAAAGAGAAGGTAGCTATCTATATAATACTTCCGTAAGTGATGTTAGTGCTCGGTAGTGGTTGGCTCCCACAGAGTGATAGTAGTATAAGGAATGACCACTTGGAGGAAATGGTGAATCCCTGGGCCGATGGCAGATGACAGTGCCCCCAGGAGGAGATCTTGAGAGGAACCAACGGCTAGGCTAGAATATGAAGTAAACACAAACAGTTCTTTATTAAGCTGGATGCTGGACCACCAGTGGTGGCAGTAGTGAGTCGAGGTGTCCGGTAGGGCTGAAGTCCTTCTAATACTGTAATATAATCTCTGGGTCGCTGAGCTGTAGAGAGAGACTAGAAGTAGTGAGTAGACAGGGTATATTGGATACAAGATGGTACACTCACAATAGTAGATGTCTGCAATGGTCTCTATGCCACAGAGAGTCTTCAGTATATTCAGGAACTGGAGCTGTAGGCGAGCACTGGTTCCTCTAAACAGTCTGTAATAAGAACTCACAATAGCTGTATATGAAATGGCTTCTAGAATAGAAGAGAGTCTGTAAAGGATTCTAGGAACATGGGCCCTCGTGGAGCGAGTACCGGTTCCTATCTGTAATCTTGCCAATATAACTCTCGATCTCTGAACCTGCGATAATGCCTTGGACGGAAGGGAGTCTTCAGAGCTATAGGAATGTAGGCCCTTGTGGAGCGAGTACCGATTCCTATCTACAATAGAACTCACTGTGTTCACGTCTGCGATTGCTTCCAGGCTTTGAGGAGTCTTCTGAGTATTCCGGCAATCTGAAATCAAGAAGAGAGTGAGGAGCCCCCGTGGAGCGGGTACTCCTGGTAAATTTGAAAAGGCCGAGCAGTAGAGAAGGATTCCCCTCGCTGACTCGGATCGTTGTTGCAAGTATTGTGGACTGCCGAAGCAAGTCCTGTTGGAGTTCCTTGCTAACTCATTAGAGGTTAGCAAACAAAGACCTTTTAAAGTGAAAATGGATGACGTCACTATGGGGGGATACCCCCGAGGTTCATGCCCTTGCTGGTACAAAGTCTGGAGCGTGCGCTTGCCCTTACGTCATCAGGAACATGGCAGATCCATAGCGTCAAGCCAGCCCGGGGAAGCCGGGACCAAGAGGCAAGGAGAAGCCGCGGCTGCATCTGTCCGTCAGAGCCGAAGGGAGTGGCTCCCAAGGTAGAGAGGGTGGACTGAAGGGCGAGAAGAGGCACGAACGCAACAGTATGCCAATGCCAGAAGTGTTGTGGAGCACTCGGAGAGCGATCCCACTTCCTGAGAGATGTGTGTCCTTGGGCCGCGGCTTGACCCCAGAGGATTCCGAAGAGGGCCGCGGGAGGCGTGGCATGCCCGAGCATGGGTAGGACGGAAGCAAGACTGGAGTGATGACCAGGCGACAGGCCCTCCTCCGGACCTGCATGCTTCGGAAGACCCAACAACGCAATGTTGGTCTTGTGAACAGTCCTCCGACCGTTCCCAGCCCTTTCGGACCTGCCGCAGGGTACGGCATGAAGCGGCAGGCCGGATGGAGGCCAGGACAGCGAAGACTGGAACATAGATTCAGACGAGACTCAGAAGCAGGGTACTGGAAGTGCAGATGTAGACTCAGAAGCAAGGTACTGGACGTGCTGACGTAGACTCAGAAGCAAGGTACTGGAAGTGCAGACGAAGACTCAGAGACAAGATACTGGGCGTGCTAATGTAGACTCAGAAGCAAGGTACTGGGAGTGCAGAGGTAAACTCAGAAGCGAGGTACTGAAGGTGCAGAGGTAGATTCAGAGGCGAGGTACTGAAGATGCAGAGGTAGGTTCAGAAACGAGGTACTGAAGGTGCAGATGTAGACTCAGGAACAAGGGCTGAAGGAAGACATGGGCACTGTCCCTCAGGGCACCCCGCTCAGACCACTCCTGGGACTGAGTCAAGGGCCACCCTGTCCCACGCGTCCCCAGCACTGCCAAGGAGGGCAGGTCACGGACCATGCTGAGAACAGGAGAATGCAGGAGAGATCCAGACGAAGCGAACTCCGATGCTGGGATACTGACATCCGAAGCCCCGTCGGCTGGCAGGAAGGGAAGCTCCAAAGCACAGGGACGAATCCCACCTGTTGGCCACTCCAGGGCCCAACAGGCCAGAAGGCTCAGGAGCCACACGAAGACAAAGGGCAGAACATCTGGGACTGGATTAGGAACTGGATCAGGCACCGACATCAAGGCAACAGGGAAGAAGCTGGTTGCTGCACACCGGCAGTCAAAGCAGGATTGCTGCACACCGGCAGCCAAGGCAGGTAACAGGGTCAGGAACAAGGACTTCTCAGAGACTTAGAAACGAGGTACATAGCTTGCATCACAGAGGGCCCTAATCAGCCCGCCCCGAGGGCTGGTCACGGACCACGACGTGGCTTGCCGCGAGGTACCAGGACATTGGAAGACACAGGATCAAGGTGCTAGCTTTAAAGAGATTCAAGAGCAAGGTACTTAGCTTTCAGGCGAGTTTCAGGATCAAGGTACAAGGCTGGCATCATCTGGGTTGGAACGTGGACACCGGATTAGTAACAGACCTCAAGGCAGGAACAGGAACAAGCAAACATCAGGACTGGAACAACTGGAAACATCAGGACTGGAACAACTGGACAAGGAGCTCCGACAGAGAACATGGAACACTGGACCTTGCAGAAGGCTGGAACACAGGCAGCTCCTGGAACGAGGATCTCAGGAGTGACCAACTCCTTGCGAAGGCAAAGACAGACTGAACGCTGAGCCCTTTAGTAGCGCTGAAGTGGACAACGCCCAGGGAGGGGTCAGCAGGGGGCCACACCTGGCTGACCCTTGAAGAGGAGCAGAGAGGCGCGCGCTCGCACCCTAGGAGACTGGAGAGCTGGTGCTGGAAGCTGGTGGCGTCCTCAGCCACGTGGAGGACCCATGGAAGCCAGGCAAGCATGGGGGCAGCCCTGCCCTGAAGCTGGAGAAGTGGCAGGCTGCGGGAGCGGCTTCCAGCCGTAAAGTCAGAAGCAGGAGAGAAGGTAAGGCTGGCTGCAGGGGCTGAGTAGGCTGTAGGCACCGGCAGGGACGGCCTCCCTGCCGGGCAAGGACCCTGACTGCAGCACAGGCACCGGCAGGGACGCCCTCCCTGCCGGCTGAGGACCCCGGGAAGGCAGAGGCACGTCGGGGAGAGCCCGAAAGGACAGCGGGGTTCCCGGCCGCGAGGGAGAGCTCGCGGTGGGTCGGCCCCGCTGCACGGAGGAGAAGGCAGCCAGGGAGGAGCCCGGACACTGCGGAGAGACCGCGGCAGCGGCAGCAGCGTCGGTGGCTCGACTAGCCGCGTGAAGGTGAGGGCCTGCCCGCGCTCCTCGCGGGCAGGATCGTAACAAGAAGTCTAAGAAGTAAGATGGGAAAGTTAGAGTGTATAGCAGCAAATAATGGGATTGACATAACTGGCATCACAGAGACTTGGTGGAAGGAGGATAATCAATGGGACAGTGCTATATCAGGGTACAAATTATATCGCAATGATAGGGAGGATCAACTTGGTGGGGGTATGGCACTTTATGTCTGGGAGGGTATAGAGTCCAACAGGATAAAGATCATAAAAGAGACTGAATGCTCAGTAGAATCTATATGGGAAGAAATCTAATGTGTGTTGGGTAAGAGTATAGTGATAGGAGTATACTACCGTCCACCTGGACAAAATGGTCAGTCAGATGATGAAATGCTAAGAGAAATCAGGGAAGCTATCCAATTTGGCAGTGCAATAATAATGGGAGATTTCAATTACCCCAATATTGACTGGGTAAATGTAACATCAAGACTTGTTAGAGACATAAAGTTCCTGGATGTAATAAATGACTGTTTCATGGAGCAATTGCTTCAGGAACCAACAAGAGAGGGAGCTATTTTAGATTTAATTCTTAGTGGAACACAGGATTTGGTGAGAGAGGTAATGGTGGTGGGGCTACTTGGCAACAGTGATCATAACATGATCAAATTTAAACTAATAACTGAAAGGGGGACAGTAAGTAAATCTGCAACTCTAACATTAAACTTTCAAAAGGAAAACCTTGATAAAATGAGGGAAAAAAGTTGGAAAAAAATGAAAGGTGCAGCTGAAAAGGTTAAAAGTGTTCAACAGGCATGGACATTGTTTAAAAATACAATCCTAGAGGCGCAGTCCATATGTATTCTATACATTAAGAAAGGTGGAAGGAAGGCAAAACGATTACCGTCATGGTTAAAAGGTGAGGTGAAAGAGGCTATTTTAGCCAAAAAAAATTATTCAAAAACTGGAAGAAGGATCCATCTGAAGAAAATAGGATAAAACATAAGCATTGTCAAGTTAAGTGTAAAACATTGATAAGACAGGTGAAGAGAGAATTTGAAATGAAGTTGGCCATAGAGGCAAAAACTCATAATAAAAACTTTTTAAAATATATCCAAAGCAAGAAACCTGTGAGGGAGTCGGTTGGACCATTAGATAACTGAGGGGTTAAAGGGGCTCTTAGGGAAGATAAGGCCATTGCAGAAAGACTACATGAATTCTTTGCTTCCGTGTTTACTAATTAGGATGTTGGGGAGATACCAGTTCCGGAGATGGTTTTCAGGGGTGATGAGTCAGATGAACTGAACAAAATCACTGTGAACTGGGAAGATATAGTAGGCCAAATTGACAAACTAAAAAGTAGGAAATCACCTGGACCGGATGGTATGCATCCTAGGGTACTGAATGAACTCAAAAATGGAATTTCTGATCTATTAGTTAAAATTTGTAACCTATCATTAAAATCATCAATTGTACCTGAAGACTGGAGGGTGACCAATGTAATCCCAATTTTTAAAAAAGGCTCAGTGAGCCTGACTTCAGTGCCGGGAAAAATAGTGGAAACTATTCTCAAGATAAAAATCATAGAGCATATAGAAAGACATGGTTTAATGGAACACAGTCAACATAGATTTACCCAAGGGAAGTCTTGCCTAATAAATCTGCTTTATTTTTTTGAAGGGGTTAATAAACATGTGGATAAAGGTGAACCGGTAGATGTAGTGTTTTTGGATTTTCAGAAGGCGTTTGACAAAGACCTTCATGAGAGGCTTCTAAGAGAGCTAAAAAGTAATGGGATAGGAGGCGATGTCCTTTCGTGGATTACAAACTGGTTAAAAGACACGAAACAGAGAGTAGGATTAAAAGGTCAATTTTCTCAGTGGAAAAGGGTAATCAGTGGCATGCCTCAGGGATCTGTACTTAGACCGGTGCTTTTCAATATATATATAAATGATCTGGAAAGGAATATGCCGAGTTAGGTTATCAAATTTGCGGATGATACAAAATTATTCAGAGTAGTTAAATCACAAGTGGATTGTGATACAGTACAGGAGGACATTGCAAGACTGGATGATTGGGCATCCAAATGGCAGATGAAATTTAATGTGGACAAATGCAAGGTGTTGCCTCAGGGGCTATTGTAAACAAATATAAAAACACACATACATAAATATGTGAAACAACAAATTAAATATGTAAATGAATCATAAAATAAATATAATAAAATATAATAAATCCAAACCATAAAATGTACAAACATATAAATACATAAATATTTCCATATATAAATCAACACGTGTGTGTACAGACATATAAATAAATATTATAAAAAATAATAAAAACATATATGTGTGTATAAGATATCAAAATGGCAGATAAGAACAAAATATGAATAAAAAAGATTGTTGAGAGGGGAGATAGTTGTATGTATAAACAACTCAAAATAGACAAATAATATTACATAAAGTAACAAGTATTACATATGTCATACAGCTCGGTATTATAAAAATATGAAACAATGAAGGATATAAAAAGAAAAGAAAATAGAAAAGAAAAAATAGGGAAAAAAATAAGAAAGAAAACATAGGAAAGAAAAAATATATATGGGTGCATTCAGCCAAATAACTCTTTCAAAAACAATTATATATTGGTGTACATATGTGCAAGGGACATATATGATAGGTTGCACATATGTACACCAATATATAATCGTTTTTGAAAGAGTTATTTGGCTGAATACACCCATATATTTGTTTTTCTTTCCTATTTTTTCTTTCCTATGTTTTCTTTTCTATTTTCTTTTCTTTTTATAACCTTCATTGTTTCATATTTTTATAATACCGAGCTGTTTCTTATAATATATGACATATGTAATACCTGTTACTTTATGTAATATTATTTGTACATTTTGAGTTGTTTTTACATAAACACTGTTATCTCCCCTCTCAACAATCTTTTTTAGTCATATTTTGTTCTTATCTGCCATTTTGATATCGTATACACACATATATGTTTTTATAATTGTTTATAATATTTATATGTCTGTACACACACATGTTGATTTATATTTGGAAATATGTATTTATGTGTTTGTAAATTTTATGGTTTGGATTTATTATATTTTATTATATTTATTTTATTATTCATTTACGTATTTAATTTGTTGTTACACATATTTATGTATGTGTGTTTTTATATTTGTTTATAATAGCCCCTGAGGCAGCTCCTAGAAGAGCGAAATTCATCCAGAGTCGGGCAAGATTCAATAAAAGTCCTTTTTTACCGATCCATCTCTTCGTGTCCATTGCTGTTAGCCATCTTGGATCGGCTTTCGCTTTGTTTTTTGGGACCAAGTGCAAGGTGTTGCATATAGGGAAAAATAACCCTTGCTGTAGTTACACAATGTTAAGTTCGATATTAGGAGCTACCACCCAGGAAAAAGATCTAGGTATCATAGTGGATAATACTTTAAAATCGTCGGCTCAGTGTGCTGCAGCAGTCAAAAAAGCAAACAGAATGTTAGGAATTATTAGGAAGGGAATGATTAATAAAACAGAAAATGTCATAATGCCTCTATATTGCTCCATGGTGAGACCGCACCTTGAATTCTGTGTACAGTTCTGGTTGCCGCATCTCAAAAAGATATAGTTGTGATGGAGAAGGTACAGAGAAGGGCAACCAAAATGATAAAGGGGATGGAACAGCTCCCCTATGAGGAAAGGCTGAAGAGGTTAGGGCTGTTCAGCTTGGAGAAGAGACAGCTGAGGAGGGATATGATAGAAGTCTTTAAGATCAAGAGAGGTCTTGAACAAGTTGATGTGAATCGGTTATTTACACTTTCGAATAATAGGAGGACTAGGGGGCATTCCATGAAGTTAGTAAGTAGCACATTTAAGACAAATCAGAGAAAATTCTTTTTCACTCAATGCACAATTAAGCTCTGGAATTTGTTGCCAGAGCATGTGGTTAGTGAAATAGCTGGGTTAGTGCTGGGTTAGTGCAGTAGCTGGGTTCAAAAAAGGTTTGGATAAGTTCTTGGAGGAGAAGTCCATTAACTGCTATTAATCAAGTTTAGTTAGGGAATAGCCACTGCTATTAATTGCATCAGTAGCATAGGATCTTCTTAGTGTTTGGGTAATTGCCAAACACTAAGAAGTGGTCTGGTTTGGCCTCTGTTGGAAACAGGATGCTGGGCTTGATGGACCCTTGGTCTGACCCAGCATGGCAATCTCTTATGTTCTTATGTTCTTAATAGAACCCTTTATACTATGGATGAGTTTTCCCCCAGGAGTCTGTGTACCTACCCTATTACCAATAACTCAGAAAAACTTCACCACCACCACTCACACACACTGTGGGGCAGATTTTCAAAGCCCTACGTGCTTAACTCCAGGAGGAATTACGCGCAAAGTGGGGTTACGCGCGCCAGGCCTATTTTCAAAAGGTCCGGCGGTGCGTGTAAATCCCCAGGACGAGCGTATGTCCCGGGGCTTTTCTGAATGGGCGGGCAGGGGGCGGGGGCAGGGCAGACGGTCCAGGGGCTTGGTGGGGCGCTCCGGGGGCGGTCCGGGAGGCATGGCCGAGGATTCTTGTACAGGGGGATAACACGCCAGCAGTTGGCTGCCGCGCGCAAGTTACGCCTGCCTCTGGCAGGCTAACTTGTGAGATAAAGGTACAGGGTTTTTGTTTCTTTCGGGCTGGGGAGTGGGACAGGTAGGGGAAGGGAGGGGAAGGTGGGGGAGGGAATGGGGAAAGCCAGCTGGTCTCCCTGAGGGCTCGGCACACACAAGGTGCATTAGTGTGTACCCCCTTGCGTGCGCCGACCCCTGATTTTATCACATACGCGCGGCTGCGCGCGTATGTGATAAAATCAGGCGTACATTTGTGCTCGCCAGGTAGCAAGCACAAATGTACGCCACGCGCATACCTTTTAAAATCTGCCCCTGTATACCTAGGTACCAGCACTTCAAGTCTTTCATACCATTATTGTCCATTTCCTGTTTTCAGCCTCCTGGAAAACCAGTGATTTTGGAGAGTAAAATACTTCATCATCCACTTCCTCTGGTTTTCTGGGTAAACAGTGCAAGAATATCCAGTTGGGAGAAGCGACTTTTCCAGTCTAAAAATGAAAATAAATTGTTAGTGAGAAGGAAAGCCCTTTCCTCAAAACTCTTTGAACTCCTAGCAAGTGGAGGTGGTTGCAGCTTGTGTGTTGGTGTGATCTGTGCATCTACCGAAGGTACTGCACAGTGCCACACACTGAAATATATAACCCCCCCCCCCCCCCATCCCGTCCTTCTCTTCCTCTTCCACTAGATGTTCAGGTCTGCCCAGAAAACTCCTTTTAGGGGGTTATATCTCTTCCAGTGGGCTACAGGAGACAGACATACTTCTCTAGTTGATAGAGAGTGACAAAGGAGAAATGACTACTTACCTGATAATTTCCTTTTCTTTAATAAGAACAGGTGGATCTAAAACCAGTGGGTTATGCACCTCTACCAGCAGATGGAGATGGAGCAAAGCTGATATCATGGTATATATATACCCCTACACTGACATCAACCTGCCAGTATTCTCTATAAAAGCCAACTGTGGACAAACTAACAAAACTTGATTATTAACAGATAACCATTTGTTATTGTTTGTAGAGATTTGGGTGGACCCCTGGACTCTGTGGCTGCTGACCACGCCCACGGGGGGAAGTCCCTTGAGGGGCCACAGGTCAGGCTCAGCTTTAGGACACACACACAGTTAGATACTTTATTAAACAGTATTGAGGAGCCACCAGAGGTGGCAGTAGTGAATAGGAATGTAGCCTGGCTGGGCTTGTAGTCCCTCAGGCTCTGGAACAGCGATCCCACAATGGCTGTGCTGTAGTGGAGAGAAACTGAGATCGTGAGTACAAGCAATATATGCAGGGTTCAGGAATAGAGCCTCGTTGGTAATGTATTCATGCAGCTGTCTCTCAGTATGGAGCATAGGAGCTGGAGTAAAGGCAGGCCCTCGAGGAGCGAGTACCTGGTTCCAGGGAACAGCTCTGAGAGAAGTAGATGGTAACTCACTGATGGTATAGGCAGCGGTGTCTTCCAGGCAGAAGAGAAGTCCAGGTAGCGAGTCCAGGAACATGGGCCCTCGAGGAGCGAGTACCGGTTCCAGACAGTGACCTGAAAGGTAAGGAGGGTGGAGTGGAGACATTGGGCAGCGACAGTCGTAACACCATTCCAGCACTTAACCAACAGGAAAACACTGAGCTCCAAAAAGGAGTGTAATAACATTAGTCTAGGGACTGGAGTAACACTTACCAGTAACCCCTGGAACACGCAGCCATGCAGGAAGACAATAGCACAACCATCTGGCACCCAAGGGCAGGAAGGTGGATCCACCTGTCCTTATTAAAGAAAAGGAAATTACTAGGTAGGTAGTAATTTCTCCTTTCTTAGCATGCGGACAGGTGGATCCACACCAGTGGGATGTACCAAAGCCACTCCCGAACAGGGCAGGAGGCTGCCCGCAATCCGATCAACACCGCACATGCAAAGGTTGCGTCCTCTCGAGCCTGCACATCCAGTCGGTAATGCCTGGAAAAGGTGTGTAAGGAGGACCGCGTCACAGCTCGACAAATGTCGACGGGAGACAACAATCTAATCTCTGCCCATGAAACTGCCTGAGCCCTAGTGGAATGAGCCCTAACCTGACTAGGCAACAGCTGCTCAGCATCCACATACGCTGTCGTGACTACCTCCTTAATCCAGCGGGCTATTGTAGCCTGCAATGCCGGCTTGCCCTGTTTATTCCCCCTGGAAACAAACAGGCAATCCGTCTTCCTGAGAGGTTTAGAAACCTCCAAATACCTCAAGATATGCCTCTTGACATCCAAGGGCCATAACAGGCCCTTGGATGTCCGCATCTTGGATGTCCGCCATAACAGGCCCTTGGATTCCTCCGCATCTCTTTCTCTGTCCGGAGATGGCAGGGAAATTGATTGATTCAAGTAAAAATCCGAGACCACTTTTGGCAAAAAAGTATTGGAACAGTATGCAGCTGTATTGCCCCCAGAGTCACCCGTAGAAGGGATCCTGGCAAGATAAGACCTGAAGTTTGGATACTCTATGTGCAGAATAAATTGCCACAAGAAATACTGTTCTCAAGGTCAGTAACCTCAAGAAGAGGCTATGCAACGGTTGAAAAGTGGGCCCACCAAAAAATCCAAAACTAGATTAAGACACCACAAAGACACTGGTAAAGCAAGGGAGGACAAAGATGCTTCACTCCTTTTAAGAAACAGGCCACATCTGGATGAGCTGACAAGGGTCCACCATTCACCTGACCTCAGAAAAAGGCAAGAGCCACCACCTGTACCTTTTTATTTATTTATTTTTTTAAATTAATTTTTGGAATAAAATATCGTCTACAGACAGCAAACAGCAAAAGATAGTACCACTGCAAACCAATCGGTACTGACAACTGTTCAGTCCAAGTCAGGTCATTAACCAGTAGATCTACATACAGAGAAGATTCCTAATCACACTGCAATGTTTTCATGTAACTTGCCACCTCCCCCACCCCCTTCAAACCAACCCCTTCAAACTGAATAGTGTTGTGTCCCGCGGCCGTGGGAGGCCACGACTGCGGTCCCCTACCTCGTCCGGAGCGGCGACCCGCCGCAGCAACTTCAGGGGAAACCCCTGACCGGGTGCTCATTGCCCCGGCGCGGGCCCCCGGCCTGACCATCGGGTGGAGAGCTGTCCCTGCTCTGCCCCCGTGCCGTCCCTGCAGCCGTTCCTCCGCGGAGGAAATCCAACATGACCGCCGCCATCTTTAGGCGTGAGGCCGCGCCCCCTTCACAGATTTAAAGGGACTTGATCCCTTTAACAAGCTTCACCTGTCCTTGATCAGCCTGAGCAGGGGAAGTATAAAGGGAAGCTTCCTCTGCTCATTCTCTGACTTGGCAACGTCCTCCAGCACTGTCTAGTCTTCTTGCGTCGGTGAGTTCCTAGAGCTTCGGATCCTTGTTCCTGTTATGTCTTGGTCTTCCCAGTTCCTGACTTCGGATTGGCTTACGGTGATTCTCTGGTGTGCGACTCGGATTGGCAAGCAGTGATTCTCTGGTGTGACTTCGGATTGGCAAGTGGTGATCCCTCGGTGTGTGACCTCGGACTGGTAAGCAACGACTCCCTGGCACTTGATCTTGGACCCTTCCTGGACTCCGTCTCCAAGGGCCCGCCTAAATCCCAGCGGTCTGGGTCCCTACAGGCTCCTCCTGGGGGGACCACAGACTTCCAGGGGTGAAGACACAGCTCCTCTTCTAGCCTCTTCATCTGCCTGCAGTCGCCTTTGTCTCCAGTGCCGAGGGTCAGCTGCTCTCCTCTTCTGTTCTGCCTCGCCACCCGAGAGAACCTCCGGATCCTCCGCAAGGTATACCATCCTCTCGTCGGCCCAAGGGTCCACAAGCCTGAGCATAACAAATAGTGCAGTGATGGCCAACCTTTTGAGCTCGGTGTGTCAAAAGTCGTAAAAAAAAACAAACGAGCATAACTCGGGTGGTGTGTCACTCCTAGAAAAATCCATAATTTGTGATATTTGTAGCTCTAATAACAAAAGGTTATAATTTTAATATATGTACTGTATTTATTAATAAAGCAAAAACAAATAATTCTTTACCTTACCTGCTTAGTGACTTTGTTGCTGAATTTCATTGGCTAAATCTTCAGTTGAAGGTTGGTATTTCGTACACTTCAAGCCACAGCAAGCGCTACTAACTTCATCTGTCAGTCGGTTTCTTTTATTGGCTTTAATATTATTTAACGCTGAGAATAAGGTCTCACAATAGTACACAGAGGGAAAAATTGTGAGTAAAGCCATCGCTAGATTTTTCAGAGTGCTAAAAGTGTCCGGTAATCGGTTCCAAGCACTCCAAATTTCCTGATCGTAGTGGCACTCCCCTTCATTCTCCAAGCGATACCTTTCCAGATTCTCAAGCTTTGACCTCAAGTCGACAAACACCTGAGCCCAGATGCTGTCTTGAAATTCTGCAAGTTACATCTCCAAATCATCAAGTTGCATCCATTGGAAACCATTTAATTCCAAACTACTGTAGACTACTACATCCGGAAACTTAATTATTTTCATTGTCTGTTCCAGGCTTCTAAATTGATTAAATCTTTCATCGAACTTGTCAAGTAACAAGTTTAAAATATGCTGGTACTTTATATGCAAGAGCTCCATTTCATTTTGTACAATTGCACTGGTCTTCTCAAAATACTTTGTTCCTCGAGGAAAATACTTATGTTTTAGTTTCTACATCTCGCTTGAAAATTTTAAGTTTACTTTCAAAAGCTTTTATGTATCCAAACATAACATCAATACTTTTGCCAAAACCTTGTAACTTTAAGTTCAGTTCATTAATATGAACAGAGAGATCTGTAAAAAAACATCAGTGTGTGGACCCACTTATGATCATTGAGCTGAGGAAAGTTTCCCAGATCTTTATCCTCAAGAAATACCTTAATTTCTGCTAAGCACTCCACAAACCGCTCCAGAGCTTTTCCTCAGCTCAGCCATCTCACATTATTGAACATCAGCAGTCCACTGTAGTGCAGAAAATTCTCGCTTGTGAAGGGGTCGAGCAGCTATTAAATTCACTATTTTTGTTACAACTGACATTAAGGGCCTCATTTTCCAATATCGCAGTGGTAACGCATGAGGGGGCATGTCCCATCACTCCAAGAAGAGATTTGGCCAATGTTCTCTCCACCTAGCTTGTTGTTGCCCAGGTAGAGTGTCCATCAAGCTAGGTGGAGAGAACATTGGCCAAATCTCTTCTTGGAGTGAGTTTCCTCACTCCGACGGCCAGCAAATCTTCACTAGAGACCACTGTCCTTTCCGTACGTCTCATGTTGAATGTGAAAGTGGCCCCCAACCCCCTACGCTCATACCTAATCCCCACCCCGAGTTACTAGGTGGCCCTCCCATAGGGATACAAATACCTGTCTAGGGCATAGGCACTATGGCAAGTCTCTCTCTCTCTCTCTCTCTCTCTCTCTCTCTCTCTCTCTCTCTCTCTCTCCCTCCCTCTCTCCTGATGGATAATACAATGAAAAGGCACAAGTGGATGTCCAATAGTTTCCATAAACAATTTTACAAATCCCACTTTTTTCCCCACCATGTTGGGTGCCCCATCTGTCGTCACTGACACAACTTAGAGATATCAATGCTTAGGTCACGGAATGTTTGTATAACAACCTTACATATTTCACTTCCTGATGTACTTATTGGCACTGATTCTAACTTTATCAACTCTTCTCTCATTGTGAGATCATCAAAATATCGACCAATAATGGCCAACTGAGCATCTGATGTGACATCAGTAGTTTCATCAAGAGAGATCGAAAAATATTTACAATTATTTAAGTCTCTTTTTAATTGATGCTGTATGTTTGTGTTCAGTCTCATTAGTCTGTCTTTCATGACATTTCTACTGAGTGGTAACTCAGATATTCACTTAATAATTGCATCTTTATTCTGCATATCATGAAATAGAACTGGTGCACATCTTAGAAGAGTTTCTTTAATAAATTCTCCTTCACTGAGGGCTTTTCCATGCTGAGTTATGGAGTGAGCAATGCTGAAACTTGCAGATGTTAAATTTGTAGAGCCTCTTACAAATTTAAGGATGGAATTTGATTGACTCTTCTAGAGGTGTAACTGCCTGGAAATGTATTCCTTCCTTTCATCCTCACTTTTTTTCAATAGCTGGGAATGATTAGTTTCAAAATGTCTATTTATATTCCACGTTCTGCTTACTACCATTTCGTTACACAGTACGCAAAATGATCTGCTGTTTTTGTCAATAATGCCATATATCTCGGTCCATATCTCCTAGGGATGTGAATCGTTTTTGAACGATTAAAATTATCGTCAGATAAAATCATCCAAAATCGTTAGAATGCACGATACAATACAAATGCCCCCGATTTATCGTCAGGGGCATAGGCACTATGGCAAGTCTCTCTCTCTCTCTCCTGAAAACAGGCCACGACTCTCTCTGGCCACGACTGCGTTAAGAGTAATGGTGCCGGTGGCCCTTTGCCCTTATCATGTGACAGCTAATATATATATTGTGACATCAATCCAATTTTATCAAACTTTATTGGTGAAAATTTTCTATAAAAGACAATCACAAATTATCCCAAATACCCCACACAATAGATATAACAATAAAACATAATCATACCCAATCATTCATCACATATCATCCACACTCATTTATTCAACCACTCATAAGATCTCATTTTCAAATTCCTAAACATTCAAATGCTTCGACATAAAATACAAATCATCTCATAGTATATTATCAAATGTGATACAATAAATTTTGTAAGCAGAAAGAGTCTAATTGCACGTCAATTTATGCGTTACACGAACGCCAATCTTCTTGATCTCCTTGTATTCTCTCTACATGTTTCGCCTTCCCTCAGGCTTCTTCAGGAGAGCTTTTCCAAACAATCTCCCACTGCTCATGTATCCAACATCTATCCACAGGGCTTTCTAAAAACATTTTAACACAATTTACAATATTTGAAATATTTAGATGAACATATTTCACAAATCAATACTTTATAAAGTTATTTAGATATTAGCATACCTGTATGTCCCAAAGAACTTGCCCAGACGCACAGTTTGACACTTCCCCGACTCCAAATTCACATCATCTCAACCATTCAAAAACGTGGAACACTTATCTCAGATTTACTTAAATCAAAAAGTAAAACCAATTAGAAACAGTAAAAGTAAATGAACTTTTCTCAAGAGATCACCAGCATGACAAAACAACAATCCTTACCTTTCTTATCTTAGGCGAAAAAACGCCATCACCGCATCTCAAACAAACGCTCCCATCGAGTGGATCAACGGAAGTAAACCTATCCCCTCCTACTTCCTTTTAAACCAAGCTCTACCAATCAAACAACCTTATCTACTCACTATCTCCACCCCTAAAAAACATTACCTCCAAACCAATCAAAGGTGCTACCATTCCAAACAGTTTCAAACCCACCAAATTCAAACCTATCAGCAGCAGGCATTCAATTAGACTCTACGGCTCTAATCGAGAAAGCTTTAAAAACATGTTGCCCAGTCGATTTTATCATTCAACCCCTTTGGCCATAAAGTCTGTAAATTAAAAATCCATCGCTGTTCCTTTTGCAGTAGTATTTTATTTATATTACCACCCCGTCTAGCAGAAACCTTTTGTAATACAAAAAACCGGAGATCTTCCACCGCATGATTAAACTCCCGCCAATGTTTCACTAGGGGAGCTGTTTCCACAATATTTCTAATTCTGCTGCAATGCTCTAGTATACGAAGTCTCACCATCCTTGATGTTTTTCCTACATACAAAAGCCCACATGGGCATTGCACAACATACACTACCGAACTGGTTTGACATGTAGTAAGATTCTTTAAGAAAAACTTTTTCCCAGACACAGGATGTGAAAAATCCTGTATTGTTAGACAAAGTTTGCATACACTACATTTAGTGCAAGGGGAATGTCCACCTACTTTCTCATACTTTTGTTCACTATCACCCAAATCCGAATGGACTAAAATGTCCCTTAAATTCCTAGATCTCCTAAAAGAAAACATAGGGGGATCCTGCATCCCCACAAAGCCACTTACAAGGTGCCAATGATTTTTAACAACCTGTATAAGATCCCCTACCCGATTAGAGTAGGGCAAGACACACACTAAAGACGGTGTATGTCGTGGTGGCTTCGGATGAAGTAATAGTTCTCTATTAATATAGCAAGCTCTTTTATAAGCTTTCCTCACTATACTTGTAGGATAACCCCTTGCACTAAATCTTTCCTGCAAATCTTTGGCATGGATCTTAAACGATGGTAAATCAGAACAGATCCTTCGTATCCTAAAAAATTGCCCTACAGGGATGTTTTCTCTGACATGTTTGGGATGATAACTGTTGAAATGTAGCAATCCATTCCTATCAATCGGTTTCCGATAAAGCTCAGTTACAAATTTGCCATCCCTCTTTCCCACCTTCATATCCAGGAATGATACCCACTGATGTTGAATATCACAAGTAAATCTGAGATTCACATCTTGTTCATTCAAATATTGGAAAAATTTTTGAAACTCACATTGCGTACCAGACCAGATAACCAGGATATCATCAATATAACGGCACCATGACCTCACATGCCTATACCATAATGAGGGATAAACAAATTTCTCTTCAAATGCTGAAACGTATAGGCATGCGAGGTCAGGCGCCATCGTTGCGCCCATTGCGGTTCCATGAACCTGCTGATAGAAATCATTTTGAAACATAAAATAGTTTTGAGTGAGCGCTATCGTAGCCAATTCCACCAAAAAATGTGTTGGAACCTTCTTGTCCATTCTTGTATCCAAAATATCCTGTATTAAATGTATTGTGGTTCTCTGAGGGATATTGGAATAAAGTGATTCAATATCCATTGAAATAAACAGTGTAGGTTCCAACATATCCGGTAAAGATTGTAAAACTGTAATCAAATGTGATGAATCCCTTATAAATGATCTGGCCAATGGGACAAAAGGTCGTAGAAAGTGGTCTATATAAATAGACAAAGGTTCTAATACCGACCCTATACCGGCAACTATCGGTCTGCCCGGTGGAGACTCTAACGATTTATGCACTTTCGGTAGGACATAAAAAACAGGTATCTGAGGATTTTGATTCATCAAGAAAGCTGCTTCCTTGATGGTTACCCAACCTACACTTAAAGCTTCTGTTATCACCTCTCCAATCTGTGCAGATAACATTGCAGTAGGATCTCCATCCAATTTCCTATAAAATTTACCATCTCCCAATTGCCGGTTCACCTCCCGTATATAGTCAGCCTTATTTAAAATTACCAAAGACCCACCCTTGTCAGCTGGTTTGAAAACCAAATTTTGATCACAACTTAGATGTTCTAATGCCTTAGACTCTTCCTTACTTAAATTCCAAAAAGGAAAACAATCCTCTGCCTCCTTAACTTTCAAATCTCGTTCAACCATTTCCTCAAAAGCAACCATCAGCGGATGTATAGGGCCTGGTGGCATCCAACAAGAGGGGTTCTTCACCACTGAACCATCAACATTCACATTCTCATTACCCTGGAAAAAAATTTTTAACTTCATTAACCGAAAAAATTTTTGCAAAGCTACCCGAATTGCAAAAGAATCATATTTCGGAGTAGGTGAAAAAGAAAGACCGCGATTCAACACTTTTAACTCTACTGTGGTCAGTGAACGAGAAGACAAATTTATAACTAATTCATTCACGACTGATGATTGCGTTCCCGCAGTCGAACCGGACTGCGGTTTCGAGGTGGACGACTTCCTCGTCCACCTCAACGTTCCATGCCTTGTCTGGACTTTGTCCCCTGATCTAAAAAAGTTACCCGTCCACCTTCCTCTCCCGATGATCCACTCGATGATGAATCAAAAGTGGGTGATTTCTTATATTTAATTCTATTCTTATTACACCAGGGATAAACATATCCCTGAGTGTAGTCCTTTTCATCCCTCTGAAATTTATTCAACTTAGTTTCTTTTATTTTGTCATGCATATTGGTGATCTCCTGTTCCAAACAGGAACAGGAGATCACCAATATGCATGACATGACATGACATTGGTGACATGCATGACATTGGTGATCTCCTGTTCCAAACAGGAACAGGAGATCACCAATATGCATGACATGACATGACATTGGTGACATGCATGACATTGGTGATCTCCTGTTCCAAACAGGAACTGGAGATCACCAATATGCATGACATGACATGACATTGGTGACATGCATGACATTGGTGATCTCCTGTTCCAAACAGGAACAGGAGATCACCAATATGCATGACAAAATAAAAGAAACTAAGTTGAATAAATTTCAGAGGGATGAAAAGGACTACACTCAGGGATATGTTTATCCCTGGTGTAATAAGAATAGAATTAAATATAAGAAATCACCCACTTTTGATTCATCATCGAGTGGATCATCGGGAGAGGAAGGTGGACGGGTAACTTTTTTAGATCAGGGGACAAAGTCCAGACAAGGCACGGAACGTCGAGGTGGACGAGGAAGTCGTCCACCTCGAAACCGCAGTCCGGTTCGACTGCGGGAACGCAATCATCAGTCGTGAATGAATTAGTTATAAATTTGTCTTCTCGTTCACTGACCACAGTAGAGTTAAAAGTGTTGAATCGCGGTCTTTCTTTTTCACCTACTCCGAAATATGATTCTTTTGCAATTCGGGTAGCTTTGCAAAAATTTTTTCGGTTAATGAAGTTAAAAATTTTTTTCCAGGGAAATGAGAATGTGAATGTTGATGGTTCAGTGGTGAAGAACCCCTCTTGTTGGATGCCACCAGGCCCTATACATCCGCTGATGGTTGCTTTTGAGGAAATGGTTGAACGAGATTTGAAAGTTAAGGAGGCAGAGGATTGTTTTCCTTTTTGGAATTTAAGTAAGGAAGAGTCTAAGGCATTAGAACATCTAAGTTGTGATCAAAATTTGGTTTTCAAACCAGCTGACAAGGGTGGGTCTTTGGTAATTTTAAATAAGGCTGACTATATACGGGAGGTGAACCGGCAATTGGGAGATGGTAAATTTTATAGGAAATTGGATGGAGATCCTACTGCAATGTTATCTGCACAGATTGGAGAGGTGATAACAGAAGCTTTAAGTGTAGGTTGGGTAACCATCAAGGAAGCAGCTTTCTTGATGAATCAAAATCCTCAGATACCTGTTTTTTATGTCCTACCGAAAGTGCATAAATCGTTAGAGTCTCCACCGGGCAGACCGATAGTTGCCGGTATAGGGTCGGTATTAGAACCTTTGTCTATTTATATAGACCACTTTCTACGACCTTTTGTCCCATTGGCCAGATCATTTATAAGGGATTCATCACATTTGATTACAGTTTTACAATCTTTACCGGATATGTTGGAACCTACACTGTTTATTTCAATGGATATTGAATCACTTTATTCCAATATCCCTCAGAGAACCACAATACATTTAATACAGGATATTTTGGATACAAGAATGGACAAGAAGGTTCCAACACATTTTTTGGTGGAATTGGCTACGATAGCGCTCACTCAAAACTATTTTATGTTTCAAAATGATTTCTATCAGCAGGTTCATGGAACCGCAATGGGCGCAACGATGGCGCCTGACCTCGCATGCCTATACGTTTCAGCATTTGAAGAGAAATTTGTTTATCCCTCATTATGGTATAGGCATGTGAGGTCATGGTGCCGTTATATTGATGATATCCTGGTTATCTGGTCTGGTACGCAATGTGAGTTTCAAAAATTTTTCCAATATTTGAATGAACAAGATGTGAATCTCAGATTTACTTGTGATATTCAACATCAGTGGGTATCATTCCTGGATATGAAGGTGGGAAAGAGGGATGGCAAATTTGTAACTGAGCTTTATCGGAAACCGATTGATAGGAATGGATTGCTACATTTCAACAGTTATCATCCCAAACATGTCAGAGAAAACATCCCTGTAGGGCAATTTTTTAGGATACGAAGGATCTGTTCTGATTTACCATCGTTTAAGATCCATGCCAAAGATTTGCAGGAAAGATTTAGAGCAAGGGGTTATCCTACAAGTATAGTGAGGAAAGCTTATAAAAGAGCTTGCTATATTAATAGAGAACTATTACTTCATCCGAAGCCACCACGACATACACCGTCTTTAGTGTGTGTCTTGCCCTACTCTAATCGGGTAGGGGATCTTATACAGGTTGTTAAAAATCATTGGCACCTTGTAAGTGGCTTTGTGGGGATGCAGGATCCCCCTATGTTTTCTTTTAGGAGATCTAGGAATTTAAGGGACATTTTAGTCCATTCGGATTTGGGTGATAGTGAACAAACGTATGAGAAAGTAGGTGGACATTCCCCTTGCACTAAATGTAGTGTATGCAAACTTTGTCTAACAATACAGGATTTTTCACATCCTGTGTCTGGGAAAAAGTTTTTCTTAAAGAATCTTACTACATGTCAAACCAGTTCGGTAGTGTATGTTGTGCAATGCCCATGTGGGCTTTTGTATGTAGGAAAAACATCAAGGATGGTGAGACTTCGTATACTAGAGCATTGCAGCAGAATTAGAAATATTGTGGAAACAGCTCCCCTAGTGAAACATTGGCGGGAGTTTAATCATGCGGTGGAAGATCTCCGGTTTTTTGTATTACAAAAGGTTTCTGCTAGACGGGGTGGTAATATAAATAAAATACTACTGCAAAAGGAACAGCGATGGATTTTTAATTTACAGACTTTATGGCCAAAGGGGTTGAATGATAAAATCGATTGGGCAACATGTTTTAAAGCTTTCTCGATTAGAGCCGTAGAGTCTAATTGAATGCCTGCTGCTGATAGGTTTGAATTTGGTGGGTTTGAAACTGTTTGGAATGGTAGCACCTTTGATTGGTTTGGAGGTAATGTTTTTTTAGGGGTGGAGATAGTGAGTAGATAAGGTTGTTTGATTGGTAGAGCTTGGTTTAAAAGGAAGTAGGAGGGGATAGGTTTACTTCCGTTGATCCACTCGATGGGAGCGTTTGTTTGAGATGCGGTGATGGCGTTTTTTCGCCTAAGATAAGAAAGGTAAGGATTGTTGTTTTGTCATGCTGGTGATCTCTTGAGAAAAGTTCATTTACTTTTACTGTTTCTAATTGGTTTTACTTTTTGATTTAAGTAAATCTGAGATAAGTGTTCCACGTTTTTGAATGGTTGAGATGATGTGAATTTGGAGTCGGGGAAGTGTCAAACTGTGCGTCTGGGCAAGTTCTTTGGGACGTACAGGTATGCTAATATCTAAATAACTTTATAAAGTATTGATTTGTGAAATATGTTCATCTAAATATTTCAAATATTGTAAATTGTGTTAAAATGTTTTTAGAAAGCCCTGTGGATAGATGTTGGATACATGAGCAGTGGGAGATTGTTTGGAAAAGCTCTCCTGAAGAAGCCTGAGGGAAGGCGAAACATGTAGAGAGAATACAAGGAGATCAAGAAGATTGGCGTTCGTGTAACGCATAAATTGATGTGCAATTAGACTCTTTCTGCTTACAAAATTTATTGTATCACATTTGATAATATACTATGAGATGATTTGTATTTTATGTCGAAGCATTTGAATGTTTAGGAATTTGAAAATGAGATCTTATGAGTGGTTGAATAAATGAGTGTGGATGATATGTGATGAATGATTGGGTATGATTATGTTTTATTGTTATATCTATTGTGTGGGGTATTTGGGATAATTTGTGATTGTCTTTTATAGAAAATTTTCACCAATAAAGTTTGATAAAATTGGATTGATGTCACAATATATATATTAGTCGTTAATTGGTTTGTGATATATTAATAAATTGCCAGTCTGGATATCTTATCATGTGACAGGGCAAAGGTAGCGCCGGCGCCATTTTGGTTCCTGACTCCCGACGTCACGCGTGCAGGAGATTGCCCCCGGACCCCCGCTGGACCCCCCAGGGACTTTTGGCCAGCTTGGGGGGTCTCCTGACCCCCACAAGACTTGCTAAAAGTCCAGCCGTATTGCCAATCTTCAAAATGGCGCCAGCGCTACCTTTGCCCTCACTATGTCATACGGGCGACCTGACTCAAGCCTACCATTGGCCGCCTCTTCTGCTTACTCCCTGGACATGATTTCTTCAGGTTTCGGCCTACTTTTGCACGAGCGCCCTCTGTCTGCCTTCGTTCCATTGGCGCTCAAGTTTCCAGGACATTACCCAGTCCAGAGTAAGACTGTACCATCTCTCATCTGCGGTCTCTGGGCTGAACCAACTCCTACTGCAACTATATACAGAGGCCCACCTAAGTCCTGCCGGCCCTGGCACCCAAAGGCTCAACCTGCGGGGAACGAGGGCTGGTATAGGTGAAGCTCCAGCGGCCACTGCCTATCAGCCCACTCCACCTGCCGACAGTGGGAACCCGTAGGTCCTTACCTACGGGTTTAGTCAACCCCACCTCGGCCCAAGGGTTCACCTCCGACGCAACAATTATCACTGAGCGTAAGATTTCCATGTGAAAAAGAGTCACCTCGCAAATGATGGTTGATCCCCTTGAGATCCAGCATGGGGCAAAAAGAGCCCTCTTCCTTGGGCACAACAAAATAAATGGAATATCAGCCTGTATTTTCGTGTGCTGTGGGCACTGGGACCACAGCTCGCAGTCTCAAGAGCCTTGACAACGTACACTCCACTGCCTGTCTCCCCTGTGAAGAGTTGCTGAGAGACACCATGAAAATGTCCAGGGGAACACTGTGAAACTCTAGAGCATACCCATGCTCCCGGGGTTGGGTCGGTACACCTTCATTTGGAGGCTCGGAGGGCTCCATTACCCGAGCCTGTGCCCTGTGTGGGCTGCCTGAGATGAAAGGACTGAGACCTATCCAAAAGTCGAGCCTTCTGAAAAGTCACTCCTCTCTAGGACCGACATTATGTGAAACCCCTTGTACAACCTCTCGTGCTGGAGAAGCGCGGCATTTGTTTCTTATCTTCTGGTAACTGAGGAACCTGGGACTCACTCCACTTAATGGCCATTTTTTTTCAGCACACTCCCAAACAAAAGCAAACCTTTAAATGGCAATTTTGTAAGGTTAGGCTTCGAAACTGCATCGGCTGACCAATTTCTAAGCCATAGCTGACGCCTGGCCGCTAGTACCGAAGCCACCTATCTGACCAAAGTGCAGACCAAATCACAGCCCGCATCCTCCAAAATGGTGGCTGCTGGTTCTAACACTGCCTGGAATTCGCACCAGATTCATCGACCTCCTGAGAGAGAAGTAAACAAGAGCAAGCCACCAGGGACCAACAAGAAGCAATCTGCAAATTCATTTCCATCACTTCAAGGCCAGCTTAAGGATAGCCTCAATTCTATCCTGTGCATCCTTCAAGGCCGCGCCCCCTTTTATGAGGATAGTCGACTTCTTGGTAGCGGCACACATAAGCACACCCACTATCGGGAAATGCAATTGCTTTCTCGCAGCTGGATGCAGGGGGTACAGCCCTTCCAAGGCTTGTCCCCCTTTAAAATTAGCTTCCGGGATGCTCCATTCAAGAACAATAAATTCTTGAATGGTCTCCATAATTGAGAAGAAACATGAAGTTTTACACAAAGAAATATGTTCATTTCCTCCTCCTTCTCCCCCTCCCCCCTCCTCTCATTGCTTGATTCCTGGCTCCTCGTCATAGCCCCTTTTCTGCTGTTTATTGTTCTCATGTTTTCCCCCTCCCCGTTCAATGTAATTTCAACCTTTCGTTATAATGTAAACCGATATGATGTGTATTTTAATGTTGGTATAAAAAAGCTGTTAAATAAATAAATAAATAAATAAATAAAATAAAAAATGGGATCTTTCTTTGGCCCAAATATGGTACCCCCAGCATCTTTAATGTTTGGGAAATCAGAGCCTGTAAGTCATCTGTATGAAAGAAATGCAACATAGTTCTGTTCAGCCTCAATCCCAGAGGAATTTCCCCATCCTCCAGGGAGGAAGGATCGGCATTATCATGTGGGAAGATAATTTTAGGCAAGCTAGCTAGATCACCGAAAGACTTTGTACCTTGAATAGACATCTATGGATCAGAACAGGCTCTAATGATTGGTGAGTATGAGTCAATATATTGCATGTGGTTTGAGTGCAGGGATTGTATAAAGGCATGACACTATCACCATTTGTTCCCTGCATTCCTGAGACATTCTGGCAAAAATTAGCTGATAAAGAGCTGGGATGGCCTCAAGAAACATCTGATATCTCTGGGGACATCAAAGACTAAAACATTTGGTATTTCTTATCACCTGGGAAGATCAAATGCTAAAGACTAGTACCCCCACCAATGAGCTGATAATAAGTTAAACAATTGGTGTCTTTTACCAAATGGGAGATCAAAAGACTGGTACTGAAATATCTTCCTGGGTAAAAGTGCAAATTGAAGCACCTAACTTGCAGAGAGGAATATATAAGGCATAGCATTTGCTTATTTTAGTTAGATGAGCTGAAAGGAACACAAAGCGAGTGGTTCTTTTTCAGAGTGCCCAGGCCCGAGTCTTCCAGATTTCTAGGAACACTGGCTTATATGTATTATTTCCATCTGTTTCCTATTTACCTTTATTGATTTGTGTACACTTACTTTGAAACTGTATTCAATTTTGATATTACTTCGCTGATTTATTATCCAGATATTTAATTTAATTTAGTAAACTAAGTTTAGCTTTACCAGATTGTGTGTAGAGTGTTCTATGACATAATATAAAACATATCCCCACATGACCACTGTGCACACATTATCCGTGCCATCTGGGTCCTTATCGGGGAAATCCGTAGCAGGTCCAGGTGTACTCCGATGCTTACCCGCAGCACCAGGCATGCAGGAATCCACAGCCTGCGATCCTGAATTGCTAAGATTGGCTGGGACAGAGGACTGCGCCTGAAGAAAAGACCGCAGTCCTTGAAAAAATTCCACCCAAGAAAAGGCAGAGGGATCTATGCCAAAGCCAGGGGGTGTCAGTCCTACGACCACTGAACTACCTTCCCCCTCTGAGGAAACAGTTAGGGGAGCCCCAAAATCAGGCGACACCTCTGACAGCTCTTTTTCCAATCCCGCATCATGCTGGGAAGAAGTGGGTTTAGTAAAATCAGATGGAGGCAATGCTCCCTGAGCCTCCAAACAGTGCTGGCACAAGTTAGAGAGAATGCCAGGCTGAGATGCCCAAGCATGGCGAGCAGCACAATGGGCAAGGCACTTAGGCGTTTTTGCTATTGGTACCCTCGGTTGTCAGTACACTCTAACAGGCTTCTGATAACAGTGCACTCAGCTGTGTTAGCACTGCAAAAATTAGGCGCCCAAAATTTATGTGCCCAAAAATTAGGCACTCAACATAATGCCCTGATAAGCACTCAAAACTGAGCTTCCACCAGGATGTTCAGACACTGCGTGTAAATAAGTGCATGCATGTGCATGTGTGCACAACTAAGCACCCAGGCAGGCGCCCCTATGCACCAACTAGGCGCACAACCTTGACGCATACCTGGACGCACAGCTGGGTGCACAAACACTAACTTAACTGAAGAGGGCAGTCTAAGGTGCAAGAAAAGCCGCACGAAAAAGCTGCCATGGCCTACCATGCAGTTAACTCAAGCCTGAGAGCAGGGCCTAGCCAAAAAGGTTTATCAACCCGCCAAGCTGTCTACGTTGCTTAGTTCCCCCGGAGGAGGGAATGAACTTCGGATTGGCGCGCCGAGCACAGAGAGTGGAAAGGAGATGAATCCTTACTTAACTCTCCTTCTTCTCTCTTCCTTCCTTTTTTTTTTTAATTACTCTTTACCTGAGTTCAGCCCTTCCAGCTGAGTACAAGGTCGGTCTCCGGCTGCGGGAGGAGAGGGCAAGGACCTTCACCAATGCACTTGGCTTCCTGCACCTGCTGCCTTTCAGCTGTTTTGGTTTTTTTTTTACATCTAAGCCCACGCCAGCTGAAAACCAGCTACTGGACCTAGGCATTCTTCTGAGGGAGGGATCCAAGGATATCACCTCAGGAATTCTCGACTGAAGGAGGACCCATAAGGTATCACCACAGGAGAGCGGGGTGATAATTTTCCTTCTTTTCTCCTTTAAAATTTTTAAGCAATTCCTAGTAGGGAGATGCGCGTCCACCATCTGCAGGAACGGAGAATACTGGTGGGCTGATGTCAGTGCAGGGGTATATACACCGTGATGTCAGCTTTGCTCCATCACAGCACTTCTCTCAAATTATTCGGGCGGTGGTGCCAGCCGTATCAATGACCACAAATCTGATAAACCACACTGAATCAAAATTAAATGTGACCACCATAAGTGAAACAGATTTTTATGCTCATTTAGTCGACCTCATACATGGGCATATTGAAATGCTAAGTAGCATAGGAGTTAATGCGCCAAACAATATAATCATAGGTCATAAATTAATTTTTCTTTGCTTCGTGAGAAAGTCCAGTGAAAAAATTAAGACCAAATAGTGAAGTTCAAATGTATTACATACGTATTGCAAAAATTCTCTTCTATTATTATGAAGTTCCAGAAATTTTACTTAGCTTGATATTGCGCGAAGAAACGCCATATTGTCATAGTGTAGGAGGCTCAGAATGTAGAAGCCCGACATGGACCCGTATTTCGGCTGTGCCTTCATCAGGGGGCCGAAATTTGATGTTATGAACGGCTTTTCTTGCCGACCTGCCGGTAGTGCGTTTCCTCAACAAATTAGCCCTCTACCTATTGGGGGACATAGTTGCATACCCAAAATCTTCAAATTACCTGTGTTTCTAGAGCTTTGCTCCATCTCCATCTGCTGGTAGAGGTGCATAACCCACTGGTTTTGGATCCATCTGTCCGAATGCTAAGAAATTGCTAATTGCTAAGAACAGAGAGGGAATTAGCACTTTTAGCAGTAATCCTCAGTGATCATGCACTGTAACAAACAGGAACTACCTAGAAAGTTAATATGGCCAACTCGATGCATGGCAAACTCCTGGGAGAATGCAATAAATGAATAAAACACAGCACTAACGGTGTGAATTATGCAGGATGACTCCCAATATTCCAGTCAAATGATGGTGACTTCCTGGACCAGGATCCAAATATATAGCAGGCCTCCATAACAAGGAGGGAGCCTGAAATGAACTGTGAGGGATACTTTTTTTTTTTTTTTTTACCAAGACTCTGATGGATGTTTGGAATAATCTGGTGGTAACCAAAATACTGACAGAAGTTAAAAATGCTTGGAAACAGCACACTGCCATAGTGACAGGGCTCTGCACTGCAGTTCCCACATCTGACTCCTGCTCTTTGGGATGGTCAGGGCTGGGCATACAGTGGAGGCAGCACTCACAGACCCTAGGGAAGGAGTCTCAATAATGACAACCCTGGCAGGCTGATGTGACAGGCTCCAGAGGGAATTACAGTGGACTTTCATGGTATCGGCTGGACCGCATGGGGCGGGGAGTCAACCTCAGGCAGCTCAGAATGAAGGCTCCAGGCATCTTAGGCAGGTTCTGATTGAGATGGAAGCCCCCAATAAAGGACGTCAAAACTGTGGCCCCCACCCCCCGAAAAAAAAGAATACTTGGAACAGACAGAGAGGGCAGTGGTAAGGGCAAGGGAGGGGGGATGCCTGGAGAGCCAGTAGGAGCTGTAGTGACACAATAGGCAGGAACAACTGGGTAGATGGAAGCGTGGCCTAGGTGTAACCTTTATCTGCAGGGTTACTATGTTTAGTGCTAATTCAGAGACAATGTGGAGATAGAGGAAAATGTAGGAGAATGTAGGAAAAAGCCAAAGAATAATAAAGCATTCACTGTGTGCTGTAGGATGGATGCTCACAAGCAGGATCTGGAGAAACTGGAGGAGTGGGGTGGTGGGTCAGCCTGCTCACCACTCACGCTGTGATCAGGTAGCCACAGACGGGGCCTGTTACCTGATGTCTGATTTGGTAGCTATGGAGTTGTGCCTGGATCGTTCATTGTGAGCTGGTAGCCTTGGAATGTGCCTGGCACCTGATCTGTCATCCCTGTAGCCATGGAGCATGGCTGGCACCCAATTTATGACCTAGTAGCCCTGGAGCATGCCTGGAAGACAATTTATTTATTTAGAATTATTTTTTTAATTGCACATTCTGTAGCTCAAGGCTATTTATGATGAAGCATACATTTAAACACAGCAATTAAAAGCAATTATTAACCAAAAATTACAGACTCAGAATTTCTAACTAAAGCATCATACTTGTAACTTAGAGCCCCATGTCTAAAATGCTGCCCTACAGTGCCCCAAAAATCTTCATAACTTTGGTCAAATTAGCCCTCTACCTATTGGGGGACATAGTTGCATACACAAAATCTTCAAATTACCTGTGTTTCTAGAACACCCACCTAATCACCAACCCCGGTTGAAATAATCATGTCTTCACAGTGATGTCAAACATGCCAAAATCTGACATTGTCCTGAGCTGCTTAAGCACGGCGATCCAGAGAATGGGCCCCTGCAACTGAGGAGGCTGATTTGTAACCTGGTATCCCTGGAGTGTGCCTGGCATCTACATTATGATCCAGTGGCTGCGGAACATGCTTGGTATTCATGATCTGGTAGCAGTGGAGCGTGTGTGGTACCTGGCTTGTGATCTGGTAGCAGTAGAGTGTGTGTGGTAACTAGCTTGTTACCTGGTAGCAATAGAGCGTGTGTGTGGTAAGTGGCTTGTGACTGGTAGTGGGGGAGCATGTGTGGTACCTGGCTTGTGATCTGGTAGAAGTAGAGCATGTGTGATACCTGGCTTGTGATCTGGTAGAAGTAGAGCATGTATGGTCCCTGGCTTGTAATC
The DNA here is from genome assembly GCF_901001135.1 of Rhinatrema bivittatum. Lineage (NCBI taxonomy): Eukaryota > Metazoa > Chordata > Amphibia > Gymnophiona > Rhinatrematidae > Rhinatrema > Rhinatrema bivittatum. The sequence goes on from NC_042619.1 coordinate 218,005,016, forward strand.
TGGTAGCAGTAGCGCGTGTATGGTACCTGGCTTGTGATCTGGTAGCAGTAGAGCGTGTGTGGTACCTGGCTTGTGATCTCGTAGCAATAGAGCGTGTGTGATACCTGGCTTGTGACCTAATAGCCATGCATTATGTGTGGTACCTGGCTTTTGATCTGGTAGTGGTGGAGTGTGTGTGATACCTGGCTTGTGATCTCGTAGCAGTAGAACGTGTGTGGTACCTGGCTTGTGTCCTGATAGTGGTGGTACCTGGCTTGTGACCTGATAGCCATGCATCTTGTGTGGTACCTGGCTTTTGATCTGGTAGTGGTGGAGTGTGTGTGTGATACCTGGCTTGTGATCTCGTAGCAGTAGAACGTGTGTGGTACCTGGCTTGTGTCCTGATAGTGGTGGTACCTGGCTTGTGACCTGATAGCCATGCATCATGTGTGGTACCTGGCTTTTGATCTGGTAGCGGTGGAGTGTGTGTGGTTCCTGGCTTGTGATCTGGTAGCAGTGGTGTGTGTGTGGTTCCTGGCTTGTGACCTGATAGCGGTGGAGCATTTTTGGTACCTGGTTGGTGATCTGGTAGCCATGGAACGCCTTCAGGCGTTTCTTCTTCTCCTCTTCCTGTCCCATGCTCACCCATGTATCAGTGACTAAGATGTTGCTTCCACTTGCGGCTTCCAAGGGATCATTTGTGAGAAGCAGCTGAGTATTTTGCTAGCACAGGGAACACAGCACAGAACAGATGACTCCTCTGTTTCCAAGACACACAGAACTGATAAAGAACATGTTAGATATCAAGAGCAAGCTGCTTCTCACCTCCTTAGAAAACTGCTGAGCGGTTTTGGTCACACTGAGCTCTGGCTCATACCCCTGTCATAAAAGATTAATTTAATTATCTTTAATTGTTCAGAACATCCTTCATTCAGCAATACTATCTCGCCTGCTCAAAATAGCAATTTGTCTGTTTGCTGGGTGTGCATGTCCATGGATATTTCTAGGTATAAAACTTTTCCAAATAATCAGATGGCTCCATGTCATAAAAGACACATAGAAACACATAAAAGACACATAGAAACATAGAAAATAATGGCATAAAAGGACCAAATGGTCCATCCAGTCTGCCCAGCAAGCTTATGGTAACATCTGCTGTGCCATACCAGTCCCACCCATACTTAGTATGCCAAACGGTCAAAGTCAGGGTTCTTGTTGATTGCTGTCTGAGTCCAAATCCCTGTTACATCTTGCTCTGAAGCAGAGAGCAATGTTGGAATTGCATCAAAAGTATCAGGCTTATTGGTTAAGAGTAGTAACAGTCACATCAGCAAGTTACCCCCATGCTTATTTGTTTTCCCAGACCGTAAAATTCAGTGTCCTTGTTGGTTGGTATCTGAATCTAATTCCCCTTTTCCTCTTTACCCTCTGCCGTTAAATCCAGAAAGCAAAAATGGAGTTGCATCAACAGTATGAAGGCATATTGGTTAAGGGTAGTAACCGCCACACCAGCAAGTTACCCCCATGCACTCTTTTCTTCATTTTCCTCTAACCTTTAGAGATCCACAGCGTTTATCCCATGCCCCTTTGAAATCTTTCACCATTTTTGCCTTCACCACCTCCTCCAGAAGGGCATTGCAGGCATCCACCACCCTCTCCGTGAAGAAATATTTCCTGACGTTGGTTCTGAGTCATCCTCCCTGGAGTTTCATTACATGACCTCTAGTTCTACTGATTTCTTTCTAACGGAAAAGGTTTGTTGATTGTGCATCATTAAAACCTTTCAAGTATCTGAAAGTCTGTATCATATCCCCCCTGCACCTCCTCTCTTCCAGGTTATACATATTTAAGTCCTTCAGACTCTCGTCATAAATCTTCTGATGGAGACCCCCCAACCATTTTTGTCACCCTTCTTTGGACCGCCTCCATCCTGTCTCTGCCCCTTTGAAGATACGGTCTCCAGAACTAAACACAATACTCCACGTGAGGCCTCACCAATGACCTGTACAAGGGCATTATCACCTCCTTTTTCTTACTGGTTATTCTTCTCTCTATGCAGTCCAGCATTCTTCTGGCTTTAGCTATTGCCTTGTCACATTGCTTGGCTGCCTTCAGATCGCTAAACACTATCACCCTAAAGGTCTCTCTTGTTACGGGTCGTGGATCCTTGGGCCGAGTGGGAGTTGGTACCACCTGTGGGGAGAAGCCCCACAGGTCCCCACCGTCGACAGGCACTGGGGCTTCACCACTACCAGCCCTCGTTTCCCTCAGGTTGAGCCCTTGGGTACCGGGACTGGCTGGACTTATGTGGGGTCTCAGGCATCGGAGTCCGGGTGCCAGCGTAGGTCTTGGTAGGCCATGGAGTTCCGTAGATCAGGTACAGGCAGAGGTCTTGGCAGGCGGCGAATCTCGAAGGTCAGGTACAGGCAGAGGTCTTGGTTTACAAGCAGGCGATGAGCAGGAATGCAGGAACGGAACTTCCCAGGGTAGAAGCAGGAGCCAAGTAGCCAAGGCAAGGCCTGGGGGACAGGCCTTGCCTTAAATAGCCCGGGATCAGGAAGGAGGGGCTGCGGCACCTCCCGAGGTGAGCCCTTTAAATAGGGTCACGTGACGCGTGCGTGCGCGTAGGACGCCCGGGAGGAGCAGGAAGGCCCGAGCGGGGCCCAGCTGCTTCCCAGCCGAGAGGGATCGTCAGCGTGGGAGGCCCGGTGGGAAGACAGCACAGCAGGATGCATCTGCGGTGGCTTCCCACTGCCACAAGGCTCCCAGGGCCAGCAAGAGAAGGACGGCTGCACCAGTAGGTGGAGGGAGCTGATCGCGGGCCTCCGTGGCCAGTTCTCACAACTTCTCTCTTGCTCCATGCACAACAATCCTTCACTCCCCATCACATATAGCTCTTTTGGATTACCACTCCCCAGATGCATGATTCTGCACTTCTTGGCCTTGAATCCCAGCTGCCAAATCTTCGACCACTGTTCAATCTTCCTTAAATCACCTCTCATTCTCTCTGCTCCTTCTGGTATGTCCATTCTGATGCAGATCTTAATGTTATCCGCAAATAGGCAAACTTTACCTTCTATCCCTTCTGCAATGTCGCTCGCTCACAAAGACATTGAACAGGACCAGTTCCAACACCAATCCTTGTGGCACTCCGCTTAAACACCATTCTCTCTTCAGAGTAGATTCCATTTACCATCACACGCTGTCTTCTATCCATCAACCAGTTTATAATCCTCGCCACCACATTGCTGCTCACTCCCAAGCTTCTCATTTTATTCACAAGTGGCCTTTGCGGGACTGTATCAAAAGCTTTGTGAAATCCAAGTATAACACATCGAGTGCTCTTCCTCAATCCGATTCTTTAGTCACCCAATCAAAAAAAATCTATCAGATTTAGCTGACAGGACCTTCACACTGTACCAGTCCTGGTTTTTACCATCTCCCCCTCTCCCCAAAATGCATGGAGACGCCCTTCTTTTCTTACAGAAACCAGCATTACAAGCTCATGCATGCTATGGGGTAATATCAGGACTGGATCGGCCTGTCCTGAAAAAAACGGAGTCAGTTGGCAAGCTCGTAAAGCAGGGACATCAACCTGTTCTGTCCTGCTTTGGGACATAATGACACTGCTGGCTGCTGCAGCAGCAAAAACATGGATTCTCCCATAATCAGCTATTCAAGGTATACTGTAACAGATCCCGGTGCGCAAAAAGCAAACTTTTTTCAATGGAAAGGAAGTTGTAAGGGTCATGATATGAAAATCCAAGGGAGTAGACTCAGGACTAACATCACGACATATTCTTTCATGGAAATGGGTGATGGAAGCTAAAAAAAAAAAACAGTAACAGAATTCAAAAAGTTATGGGATCATCTTTGCCTCTCTCACCTTCGGGGTCGCAATGCGCAGGTGCATCCCAAGCTTGGCGGCGCTCAGCATGATCGAGTGAAGCACGTTGTTCCCGTCACCGATCCAGGATAGGGTAAGTCCATTCAGGTGGCCAAAGTGCTCCTAGCAGCTCGGACAGAAAACGGGACCATCTGGTTTACATTTAAGTTTGCAGCGAGACACAGACTGCGTGAGCGTATGATGATGGGGGCGCGCGGGAGGTCGGCAGGGCTCTCACCCGTTCTCAGGGCTGGCGTTAGCCCATTGGAGGCCCCTTAAGTGGGTTGTGAAGGAGAAAGAACCAAGACTCGTGGGGGAAAAAGATCAAAAGAGAATCTGGAGACCTCCTTTGAGCTACTCGGGGGGGCCCTAAGCAATTGCTTAGTCTAATGCCTGCTAACTTTTATTTGTACTTTTTTCCCCTCCCCCACAGTAGCTTCTTCCTCCTCCTCCTCTTCCTTTGGGCTTGCAGCTCAGTCGGAACCCCCTCTTCTCTGGGCTGCGGCTCATTCTTAGCCATTCAGGGTTTCTTTCCCTGTTTCTACATCCCCCTTTCCAATTTAACCCAGCCATTGCAGAAAAAAAAAGTCCATAACCAGGAGCCACAAACCACAGCTCCCCCTCCAAAACCGGGCTAATGTGGGCCCTGCCTCGTTTTTCTCTCATTTTTGTTCATATCATAAACACTGATAAACACCCGGGAGGAACAAAATAAAAAAATGAAAACAAAGATGATGTACTGATATACTGAGGTCCCTATTCAGCTGCTGTGCTCGTTAGCCAGTTATACACATCCGCCTAACTAGCAGGGCATATTCAGTGATGCGGTCACGCTGCTGAATCTACCCAACCATCTTAAAGACAGCCGTAGGGCTCGACCAGAGTTAGCCGCAGAATATCGGGGGTTAGCCAATTAACTTATGCGGCTAACTCCGCTCTTCCCCAGAATGCCTCCTGCCTGCCCCTGGAATGTCCCCGTCTTATCCGGCTAAATTTGAGTTGGGTATCTAGTTACCCAGCCCTCTGGTGATGGGGGGGGTGGGAAGGAGAACTATCTATTGTTTCTGATTGTAATTCACCTTTGACAAGGCAAGTCATTAAATATTAAAATACCTAGAAATCTGAAATCCTAATCAAGCAGGGGCAAAAAAAAAAAAGTGGTGCCAAACAGCACAGAAAATCCAGACCAAGGGTCACTCTCATCCTTTTCAGGAATTCCCCTTTCCCTGTTAGGAGCAGTCTATCCTCATGCATTCCTGTCTTTTGTAAGGAACGTGCTTTTTATTCAACCAAAAAAAACCAAACACATAAAACTCTCTTTTCACCAACTCCGTTTCCAGTGAGTCTGGATCCCTTAGTTCTGGCAAAATTTGGAGGTGCTCACCTGTATCGTGAGGTAGTCCGCCAGAATCTGGATAGGATGATATGAATCGGACAAGCCGTTCACGACGGGGATGGAGGCTTCCTGCGCCAGCTGCTCCAGGTCGGACTGTTTATAAACCCGTGCCAAGATCGCGTCGGTCATGCCTGCCAGCACCCTGCGAGCGATTCAAAAGGAGGCTTTAGGAGAGCTGCTTAGCTGATCGATGACCCCCTTCCCCAAGCACAAGCTGCGGGTACCTGCCAGCAGGAGCAAGCTCATACATGCGCCTTTTCTAGCGCTCTGCCGGTTTTTCACCTCTGAATAATGTTCGCAGGTAGGTTTTCAGTGGCGCCCCGAATTGCAAAGTTACATGCGTACAAATCAATCTGATTTTCGAACACAAGGTGCCTGCATGACTTGTGCTTGAATGCCAGGTCTTTGCACAGGTAAATGCATGCACAGAGCCAGAGACAAAATGAGACATGTTGGCGCTCAGGATGGGCTGGTAATACGGTGTCCCCCGCCCCTGGTGAGATTTCAGGGCCCTATCGGTTGCTACCCCAGGTGACTGCCCTGCACGAAACTTGACTCATTTCAAAGCAATAGTATAAAGTTAAGTGCCTCGTCGGCAGGCTGGCTATGCAAAGACTTTTTGAAAATTTAAATTGCACGCGCAGATTCATTACGCACCCCTGAAATGCCTAGTTTGTTTTTTTTTATGCCATCAAGTTTATACACATTTTAAACTTCCACATGCAATTTTAGGCAACTGAAAATCCACTTACACAGGTAAATTGACCAAATGTGTCAACTACTTCTTTTATGTGTGCAATTCCCCACTAAGCTTTCAAAATTTATGCCTCAAAGTACACACAGCTCCAACTGTTCCTGGTACACACGCTGCATTAACTGGAAGCCACTGATCTTTTCTAGTATTAATACTTCAGCAATTCCATAACAGGATACCAGAGCAGGTTTGCAAGGGATGCAGATCACGCCTGAACAATGTCTGCACCTCGCTTACACCTGCAAGTTTCAATTCAGCCCAGCAGCTGAATATTACTTTTAGGGTTAGGATGCAAAGATAGGAGATTAAAATGTTGCTTTACAAACCGTGCCGAATCTCGGAGACTTTCATTGACACCCAAATGTATATCATGTAAGGTAAGGAAGCAAGGATGTCCCCCGAGCAGAGCAAACCCTAAAGAGACAAAAAGCACATAAGAACAGAGCTGCTTTTACCGATGAACAAAAAGGGGGGCGGCTGCCCTGGGCCGTGCATAGCAGGGGGTCCACTGTATGAATATACAGGGCTCTGCCCTGATGACTCTGCTGGTCATTGACCAGCCTGTGAGGCAGCAGAGAAAAGCCCCTCTCTTTCCTGCTCCAGCCCCTTCTCTCCCAGGGAGCTTAGAACAGACAGAGGGCAGGGCAGGGCAGTACAAAGAGGTCACTCTTTTCCCTCATACAGTCCCTCCCCTTTTGTCATTCAGGGACAGAAGGGGAGGAAGTGATTCTGGAGCAGAAAGTACATGCCAACAAAATCCAGTTTCCTCTCTAAGTCAACTTTTCCCTTCTTGCTCCAGTTAGAGAGGAGGTGAGGCTAGAGCGCCTGTTTCTGTTTCTAATTCGTGGTCTCCTATTCTGTATTTAGTGAGAGTTTATGCTCTGTGAGGAATTCTGCTAGTGTGAGGTTCTGGTAGTGTGTGGGTTCTTTGAAGGGAGTCCAGCTTGTTCTGTTTTCCAGAAAAATGTGTACCTGTGGCCTAGGACTGGTGCGTTATTTGCAGTGCTGCCTTTTCATAAGTAGGGTTGTTGCTGTTTAACTTCTGGGAGTGAGAGCTGTTTAGGTATGATAGGTTTGCTATATAGGATCTGAATGATTTTTTTTTGCAGGGTTTTTCTGTAGTATTGCCACTTGACTCCATGTCATAAGGAGCACTGTTAGATTCTGTGGACCCAAGGATAGTAGTCACCATTACCACAGGTGGATTTCCCACGGAAGCCCAAGGGGTTAATGGCTGGTACGACTTAGGCGGTTACCTGGAGTAGAGGCAAATCCAGAGAACAGGCAAATGATCGGGGCAGGCGGCAATCCAGGAAGTCCATGTCCAGGCAGAGGTCAAGCAGAAGAACAATCCGAACAGGCAAAGGAGAGATTATGACCGTCGGCCGCGGCCAACCCAACTCACGTCATGTGCTGCCCTGCTCTCCTCTCCGGGAGAACTCGCGGCTGCGGCTAGCCACTCCTGACGCATGCCGTCTATCTCCTGGGACTTCTCATGGTAGCTGGAATGCTGCCGACATCCATGCCTCCTCTGGGTCTTCCTAGGTATGTGCGCGCGCACGCCACTGAGTCTATCCTTAAGGACTCTATGGCGGGAACCTCAGGGGTGTCTCTTATTGATGACATCACCAGCCGGGATTCATAAGCATAGCCCTGGGCCTGCACTTAATTGACTTGGCAATGAGTTCCTTCACTACTGGACTATCTGCCTGGATGTCTGTTCCTGCTTGGATCTCTACCTTGGTTCCTGGACTCTGGCTCGGGTACCCGCTCCTCGGGGGCCTGTGTGCACTTCACTAGAGACTTGGTTCCAGACCTCCCCGCTCCTCGGGGTGGTTTCTGCGCCTCTCCAGAGGTCCTGCCTGTTGGCCTTTCCGCTCCTTGGGGGTTGCCCTGGAACTACCTTATAGAGACTCTTACTCCGCACTTCCCCGCTCCTTGGGGCAGTGCCTACATCTCTACACTAGCAACTGACTCTATATTTCCCCACTCCTCAGGGCAGTGCCTACATCTCTACACCAGCAACTTGCCTTGCACTTTCCCGCTCCTCGGGGCAATGCCTATTTCTTCACGTCAGTGACTTGCTCCACTCTTCCCCTCTCCTCGGGGTAGGGCCTACGTCACTACATCAGCAACCTGCTTCACGCCTCCCCGCTCCTCGGGGCAGCGTCTACATCTCTACTTGAGTGATTTTGCTCCTGCCTTCCCGCTTCTCAGGGCAGTTTCCATTACTACTGCTAATCTGACTCTGTACTTCCCCGCTCCTCGGGGCAGCCTACGTCACTGCTGCTAGGACTGACTCTGTGCTCCCCTGCTCCTCGGGGGCAGACCCTACGTCATCACACCAGAGTCTCTGTTACTACGCTATACTACAGTTGTGTCTCCAACTACTGCTGACCACGCGGACTCCTGATGGTGAGGACCTGTGGGCCTCCTCCCCTCAGGCTGTTACAACACTCACCTTGGGTCAAAGGTCCACTAAACCCACGGATCCTAACAGGAGGAAGGACAGGCAAACGTACCCAGACCGGGGAACCAAGGGAAAAAGAGCAAGACAGGGGAACATGGCTCACGGGAGCACAAGAACCACAGGAGACTGAACGCTCAGGAGACCTGTTGCTGATGCAAGGAGTTGCAGGAGGGACGGCCCTTTAAGGGGCAGCTGCCACTGGTGTCAGTTCCTGTGGCTTAGGAAGCGCGTGTAAGTGCCGGTCGGTGACCTACTCTGCCTGGCATGTGGGCGGGAAGGAGCTGCTGCTGCTGACAGCATATCGGGGCGACAGAGGGAGCGTTGGAGCCCGGTAAGTTCACAGCAGGGTGCGCTCTAAGGGTAATCCAGAACAAGTCTCTGCATACTTTTGTATGCAGAGACTTGTTCTGATTTTCTTAGGTAAATCAATGGGACAGTGAGAACTATGATTTTATATCGCCCATCTAATAAACACCAGCCATGGTGAAAAGTGTCTCGTGCAGCTATCAGCTATAATGCGAAGAAGTACAAAGTGATGCAAATAGGGATACTAACTGTAGTTATACAATGTTAGTTTCCAAATTAGGAGTTACCACCCAGGAAAAGGATCTAAATGTCACTATGGACAATAAATTAAAATCTTTGGCTTAATGTATGATGGTAGCCAAAAACGCAAACAGAATGTTAAAAATGATTGAAAAAGAAATAAAGAGCAAAATAGAGAATATCATGATGCCTCTGTAATGATTCATGGTACGAGTACACTTATAATATTGTGTATGCCTTTCAAACAAGATCTAGAAGAACTAGAAAAAGTACAGAGAAGAGCAACCAAACTGATAAATCAGATGGAATGGCTCCCCTATGAGGAAAGGCTGTTCAGCTTGGAGATGAGATGGCTGAAGGGAGATATAAAATCATAAATGGAGTGGAACAAGTAAATGCAAATTGGTTGTTTATTCTTTAAAAAAAGTAAAAGGACTAGAGGGATACTAGATAGCACATTTAAAACAAATCAGAGAAAATATTTTTCATTCAATGCACAATTAAGCTCTGGAATTCATTACTGCAGTTAGTGTATATGGGTTTAGAAAAGGTTTAGACAACTTCCTGGAAAAGTCTTAAACACTTCTTAAACAAGGTAGACTTGGAGAAAGCCACTGCTTATTCCTGGGTGTAAGCTGCATGGGATCTATCCACTATTTGCAGGGACCTTCATTTTCATTTTTTATTTTATTTTTCCTGAGAATTTCATTGTTATAAGAAAAAAAAACAATCAGTGGAAAAATGACTTTTTAAATAAAATATAGGAAAAGAACATTGAAAAAATAAAAACTGAAAACGAAGATCCCTAACTATTTGGCATCCAGCCAGGTACTTGTGACCTGGATTGGCCACTGCTGGACCATAAGAACATAAGATTTGCCATATTGGGTCAGACTAAAGGTCCATTAAGCCCAGTATCCTGTTTCCAAAGTGGCCAATCCAGTTCAAAAGTACCTGGCGTGATCCCAAGGGGTAGAGAGATTCCAAGCTACTTTTACCAGGGATAAGCAGCAGATTTCCCCAACTCCACCTAAATAATGTTTTTTGGACTTTTCTTCCAGGAACTTGTCCAAATCTTTTTTAAATCCAGCTACACTAACATCTTTCACCACATCCTCTGGCAACAAATTCCAGAGTTTAATTATGCATTGAGTAAAAAAAATATTTTCGCCTATTTGTCTTAAATGTATCATCTAGTATCTTCATTGTGTGTCCCTTGATCTTTGTACTTTTTGAAAGATTAAACAACCGATTCACATTTACTCATTACTCTCCAGTCATTATTTTATAGCCCTCTATTAAATTTCCCCTCAGCCGTCTTTTCTCCAAGCTGAAGCGCCCTAACTTCTTTAGCCTTTCCTCATAGGGGAATCATTCAATCCCCTTTATCATTTTGGTCACCCTTCTCTGTACCTTTTCTAATTCTGCTATATCTTTCTTGAGACGTGGTGGCCAGAGCTGCAAACAATATGCAAGATGAGGTCGCACCATGGAGTGATACAGAGCAATTATGATATTCTCTGTTTTATTCTCCATTCTTTTCCTAACAATTTCTAGCATTGTATTTGCTGTTGCCACATACTGAAAAGAGGATTTCAACATATTATCTACAATGATGCCTAGATCCTTTTTTCTGAGTGATGACTCCCAATGTGGAACCTTGCATCATGTAGATATATTTTGGGTTGCTCTTCCCTACGTGCATTACCTAGTATTTGTCCACATTAAATGTCATCTGTCATTTGTATGCCCAGTCTCCCAAGAGACTGGACTTGATAGACCCTTGGTCTGACCCAATATGGTGCTCTTATTTGTCGCTTGTAGCTGTCATCTTACCTGTGTCACCCACCCACCACACCATGATGGAATGTGTAATTGTACTCGGTTTATGACTGCTGTGCATGAATTAAGAGTTTAATGTTATGCAGTAAATACCACAAACATTTCTGGAACTATTTTATTATTGCCTCTGTCCTATATACAAGGTAAAAGCTTAATTTCTTAGAATTAAGATTGCATAGAAAAAAAAAAAAGATTTGGCTAAGCTGAAAGCACACAGGGCCTCATTTTCAAAGCACTTTACCGCGTGTGATAAATTCGCGAATCGCGTTAACAGCTGTTAACGTGATTCGCGAATGCAAATTAGTCATTTGGTATTCAGGGGGCGGAGTTGGGGCGGAGCATATGTAAAGCGGGAACCTGTGTATCGTGTGCGTGCTATCATAGTGCCTATGCCCTACATAGGTATTTGAATCCCTATGGGAGGGCTACCTACTAACTCGGGGTGGGGATTAGGTATGAGCGTCGGGGGTTGGGGGCCACTTTTGCATTCCACATGAGACCTACGGACAGAACAGTGGTCTCTAGTGCAGATTTGCTGGCCGTCGGAGTGAGGACGCTCACTCCAAGAAGTGGTTTGGGCAACGTTCTCTCTACCTAGCTTGATGGACACTCTACCTGGGCAACAACATGCTAGGTGGAGAGAATGTTGGCCAAATCTCCGCTTGGAGTGAGCGTCCTCACTCCGACGGCCAGCAAATCTGCACTAGAGACCACTGTTCTGTCCGTAGGTCTCATGTGGAATGCAAAAGTGGCCCCCAACCCCCGACGCTCATACCTAATCCCCACCCCGAGTTAGTAGGTAGCCCTCCCATAGGGATTCAAATACCTATGTAGGGCATAGGCACTATAGTAAGTCTCTCTCTCTCTCTCTCTCTCTCTCTCTCTCTCCTATCTCTCTCTCTCTCTCTCGCTCTCTCTCTCTCTCTCTCTCTCTCTCTCTCTCTCTCTCTCTCTCTCTCTCTCTCTCTCTCTCTCTCTCTCTCGTTACCAATAACCCCTGTGTAGAAGGTTTTCAATGTACACATGCGGTCCCAGAAGAGGGGACTTCAGAATACGAAGTGATCAGCTCAGGTTCTCAATGTCCCTAAACTCAGGTTTGCTTTCCAGGACAACCAAAATAAATTTTATGTTTTTGTTTTCATTATGCTCATTTGAAACGAAATAAACATAAAGGGATAACAAAACGGAACAAAAACCAAAAAAAACAATGAAAAGAAGGGGCCAGGGTTCGCTCCTCTCCCCTGCCAAGAAAACTGCACTGGTACCACAAAAAGTTAAAAAGTTATTGCCCCCACCTGGGCCTGTCCACACCATCCCACCTCCATCCCTTGAACCCATCTTATGCCATCCATGGGCCCCAGCCCACCGGATCCTTATTCAGAATGGTGCTGGCCGGACCTGAGGCCGCTGCCATTTTGTTGTACTACATGATGAAAGAAGTACAACTGTGTCTGTTACCATGAATCCATACAATTTTCCGTGCAAATCCTAATTTAAAAAGTTTTCATTTGGGTTGGGGGCGCTGTAAGTGGTGATTTTGTTAGTTATAAGCCTCAGATGTGTTGTGAGACACAGGAACTAAGCAAATCACTCCTTTCGGTCTCCGCGAAGTGCCAACATCCCAGCACAGCATCAATTTTGGCAACATTGAATGATTTTGTCCTGCTGTTCCCTCCCACCACCACCCCCCAGACCGTGACCCGTTCCATTGATTTTGAATGTTCTGCGGAGGATCAGTTACAAAGACAAATTGGAGGCTGCAGGCATTGGAAAGGAGCTGCCAGGCCGAGGCAAGTCTTCCCCTCAAAACCCATTTCTGGGGGACCTTCTCTGTGCAGGCAATGAGGGAGAGAAGGCGTTCTCGCTCTTTCTACAAGGTCCTGGAAACACACTAGCATTTTCTGTGTGAGAGGTTTATCCAAAATGCATCAAGCTGGACTATTTATTTCACTGGTCTTCGGGGGAAGCAGCTCATTTGACCTATTCAGCCTGCACCTACCATGGGCTCTTGGATACTAGAGAGTTTACCAATAGTTCCTCACAATAGTGTTATTTTTTTTGCTTAGCAATTTCTTCCTGTTCCTTTCAACTTTTCTGCTCTCACAGAACCAGTATCTGTTGGACTACAGCACCATAGGTCCTTCATTCAAATCTACCCAGGGATTCTTCCCCTAATAACTACAGTACCAGCATGTAATACTCTTTGAAGTGTCTGAAAGGTGGAATATAAAATCAATTAAATAGATAAAGTATTTTATATTCCCTTCCAACTCACACTGCGCAGTCACTGTGGCGACAGCACTCGACCAAGGGCCATGCACTAGGTTCTCCTAATGAAACCCTGCGATTGTTAGGCCTGAGTCTGACCACTAGGTATTGCCTTTACCTGAGGGTTGGGATTCCTACTCCACCAGGGGGCTCTGGCTGTTGCTGCACCAACCCCAGCCATAGCTGACCCGTGGATCAGACGATCTAATTAGGGAACTGAACCCAGCAACTCCGCCTGGCCATGGACCCACCAGGCTGGCCATGGCACTCTCAGTCCTCATGTCAACACTCACCTGTTTCTGTGGACAGCCTTGTTCTCGTGCTCCTTTTCTCAAAGATCATGGCTAGGGATTTCCCTTGCAGCAGAGGCAGGTACTGAAAATAGAGCAGACCGGGAGAGTTAGAACCGTGCACTGCAGTCACTGTGATGCCTGGCATAGAGAGCCTTGGGACATTGCAACTGCACTTTTTCATTTATTAAAATTTATTAATCGCTTAACACAAAAAAGGTCTAAGCGATTTACAATTTAGTACATACATAATAAAAGCTACAAATAAAAACATAAATAGCACAATGAAAGACATAAAATGGATAGGCACTAAAAAAAAATTTAATTAATTAACATAAAAGCATCACAAGGAACAAGACCAAAGAGAAGTCTGATAAATCATGGTCAAAAATGTGCCTGCTGCAGTAAAAAGCTTTTTAAAAGAAGTCTAAACTTTTTAAGGTTGTCCTGTAATCGAAATTCCATAGGTAGGGAGTTCCAGAGAACAGGTACTGCAACAGAAAATGCCGAGTCTCTAGTTACCAAAAAGCAGGCATGACGTACAGAAGGAATATCCAGGAGTCCTTGTTGAGACGATCTTAAATCTCATGATGGTTTATATACTTTCAACAAAGCATTTGCCCAAGCGGAGGAATCTGTGCTTAATAATTTAAAAATAGTCATAGCAATTTTATATTGAATTCGCTGTTGAATAGGCAACCATTTTATTTTTTCAAGTACAGGAGTAATGTGGTCAGAACGATTTGTACAGGTAATCAGTCTAGCAGCAGAATTAAGAAGTAATTGTAAGGGATGCAAAGAACTCTTCGGAAGACCAAGTATAAACTATTCAGTAATCAATATGAGGGAAAATGATTACACGAACAATTGTGAGAAAATCTTGATAATGTAGGAGATGACGTAAACCAGCAAGTAAATGCAATTTGTAGAAATCAACTCTAATTACAGATTTGATTTGAGGTTGAAGTGAAAGAGAAGCATCAATCCAAATGCCAAGACTTTTAATAGGTGCTAACAGTAAAGCTAAGATTACAATAGAAACAGAATTGTACTGGCAAGTAGAATGAGGCCTGTGAATCAATAAAAGCTCAGTTTTGTTAAGAGACTGTTTGTTTTGGAGTAACCATTGTTTTACTGAAGAAATGCAAAGTTGAAGATGATCGACAGTATTATCCCAAGTGGGGTGTAACCGAATGAAAAATTGAATATTATCTGCATAAATCTTATAACCATCTGAGACACTAGCAAGAATTTTGGTAATTGGAGCTAGGTATAGGTTGAATAACATTGCAGACAAGGCAGAGCCTTGAGGGATGCCAGATTTTAAGACATGTAACGTAGAAAGTTGGTTATTAAATTTCACTTGATGCATTCGACTACTGGGTAAGATAAAAACCAGTTTAAAACATTACCTGAAATACCTCATTCACACAGACAAAATAAAAGAATCTCATGATCAATAGTGTCAAAAGCTGATGAAATATCCAAGGATACAAGAAGAAATTGTTGACCGTTATCTAAATCTTGTCTAATAGTGTGAATTAAAGACACTAATAATAATTCTGTGCCCATGGAGCAATGGAAACCAAATTGGTGAGAGTCAAGAATTTCATAGTCTTCTAAAAAATCAGTGAACTGATGTAATACAGCACACTCAATGATTTTAGAAACAAAAGGTAAGGAAGAGATTGGCCAATAATTGGAAACATTTGCAGGATCTAGGCTAGGTTTCTTCAACAAAGGTTTGACAGCTGCTTTCTTGAGGCAATCAGGAACAGAGCCAGAATGGATTGATTTGTTAACTATCAGGCCGATTCAGTAAAAACGCGGGAGAGCGGACGAACGCCCACTCTCCCGGCATGCGCACCGGCCACTCGCTGGTGCGCGTGATACAGTATTCAAATGAAGTGGTGCGGTAGAATCGGGCAAAAGGAGGCGCTAGGGACACTAGCACGTCCCTAGCGCCTCCTTGTAGCCCGGAGTGGCGGCTGTCAGCGGGTTTGACAGCCAACGCTCAATTTTGTTGGTGTCGGTTCTCGAGCCAAGGGCTCGGAAACCGGACGCCGGCAAAATTGAGCGTCCAGTTTTCAGCCCGACAGCCACGGGCCGAATTCATATTTTTTTTTTTTTTTTTTACTTTTTTTACTCTTCGGGACCTCGGACTTAACATCGCCATGATATTAAGTTGGAGGGTGCACAGAAAAGCAGTTTTTACTGCTTTTCTGTGCACTTTCCCGGTGCCAGAAGAAATTAGCACCTACCTTTGGGTCGGCGCTAATTTCTGAAAGTAAAATGTGCGGCTTGGCTGCACATTTTACTTTCTGTATCCCGCGCACATACCTAATAGGGCCATCAACATGCATTTGCATGTTGAGGGCGCAATTAGGTGCCGCTGGTTGGACGCGCATTTTCCTCCCCTTACTGAATAAGGGGTAAGGGAAAACGTGCGTCCAAGAGCAGGCTAACAGTGTGCTAACAGTGTGCGTCGGAGCGCACTGTACTGTATCGGCCTGTATGGAAGTTTAAAATGGAGCAATGCTATCATTAATAGCTTTAAAGGCTGCGATAGGAGCATTGGTCGAAGGGCACATGACATTGTTCATTGAAGCAATAATGCTAGAGACTTCATGAGAAGATACATCATTAAAAGTGGACCAAGTGGACATGTGACTTCGGTTCGTCCTGACTACGCTCTACCTGCTGCCTGCCTTGACTTCGGTTTGTCCTGACTACGCTCTGCCTGCCTTGACTTCGGTTCATCCTGACTACGCTCTGCCTGCTGCCTGCCTTGACTTCGGTTCGTCCTGACTACTCTCTGCCAGCTGCCTGCCTCGACTTTGGCTCGTCTCTGTTCCTGCGTCAGCTTCCAGCCCTGCCTTCTCTTGGTGCCTGCGGACCCCGCTCCAGGTTCTACTTGCATCCACCTACGCCTGCTCTATAGAGTCTCTCCCGCTGCTACTCAAGTCCAAAGGTGCCAGAACCCTACGGGCTCCTCCTGGGGGGTTCTGGCACCGGGTGAAGATCTTGCGCTGGACTCTATCCTTTCTGGTCTGCTTAGTTCTCTGTTGCTGGACTCTCTCGCTGGTACTCAAGTCCCAAGGTGCCAGAACCCTTCGGGCTCCTCCTGGGGGGTCCTGTGTACCCGGGTGAAGACCTTGCACCAGACTCTATTACTATTGGACTTCCTAGCTCTCTTGAGTCTTGGCTCCGCCTCCCAACCTACCCCGCCTCTCGTAGTAGGTTGGCCCTAGGGTCCACTATTCTACCGCAGAACCCGGCTGCAACAGCTGTTATTGTGAATAAAATGTTTATGTTATAATGATGCAATAAAAAGTAAATTAAAAAAAACCAACAAAAACCTGCTGACTAGCCTAGGTTTTTTTTTTGTTTTAGAACTTACATGCCAAACATAGCTAAAATAAAGTTATCCGGTAGGGGACACAGCACGCACTTATGTGCGGAAATATATATGCACGCGTTTTTCATGTTAAAGTCCCAGAATGCCCATGTCCCACCCATGCCCCTCCCAGACCACGCCCCACACCCTGCCCCACTTTTCAGCTTCTAACTTGTGCGCGTACCGGGAGATACGTGCGCATTCAGGAGCCTTTTAAAATCCGCGTGGCACTCGTCGCCCAGACGTACTTGCGTATTTCCCAGTTTTTGGCCCATGCCAAGCTTTTAAAATTCACCCCTTAAGATTTTTCTGTGAGCGCTGAGAGTACTGGAATTGAATCTGCTGGTGAATCCCTGGTTTTGAAGATCTGGATTGTTGTAGTCGGCTGTGAGTGCCTGCTTGCTGATCTGAATTAGCTGAGAGTACATCCGAAGTTACCTAGATCTTATACGGTGTGTTTATGTTGTAACCCACACTGAAGGAGAGCTGGGATCTGAGCTGTTGAAACCCTATAGTGAAGTGAACTCAAGTTCTTATCCCCGTGTTTAAGCTCAGAGCTTGAAAGAGACTGGGATTGAGGATCCGGTGCTCAGGCTGAGAACGCAATGCACCAGCTGGACCTGTCCACATGTGACTTGAATGCATCTGAAGCCTTAGCAGATCCCTCACACTGGGTGCAGAGATACGGAGATACTGCAACACTTTTTTTCCCCCCAGGGCTGATGGCTGATGGCATTGTTATTAATCATTCGTATCGTGCCACCAGGTGTACGCAGCACTGTACAGAGATACACAAGAGGCAGTCTCTGCTCCTTGGAGCTTACAGTCTAGTCAGGACACACAGACAAGAGACACAGAGAAAATCCAAGAAAGAGCCTTTGAGGCCAGGATTAGGAAGAGCTAAACAGGTGGGCTATAGCTAGCATTAACTGAAGAATGATTGAGGGCGGAGTGACTTCAGTGGGTAAGGCTGAAAGGAATGAGGTCTCCTATGAGTGTATCTAGGAAAAACAGCCTGTGGGGGTGATTAGGAGGGTGCTCCAAGTCCTTCCCACAGTCTGAGCAGTGCTGTGCTCTGACCTCCTAAACTGGCAATCATACTGGTCAGCATCTCAGGCTAGTTTAGCACGGTTCTCTGCAATCACTAAACATTTCCACTAGAAAGGATCAAATACTGCTAAACCAGCAAAAAAAAAAGAAGAAAAAAAAAAAAGAAAAAAACTTACCCCTATTGCCAGCTGAAAATGTCACCTAGAAATGACAAGCATGCAGTTTCCTTATCAAGTATTCACTAGGGAGGTGGAATTTAAGGCACGGGATGCTCATTAAAATAAATGGACTTTCACTTTCACCTCAGGTCACTTCTTAGAGCAGAAAATGCACCAGGATGTTATGGAAGTGTCCTGAGCACAATTGCATTCCAGCCTGTGATCTGCATGATCCCCATCCTACCTCTCCTTTTTGCTTTATTCTGTGTTTCAGGTCTGCTGACACCCAGAGAATGTGCTTGATTTCTTCAGCAGAATAATCCTTTAGTGTTAGAAGGTCACGACCTTTCAGCTGAATCCTGCCCTGAGGTGCCCTAAAAAAAAAGAATCCAAAGGTTACGTGGCATTAGAATATAATATAATTATTCCTATTAATGAGGAGCACAGAGTATTATAATGTCACAAGAAAGAAAAGTTTTTATTTATATGTACATTCAGCACAAAATTAATATCAAATGACCACTTATTAAAAACTGTATCCAAATTTGAACATAAACCTTAAGGTTCACTACTGCATTAAGATTCATCAGAGATAGAAGAGCACTTGGAATGCTTACTTTGAGATTATTACATTCACTATTTGAAAGTTGATCACGCCTTCCTAATTAACGGTGAGACTGACTTGGATGGAAACACCATCTATTGTCAAGCAATTTTGGAAGTATGGTTCTTTATGACTCTATATAGAGGGACATTTTTTAGGGTGATATCGTATAAGATTGATATGGATATTTTTTGATACTCGTTTGTGTATGAATAAATAGTTTTGGATACAGTTGTTAATAAGTGGTCATTTGATATTAATTTTGTGCTGAATGTTTATATAAATAAAAATGTCTTTCCTTTGTCATTATAATACTCTGTGCTCCGCATTAATAGGAATATATTTTGTAATAGGTGGTGACTATTGATTTAGATATTTTTTTCTGTCTTTTCTTTGTTTGACTATATATATATATATATATATATATATATTTAATATATTTAGTTTACTCTCATACCTGATCTGTCAGCCCTGCTAACATCTTCCCAACTTCTCCCCTACCAAAACGCATCTCCAGTAGGCAGCACCCCACCAAGGTGGTTCAGCATGGAGAACGACAGCTCTGCCAGGAGATACAGTGTCACTGTCAACGTGTGAAAGCTGGAGACTTTGGCATATAATATTATTTTAGAGCTTGATTTTTTTTCCCCCATGTTTTATTCTTGCCTTCCTCCTCTTGTCCAGCTCTGTGGAACAGGGGTGGTTGGGCTATGAGACTGTACTCACACCTCTAAGAGGATGCTCACGAGAGGCGAGCCTTTGATCTCCTTCAGGGGGCTATTAAACGTCACTTCTTCTGTGTGCCTCTCCCTTCCTTGCTGGTTCAATCTAACACCATCTCTAAGCAGAGCCTACTTTTTTCTCACTATTCTTGTCTACTACTTTACAAAAAGAAGTGGCCTGCCCGCTGACACTGATAAAACCGTTTCAATGTACTATCAAAGCCACAAAAACAGGTCACAAAATATAAAAGTGCCAGAAACCTTGAGTTTGGTGGTCTTGCCCAAAGTCATGTTACTCCAACATAGACAAACGAACTGATACAGCAGCATGCAAAGGGCACTGAAGTAAAGCATTTATATGTTTGAAGAGTCATGTCCTGGAACACAGAAGGTTGCACGTGTCCTTCTAGTGTATACAAACTGCAATAGGTATATTTGTCTAGAGCTATAGGGAAGTGCTTGCTGGGAAGGACTCAGGAGAGTGAGCGGTGGTGGGTTCTCCACCTGCTCGTCCTTTCATGTGCTTAGTTGTATATTCTGCTCCTGTTTCAATAACATTCACGGTTCAACCATATCTAGAGTACCAAGACTTCCAGGAATGCTTCTGCCAACATGACACTTGACTTGCTCCTGCTCTTCTGTGCCATATCAGTGACTGACTGTGAAACAAACAGATAATCTCAGAGGCAACATAAATCGAGTTTGTTTCTCTTGGCATTTATTTGTTTGTAATTTATGTTTTATAGTTCTTTGCTAAGGGCTTCTGAGTGGGATGCTGATGTCATGGAAACTTAGGTTACGACATCACATAAGGACCATCAGGCCCGCATAGTCTCTGCCCATTATCCCTTCCTGTTGCAGTACCACAGCCTCCACTTGATCTCCAGATTTTCCTTCATTTCCTTTTAACTAAGGTTTCTCTCTGCTTGAATTCTGTTACTGCATTTTTTTGTCTCGACCAATATCACTAAGAGGCAGTTCCATGCAGTCCCATTTCCCCTCTTTCCTGTGAGGAAATATTTCCTGATGTTACTCCTGAGCCAACCCCCTCTGAGCCTCATATCATGGCCTCTTATACTAGAACAGGGATAGGTAACTCCAGGTAAGTGCTGCAAGGCAGTCAGGTTTTCAGGATATCCACAGTGAATATGCATGAGATACAAGTGCAAGCAATGGAAGCAGTGCATGCAAATTAATCTTATGAATATTCATTGTGGATATCTTGAAAACCTGATTGGCTTGCAGCTCTCAAGTAGGAGAGTTGCTCACCCCTGATCTACTGATTTCTTAACAGCTGGATATGAACTGTAGTAATGATGTAACAATCTTATTTTATAATAAACCGTGTTATATTAAAATGCCAATAATCTTACACCTATAGCAACAACAACCCTCATTTGGGAGCCAAATATTTGCACCCCTGATCTACAGCATCTTTTCCACTGTAAATATTTATTTCTCTTGCGTCGGAGGTGGACCCTTGGGTCGAGGTGGGGTTGACATAACCCATAGGTAAGGACCTACAGGTCCCCACCATCAGCAAGTGGAGTGGGCTGAAGCTAGAGGCCACTGGAGCTTCACTTATACCAGCCCTCGTTCCCCTCGGGTTGAGTCTTTGGGTGCCGGGGCCGGCAGGACTTAGGTGGGCCTCAAGGTTAGTTAGTAACGAGAAGTGGTTCAGCCCAGAGACAGCAGCCGGTAGATGGCGTAGTCCTACCCTGGATTGGATTCGGTACAGGAACTCAGGCGTCAAAGGAACAACAAGTAACTGGAGGCACTCAAGCAAAGGAAGGCCTAAGTCTTGTAAGTCCATGTCCAGAGGATAGGCAAGAGGAGGCATCACTGACAGGCTAGGATCAGAGCCGGCGGCAAGTGGAAGTTGTGGCAAGCAGCATAGAACTCTGGACACAGAAAGGTCTATAACGTAGTCGATCAAGGCAGTGGTCAGGGCATGGAGAAGGCAGGCATAGTCAATCAAGGCAAGGGTCAGGGCACGGAGAAGGCAGGTGTAGTCAATCAAGGCAATGGTCAGGGCATAAAGAAGGCAAGCATAGTCAAGCGTAGCTGAGGTCTGGGGTTGGAGATAGGCTGAAGAGTAGTCAGGCGTAGTGGAAGTCCGGGATTGGAGATAGGCTGAAGAGTAGTCAGGCATAGCGGAGGTCTGGGGTTGGAGAAAAGCTGAAGAGTAGTCAAACAAAGCAGAGTGAAATCCAAAGAGTCAGTCCAACACATAGATGAGACAGGAACGAGGAAGTCAGGAACTGGGAACCACTGGAATCAGGAACATGAAGTAGAGAGGATTCTCTATCAGCAAAGAGTACTCGGAGTACGAAGAGACCTGTTGCAAAGACAACGCTATGGAGCGAGGCCTGAGCTTTTATATGCTGAAGAGTCTGACGTCAGCATCTGGGGCTGCGGCCAGGTTCCTGCCGTGGGCCCTTTAAAATAACTAGTGATGCGTGCTCGCATGCCTAGGGAGGATGGCGGCGTCTCTCTGTGGGCCACGCAGAGAGGCCTGACGAGCAAGGACATCTTGGCTGGCAACATTGGGGACCATGGCAGGGCTGGAGGCACTGGAGGCGACCTGAGGTCGGAGCTGGTGGCCCACCGCTGCTAGCGAAGAGGAACCAGGAGCTGGAGTCCACATGAGAAGGTGAGAGGGCCGCGCCGTGGGACTTCCGCGGGTGGCATGCGTAACAATTTCTTCTGCACTATTTATATCTTTAAGGTATTTGAATGTCTCAATCATTCCCCCCACTCTCCATATTTAGATCCTTGAGTCTCATTTCATGGGGCTTCTGGTGTCTGCTCTCAACTTAGAGATGCTAAACCTTGCTATCTTCCCATGGCTGCCTTTTGATAAGGGACTTTCTTGGTGTCAGAGATGGCACTCAGAACAAATTTTGCAATTGTAGAGAAAAATCATGTCCTTTTTTAAATACTACTTTTCTTCTTATAGCAACTTGAAGGCCAATAATGGACCATCAGAGCTTACGTACAGGTGATCCTAGCTAAAAAGAGACCAAGTGAAATTATATGGGCCATGCCTGCAGAACTACAGTTGCCATCTCTGGCTGAACAAATTCCTAATGGCTTCATTGCATCATGTAATGGCTTTAATCACTGGGCTTGCTCGTTCTTGTGTATGCTGGGGAGGAAAGCAGATCGCTGTCAGTTTGTTTCCAGTACTTGATGTGTGTAATATAGTCCTGGAGCACATAAAACTGAAGCATATTACATAATACTGAAAACAGCTAATTATACTGTGAACCTTATTTTTAAAAGGCTGATGGCGTTTCTCTTACTTTTAAATACATATTTAAATAGCTGCTGTGTGTTATTTTCATTCAGCTGAAATGTGCAAGAATGGCCTACAAACCAAAGGTTTATTAAATTTCATGTGGATAACCTGGCACCTCTATCCTTGCTGAAACGACACCCATACAATCTCCCCTAGCCTCCCTCTCCCCCTCCACCCCACCAATATTTATATGGGTTTCACCGCTGTTCAGTACCATGGCCAGCTCCTGTGACAGATAGACTTACAGCTCAAAATTAATGGTGCTTTTCAAATTTTTGAAATATGCTAAATCCCCCCCCCCCTCCCAAAAAAACAAACAAAAGAGGGTATTACCATGACTGAAATATCCAAAATACATTCACTGCCTAAAAAAGAAAATTATTGAATGTACCTTACAAAAATTGGGTTTGCTGTAATTGTGTCTGCTCTTTAATCCTTCATATTACAAACACTGAATCTCTAGGAATGTCTAGGAATGCCAAATTCCCTATTTTCATGAGAATCCCTAAAGAGTTTTCTCCAGGGCTGTTTGTGGCAGTGTCCTGGAAGGTAAACTTTCAATTCTTGGAGACTCTAGGACAATCCTGGAGGCTTTGGCGACCTCATGCATAACCCAATTAAAGATTTCCCAGCTATTCCTCTTGTAAATACATCACACCCATATTAGGAGTCAAAACTTAACACTTTGTGCATTCATTCATTCATTCAATGGCCTAAAAAAGTGAATTTTAGGGCGATCTACAACATTTCAGGGGCGAGAGCTGACATGAGTAAGATTTCTACAGAAAAGCAAGGACTTGGGCAATGGCAGATCAGCCAGGCCTGCGGTGGAAAGAAGAGAGGGGGCTGCAAGTAGCAGACTCTGTATGTGTGCTTTAAGCTTCAGGTGACTGTGTTTTAATGTATATCTCTAGAACGGTGTTGGAGAGAAAGTCAGAAACTTCATGGAAAAAAGGGCTCCAATTAGAGCAAAACGAATAAACCCCAGAGGGTCTTTGGCCTCTTGCTGAAAATAAGATGGTCTGTGCCGAGATACAAGCATAGATGAGGGCACGTCCCTGTCCTGGATTGCCTGATTGACTCCCAGACTCTCTCCTTCCTCCATCCACTCATGTCATGGGGTAGCCATTGGGCAGGTGGTAAAAGCAGGCTGTAAACACTTGACTAGAGTACAACGCTTGTGATATTCTGTCTCTTGTTAGTGCAGCCGTAGCAGGCAGAAGGCGTGTTCCAGAACTAGAGGAAATGCTGGAGTGGTACAGCTCAGCCTGGCATCTGGATCCACCGATGAGCAGAGCCCATGCCCTGAGGAACTCTGTCTTACACTATATGCTGTGGAGCAGAGCAGAGCATTAAGTGTGGTCCTGGGATGGTGGGTCAGGCAGCAATCCCCTTCTCACCTTTTGGGGTCACCTGCAGCTCCAGAAATTTTTGTATGGGGACAAAGAGGGGGCCCAGTGAATTTCAGAGTGGGCCAAGTGCTAAGTGCTTTTCCCTCCAACTAATCATAGTGGTCCAGCCAGACTGGGAGCAGCCGGGGAGGGCAGCCATTGCCCCCAGCACGCTCTGGAGCGTCCCTTGTTCAGGGTGTATCAATGCCCCTTTGTTCAGACGTTATTTATGAAGTCCCCTCCTCATGAGTGATGCTTTCACCCTGTGGAGTGACTTTGGGACCATGCAGAATTGATCATGCACAGCCACAATGGAACAGCTGTCAATCTGCAGTACCTCCAGTGTTTTTCCTGGAGATTCTAGGATCTTTTTTAAAATATTCCCCTGAAGTAGGCATTTGTGCAGGAACATAGTCATGCAGGGACTTCAGTTTGAATGGTTTTTGAACAGGTTTTGCATGCATTTTATTTATTGCATTATTTAGTCTAATAAAAATGATAATTTTTATGAATTTTCAAAATGCTTATTCCTGTTTTTATCATTAATATATTATAGTATTTAATAGTTTATTATATTACTTGTCATTCATTTCTATTTTCCATGATTTTATTGGTTAACTGTGAAAGACCTGTGTGAGACAGCTCAGCCTAGCACCGTCACAAAGCTGTCTGTGTGAGACTGCTCATTCTGGCAATGTGACAGAGCTGTCTGCCTGGGACAGCCCAGTCTAGTACTGTGACAGACTGTCTAAGTGAGATAGTCATCATGGCATTGTGACAGAGTGTGTGAGACAGTCCAGACTGGCACTGTCTCAGAGATGTCTGTGTAGGACAGTTTAGCTTTGCACTGTGACAGAATTTTCCATGTGGGACAGCCCACCCTGGCAATGTGACAGAGCTGTCTGTGGCCTTGATGTAATAAGACCTGTATAAAAAATATGTGTTGAGTTTAGTGCACATTTTCTGTAGTCATCTGCTATAAAAAGAGTTAACTCCCAATGCAGACAGCTAATACTTATGTTTATGCTTAGAGAACATATTTTATGCATGTAAATCCTGAGTAGAGGACCCTCGCACCATGAATAGGGATTGTCAACTGGTTCCAGATTTTTAGGACAGGTTTATCCAGTCCTGGTTTTACTCCCCTGCATGCTGGTATATATAGCCTTACTTTTCTTAGTCAATGCAATAAGGAAATCAGAATATGTCCCAGCATGCAATATGGACCAACATGTCCTGAAACTCTGGAGCCAGTTGACAACCCTAACCATGAACTCCTGGTTCAGCTCTATAAACTAACACTCACCCCAGAAATCCTACTCCACCTCTGACCAGAAGTTACATTTCCAGTGTTAAGAAACATGAGTTAAGCCTATGCTCCTCTCTGCACTGGTGGGGGGTGGGGGTGGGGTATAGCTAATACCTCAATTAACATAGGATTTGCATGAAAGAGTGCTAATTTGTGTGCACAGTTATACTCACATTTGTATGCACATTTTTTTGTGCACTAAACTCCTGATTAAATTGGAAGTGAAGCATAAAAGTGTGTGAGCACAACAACATTCATGCAACCTTGTAGGCCACCTTATTATATCAGGGCCTATGTGAAATAGCCCAGTTTGGCACTGTGACAGATGACCTCCTGGCTGTACTCCAGCACCTTTTTTGGAATAATCTTTATAAACCTTGCTTCTTAAACCACGAGACACTTTGTGGCCTGCAGCAGGTCACTTTCCCCTCCCTGTACTTCAAATTTAGAGTAGAAGTTTTTTAGTGCCAAGTATCTTGCAAGCATGAATTATTGGACACAGTGATGGTGCTGTGTAAATAAAGCAGTATTATTAAATGTATTCCAAATCACTAGCAGAGGCCTTTTCATTTGCATATTCTTGCAAAATCAACAGATTTCCTGCACAATTTATGGCAATCTCAAGCACTCTGCAGGTCTAATAACTTTTGCACTGACAGTGGATGTTGATCTCTTGTCTTCCTGCTCCATATCCCAAACCCAAAGAAAGCCTCGCTACCCAGAGCATTCCCCAGTAAGCCTGCTCAGGCCACATTCTCTGTTACTGGGACTGCTAATATAATATTTCACCCCCTGTACTCTCCCGCAAACAAATCCTCCATTCAAAGTCACCAGTGTCATCCCAAGCAGGATTTTGAAATTGCTGCAACCTTTAAAAAAAACAAAACAAATAATGCTGAGGAAACATAGATAAGCAGGGTTAAAATGTAACATCATAACCCACCGATGCCTTCAAACTTACCTTTAATTTTTCTTTTCTGAGATAGAAGCAAACTCAACACAGAACTGTAAGATTTCAGGCACCTTCAGCAAATGATTCATCTGGTACTTAAATCAAACACTTAAGATTTCCATTTTTACTCAGAGCTTTTTTTTTTCTGGAAATCTGTGTGTTTAAAATTTTTGAAAGTTCCTCCTAGTCATTTTCATCATTATGAATCTCTTTAATTCAGGGAGGCTAACATGTTCCACACTCATCACAGCCCACGCAGGCCTCATACTGATACATATAAAAGCATGAATACAGCACAGACAGCTGAAGAGTGGATCCTCATCAGAGTCCCATGCAGGCATCGAACTGAATTGTAAAGCATGAATACTGCACAGATAACTGACGAGCAGATCCTCATCAGAGCCCCATGCAGGCATTGCACTGATACACGTAAAGCATGAATACAGCATGGAGAGCTGAAGAGAAGATCTTCTTCAGAGCCCCATTCAGACCTCATACTGATACACATAAAGCATGAATACAGCATAGACAGCTGAAGAGCAGATTTTTCTTAGAGCCTCATGCAGGCCTCACGCTGATACACATAAGGCATGAATACAGCACAGACAGCTAAAGAGCAGATCTTAATTAGAGCCCTATGCAGGCCTCACGCTGTTACACATAAAGCATGAATACAGCATGGAGAGCTGAAGAATGGATCCTCATCAGAACCCCATGCAGACCTCACGCTGATGCACATAAAACACAAATACAGCATGGAGAGCTGAAAAGCAGATCCTCTTCAGAGTACCATGCAGGCATTGATAACCTAAAGCATGAATTTAGCACAGATAGCTGAAGAGCAGATCCTCGTCAGAGCTCCATGCATACCTCATACTGATACACATAAAGCATGCATATAGCACAGACAGCTCCTCATCAGAGTCCCATGCAGGCATCGCGCTGAAACATGTAAAGCATAAATACAGCATAGACAACTGAAAGGCAGATCCTCATCAGAGCCCCACGCAGGCCTCACGCTGATACATATAAAGCAGGAATATAGCATGGAGAGCTGAAGAGCAGATCCTCATCAGAGCTCCATGCAGACCTCGTGCTGATACACGTAAAGCAAGACTCTGATGAAAGGAGTATAACTCCCAAATGCTTGTCAGGTAATGTATTATGGTAAGTTAGTCTGATAGAATGGAATCACCGTATACTTCTTTGTTTAGTGACCTTTGTCTCCGCACCTCCAAGTAGACTAATGGGTTAACCACTCTACATTAACTGTTAGAACAGGAGGAAATTCATGACAAATTATATACCCTGAGTTTGTCGCAAAAAAACAGAGCCTTTATTTAATCCCATGGAGCCAGCTGAATTACAGTCAGATAGCAGCCGCAGCCCATGACCACAAATCAGAAAGCTGCCTGCGTGGTGCTCACCAACTGAAGCGTGGTCCCACCAGCTCTATTAAAATACACTAACCTATTAGGTGAGGTCGTAGGTGACCTTGAAGAAGTCTATTGCAAAAACAAACAAACCCTACTCTTCAGTCACTGCATTTTTTTTTTCAATAAGACGGTAGGAAGTATCAAACTTACTGAAAGTTTCGTATGAAGCACTTGCTGCTGCTTTTCCAGGATGCAGTCCCCCACAGATTCCTCAACTGAAAGAGCATTGTGTGCCGTCTGTCAAACTTTTCCCTTGCCAAGCTCGTGAGCCCTCAGAATGATGCTGACCAGTGGGAGCTGTACAAAGCTGGAGAATGCCTGACCCTGGAGCAGAGAGAGTAAGGGCACCAGCACCCTCTGATGCCGCCTGCTTGCCAACAGAAGTCCAAGCTTTTCAGGACAAGGACGGTCCATTTCCCCACCTCAAAATTTATCAAGGCATGTGACTGCCATCCTCATCAGTTACGCAACCTCTGGCTTCTGCTTTATCAGGATGGACGGACAGCTTGCAGCAATGCTCTCTCACCTCAGCAACTGCAGTTTACCAGGGCAACAGAGTAGGATCAAGGTCAAATAAACAGTGGTGTAGGTTTTGGTTTCCAGATTGTGGGCCAGCAGCTGGGCAGTTGTCCTACTTTTGGTTAACAAATTATTGCTTTCTTTTATCCTAATTTCCTATAAGGAAACTGGCCTTATGAGATCACTGGGTCCGTCTGTCCCATCTCTCCCCCCCCCCTCCCCCCACAATAACTATGTCTATCCTCTTCTAATAACTTTTGAACCATTCATTCAGAGTTTTGCCACAGATGACCCCCCCCCCCACCTAGTTCACACTCTTCATGTGCCCCTCCCCCCCACGAGAAGCCCATCTTCTTTCTCCAGTCCAGGTCCGTGCAGTTGACACCCCAGGGAAGTCAGAGCACATTGTTAAGAACATAAGAAATTGCCATGCTGGGTCAGACCAAGGGTCCATCAAGCCCAGCATCCTGTTTCCAACAGTGGCCAAAACCAGGCCACAAGAACCTGGCAATTACCCAAACACCTAGAAGATCCCATGCTACTGATGCAATTAATAGCAGTGGCTATTCCCTAAGTATAATTGATTAATAGCCATTAATGGACTTCTCCTCCAAGAACTTATCCAAACCTTTTTTGAACCCAGCTATACTAACTGCACTAACCACATCCTCTGGCAACAAATTCCAGAGCTTTATTGTGCGTTGAGTGAAAAAGAATTGTCTCCGATTAGTCTTAAATGTGCTACTTGCTAACTTCATGGAATGCCCCCTAGTCCTTCTATTATTCGAAAGTGTAAATAACCGAGTCACATCTACTCATTCAAGACCTCTCATGATCTTAAAGACCTCTATCATATCCCCCCTCAGCCGTCTCTTCTCAAGCTGAACAGCCCTAACCTCTTCAGCTTTTCCTCATAGAGGAACTGTTCCATTCCCTTTATCATATTGTTACATCATCAAACATTGTTAAAGCTGCTCTGTCATTTGAAGTCATCTGCTGACTCCAGTTTTTGCTTTGTTTTCTATGGGGGAGGGGGGGGGGAATGGCCTTAGAAGGTCCCATTGTTTGGTACATAATCAGCAGACCCTGCAAGTCAACTGTCTCTCCAGAAAAACAAGCTAAAACGACTCAGTGAAGGAGACCCAGGTCAGAAGCACTGAGCGTCACACAGCAGGGCAGAATTCATTTTTAATGTTTCATTTATCCATTTTATTTGATTATTTCATTTGTGATTTTCTGCCATTAACTTACTTATGCCTCATGGTGGAGGCACTCAGAGAGTTGCTTATTACGCAGAAAGTCACCTTATCAACGTTCTCAGAACCCCGGGGAAAATTTCTGTACCAAAGAAGGCAACAAGGCATCATGAAATGTTCCCAGATCTCCTTGAATTGACTCTGTCTGCCATGCACTAGTCCAGTACATGGCAGACATTTTCCTCAAAACCATTGGCGTAAAATGAATAGGGAAATAGTGTCATATAGATACCCCCAAATTTTCCCTATGTATGTATGCAAAGCCTTTCCAATAAAGCCATCATACCAGGCACTACTGGCCCAAAGACCTTCCTTGCCTTTTATATAATCATATGGCTTAGTAATCTATTTTTATATTTTTTTTCAATGCATATAAAACTTATCTTAAATGTTTGAAATCCAATGAAATGTCAGTTGCAATCAGATCCCGACACGGTCCACGTTTCAAAACATTTCGTTTCTGCATCAGGGTTAATGAATTGCCATGCTTCAACCTTAAATCTAAAAGTAAAACAAGTAGGGGGAATGCCATGAAGTTAGCAAGTAGTACATTTAAGACTAATCGGAGAAAATTCTTTTTTACTCAACGCACAATAAAGCTCTGGAATTTGTTGCCAGAGGATGTGGTTAGTGCAGTTAGTGTAGCTGGGTTCAAAAAAGGTTTGGATAAGTTCTTGGAGGGGGAAGTCCATTAACTGCTATTAATCAAGTTTACTTAGAGAATAGCCACTGCTACTAATTGCATCATTAGGGTGGGATCTTCTTAGTGTTTGGGTAATTGCCAGGTTCTTGTGGCCTGGTTTGGCCTCTGTTGGAAACAGGATGCTGGGCTTGATGGACCCTTGGTCTGACCCAGCATGGCAATTTCTTATGTTCTTATGTTCTTAGTAGGATATAAAGATTAGTCACCACATAACTGTCTTCATTTGAACTTACATACTCCGACTTAGCATTTAGTGCCAAAATGTCTTTGAACCGGAACTAACACATCCGTTGTTTGCGTATACACGAGGTAAGAACTTAAGGGATTATTTAGTTCACACCTGGGTATCAACATCAACTATTTCTAAATCTGGTGAAGGGCATCGTCCATGTGGAAATTGCTTCTTTTGTTCAACATCTTTTCGGGGAACTCAGTAGTGTGATCCCCAATCGGGGTGCATTATTGATCTTACTGGCACAACAGATTGTAAATCTACGTATGTAATCTACTTTATAATTTGTCCTTGCAATTTGGTATACCTAGGCAGGACTAAAAGGATGATTCACACTATGCTCAGAGAACACATTGTATCAGTTTTCAACACACATTTGCTGATCTCCATTGGGGAATAGTGGAACAATCAGCGAGTTCTCCAAGAGGTGGAGATCGTACAGCAAGACTGAATCTGTGAGAACAGTTTTGGATTTTTTACTTGAATACCGTTGCCCCGCATGGACTAAATCTTGAGGTTGAAAGGTATTCTGCGATTTGAATCTGTGATATAAGTACAATGGGTTAAGTGATGTCATTTGACCTTCCTATTTAAATCTGTCATCAACTTGTGTTAGTTCCAGTTCAAAGACATTTTGGCGCTAAACGCTAAGTTGCAGTATGTAAGTTCAAATGAAGACAGTTTGTGGTGACTAATCTTTATATCCTACTAACTACTTGTTTTACTTTTAGATTTAAGGTTGAAGCATGGCAATTCATTACCTTGATGCAGAAATGAAATGTTTCAAAACGTGGACCGCGTAGGGATTGTGATTGCAACTGACGTTTCATTGGATTTCAAACATTTAAGATACGCTTTATATGCATTGAAAAAAATATATAAAAATAGATTACTAAGCCATATGATTACATAAAGGCAAGGAAGGTCTTTGGGCCGGTAGTGCCTGGTATGATGGCTTTTTTGGAAAGACATTTTCCTCATTCATCATCACATTTTCTTCATTCCTCATCACGTGTATTCCTTAATGTCCCACAAAAGAGCTTCTGAAAGCTGTCTGCCCCATCCAAATTTTCAGGGCACATTGAGGGAAGGGAGACATTAGGATTCTAACTGGCGTATTTTTATTTGCTCCACATAGTTCACTGTTCCCAACCCTTTCCAAGAGGCACATCTATCCAGTTGGGTTTTCAGGTTTTCCAAAATGAATATGCATGAGATAGATTTGCATATCATGGGTCTATCTCACGCATATTCATTGCGGGAATCCTAAAAACCGGACTGATTAGGTGTGCCTCCAGAAGAGAGTTGGGAAACACTGACCTAGTCATGTTTACAAACATGCAATTAACATCCCCAATAGGTTTTTTGGGGTTTGTATGCATTTTCCATCTGATCCACACAAGGGGGTCCACAAGGATCATGAAGATGTATTTTTGGTGGATCTGCTATATCATTTGAATTTATCTGATTAAGTTAAGGTTATAAGAACATAAGAAAATGCCATACTGGGTCAGACCAAGAGTCCATCAAGCCCAGCATCCTGTTTCCAACAGTGGCCAATCAAGGCCGTAAGAACCTGGCAAGTACCCAAAAACTAAGTCTATTCCATATTACCATTGCTAATGGCAGTGGCTATTTTCTAAGTGAACTTAATAGCAGGTAATGGACTTCTCCTCCAAGAACTTATCCAATTATTTTTTAAACACAGCTATACTAACTGCACTAACCACATCCTCTGGCAACAAATTCCAGAGTTTAATTGTGTGTTGAGTAAAAAAGAACTTTCTCCGATTAGTTTTAAATGTGCCCCATGCTAACTTCATGGAGTGCCCCCTAGTCTTTCTACTATCCAAAAGAGTAAATAACCGATTCACATCTACCCGTTCTAGACCTCTCATGATTTAAACATCTCTATCATATCCCCCCTCAGCCGTCTCTTCTCCAAGCTGAAAAGTCCTAACCTCTTTAGTCTTTCCTCATAGGGGAGCCTTTCCATTCCCCTTATCATTTTGGTAGCCCTTCTCTGTACCTTCTCCATTGCAATTATATCTTTTTTTGAGATGCGGCGACCAAAATTGTACACAGTATTCAAGGTGCGGTCTCACCATGGAGCGATACAGAGGCATTATGACATTTTCCGTTTTATTCACCATTCCCTTTCTAATAATTCCCAAAATTCTGTTTACTTTTTTGACTGCCGCAGCACACTGAACCGATGATTTCAATGTGTTATCCACTATGACACCTAGATCTCTTTCTTGGGTTGTAGCACCTAATATGGAACCCAACATTGTGTAATTATAGCATGGGTTATTTTTCCCTATATGCATCACCTTGCATTTATCCACATTAAATTTCATCTGCCATTTGGATGCCCAATTTTCCAGTCTCACAAGGTCTTCCTGCAATTTATCACAATCTGCTTGTGATTTAACTACTCTTTTGTGTCATCTGCAAATTTGGTTATCTCATTCTTCTATTTCTTTCCAGACCATTTATAAATATATTGAAAAGTAAGGGTCCCAATACAGATCCCTGAGGCACTCCACTGTCCACTCCCTTCCACTGAGAAAATTGTCCATTTAATCCTACTCTCTGTTTCCTGTCTTTTAGCCAGTTTGCAATCCACGAAAGGACATTGCCACCTATCCCATGACTTTTACTTTTCCTAGAAGCCTCTCATGAGGAACTTTGTCAAACGCCTTCTGAAAATCCAAGTATACTACATCTACCAGTTCACCTTTATCCACATGTTTATTAACTCCTTCAAAAAAGTGAAGCAGATATGTGAGGCAAGACTTGCCCTGGGTAAAGCCATGCTGACTTTGTTCCATTAAACCATGTCTTTCTATATGTTCTGTGATTTTGATGTTTAGAACACTTTCCATTATTTTTCCTGGAACTGAAGTCAGGCTAACCGGTCTGTAGTTTCCCGGATCGCCCCTGGAGCCCTTTTTAAATATTGGGGTTACATTTGCTATCCTCCAGTCTTCAGGTACAATGGATGATTTTAATGATAGGTTACAAATGTTTACTAATAGGTCTGAAATTTCATTTTTTAGTTCCTTCAGAACTCTGGGGTGTATACCATCCGGTCCAGGTGATTTACTACTCTTCAGTTTGTCAATCAGGCCTACCACATCTTCTAGGTTCACCGTGATTTTATTCAGTCCATCTGAATCATTACCCATGAAAACCATCTCCATTACGGGTACCTCCCCAACATGGCTCTTCAGGCTTTGGCCTATTCTTGCTTGGGCACCCCCTGCCTTCCTTCAGTACTCCTTGGCGCCCGGGTCTCTGGGACTATGCCTCGTTCAGATCAGACTATCAGCTTCTTCCATCGCTGCTGGCCCCTGGCTGACCTCCTCGCCATCCTAGTGAAGACCGCGGATGGAGGCCCACCTAATTCCAGCTGGCCCCAGTACCCAAGGGCTCAACCTGTGAGGTATTGGCGAAGCTCCAGCAAGCCTCTGTCAGTCAGCCAGCTCCGTCTGCTGACGGTGGGGACCCATAGGATGTTTATCCTGCTGAATATCCTGTATAACTTATCTGTCTAACTTTAGCCAGATAAGTTTTCTGTCATAGGCTTTTGAATATAGATAGGCCTTTTCATGTTTCATATACTTTGCATCCTGTATCTGGCTCTGAGTCTTGTGGATAAATTACCATTTTCTGGAGAAGCAAAGAAGTCCATAACTCATTGACCAAATATTTGGAGTGCAGAATGGAAAAAGTCTAGATGAAAGGACAATCCTTAGCTGGGTAATGTACCTGCTGTCAGTCCTGTTACTTGCCAATCCAATAGTTCTTGGCAGGTAACCTTAAAGTATACATATAGTTTTATGGGAAGGTAGAGAGTCGCATAGGGAGGTAAGTGCTTCCAGGACTGGGCCCCAGCATCAATTTCACAAGTTGATCTTCCTTGGCAGAGTTTCCCTTGGAGTTTTGGAGTGCAGGATGGGAATGAGACGCATCATAAATGTCACAGAAATTCACTGGATGGATTTTAATTTAGTAGACTGTAGAAAAAAAAAAGAGAAAAGAATGGGACTGTCCCATCAGTTCAGGGTAACTGGCCATCCGAAAGCAGAACCTGACTCATAAAACTGTATTTTCATATCGGGTCCTGGAACCCTAGCTTGACCGGTCTGGTTTTCAGGTCATCCACATGTATGCACAGCCATGAAATATATTTGTATGCAAACTTAGAGCGCCTGAAAAAAAAAATAGAGCGATTCAAAGGGTCCCTCTTAGCTTCTGTGAGCCGCCCCTAGCCCCTGCCTCCGGCATCATTAGCCTACCGTTCCCGGAAGCCAGTCGTTCACAGCCCTGCAGTACTTGCCTCCTACCTGCGGGCGGAGCTCCTCAGCCCCTGCCGGAACGCGCCGGGCCCATCTCTATGGTGACGCTCGCCTCCGTTGCTATAGACAGGCCGTTTGTTTACTTCCGGCTTCCCTCCCCCCTTCCCTCCTTTTCGACCACCTGTGGGAGAGCGAGAAGGGGCGCGACGCCCGTTCCCCTCGCCTCACACCCCCCACCACACTCCCAGCCATGCCGTAATTAGCAGAGGCGGCAGGAAGGGCAGCGCCGCCGCCGCCGGAGGACACCATGGCAGCGGAGGAGAGCGAGGAGCAGCAGGTGCCCGGTGAGAGTGGCCGCGCCGGGGCGGGAGGCCCGGGGGGGAGGGAGAGGCTTTCTCCGTTTAGTTCTGGCGAGATTCGGTTTACGGGGAGGGGAGTACGGGAAAAGGCAAACGTAAGACGTTGCTCGATTTATTTCCGCGCACGAAGCAGAGAATTAAAGCGTTGGAGGAATGGAAACCGCTTGTGCGGAGGAAAAGTCGCTGTTTGTGACATTTTCTGCATTAACAAAAGAAGTTTGTTCCCCCGCCAAGGCCTCTCCCTATCTTCTCCTGTTTTGCCAGCGTGGTGTTAATCAGAGCTCACTGTTTTCACTCTTGATAGAGGATTATGAAAGGCGTGACAGTTGCATGCTCATCTTTCATCAGTTTTTAAATTGTATACTAAGAATAATTATTGTACTCAAGGTAGTAAACAATAACCAGCCAGAGCTCTTTTGAGTAAGACCAGTATCCTTGAATAGAGAAATTGGGAAATTTCTGTGCGCTCGCAGTGCCTGGTTTTCCAACTAGGGATCTTGTGATTTAAGCATGTAGCCTTCTAGTTCCCAAAACCAAGGAATTCTACTACTGGGCTAAAGTAGCAGCTCTTTTTAAATGTGCTAATCAGAAAACTCTATTCTAACTATCTGACACCATATCATCCCAGCCCTCAACAGAACTCGCAAGCATAATCCTCCTCTTCATGCTCTCCTGATGTACCCTCTTTTTCACCCCTCCCTGCTCTCTCACTTGATTCATTAAGTTCATTGAAAATGTTCTCCTCACTATTCTGTTATTCAACTACTAAGAAAAAATGTTTACTGTTCACAATACTCTACTGTTCCCAACTACCATGTTAACTCCATTTGATTGTATGCTAATTGTATATTTTGTAAACCGTTATGATGGCTCTACCGAGTAACGGTATATAAAACTCTACAAATAAATAAATAAATAAAACTCTATGGGTTAGCCTCATTGCTACACATTGTCACATAGCCTGTTCAAAAGAGAAGTCGCTTTTACTGCTGTCACCATATGTGCACATTTGCTGGCTGTGCACTTCTCAGTGCCATAGTTTATTTTTCCAGCTGGGGATCTTGGGATTTGAACATAGAGCTTGGCTCCCAACCAGGCCTTATTGTTCTACCCTGTCACCGAAATATATATATACATGCACCTTTATTCTTTCTTAAACATTTTGTTTATGACCCTCTTTCTACTCTTATTTTTTAATATACCTAAACATTTATTAGCAAGTAATTAAACAGAAGTAGAATATAGTGTAATATGCCTTCCTTTCTGGTCTTTATCGTGTACTACACAAATGGTAACAGTGGGTTAATGTATCTTTTATGTAAGGCTGCTGTAATATTTTCTTTTCCTATGGCTTCTATGTCTTAGACATTTTTAAGTCATTGCCTGTTGCTTGGTGGCTTGTTATTTTTTCTACCTTTGCATTATACAAACATCACTAGTTAGTGTATCAGACTTTTTCCTTGTATTATTCAGTCATACATCTAACTAAACATGCAGCAGAAGTCAGATTACATTTAGCTTTTCAAGAATCTGGGGTTTTCCATGTTCTTTAAAAGAAAAGTAAAAAAAGAAAGCCAAAGGAATGTAGAAATTGATTAAAAAAAATAATAATAAAAAGTGTACTTTTAGATTATTTGTTTAAATCTTAATGCTGCCTTTTTGTTCTTCCGGGTGGTTTCTTTTGAGAATGCTAGCAATAGGTTCAATATGGGAAATAAGGGAGATTGATTTTGAGACACAAACAATGGAACATTTTCCACCTGGAGAAAAGCACCAAGTGGAGGTCCATGAGGGTTGGTACTTGGAATCCAGCTGTTCATATTTTTTTTTTTTAATCCGTAATTTAGAGAAAGGAATAAGCACAAATATTGCCATATTTGGAGTTGTCATGCTCTAAAAACATGACAGGACTTGCTGATGAAAGTGGCAGATGAGGTTTAATGTGAATAAATGTAGAGTAATGTAGTGGGATACAATATATTCCGAATGGGACAGTACTTACTAACCACCATCTCACTTTCTCTTCTTCCTACCCAAGAGGAGGACTAATGCTGTTGTTTACCTTGCTGGAGGTGGGGGGTAGGTTGCTTCGAAGGAATGTGAATTGGCTGGGGCAGGTCAGAGCTGAAGATTTTGTAGAATATAAGGATTGGCAAGGTGTGCTGCATGTTGAAGCTTACAACCCTGCTTGAGAAGCACTGCCCCTGCTGCTGGATGGCAGAGGAGACGCACTAGCCTCCATCTTGCCCCTGTTCATGCTAAAACAGCACAGAGCCATGGTAAGAGCTGAAGAGAGAGGTTTCACCTTGATGGCAGTCTTTAGTCTGGCAAGGATAGGTTCTGCTGTGCTGCTTTGTCTGCGGTTTCCGGTTTTTGCTGCCCAGTGCCTCCACCCCTTATGTTTTCAGTTTGCCTGCCTGCCCTGCTGTTTCCGGTCTATGTTGTACCATGCTGCAGATGGACAAACTGAAAACATAACCATATTTTCGTTCATAAACTGAACTGAAAAAACCTAGGTTACGGTACTTAGTTGCTGATACACTGGGAGTGAATGTGCATGGCCAAATGGTAGCAACCAAAGCCTGGGAACCTGTTGGCAGGCATTAAATTATATAGAGAAAGCAAGGAACAAAAGTATCATCCTTATGCTATAGAGGCCCTTGGGTCACATTTGTGGGTACAGTTTTATGCATCCCTCCTCAAAAACAATATCCCAGATGTTGGACTGGATTCAAACTGGGGGCCAGGCAATCTTTATGATTAACTGTATAAGACCATTTGTTGGTACTATTTCAATCTGGCTTGCTTTTGTAGTTGCTGAAGGTGAAGTGCTTGTTTAAGGGATTTAGGAGTAGGTTGGATAAGTACAGAGGAGAGAAATAATAGGAATCAGTACTGATGGATTTTACTGGGAAAGCAGAGTGTGGACTGATATGCTCATCTTTCTCTCTGAATTCTCATACTTTAGACGTTCTGTTTGCATAGAGAATAAACACTGGGGAGCTCTGCTAGCAATAATAGCTTTTATTGGGCCAGCATGAGGATGTGCCTGAGCTTTCCAAACCACTGAGATCCCATGTCTTTTGGATCAGTTTTATGTTTATTCAATAAAAGTATCACAATGCATAAAGAATCCAGTTTTGTCTGGGACCAGTACTTCTACTAGAACTCTGCTCCATAGGAAAGGGAAGAATTTATAAAGGAATGAGAATGTAGGTTGTTTTTGATTGTTTTTTTTAAATTAAAATTGGTTTTCTTTCATTCTGTCTGTATTATGTAGACATGTTTTCTAACCAATGAAGCTTCCATAGAAGTTATGAAATATACTTAAACAAAGCCTGCTAACAATGTATTTCAGGATTTATGATTGGCAAAATAGGTATCTTTGTGCTTGGAAGCAGCTGAATGGCACAGACAAAGGTCTGTATTTAGTCTAAGCATCCATTTAGCTATGTGGAGAGAGGCTCAGATACATTTCTGTCACACTTTCTACTCCTGGGGGAATTCTTTGCACAAAAACTTAAAATTCTGCAAACTTTATATTGGACAAATAACACAATTTACATGACAGTCTTTAAGTAATTACATTTTA
Organism: Rhinatrema bivittatum; assembly: GCF_901001135.1. NCBI lineage: Eukaryota > Metazoa > Chordata > Amphibia > Gymnophiona > Rhinatrematidae > Rhinatrema > Rhinatrema bivittatum. The sequence continues at coordinate 218,043,732 of NC_042619.1, forward strand.
AATTAATATAGAAAGTTATTACTTAAAGATGCACAATTTCCCTAGAAATTCACTGTAAGAGTGTCCCTTCCACTCGCTCTCCCTACTCCCCTGGCCACTTTGCCCTCTCAGGCCCCAACTCCTCCACCTGCCAGTATCTCTCCCCTCCACCTCTAGGCTCAACCCCTTCCACTCTATTGCCAGTCCCAGAGTTTGACCCCGTTCTCAGTACTGCCTCTCACACAGGCTCCCTCTTTCACACACATGCGCCTTCTCTCTAATACACATACACACACCCTCATACAGGCTCTCTCACTCTCTCACACACATACACATCCCCTCATACAGGGTCCTCTCTTGCATACACACCCACACAAGCTCCCTTTCTCTGTCTCATACATACAACCTCACACAGGCTACCTATGTCTCTCTCTCATGCACCCCTTCACACAGGCTCTGTCTCACACATACGCAATCCCTTAACACAGGCTAGCATCCTCACATACACACAATCCCTTTTTCATACACACGAGCTCCCAATCTCTCACACACATACACACTCCTTCACAATCTCCTCATATAGGCTCCCCCTCTCTGAAACCCACACTCAAGCATCCCCCCCCCAGCACTTACCTCCCATGCTCTCTCTCACCCTCCCCTCCCCTCTCACACCCATTCTCTCTCACCGGGGCCTTTATCTCGCCATTCGTGGCACATGGGGGTCTTCCATCTTCACTGTGAGTGGAGCACACTCCATTCGTGGCACACTCCATCTTTGCCACGAACGGTGCGCCGGGCCCTTCATTTTCACTGTGAATGGAGCACGTCCTGCGGCACATGCAGGCCTTCGTCTTCATGCGCTCCGTTCACGGCATGCTGGGGTCTCCTTTGCTATTTTCTGCGCAGGGGTGAATTCTGCGCTCTGCAGTAGCGCAGAATTCCCCCAGGACTAACTTACCTATGGAGGCTAAGCTTTCTTTTGTCTCAGGTCCTGTTTCAGACTTTCCTGTGGATGCCTGTGTCCCACATAATGGGAATGTATGCTGGAAAAAACAAATCTGGCCAATCTCATGACTTGTAACATGTATGTTGGCAGATAAAGACCCAGTGGTCCATCTGGTCTGCCCAGCAAATTGTTTAGGGTAGTAACATTTCTGGCATCTGTTTATCCTGCTTACAAGTGAGCCTGAGAGAAATGTTTGTCTACTTACCTAGATGAATATGAACTCATATTGTCTGTCCCTAAAATAATTGCATTTTCAAAAATTAAATTGCTAGTAATGGCACAAGCTTTGCATACCCCGGTCAATGACATCACAGTTTGATTTCTGCCTTTGTCTCCATACAACCCAAACAGGCTGTGATGTCACTAGCTATGGAACAATTAGCTACTGGTTTGGCAGTGTGTGTAGCAATGACATTTTATTAGCATTTTTAAGATAAAAGCTCTCACAGCTAGATGGGTGATTAAGAAGACAATATTTTGGGTAATCTTGCAGAGTTAAAATATGATTTTAGAATTGTATGAAGTAGGAGGTAAGTCAAAGTTAGAGAAACAAGTTTAAATAGGTTTTCAGTTTTGTATGTAAATATATTAATAAAGTAAATAAGATCTAATCTGTAACATACAAGGTTGTATGGTTTTGTTATTTGTTTTTATGTCAACTAGCTGTAAACCTTTTTAATGTTCTAACTGGTTAATATGGTGTATGCTTAGTAACTGTTTGCTAAGTCTCTGTTGTGCAAACACTGGGAGTTTTGGTTGCCTCCTGTTTGGTAAGAGTATACAGAATTCTAAATAGTATTGGCAGTACCACAAACTCTTTAATACATGCAAGCGAAATGTCACAAGAACTCTCATTAGTCTTCCTTGAAGGCTTGTTATAAAACAGTAATGGAATTCAAACAAGCCTGGAATGATTACAGAGCATCCCTAGTTGTGAAAGTGTGTATGGCATCGCACCAGGAAGTAAACTGAGCAGACTAGATGGGACTTGCATTTTTTTTTAAATCTGCTGTCATATTTTGTATTTCTGTGATGGTAGAGCATTGTTAGAGAAGATTACCCGCAGTTGAGCTGAACACTGCTCTGTATGTATACAGAAAAATCAACAGATTCCTAATTTCTATCCTTTAAATTCCTTGAAAACTCACGGGGCTGATATTCAAAGGCATTTTTTGGATAACTTTTGAGTTATCTGGATAAATGCCTACTTTTGAATATCACTGGCACTTATCCATTTACATTTTAATAATAAATAAGTCATAAGTTAATGTAGGGGTGTTTTGGGGGTCTTCCAGTGCAGAGCAGAGATAGCTGAATTGGCTATCTCTGAAATTTGGAGTTAGCCAAATAACTTATTTGGTTATGTCCTGACATGAGTGGTAAGAGGTTTAAAGTAATCTGGAAAGGTGTTGCCAAATAATTTTTTTTTTTTTAATTATTTGTTTATTCAATTTTATAATTTGTCAAGTAGCATACTTGAGTTGACATAGCAAAAAAGAAGAAAATTAACAATTCCATAACAATATAAGTTATTATGAGCTTGTAATAAACTCATAAATAATTTCTACATTCATCTATAAATGGAATATAATCAAGATATATCTATATATTAATTACATTGCCCAAGCCCACACTATGATCCAAGATTTCTCAATCCCAGAAGAAATAAGTAAATCAAACCATATTAATGGTAATAACCGGGAAAACTCACACTATTCTTAAGGTACCTTAAACACAATTATGGAGTTACTGGGCTCACATTAACAGAAGAGCTTAAGACATTTTTCTTTTTGTTAGATAGGAAAGCGATTAATTGAGAAGGTTGAAAAAAGAGGAAAGATGCTCCCTGATGTTTAACAAGGCATTTACATGGGTATTTTAACATAAATAAGAAACCTATCTCTAATACTTGTGGTCTTAATAGTAAAAATTGTCTCCTTTTCTGAGTATTTTTTGATAAATCTGGGAAAATTTGCACTTTATGCTTCAAGAAAAGATCATTACGATGTTGAAAATATCGCTTAAAAATCCATTCCTTATCCGTATCTAGCAAAAAAGTTATTACGAGTGTTGAAGTTTCTGCCATTTCTTCATCAGGTTGCTCCAATATTTCTGATAGGTCCATTTTAGGGGTCTCCCTTGATATCAAAACTTGAAAATTGTTCTTATCTATATGTCCTTTTTTCTTTGGTGGTATATAGTAAGCTTTAGCAATTATAGGTAATGTTTCTTCCGTGACCTTTAAAACTTCAAGCATATATCTCCTCCATAAATCCTTTGGGGTCACATATGGTAACTTTGGGAAGTTTATACATCTTAAATTCTTTGCACGGGATTGATTTTCTAAATTCTCCGCCTTAAGTTGAAGACTCCGATTTTCCTTCATTAATTCTTGTTGGAGATTCATACTGCTTTGAATTTTTACCTCAGAGGCTTGCAGAAGCTGTTTATTCTCCACAAGACCTGATTCCACTTTATCAAGCCGATTATCTAGGAGCGTTACTGCTCCAGAGAGATTAGTTATTTAGTGGTAACATTAATATTTGAAGTTTGAATAGCCTCCCAAATAGTTTCAAGTGAAAAAACTTGAGGCCTTACCAGTTCTTGAAATCAGATTTCTGCTCAAGCCCTCCTTTCCGTTGGAGCTGTTCGTCTCCGATTGTGTTTAATCTCGATTCCCTCTCAGCATGACTTTGAGCTGAGACGCTTTCCCCAGTCAACACCGGCTCCAGAGAGGGGTTCCACAATGCACCCGTTCTTGGTGCTTGCGTTTCCCCTCGGCACTGCTGGTCGCGTCTCATCGCGGGATTTTCGGGTGGTGACGTTTCCCCCGGGGATAATGATGTGCAAAGTTCAGGGCCGAGTTCGGGCTCTTCTTCCCCTCCCCCGAACTTCGGTCAGCGAACCTTCTACCGGAGGGATTCTTTCCCGGCTGATGTGGGCATCCATCGGACCCACTATAGGCTGAGCTAGGGGAGGCTCCGAGGCTTGACTCTCCCTTGCCCTCCTTTTTCGGGCCGAGTGCGGCATATCGAATAATTCAAGCAAAGGTAAGAGTGACGCTCACACACATCTTACCATATCGCCATCTTGGATCACTCCGTTGCCAGATAATTTTAACTAATGGTATTCAAAGAATATTGCTTGTTAAGCAATGGTTACTTCCCCGCCCCCCCCCCCCCCCGAAAGCTCCCGTGAGAGCCTCATGACTTGAATCGGCACCCTCTCCCCACCCAAAGATTCCTGAATCTCTAAAATGATAAAAGTCGCAGGTCTTTAGGTCCGATGAGCCTTCTACCCCACCCACCCCCCAAAGTTTAAAAAAACAAAATATTGTATGGACCACAGAAGTTTGAATGCTCTCCTCCTCCTGCCAAATGCAGTCTTACCCTCCCATCCACACCTTCCAAACCTTTATTGCCAGACGAGCTCAGATCTTGTGCCCTTCCATGCTCTGACAGCTGTGTTGGTCACATAAGCTGAAAATTTAGTGTGGATAGGACACCAAACAAAGAAGTCATTAGGGGGGCAGACACACAGGCATAGCAATCTTCTAAACCTTTTCCTAAAAGTGAAATAAAATAACTTTGGTAATTGAGACAGATGAGAAACATGAGGAAGGGAGGAGAGAGAAGTACAGGGTGAGAGAGGGATGGAGGAACTAAAAAAGTAGGAAGAGAGGGAGTTGAGGTCTGGGAGGAGAGGATTGGGAGTGGCTGAGAAAGGTGTAATTGGAGGTCAGTGAGGAGAATGGCTAGGAGTAATAGGGGTGGATGATGGAGGAATAAAAGAGATGAAGTTGAAAGAACAGGGAAGAAAGACTGAGAGATTATGATATGTAAGAAGCAGATGGCAGAAAGATGAGAACCCTTTGCTACTTCCAGAGGTGCAGTGTCAGCATTAAGAGCCACAGTTGGTTGACCCATCCATGCAGCAATAGCAGCAGACTGGATGGAGCCCGGAGGTGACAGGCTCTAGCTGCAATCTTTTCTGCTATGGCCCTTCACTGCTTAGCCAAATGGTGAAGGAGAGTGAATGAGAGCAACACTTCCCCTACTTTAGCCACCCACAGAATATGTCCTCTGGTGGTAGACCCTCCCAAGATCTCAGTTTTCTGGACTCAGCGACCCTCCATTGGAGTATTCCCAATTTTATCAAAAAATTTTCCAAATGAATACCAAGATACAGATGGCTCCCCATTAGTGAAATCCTTTCATTTTTGATAAGAACATTTTTACCAGATGAAATGCCTATTTCTTACATGTTCCATTGAACCCACATATTTTTTTCAGTCCCTGTGGTGATGATTTCAAGGAGACTAAAAGATTTTAATTTTAGATACATTTAGATCTGGATATTAAATTAATTCATTTCAAACGAACAGGCTAACATTTCTGTTTGCAGATACTGTACTAATGTGCTGACTATGAACCATTTCAACTTTTTATTTAAAGATTCAGGTGCTGTGTTCACATTTGGAAAAAGCAAATTTGCGGAAAATATTCCCAGCAAATTCTGGTTGAAGAATGACAAGCCTGTTTACATGTCATGTGGTGATGAACATACAGCTCTGATAACAGGTTGGTATAGAAGAAGATGTAGACAAATATATGTTGCCTTGCAGATATGTAAATATAGCAGTATTTGGGAAAATATACAAATAAGTACATCTACATATGTGTTGGACCTAATCATTTCACAGACTGAAAGTGGACAAGGCAGTGGGTCTAGACGGGATGAATCCTAGAAGGCCAAGGGAGTTTACAGAGGTTTTGGCAGCTCCACTGATTGCTCTCTAGAATCACTGTTTGAAGACAAGTGGTTTCAAAGGAATGGAGATAGGCAGACATTGTTTCTCTTCCCAAAGTAGGACTACCTAGAAGGGACTGTTACCTGTTTTTCTGCAGCACTGCATACATCAAGTAGCATTATAGACATGATTAGTAGTTTAGGCAAGTTAGTCTGATCTCAGTGGTGAATACATTCATGGAGTAGAGTATTTTGAATGTGATAGATTACTGGATTCAAGGCAGCATGATTCAATAATTTTGAATGGAAGATCAAAGATATAGAAGCGGCAAGTGCCAGATATCGTATACTTAGATTTCAATGCAGCCCTTGACGCCATCTCATACAAATCTTCAGAGGGATAGCCGTGTTAGTCTGATGTAGTGAAAATGACAGGAGTTGGTTAGTTTATAAGGTGCCACTCAACTCCAGTCATCTCATACAAGAAACTCAGATAAATTGAGCAGCCTAGGAATTGGTCCTAAGGTGGTAAACTGGATTGGAAACTGGTTTAATGATAGGCAACGGAGGATAGTGGTAAATGGAGTTCACTTCAAGGTCCTAAATATGTACACCTTAAGAGATGGGGGATATGATAGATGCATTCAAATACACAGAGACTAGGACATGATGACTGACAAGGCCCATTAGGCTCATCTAGTCTTTCCAAATTATTTCCTGCTGCAGTAGCATAGACCTAGGCTGATCACTGACTTTTTTCTTCCACTTCTTTGCCTCTAGGGATCCTCTGTGCCCAGCCCATGATTTCTTGAATTCAGTTACTGTTATGTCCACCACTTCCCTTGGAAGGCCATTCCTGCATCTGCCATGCTTCCCTTTAAGATCCATTTTCTGACTTTACTCTTGAATCAAATCTCTTGGAGCCTCATACTATGTCCTCTTGTTTTAAAACTTTCCACTGAAAAGGGTTTGCTTTTTTGTGCCTTGCTTATATCTTTGTGGTATTTGAATGTCTATCATATCCTGCCCATTTTTTCCTCAGGTATACATATTTAGGTCTCATGAATTTTGGTGCAGAGACTGCACCAATTTGGTATCCCTTTTCTGGGCTGCCTCTGCCCTGCTCATATCCTTTTGGAGGTACAGCCTCCAGAATACTTTAGGTGAGGTCTCACCAATGACCTGTATAGTAATATTTTCACTTCCCCCCCCCCCCCCCCCTTTTTTTTTTTTTTTTTTCTATAAGTTGTGCTTCTCTCTGTACAAGCCTGGCTCTGGCCACTGCCTTGTCATGTATTTTTTTGCAACCATTTGATTATTGACTCTGATCACCCCAAGGTCTGTGCTGCTTGGGGAGCATCAGTGTCTCATATCCCATCATATACTGCTCTCTTGATTTCTTCACACCACCATGCTTTTTTTGCATCGACACTTAACTGCCAGAACAGCAGGCCTGCACATAAATTTTCAAAGGAAAGCTCCCTATAGAGTTTGGGAGCCAGCCAGAACCGCAGTTTAAAAAAAAAAAGTACTCACAAACTTTGCACCTGCTTTTATAGTAGGTGCAATGTTAACAACATAAAGTATGTGCAAGGCTTTCAAATTGCATTCCATGCTGAGCCCACCTGCCTCTGGCCTTTGCCCCTTTCCATCATGGTTAAAAGTAAAGTGCTTTTACCAGAGTGGGAGAAGAACATTTTTCAGCTGATGATTTTACCCAGGTAACTGCTTGGTTCCCTAGGTAAATGGTTTGAAAATTATCCAGTATGAGGCCAGTGTTCAGCCCGTGGGCCTGCAAGCAGATTTTCAAAAGGAAATGCCCCACAGTGTTCAGGTCCCCTTCTTATCAGATCGGGCGACAGTTAAGGTTTCTTTTGCCATCTCCTTTGATTCTTTGCTCTTTCGCTGTCTGTAGCCTGACTTGACATTGCTCCTGGTACACTCCCATCCTCATCTCTTTCTAGACTCCCTTTTTTTCCCCCACTTAATTGTAAACTGTTTGGAGGAGGGAATTCCCTTTCTTATTCTGTTTGTAGGATTTGTGTTAATTCCATATAATATTCCTGTTGTACGGTGCACAGTGCTAAATATGTTAATTTTTAAATAGTTTGTAATAATAAAGCATTCCAGTCAAAGTGCATTAAAGGAAAGGAAAGCATGGTATATTCTTAGATATGCTGTAGCTTGCTCTTCATACATCAAGTTTTATCATCAGCTTCTAATAACTTCCTGTGTGAATGGCTAGAAGGTTTAATATAAATAGTTGTTTTATTTTATTATTTTTCTTTAATAGGGAACGGTAAACTCTACGTGTTTGGCAGCAACAACTGGGGACAGCTGGGCTTAGGAGCAGTGAATACCATAAACAAGCCTACTTGTGTCAAAGGTTTGTCTTGTTTTTAGCACTGATCGGATTAAAGGGGCTGTGTGGAATGGCAGCATTCTATAAAGTTGTAGTAATTTGCAGTACTCTCTCTGTAATGTACTTTTGTCTTCTCACTTGCCTTCTGAAGCTTTCTTAGGTTTGCTTGCTAGAAAGGTGGTGCATGAACAACAGTATTGTAGTTTATATTCTCAGTTTTTTTAAGGAGGAGGATTTTGATTTATACAGTGCTTTTAATCTAAACAGAATTCATTTGTACTTTCCAGCTGAGTATTTCAGACATGTGTTGTCATCTCTTTGGATGGCTTATTAATTGAGACATTTGAAGAAAAGAGAGATTTCAAGAGCTCAGCAAGGTGGAAAATACATGAGATTTTTCTGACTTCTGAGTCCACCAATATAATTCACAGTTTTTGATTTGCTGTCTGACTGCTATCTTAAAGAGCACCTAGATCAGAGGTCTACTATCCTGGTCCACCAGAACAGCAAACAGCATTTCAGAATCTCCACAGTGAATATTCTTCATAGGACCGTGGTTACCCGGAAAATGAGGCATGTTTCCTGCCCTGCAGGACCAGGATTGTACCATCCCACCCCCGTCCTAAACCATTATTTCACTGAGGAGTTGAACTGTGCAGGCTTTCTGTGTAGATTTAAAGAAATGTTTTAAAATGCAAGTTCTGTGTCCAGACAGTAGTGAGGGTTTGTACTCGTGCAAGCATATAATTTTGCTCCAAGTTACATAGACACAGGGAGGGTAATTTTCAAAAGCTACTTATCGATTTAAATGGCTACTTACATGGGTAAAAAGGCTTTCTGAAAATTGCCCACTTTGTATATGGGAAAAAGTAAATATGCAGCGGTGTTCCTCTGCATCCGGAATACAACATTGTGCTTTGTTTTTCTCTAAAAACTAATCTGCAGAAAAAGCAGGTAGAAATCTCTGTGGATGCTTTTTCCCTTGGCAACTTTCAAGGGGAAGGTACAGGCAATAGCCACTGCTATTGCTGACATTAGTAGCATGGGATCTATTTAATGTTTGAGTACTTGCCAGGTGATTGTAACCTGGATTAGCCACCATTGGAAACAGGATGCTAGGCTTCATGGACCTTTGGCCTGACCCAGTATAGCAACTTCTTATCTTCTTATTTCATGCTTTCCCTTTTGAGAATTTATGCAAAGATCTTGGGTAAACATACCTACAGCTTTTGCAGCTGCTGGCCCAATGTGGAAAGTTTCCCCCATTAGACCGTCATGAGATACTGTATTTTTCGCTCCATGAGACACACCTAGGATTCAGAGGGGGGAAATTAAAAAAAAAAAATATGGTGTGCTAAACCGGCTCTGTTACCAGGTGTTGGTGTGTCTTATGGAGCAAATTAGGGGAGTGCATAACTTTTTTTTTTTTTGTCCCCATTTCATTTTCAGGTCTGGGGAAGGCCATTTTGGTCCACTCCCCAGATCAGAAAACTTCTATCATTCTCTTTCTGTGGGAGCCCCATCCTAATCCTTTACATTTAATGAACTACAACCCCCACCCTCCTGACCCCCCCCCCCCCCCAAGACCTGCCAAAAGTCCCTGGTGGTCCAGCGGGGGTCCGGGAGCGATCTCCTGCACTTGGTGCCTTCGGCTGCCAGTAAGGGCAAAGGGCCGTCGGTGCCATTTTGATTACTGGCAGCCGACGGCCCAAGTGCAGGAGATCGCTTCCGGACCCCCGCTGGACCACCAGGGACTTGGTAGGTCTTGGGGGAGGGGGGTCAGGAGGGTGGGGGGTTGTAGGGTTTTTTTTTTTGTTATATATATATATTTGCTCCATAAGACGCATAGTCATTTCCCCCCCCCCCACTTTTGGGGAAAAAAAAGTGTGTCTTATGGAGCGAAAAATACGGTACATACAAACGGGCACTGGATTCCTATCAACCTTGGACCCTGTTTGATCTCTGGTGGCAAGTTTGTGGTGTGGTTTGGACAGTGAAAAGCTATCGAGCTATAAGGAGTTGGGGAAGGGATGGTGGACTGTGTAGAGGAGATTGAGCATGGACAGGAGAGATTCTGCCTCTCTCCCCCCTGCCTCGAGCACTGTTTATACACCCCTTCTTATTGAGTCATCTTTCCCCCAGCTTTCCCATGATGAGGTTGGACAACATTTTCTTTAAATTCTTTGTTTCTCAAACAAGACAGATGACAGAAAAAATATAACCATGATCGACCACAGCAAACATTACCAAAAACAAAGGAAATGTAAAAATTAATTCAGTCTAAAATAGTCCCCCAAATAGGCAGGTAAGTGAGCTTCTCAATATGGGCTGAGCATGGATAAAAAAGTGGAGAAAGTAATGATCCCACAGCATCACAATAACGTTTTAAATCTTTCAGTGCAATTACTTCTCTAATTCTGCAAAAACTGGGAACAGAAACACCGTTGTCACTTAAACTAAAGGAAAACTCGGGGTATCCAAGCCCAAATATTTCACTCCAGATTAAAATGCATGCAGTTGTCCTGTGAGAAAGCTCTTCTAATGTGCATAACAACAAAGCTGGCTATGCACGTTCACAGCAATATAAAGCATAAGAGAAGTCAGTTTTGAGTTTAACATGTACCCTCATGTGCAAAATTCAGTTGTGATGGAAAATTTGTAATTTGTAGACAGATGTCCATGGACAGTTCAAAGTCAAAATCATCTCATTTACAGCAATGTTGGCTCAGGTATGATCCAGCAATATGGGAACACAGCTTCAAATGTTCCCCCACTATGGCATTCACTATTCAAATGATCTAAGTTTGTCTTGAGTGCGGTCCCTCAAATCTTCTCCCGATGCCGATCAGACAACTCAAGACAATGAACTATTTCCAGTGCAGTTTCTCAAAAATGTTTAAATGGACTCCCGGTCCTCCCAGAGACTGCTAATGAATAGCCAGTCCTGCACTGACCTGTAGATCTGCAGGGTTTAAATCCCTGGCTTGCGTGCTTCTGAGTCTGTGCGAAGATATGCTGGATGAGAGGATCGGGAGCACGTTTAATAGCTTTTAGGAAACAAGGTTATTGCACAGCAGTTGAAGAGGCACTGCTACATATGAGATTCTTTTGACTTAGAGCTATATGTTTGTCTTGATTAGATAGTCCCTTCTCAGTAGAGCTTACAATCTTAGATATTTTTTGTGTAGTGCTATAGAAGTGTTAAGTAGCACATGGACATCTGTTCATGGATTACAAATTTTTCATCATAGCTGAATTTTACACTTGGGGGTTGAGGGCTGAACTCGGAACCAAGCTCTGACAGTTTATATTACTGTTGATTTGTGCAAAAAGCTTTGATCTGCATCTTCTAAAAGTAGATTTGCACATTGGGGGGTCATTTCCAAAGCTACATATACATGTAAAACCCAGTTTTATGTGTGTAAGTGGCTGTTTGAAATAGCCTTGGGAGCTGTGTGTGTAGTTAAACACAAAATAAAATAAAACCAAACCACACGTGTAATCCAATTACACGTGCGCTTGGTTGGTGTTCTTGTGGGGTGGGGGCAGGGATAGCAATTCCCCCACAGACTTTTGCAGTTTCAAAAGCCTGCGCTTACTCTGCGGGTGAGTATGTACACAGAAGTTGCACGCTGCTAGAAACAGGGGTGACTTATGCGTGGCTTAGGGGACTTTACCCCGGCATGTTCAGAGCGACATAAGGCACATACCATTGTTCTGAAAATTAGCAGTAAAGTCTGCACGTAACAGGTACGCACAGAGTTTACCACTATGTGCGGTGCTCTAAAATTACCCTCCAGAAGATAAATTGCTGAATAGGGTTTTCACGGGGTAAATGATTGGAGAAGTAACTGTAGGATCAAGTTGAGAAGATTTTTCCATACTTTCTCCACTTTTTTTGGATACAAGTTTGATGTGGCATTTCTTTCCTCCCTCCCCCCCCCCCTGCTCACTTTACTCGCCATTCTCAACGATGGTGGGAAGTACAAGTGGTATAGGGGTGAGTGAGGGCCCTGTTTCCCCTATACATGCCCCACTTTGTCCCCCTTTTCTCCTCCATTTGTGTGGTGTAAGTGAGATTGATGTGGAGGCAGTAGTTTGATTGAGAGGGTGGGAGTGATGTATGTTGGGGTCTGGGGGTGTTTGCATGTACTCTTTCCTGTTCACACTCTCCACTTCCCTCTTCCTCCACTCATGTGTGTGTTTGGGGGGACTGATGGGGAGGGGGAGAGGTGTAAGGTTTGCATGGGTTGGTGGTGCTAGTGTAGGGGGTATGAATGTAGGTGGATGGAAGAGAGTGGTGGTAGGTTTGCTGGAGATGGGGGAAGTGTCTCAGTGTGTGTGTGCATGTTTCTCCCCCTCCCACCACTCTCTACTTCCTCCTCCTTTCCTCCTGTGTGTGTGTGTGTGTGTATGGTGGGAGGTGAGTTTGTGCGGGAAGGGGGCACTGAGAGGGTGTGGGTGTATGGAGGTGAGGTGAGGGGACAGATGGAAGTGTGTGTGTCTGCAATTTCCCCATCTTGTTCTTATTTATTTACTTTTCTTATTTTCCACATTTTTCAGAACAAATCTGTTCATTGCAGAATCCACTCTGATATTCATAAAGTAACATACAAATGCAAGCATGACAAAATATAAAACAGATAAAACAAACATTCATATGGTTTTGTTTTGTTTTTTTTTTAAATACCTGCCTAAAATAATTAGCTTTGACACTCTTCTTAAAATGTTAATATTCTGCATCTACCCTCCAGTCATCCCCTATCGTGTTCCATAAAACTGGACATGATACTGGAAAAGCTTTTTTCCTTACCCCTTCCCTCTTTCCAATTCTGGCCTAGTCTTCCTGCCACTGGTGGGGCCTGGGAAACCTCACCAACCTTTCATTATCTGTTGCTCCTCTTTTCTCTTCCTCTGGTGGGGTCTGGGCAACCCCAGAAGTCTTTCTTTTTCTGCCCACTCTATTATAGTGCTGATTCTGGCCCTGTGTTGCCCGAGGTCTCCTGCATTAACTTCATTGGTGTGCTGGCCTGTTTTCTGCTCCGGATGAGCATTGATATGCATACGCGTGCCCAGATGCAATGTGCTGTACTTCCCTGCACTGTGCTGCCTACCTTGGTTTGAGGTTGTGGGAGTGGAGTGAGGTGCAATAGAGAATTTGTAGATGGGGGTTGTATGTATGTATTTGGAGGGGATTTATGTGGGGTTATTGGTGGTATGTGGTTGTGATGGTGTGGGTGAGAGAGGAGGTGCGGAGTGTGTATTGGTGTCAGTGGTGTGAGGGTTGAGTGGGTGGTGCATGTGGGGGTGTGCAGGGGGTGAATGTTGTGACTGGGTTTGAGATTGTGTGCACATCATGAAGGTGGAGGTATGTGGAGCTGAAGGCTGCATGTATGAGTGGTTTGTGGTGGTGCTGAGAAGGGGTGAGTCAGTGTGTGAGAGGTGAGTATTGTTACATAATTTTGCAGTGTTGTGAGGGTTGTGTGTGAGAAGATATGTTTTGTGGTGTGTAGGGGGCGAGTGGCTAGGGATGAGTAGGCATACGGGGGGGGGGGGGGTTGAGTATTGCAACTGGGTTTGCAGCACGTGTAGGTAGAGGTGTGTGGGTAATGTGTGATGGTGGTATGAGTGGGTTTTCATGAGGGAGGGGAGCGAGTGTTATGACAGGGTTTCCAGTAGTGTGCATGGTGAAGGTGACTGTGCTTAGGGGGGTGTGTGAGGGGATGTTGTGGTGTATGTGTGTGTTTGGTGAGTCACCAGGATGGGGAAGCAGGTTTTCCAGGAAGGGGCAGAGTATTGTAATAGGGTTTGCAGAGGGTTTTCTAGTCTCTTGCTCAGCATTTTGTTTCTTCTGCTGGCCTCCCTTACTATTTGCTGATTTGTGCATGCACTGGAGCATGCACATGTGCAATTGTGCTGAATTGATTGCCCAGAGGCCTTAATATTCTTATAAAAACATAAGTTGCTGGACTGGGTCAGGCTAAGGGTCCATTAAACCCAGCATCCTGTTTCCAGCAGTAGCCAAGCCAGGAAACAAGTACCTGGCAAGTACTCAAACATTAAATAGATCCCATGCCAGAAATAAGCAATGGCTATTCCTTAAGTTAACTTGACTAATAGCAGTTTATGGACTTCTGCCCCAGGAACTTGTCCAAACCTTATTTAAACCCAACTATGTTAATGCCTTAACCATATCCTCTGGCAATGAATTTCAGAGCTTAATTGTGCGTTGAGTGAAAGAATTTTTTCTCTGACTTATTTTAAATATGCTATTGGCTAATTTCATGGAGTGCCCCCTAGTCCTTCTATTATCTGAAAGTGTAACAGGGAAATGTGAATTGGTTGTTATCTTCTGTTATCTGAAAGAATAAATATATAGAGAGATAAGAATTGAATGTATTATTGTGGAAGGCGAGGATTTCTAAAATGTAACCCCTGTTAACCTGACAGCTACCAATATCTGTAACGGGTATCCTTTGGTTAAATTCACAGCTTTAAAATCTGAAAAGGTGGTACTTGTTGCCTGTGGAAGAAATCACACATTGGCTTACACAGGTATGTCGTATATTTATATGTTAGAATAATAAGCAGAATTAGACAGCAGTGCGGAAGGGGACTCCTTGCATTACCTTGCTTGCTTTGCAGATTGCAAACACCCAAGGTTTAAGTATCCTTTAAGACTGACCAAGCTGTACATTGGCAGTAAAGTTTGTCTGTGTCATGGGGTCTCCTGAAATGCTGAGGAACTGGTTTGGAGGTTAGCGTGCTGTCTGCTTGGGCACCTCAGGGTTCCTTGTATGCCCAGCCAAGCAGTGACAGAGTGAAACTTGGCTCATCTTCTGAAATTTTACTGGGTGACAGCCTGAGGTGATGTGACTGATTAGCCATCGGTCATAGATACAACACTTAGGAACTGTTTAAAAGTTTTGTGTGTGATACATTTTTCATTCATTCCCGACTTCTTTGTGTAAAGCAGCAGGCCATGGAGGAGCCTTCCCCCCACCCCCTCTCTACTATTCCAAAGTCTATGTTGCTATGTGAGGCAGGAGGGCTACAAAAGTAGTCCTTAATGGTGGAAGCATTTCTGGAGCAAACTGAATCCTATATCAGCACAAGTCTTTGTATACTGGTATGGGGAGAAAAAGTTATACATGATAGTACTACCCTGATACTGTTTGCATGGGGCAAGAGGAAAATAAACAAGAATTCCTCCTCACCGCACTAAGGCAGGCCTTGGAGATCAGTCACTTTGTATAAACACGAGTCTTTTGTGCTGAGTATGTGAGAATATTCTGTGTTTTTTACAGCTTACTAATTAAGTCATATTGTGGTGCTGGTGTGATGGCAGTGCTGTGCTCCTGTATGTGTGGCATTTAGTTTTCTCCTAGGGTAAGCAGGATGGTAGTACTCACACATGGGTGACATCATCAGATGGAGCCCAGCACGGAAAACTTCTGTCAAAGTTTCTAGAACTTTAACTGGCACACTGAGCATGCCCAGCATGCCACTATCCATGTAGCCATGCGGGGTCCCCCTTCAATCTCTCTCTTTCCACGGTGCAGTTGCCTCGTGGTGGTGGAGCTCTGCTCTGTCCTCGGAGTTCTCTGGTTGTTTTCTTGCATTTTTTGCCGCCGTCACGTGGAGTTCCCTCCCTAATCAGTAGGGTGGCGCAATAAGTTTTACCTTTCTTGCAGTCTGTGTCTGCCCTGCACCGTCCGCGTGTCGGCTCAAGGCATGGCCTCCTCCGGGTTTTTGTCAATGCCCCCAGTGCCTGTGGACCATGTCTTTGACTGATCCGCATGAAGTCTGTATTCTTTGTCTGGGGGCATCTCATGATGTCCGGGGTTTCCGATTTTGCGACCAGATGACCCCTAAAAGTTATTGGGTGCATTTAGATAAAATGGAAAAGCTTTATTTAGCCAAAAGGGCTGGGCACCTTGATTATGTTGCTGGATGCGGAAAAAGCCTTTGATAGAGTAAATTAGACATACTTGTTTCTCACTCTCAAACATGTCAGTTTGCCTGAACAATTTCTGGCCTGAATCCGTGCTATGTATCATCACCCTAGGGTCATTAACTTCTTTTTTTTAATATTGCTAGGGATACTTGCCAATGCTGCCCTTTCTCCCCTTTACTCTTCGATCTTGCAATTGAACCCCTATCTGCAGCCATACGACAGCATGGCGGTATTCACAGACTACGTCTAGGTGGTCGCAACCACAAGATTTCTCTGTACACAGATGATGTCCTGATTTACATGTTGATACCCTCTGTTTCTGGGCCGAACCTTTTACATCTTTTATTGGACTATAGTGCTCTTTCTGGTTATAAGATTAGCGTTGACAAGTCTGAGATATACCCTGTAGTTAAATCCATGTCAATTCCCCAATGTCTTGTTATCTTCCATGTTGTATGGGGCGGCTTTCAATATCTCTGCATATTTTTCCCCGAGACTTTAAAAATTTATAAAGATATCATTCATGAAATTTAAAGGCAGATTGCAACTATAGTGTGACATGCCGATTTCCTGGGTGGGAAGAATTAACCTCTTAAAAATGAACATTCTTCCTAGTTTACTCTATCGCTTCCAAACCGTCTCTTGCGATATCCCCAACTGCACCTTTGCTGAACTTCACGGGCTGATGGCACGGTTCATTTGGAACTATAAACCTGCCCGGATCCGGTTGAGTCAGCTATGGCTACCTAACAGCAGGGTGGCATGGCATTGCCTAATCTCTGTATTTACTTCTGGGCAGCTAGACTAGTTAGTATGCAAGCGTGGATCTATAGCTCCGTTGAACCTTGGGTCCCTCTCGAACAGGAACAAGCGGGAGTGACTGGACTTGCTATGCTACCTTTTATGCAGCCCGCTTCTCAGATATGTCGCCCGGCAAGCCAGACTAGACCTATCCTAGTGCACACCCTTCACGTCTGGTACCAGGTCTTGTGCTTTCTTCACTTAGTCAGGGAGGAGATTTCTCCAATCTCTCCTTTCTTTAACGCATTGTGTGTGGGTGTGGTATAATTTCTCTGGTCCACTTATGGAGTGAGGATGAGGGGAGGGAGTGGCACCATTCTCTACCCTAGATGAAGATTTTGATATTGACCCAAACACAGAAATTCATTCCACGTGACTCTGTCAGGCTTTACGTGGGCATGTGCCTCTTGATCGTCCTCTTCGAACCCTAAATGGGATGGAACTTTTAAAAAGTGATCCTAAGGTGATGCGGCGTGGTATTGCTCTCATGGTGGCCTCCTGCATTGCAAATTTGGTCTTACTACTGTCCCTGGACTTATCACTGCTTGGAATGAAGACCTAGGGTTAACCTTGATGACGTGGGACTGGAAAGGTATTTGGACATCTGTCCATCGGGTTTCAATCTGTGTAAAATGTGTTGCTTTAATGTTTTGCTTACTGCATTGCACCTATCGGACGCCTCTTTTACTTTCCACTATCTGTTGGGATGCTGACCCTATGTGTTGGAGAGGTTGTGGGGATATTTGTACCTTTCGGCACATGTGGTGGGATTGTAAAAGTGCTCAGTTTTTATGGTCCCAAATCACTCAAGCCCTTGCAGACACACTGGGATATCTGATTTTTATTGGACCATCTAGGGCTTCTCGGCAGATGGACGGGTTTGTCTGTGCTGCACAAACACTGGTCGGACAGCTATTGCTAGCTGCCCATTTTACAATTGCCTGGTTTTGGAAAGCTAGCCCATACTTGGATTACTGGTGGGCTCAAGTTAAAGACCTGGCTGACTTAGAGCAGCTCCGATATGATCAATTAAATGCTCCCTCTAAATTCTTAGCTTCCTGGGGCCCCTACTTGGACTTTTGTAAACATTGATTTATTTATATACCTATTATGCTTTTCCTTCTATTGTTTTGTTATTGCCTAATGTAGCTCAGTACAACTCTTAGACAGACAATGCTTCAGAGACTTAACATTCGATTCTCTGTTTTTGTGGTACCATTTGTTGTTGTTTGTTAATGTTAAAAATGTGTAAATAAAGAGTTAAAAATTAAAAAAAAAAAGCTTTTTGGCCCCAAGAAGTTGGGGCCCTCCACGCTGGCATCAGGTGCGTCGACGTCGAGGGGAACCCATGGACACCAAACCATCCGTGTCCTCCCCATGCGGGCTCCCCCTCTGGAGAGGGGCACCAGAGATCAACTGCTATCGGTGTCCTCACGCTGCAGGATGTCTGATTCCTTGCCCTCCTGAGCACCGAGGAAAGACCGGGCTGAGTATCAGGGGAGATCAAGGAAACACGGTCGCCATCGATGCATGGTGCTGGCATTGGCCGTGTTGCCCCCGAAGTGGTCCCATGGAGACCAGGCTTCGCCCTTGGTCGAACCTGGGAGTCTGAGGCACTCCCCACCGATGCCCATGTTAGTGCCGGGCAATGATTTCCCCCCCCCCCCCCCCCATTTTGATGGCAATCCGGTGGCGCCTGCTCCTCCTCCTCCACCCGCCCACAGCAGCCTTTGAGTAAGAGCTGGATCATGGGGTTCAATTGGTGGTTCTTCGAGCCCTCAGGGGTATTGAACCGCAAGCCCCATCGGTGCCTCCACCGATGCCGGAGCCCACTCCCTCGATCCTAGCACCTCAACGTTCTGATTGGCATCCTCCGTATGCTGCATGTGCCCGGCGGTCCCTCGGTCCTCCGCTGCTATCGTTGCCTGCCCCCCCCCCCCAAGGGGCTATACTTATCACTGGTTCCTCTGAGGAGGAAGACTCTATGTGCTTCCAGGGCCATTGGGGCCTCTGATACCTAGGTTTCCACTTCTGGTTTCGGCACTGGGTCCTTCAGGGGCTTCGGTGCCATCAATGCCTCCAAGGGCAGTCGGCACTGGTCCCCCACTGAACTCTCCTAGGGATTTCAGTGAGGAGGACTTGACCTTTGCTGGTTTTGTCTGCACCATGGCGGAGTCTATTCCATTCCAGATCTTGACAGAAGAGGATTCTAGGCACCACATGTTGGAAGTGCTCCAGTTTGTGGACGCACCAAAAGAGGTGGTAGCTGTTCCCGTGTATGAGATCTTCAAGGAGTTGCTCCTGCGCATTTGGGAACATCCCATCCTGTGTCCGTGTCACTGGTAAGCATGAAGGTTGACGGCCGTCTACATCATTCAGAAGTCCCTCGGGTTTGAGCGGCGCCAGCTCCCTCACTAGTCGGTGGTAGTGGAATCTGCCCTCAAAAAGGCAATGCGGTCCCAGATGCATGTTTCCGCACCTCCAGGTCGGAAACATAAGGAATGGGACGCACTGGGTAGGAAGATGTTCAAGGGGCAATATAATAGCCCGTATCGCCTCCTACCAGTTATATATGGACCAATATTCTTGGAACCTCTGGAAAAAGGTTCAGGAATTGGCAGAATGCCTCCCTCAGCAGCAAGATGTGTTTCTAGTGCTGGTCCAGCAAGGCTTCGAGTGTGGTAAGCATGAAGTGCGTTCCACGTATAACATTTTTGAGACATCGGCTCATGTGGCCGCAGCGGGCATCAGAGCCCACAGGATGACCTGGCTCAGCCTCAGATCTCCTGCTGGAGGTCCAGAAGATACTGGCGGTCCTTCCCTGTACAGGGGATTACCTTTTTGGGGATAAGGTTCGAGATGCTGTGGCTCAACTAAAGGATCATCATGAGACCCTCTAGCATCTGTCGGCTAGCACCTCAGACCCCCCCCCCCCCTCCCACCTCCTCGGCCAGAAGGTCGGTGAGGCAAGAGGCACGTAAGTCCTCCTACTATCAGAGAAAATATTACCCTCAGACTTCCCGCAGATGTTCTCAGCGAGTGTCCTCTAGAGGCCCCTCCAAGCAGCCACGGACACCTGGACCCCAGCCAGTGCCTCAGCTGAGCCTTGCTATGGGGTTTTGACTGGAGGAGAGGGAGCACAAGTCCGGTCACCATGCCCTCTGTGCCGGATCCTCCAGTAGGAGACCACCTGCACCTCTTTCTGGATTGCTGGTTGGCAATCACGTCTGATTGGTGGGTCCTATCCATCATTCCATCAAGGGTATTGCTTAAACTTCTTGAGTGCACCCAGAGATGCCCCCCGTACCCCTCTTGGGGTCAGTCTCCTCATCAGGAAATAACTGTTGTCCAAGTTCTCTGCCCTCATTCAGGCCAGGGCCAGTTCCTCTACGATAGCAGGGAACATGATTTTACTCCTGATATTTCCTGATCCCCAAGAGGACCTGGTGGGGGGGGGGGGGGGGAACTTCGTCCCATCCTAGACCTAAGAGCTCTGAATCGTTTTCTCGAACGAGAGAAGTTCAAGAAGGTCTTCCTTGGCACTCTGATCGCCCCCTTACAGAAGGGGGACTAGCTTTGCTCCCTCAATCTCAAGGACCTGTACGTGCACATCGTGATCTCCCACAGTCACCGGAAGTATCTTTGCTTCCTGGTGGGCACCAGGCATTTTCAATACAGGTTGCTGCCGTTTGGCCTTGCCTCGGCACCTCATATCTTCACCAGATGCCTTGCACCGGTGGCAGTGTACCTACGCTGTCTAGGGCCGCAGGCGTTCCCTTACTTGGTGACTGGTTAAGAGCAGTTCCCAAGAGGGGGTGTTTTGATCTCTACTCTTAAATATTCAGGTGTTGGAGTCTGTTGGGTTTGTCATCAACTACCCGAAGTTCTATCTGACTCGGTCACTGCGCCTGGGTTTTATTGGCTCCTGCCTGGACACGGCAGAGGGCAAGACCTATCTCCCTCACGATAGAGTGCTCACCCTGGCAGCCTTGGTGAGCCGGAACCGGTGGGTCAATGCCCGTCTTATGCTCTGCCTTCTGGGTCATATGGTGGCCATGGTCCATGTCACACCCTTTGCCCACCTACACATGCGCAGGGTGCAGTGGACCCTACTGTCCCAGTGGCGGCAAGCCTCCCAGGACCTCAATGTATGTATCATTCCACTGCTCCAGATTTCCTTGTCCTGGTGGGAGAACCTAGCCAATCTGGAACAAGGGGTTCTTTTCAATCCTCCTCCTTCCAGGTTGTCCTTAGCACAGATGCATCAACACTGGGATGGGGTACCCATGTGGAAGGGCTCCGCACCCAAAGCCTGTAGTCTGCTCAGGAAGCTCAGTGCCAAATCAACTTCCTGTAGCTCCGAGTGATCCGTTACAGCCTGTGGGCATTCCGGGACCACTTGGCAACCAAATCTGTCCTCATCCAGACCAACAGTCAGGTAGCGATGTGGTACATCATCAAACAGGGAGGCATGGGATTGTTCTTCCTGTGCCAGGAGGTGGTTCAGATTTGGTCCTGGGTCCGCCATCAGAATGTTATTTCAAGCCATCTACCTGGTGGGGATGGAGAATGAAGTGTCAGACTGCCTCAGTTGGGCTTTTCGGCCCCATGAGTGCTTCCTGGATCCAGTGGTAGTGAACATGATCTTCAGTCTTTGGGGACCCCCATATGTGGATCTGTTTGCCTCCCCCTGCAATAACAAGGAGTCCTTCTGCTCCCTCTGCAGGGAGGATGGCAAACCAGCCTTGGATGCTTTTTCCTGCCATTGGGGCAGTACACATGTGTATCCTCCGCTCCCTCTGGTGATGAAGATGCTCCGGGAGGACGGGGGAACCATGATCCTCATAGCCCCCCATTAGCTGCAGCAGGTTTGGTTCCCACTCCTGCAGGACCTCTTGGTCCGGAACCCGATCAGTCTGGGCATCTCCCCAACCCTAGTCACACATGATCAGGGCGGGATGAGTCATTCAAACCTCAGGGTGTTGTCTCTGATGCCTGAATGTTGAAAGGCTAGTCTTGCAGCATCTGGCATTGGCTGACAATATGTCCCAGGTTCTGGTGGCCTCCAGGAAGCCTTCGACTAGAAAGCTGTACAGTCTGAAGTGGAGGAGGTTTGCTGTCTGGTGTGAGCAGCATGGGTTGGATCAGTTTACCTGCTCCTCCCCTAAGCTCTTGGACTACCTGTTGCACCTGTTGGAAACTGGTTTAAAGACCAACTTGGTTAGAGTGCATATCTGTGCCATTTGGGCATATCATCATTTTATTTTATTTATTTTATTTAGCATTTTTTATATACCGAGGTATAGCAGAGTTGCCTTCACTCCGGTTTACATACAGAAACAACATGTTACATAAAACGATGTATGAAGATTACAATTTAAATTAACGAAAGTAAATACAACAGGAGAATGTATAACAAGATAACACAGGATAGAACCCTGAATAGATGTACATATAACTCATGAAGCATTGAAGGGCATCTGTATCATTGTAACAGGGAGATTGAAAAATGGCAGAATATAAAGAATTTTTAAAGTCATTGAGTGCTATCTTTAAAAGATTGGCTGAGAAGCCAGGGTTTTAAGTCTTTTTTGAAGGATTTTAAGTTATCTTGATTGGTGAGGCAATGAGGAAGCGAGTTCCAGAGCTTTGGGCCGATGATGGAAAAGGCTCTGTTTCTGGTGGAGGATAATTTAGCCTGTGGAAGTGAGGGAATCACTAGATTAATTTTGCTGGCGGTTCGTGTAGTACGTTGGGAGCAATGGATGTGAATGATGTCATCAAAGGCGGAATAGTCGGCATTGTATATTGCTTTGTGGAGTATGGTGAGGACTTTGAATTCTGCTCTTTTTTCAATAGGGAGCCACTGTAATTGGTTGAGAACAGGTGTAATGTGATCAGCTTTTCTTGTACCTGTTAGAACTCTGGCTGCAGCATTCTGAAGGAGCTGCAAGGGTCTCAAGGAAGATTTTGGAAGGCCGATCAATAGGGAGTTGCAGTAATCCAAACCTGAAAAAATGAGGGCTTGAAGGACAGTTTTGAAATCATGGGGGTGGAGTAGGGGTTTTAGATGTTTTATTATTTGAAGTTTGTGAAAGCCTTCCTTTATTTTTGTGGAGATGTGTGTTTTGTAGATTAGGTCAGTGTCTAACCAAACACCCAGGTCTTTAACGCTCTCTTTGAGAAGGACGAGGGTCTTGTCAAAGTAGAAGGGTGGAATTGTTGACTGTCCAGGATTTTTTTTGGCAATTAGGATACATTCGGTTTTGCTAGTATTTAGACATAATTTAAGATGAATTAGCAAGTTTCTGATAGTATCCAAGTGTGAGGCTGCTTTAGACATAGCATCTTCTATCGAGGAAGAAATAGGAATGAGTAATTGAATATCATCTGCATACATGTAATACGTTATGTCAAGACTAGATAATAGATGGCAAAGAGGGGTCAGGTAGATATTGAATAAAATTGGTGAAAGTGCTGATCCTTGAGGCACACCTGTATCGAGGGGGATAGGAAGAATGGTATGCCTGTCTCAGTGCAACCCTTGGTTGGGCATTTCATGCGTGGTCTGCTTCAGTTAAAGCCCCCTCTGCATCCTCTGCTTGTATCCTGGGACCTTAATGTGGTCTTGGCTCGCCTCAAAGGATCCCTTTGAACCTATGCACGCGTGTGACCTGAAATATCTGACCTGGAAGGTCATATTCTTGATTGTGGTCACCTCAGCACGTCGGGTCAACAAACTTCAAGCGTTGGTAACATACCCACCATATACGAAGTTCTTCCATTATAGGATGGTTCTCTGTACTCGCCCTAAGTCCTTACCTAAAGTGGTATCGGACTTCCATCTGAACCAATTTATCATCCTACCCACCTTCTTTCTCAGACCTCATTTGCACCTAGGCGAACAGGTTTTGCATACTTTGGATTGTAAGAGGGCCTTAGTGTTTACCTTGAGAGGATGGCAGGCCATAGACAGTCCATGCAACTCTTCATCTTGTGTGATAAGAACAGAATGGGAGTTGCTTTGGCTAGCAGACTGCATCTCATTCTGCCTGAGGGCCATGTTAAGGCTCACTCCATCCAGGCCATGGCAACTTTGGTGGCTAACTTGCGAGCGGTCCCCGTGACTGAGATCTCTCCATACATTCTCAGCTTACTATTGCTTGGACAGAGATCGCCGCCAGGATAGTAGCTTCGGCCAATCTGTCCTCTGAAACCTTTTTCAGGTCTAAACCCAACTCTTCCACCTAAGGCCCTGTTTTTCAGGTTCAGGTTGTGTTCCTCCCTTACCAACAGCACCTAGGTTGTTGTGCCCGTTGGCACCTGTTTGGTGTCTGTTGGTCCACTCTGTTCGGACACAGCCCATAGTTAGATATTCACCCATGTGTGAGAAGTACCATCCTCTTGTCCTAGGAAAAAGCAGAGTTGCTTACCTATAACAGGTGTTCTCCTAGGACAGCAGATTTTTAGTCCTCACGAAACCCACCCCCCACCCCATGGAGTTGGGTTTCACTTACATTTATTTTATTTTTGTAATTCTCTGTAACGAGACTGAAGGGGGACCCCGCATGGCTGCATGGATAGTGGCATGCTGGGCAGGCTCACTGAAGTTTTCCATGCCAGGCTCCATCTGATGATGTCACCCATCTGTGAGGATTAACATTCTACTGTCCTAGGAGAACATCTGTTACAGGTAAGCAACTCTGCTTGATTCCTGAACCAGGAATCTGCTCTCTGAGCCAGGTGGGGATGCCACAGAATTAGTGTTCAAAACCCATGAATGGCAGTCTTGCCACTGCACAACAGTGACACCTAATGGCCAGACTGTAGGTGCACATGAATTGGGGGAACCCTGTCCAAGGATTGGCCCTGCAGTCGCTGCTGTAGGTACTGGGTCATAAAGAAGGGGAAAAATCTGGGGTGGTTGCAAATGAAGGCCCAAGACAGAAGAGGCTGTTTCCATTTGAAATAAAAGCGCAGGAAGAAAATTCCAGGCTTTAAAATGTCCCATTTCTTGTACATTCTCTTGCATCAGGGATCTGATTCTTTCAGATGTGGACATGTGCCTAGTTTTCTGATTTCACAGCTCCTGAAACTTTTATAATTTAAAAAACAAAACAAAAAAAACCCCTATGCTTTGCTTTTCCAGTAAAGAGCAAGGGTAGGTTTGTTTATCTATTCCTTGGATTATTCTGGTAATGCCATATCCCCTGCTCAGCCATCCTAGCAATGATCCTGATACAAGCGTGCTCTGAGGTCAGCCATACGTGTCACTGTCTCAAACTGGCAAGTGCTGAAGAGCAGGAACTGGATCTGGAATCCAGCACAGGTCTGTGTAGCTTCAATGTCATTAGGCTATTGGGCTGACCCCAGCTCTTTTCATATTGAGTAAAGATGGTATACGTTCCAAATTATAAAACATGTTAACGGGAATTCCTCCCGCAGAACATCCACTGTGCTGAGCCAGTCCAGGTTTGTAATAATGGAATGGTCAGTTGATATTTAATAAAAGTCCATATGGAGTTAATTGTAAGAATTTTCTGATTCATACTGTGCAAAGCTATTTATTTAGTGCTTTTTTATACCGACATTCATGATACCAATCATATCATATCGGTTTACAAGAAACAATGGGGCAATAACATCAACATGAACAATAAGGCGAAAAGTTACAATAAAACAGGGACACTCGAACTGGGAGGAGGAAGAGCCAGAGGCAAGTGTAACTCAGGACTAAATAATATCAGGTCATACTGTACTTTCTGGAAGCTGTAGGTGGGAATATGTCTGGTTTATTGTAAACCGATATGATGGAACCCCGATATGTCGTATATAAAGAATAATAAACTATAAACATGTGCTTCCCCCCCCCCCCCCCCATGTGCAGCACAAGGAAAACTGTATGCCTCAGGAGGTAACAATGAAGGCCAGCTGGGACTTGGCGACATGGCAGAGAGAAACAGTTTTCATGAAGTTTGTTTCTTTACCAACCAGTATAAGATCAAACAGCTGGCAGCGGGATCTAACACATCAGCCGCACTAACTGGTGAGAATCTCCAATGCCCTTTAGAGTAATGCTAAGAATCTGTTTATGTAATAGTTTCAGCCCTTCAGGATCCCAATACCGCTAAGCCTTAGTTTAGATGGTTTGAAATGTGCATAAAGTCTTCCAGAGGGTTGAGGGAACAGGAATGGTGTTTGTTGTGGTTTATTACCGAATCACTGTTGGGTTACGTGAGGTGCTTGGAGTAACTTACCCAAGGTCGCACGGAGGACAACATGTTCTGAGGTTTTTCCCTGCTCATAGTGTAGTGCTATCCCGCAGCGCCTTCTCACGCAGACTTCTCATGTAAAGCCTACCATTGTTTGGTGTCTCTGCAGATGATTGGATGGTGCCAAGATAGAGGAAAACTTTCACTAATCCTAAAGTACAGGATAAATAACAGCAGCACCATGAGAAATGATTTGAAGTTTAGACCTGTTGAGGCAGTGTTGTAGAATGGGTTGGTTGGCTTCCCAATATTAAATGCTGCACAAATAAGTCATTTTGACGTAGATTCATAATTTTGCTATAAGTTTCACATGAATAGCGCCCACAATAAAAAAAAATAAAAAAAATAAATAAATGGGGGGGGGGGGGGTAATGGTTAGGGTAATTTTTGAGATACTGCAACAAGCGCTATTTCACAACATCGCATAGGTATTTTACCACAACGCACGTTTAATTTATCGCATCGCAATATTTTCGCATTGCAAGCTGAGAAGTTCCCAGACAAGTATTTCCACATTTTGGGCTGCTCCGGGAGAGAGAGAGAGACTCCTTTTATAAGACTCTCATAGAAGTAAACCATTTACACCACTGTAGGAGGGGCAGCTGGTAACTCGAGGTGAGGGCTTGGTGGTGGTCTAGGGTTTGGGGGGCAGTTTTACATGCACAGTCTGAGGTACAGACAGCATAGTACAGATCAGTGAAGATTCGATGTGATTTGGAGTGAGGAAAGGTACACAAAGATGAGATTTGTATATTGTACTCTCCACCTAGCTTGATAGCAGCTAGGTAGAGAGTGCTTCAAACTAGGTGTAGAGTACAATGTAAAACTGCCCCCCAAACCCTAGACCACCACCAAACATCACCTTGAGTTACTAGCTGCCCATCCTACAGAGGTATAAAAATTTGATTAATATGTGTGCCTTCCCAGAGGCACTCTCTCACTTCCCTCTCCTCTCTCCCACCCGAAACAGGATTTGCAATATTTAGCACAAATCCCGGTTCGGGCACAGCAAAACACCAGGAAAAAAGATGTAGTTATTTCCAGCATTAAAATGTGAGATAATGTGCATTAAACACTCTGTTTCATAAATTCTGCCCAAACTCCTCCCTTTTGACTAAATTTTTAGAATTTGCATATGTATCTTGCTATGCATTATTTATCACATGCGTTAGGGACTTAATGCGATTTGATGAATGACCCCCCCCCCCCCCTTTAGCCGGATATACCTTATCTGGCTACAGTACAAGGGATATTCAGCAGCACGGCTATGCCTCCGAATATTTGCGTATAACTCGCTACTTTGCCAGATAAGTTACATCTGGTTAAATTAGACCAGCTCTATGGCTAGTCTAACTTCTCTGATTAACTTAAACAGATAAGAGCCTGCTGCTGAATATAATGGGATATTCAGTGGCCTGCTAGATAGCTGGATAAGTCTTATTTATCCAGCTATCAAGCGCTGAACACCCTTTGAATTTCGGGCCCATGGTGTGGTTTTTTTTTTTTTTAAATTTGTAAATTCTTATTGGCTTTTATAGGGCCCATAGTGTTTTAAAATGTATATGGGTGCAACACATTCCTTCTCCAAAGAATTCAGAGGTCTATATTCAGCGGCATTTAGCTATTGAAGAATTCAGAAATTTCCTAGTGTGTAGCCAAATGGACTCAGGTCCAGTGGGTTTTGTGCTCTTCTGCTAGCAGATGGGAGACGGAGTCAGATTTCAAAGCTGACGTCACCCTAGATATACCCCTGCAGTGACCTCAGCTCTTCAGTATCTCTCCGTCTCCTAGCAGATACAGACACTATCCCACACACTAGAACAGTGTTAATAATTACAGCAAAGAATTTTACCTTTAAGAAGATCGAGCCCTGCTCTCCTGTGGTGATACCTAAGGGTCCCTCCCTCAGTTGAGAATTCCTGAGGTGATTTTCGATATCCCTCAGAGGTGTGCCTTGGTCCGGTGGCTGGTTCCTGTCGTGGACTTAGCCCCCAGAGCAGCTGAAAGGCAGCGGGTGCAAAACCAAGCACGGCGGTGAAGGTAAAGCCCTCTCCCCAATCAGCTGGAGACCGTCCCGGCACACGATCGGTAAGCGCCGAGACTAGTAGGCAGAGAGCTTTAAATTTAGGTCTCCGGGGCTCGAGGGCCGTACCATTTCCCTCCTTCATACGGCGAGGTAAAAGGGAGCACCAATCGGGTTGAGCAGCCTTGGTTGGGCTAGGCCTCAACATAGTGCAGGGTTCCATATACATGGAGACCCTTGGGAGCGCCATCTTACACGCTGGGGGTGTCGGCGCCATCTTCCCTTCTCGAGCAGTGCCCAGCTTGTGCGCCTCCAATATAGACACACGCACAGCTGTTCTCATAATTACGCGCACGCATAGTGCTCACGCGCATAACTGCACACATATTTCCTGTGTGTCTATACACAGAGGCAATGGCACCGGCATCCAAGAAGCTCAGAAGGCATTCTCTTTGCACAGCCTGGCACATCAGAGCCACACAGAACAGAACTAGAGTCCTGTCTGTGCCATCATTGCGAAGAAGCCCAAGATGTACCAAAGCCTGGTCCCTCACAGTCTGAGGATGGGTCCGGAACTACTACATATGATAGCACCCTGGATCTATGTAACCCTGAAATGGCATCTCCACAAGAGGGAATTTCAGGGGCTCCTGCTCAGACTCCTCCTGGGGTTAACATGGACCCAGGGTCCTTCTCCTGGTTAGAATTTTTCCAGGGACTGCAAGCCTTCGTTCAGGTTCAATCAGCCCCGGCTGTGACCCAGGTCCAACCCCAGCCAGGAGCACCTGACTCCTGGCCCTGCTCAGGTGCCACGAGTCATGCCTCGTCTTACCAAGAAATTTACTGACAGGGACCCGGACACCTCAGACGATGATGGTGCCTCACTGGAGGAAGGGGAAATCCCTCCAGGCCTGGAACCATACAGAACAATGCTTTGCTTCTTCCACAGGGATGAATTTTCAGCCCTTGTTTCACAGACCCTGAAGACTCTGGGGATCCCAGGCACGGAACCTATGGTGGAACCAAAGAAGAACCCCATCTTGGTGTCCCTTCGTAAGGCCTCATGCTATTTCCCAGTGATGGAAGCCATCCAGGAACTGATTAACCTGGAATGGGATGCCCCGCAGGCAAGCTTTAAAGGTTGGGCCTTGGAAGCCTTGTACCCTCTGGAACCAGCGACCAAGGAACGCCTGCGTTTCTGAAAGTGGATGCCATGGTCTGCGCCATCTTGAAGTGAACAACCATCCCCATGGAGGAGGGGCGGCATTGAAGGATACTCAGGATAGACGATTAGAATCCATCTTTAAGCAAGCATTCGACGCAACATCTATGACACTGCAGATCGCTTTCTGCTGCACACTGGTGGCACGTTCCTGCTTGCTCCTATCGAGGGAGGCAGATAATTCTGGAATGTATGCCGGTGAAACGATCGAACCTGCAGCAGCCTTCCTGACGGACGCAAGCTGAGACCTGGTGCGCACCTCATCCAGAGGAGTAGCCTTGGTAGTGACGGCCAGAAGGCAGCTATGGTTGCAGAACTGGTCGGCAGACGTGACTTCTAAGGCGAATCTCACAAGAATGCCCTTTAAGGGATCTCACCTATTCGGAAGCGAATTAGAGAAGTTAGCCAGCAAGTGGGGCGAAGACGGGAGTAAAAGATTCCAACGCCCTTCCCCAGAAGAACTAGGGGCAGAGGCTCCCAACGTTTTCTACCCTACAGGAACTCGTTCCATGTACCTCGTCCCTCCGGAAGGTCCCATCTCTTTCAGAACTGACAGACCAAGAGAGGAACAGGCCCGGGGGCAGGCTCGAACCATGCTTCCCAATGAGAATAGGCCGACCCATCCACAGGAAGAGGAAATGGGGGGGTTCAGCTTTCCCTCTTCTACCAATGATGGGTCAAATGGGTACTAAACATCATTCGAGAAGGTTACTCTCTGGAGTTTCGCAGCATTCCTCGGGACAAATTTATGATATCACCCTGCCACTCCCACACCAAGAGACTGGCAGTGGAATCCACTCTGGCAAGACTACTCAGTCTGAAGGCTTCGGGAAATGCCCCAGAAAAATATGAGACGCTATTCCATCTATTTTATCGTTCCCAAGAAAGAAGGATCATTCCGACCCATCTTGGACCTCAAGAACGTCAACCGTCATCAGTGGGTACTACACTTCTGCATGGAAACTCTCTGCTCCATAATAATGGCAGTACAACTGAGAGAGTTTCTAACCTCCCTTGACCTCTACAAAGGTTCCCTTCACTTCCCAGTCCATCAAGATCACCAGCATTTTCTACGCTTTTCAGTACTGGGACACCATTACCAGTTCCGAGCGCTACCTTTTGGCCAACAACCGCCCCCAGAACATTCTCCAAAATTATGGTGGTTGTGGCGGCAACACTAATGATGGAAGGGATCTTGGTACACCCTTACTTGGACGACTGGCTGATCAGGGCAAAGTCTTCAGAAAAGAGCCGGCAGGTGACCAGCAGAGTCAAGAACCTACTACAGGAACTCGGTTGTGTCGTGAACACTGTCAAGAGCAGTCTGCAGCCCTCTCAGTCTCTGGAGTATCTGTGGGCCTGTTTCGACACCAAACAGAACAAAGTCTTCCTCCCTCCCCTGAAGAGGAGGAAGCTGATGGAGCAATTATAATGATTAATGACCGGTGCACACCCCAAGGTATGGCACTATCTTCAAATCCTCGGGCTCATGGCATCAACCCTGGAGGTCGTTTCGTGGGCAAGGGTTCACATGCGACCACTCCAGTGCTCCTTACTGTCA
The DNA here is from genome assembly GCF_901001135.1 of Rhinatrema bivittatum. Lineage (NCBI taxonomy): Eukaryota > Metazoa > Chordata > Amphibia > Gymnophiona > Rhinatrematidae > Rhinatrema > Rhinatrema bivittatum. Next base: position 218,074,664 of record NC_042619.1, read on the forward strand.
CAATGGAACACACTGTCCCAGGACTATTCAATTCGCCTCCAACTACCAGCAGAGGTACGTTCTGAGCTTCAGTGGTGGCTACAGGAAGACCACCTAAGCAGAGGAGTAAGCCTATCCCCACCGAACTGGATTGTGCTCACCACAGATGCGAGCCTACGAGGGTGGGGAGCCCACTGTCAGGAACTGACGGCCCAGGGACAATGGAGCAAGGAAGAAGCGGGATAGAACATAAACCGCCTGGAAGCTCGCGTGGTCAGACTAGCGTGCCTGCGATTCAGCCACAGACTCCGAGGCCAAGCGATTCGAGTATACAATGTGAAAACGGTTATCGATATATAAAAACTATTAATAATAATAATAAATAATGTCTGACAACGCTACAACGGTTGCCTCCATCAAATGCCAGGGAGGAACCAGGAGCCAGCAGGTTTCTCTGGAGATAGACCCTCTCATGGCATGGGTGGAGGTAAACCTACAAGGGATCTCAGCCTCCCACGTCGCAGGAAAACACATCTCAGCAGAGAGAGCCTGGACTGGGGGGAATGGACGCTGTTGACCACAGCCTAACATAAGAACATGCCATACTGGGTCAGACCAAGGGTCCATGAAGCCCAGCATCCTGTTTCCAACAGTGGCCAATCCAGGCCATAAGAACCTGGCAAGTACCCAAAAACTAAGTCTATTCCATGTTACTGTTGCTAGTAATAGCAGTGGCTATTTTCTAAGTCAACTCAATTAATAGCAGGTAATGGACTTATCCAATCCTTTTTTTAAACACAGCTATACTAACTGCACTAACCACATCCTCTGGCAACAAATTCCAGAGTTTAATTGTGCGTTGAGTGAAAAAGAACTTTCTCCGATTAGTTTTAAATGTGCCACATGTAACTTCATGGAGAGCCCCCCTAGTCTTTCTATTATCCGAAAGAGTAAATAACGGATTCACATCTACCCGTTCTAGACCTCACATGATTTTAAACACCTCTATCATATCCCCCCTTAGCCGTCTCTTCTCCAGGCTGAAAAGTCCTAACCTCTTTAGTCTTTTCTCATAGGGGAGCTGTTCCATTCCCCTTATCATTTTGGTAGCCCTTCTCTGTACCTTCTCCATTGCAATTATATCTTTTTTGAGATGCGGCGACCAGAATTGTACACAGTATTCAAGGTGCGGTCTCACCATGGAGCGATACAGAGGCATTATGACATTTTCCATTTTATTCACCATTCCCTTTCTAATAATTCCCAGCATTCTGTTTGCTTTTTTGACTGCCGCAGCACACTGTACCAACGATTTCAATGTGTTATCTACTGTGACGCCTAGATCTTTCTTGGGTTGTAGCACCTAATATGGAACCTAACATTGTGTAACTATAGCATGGATTATTTTTCCCTATATGCATCACCTTGCACTTATCCACATTAAATTTTATCTGCCATTTTGATGCCCAGTTTTCCAGTCTCACAAGGTCTTCCTGCAATTTATCACAATCCGCTTGTGATTTAACTACTCTGAACAATGTTGTATCATCTGCAAATTTGATTACCTCACTTGTCGTATTTCTTTCCAGATCATTTATAAATATATTGAAAAGTAAGGGTCCCAATACAGATCCCTGAGGCACTCCTCTGCCCACTCCCTTCCACTGAGAAAATTGTCCATTTAATCCTACTCTCTGTTTCCTGTTTTTAGCCAGTTTGCAGTCCACGAAAGGACATCGCCATCTATCCCATGACTTTTTACTTTTCCTAGAAGCCTCTCATGAGGAACTTTGTCAACGCCTTCTGAAAATCCAAGTATATTACATCTACCGGTTCACCTTTATCCACATGTTTATTAACTCCTTCAAAAAAGTGAAGCAGATTTCTGAGGCAAGACTTGCTTTGGGTAAAGCCATGCTGACTTTGTTCCATTAAACCATGTCTTTCTATATGTTCTGTGATTTTGATGTTTAGAACACTTTCCCCTATTTTTCCTGGCACTGAAGTCAGGCTAACTGGTCTGTAGTTTCCCGGATCGCCCCTAGAGCCCTTTTTTAAATATTGGGGTTACATTAGCTATCCTCCAGTCTTCAGGTACAATGGATGATTTTAATGATAGGTTACAAATTTTTACTAATAGGTTTGAAATTTCATTTTTTAGTTCCTTCAGAACTCTGGGGTGTATACCATCAGGTGTGATTTACTACTCTTCAGTTTGTCAATCAGGCTTACCACATCTTCTAGGTTCACCGTGATTTGGTTCAGTCCATCTGAATCATTACCCATGAAAACCTTCTCTGATAACGGGTACCTCCCCAACATCCTCTTCAGTAAACACCGAAACAAAGAAATCATTTAATCTTTCCGCGATGGCCTTATGTTCTCTACGTGCCCCTTTAACTCCTCGATCATCTTACAGTCCAACTGACTCCCTCACAGGTTTTCTGCTTCAGATATATTAAAAAAAAATTTACTGTGTGTTTTTGCCTCTACGGCCAACTTCTTTTCAAATTCTCTTAGCCTGTCTTATCAATGTCTTACATTTAACTTGCCAACGTTTATGCATTATCCAATGTTTATGCATTATCCAACTGATAGTAAATCGCTGGGGCCTCCCAGCCATGGACCTACTGGCCACTTCTCTGTGCCCAAGTCCCCAGGTTCTTCAGCCACAGACGAGAGCCAGACCTAGCCAGAGGAAGACTTACTGTATGCCTCCCCCCCCCCCCCCCCCCCCCATGGCCACTACTGGGCAAGATCATCCGCAAGATAGAACACCACAGGGGACTGGTTCTACTAGTGGCCCTGGATTGGCCAAGACGCTCATGATACACAGGATTGCAAAGATTCCTTGTGGGGAGCCATCTGTGCCTACCTCCACACAGGGACCTTCTCCAGCAGGGCCCGATTCTTCACGAAAATCCATCTCTATTCTCTCTTACGGTCTGGCCCTTGAGAGGACTCGCCTGAAGAAGCGCGGTTCATCGAAGGCCGTGATTGACACACTGCTTTGCGCGCGCAAGTTCTCAACATTTCTGGCATACATACGGATCTGGAGACTATTCGAAGCCTGGTGTGAGGACCGCGGGACTTTTCTACGGACAGCCAAGAACCCCATGATTCTGGAATTTCTACAGGACTCAATTCCCTCAAGGTCCAAGTAGCAGTCCTCTCCTGCTTCAGAGCCAAAGTGAACGGAATCAGTCTATCAGCTCATCGGGACTTGGCCCGCTTCCTAAAAAGGGTTAAGCAACTTCGGCCACCCCTAAAGTGGTCGGTGCCCCTATGGAAACTCAATCTGGTATTATACTTCCTAGTGTGGGATTCCTTTAGAGCAATGCGCAGTCTGTCACTACGCCTCTTAAGATTGAAGACTGTATTCCTGGTGGCAATATGTTCAGCCCGTCTCATCTCCGAGCTACAGGCACCATCCTGTCGGGAACCATTTCTTAGGTTCACAGCTTTGCACCGTCCCCTCCTTCCTACTGAAAGTGGTTTCCGAGTTTCATTTGAACCAAGCGATCTCCCTGCCATCTCCGGATGAACATAAGGATTCGGAAGACTCCCGCCTCCTTCGCCAGCTAAATGTCGGCAGACTCCTGGTGTGATACCTGGACAGATTGAAACGGTGCTCAAAACGGATCACTTGTTTATTCTCCACAGCGAGAAAAATCAAGGAGAAGCAGCCTCGCGAGCAACCATAGCTTGCTGGATCAAGGAAGTAATCAAGGCAGCCTACATAGAGGCAGGAAAGCCCTTACCCCCTACAGGTTAAGGCTCATTCTACTAGGGCCCAGGCAGTATCTTGGCAGAAACCAAATTGCTGCTGCCTGCCGACGTGGTCCTCTCTACACATTTTCTCCAGGTTCTACTGCCTGGTTGTTCAGGCCCGAGAAGATGCAGCCTTCGCAAGGGCAGTACTAAGTGGATCACGGGCAGCCTCCTGCCCTGTCCAGGAGTAGCTTTTGTATATATCACTAGTCCTGAGTCCATCTGGCTACACACTAGGAAATGGAGAAATCACTTACCCGATAATTTCATTTTCCTTAGTGTAGACAGATGGACTCAGCATCCTGCCCACGGCTGCCCCAGAGAAGGAGGATATTGGAAAGCGAACTGCGAGATTAAACAAATACGGGTAAGCCATTGCCTACCCCTAGTTGAAGACACCCACAATTAGCCTGGTGTCGGCGTTAATCGGTTGAGTACAATGGCGGTCTCCAGTGTATTGAAATCAGTTGAATCAGTTTAATCAAGTTGTTAAGCAAGAATATACATCCACAATGGCTTTTCGAAGAGAATACTGAAGAGCTGAGGTTACTGCAGGGGTATATGTAGGGTGATGTTAGCTTTGAAATCTGACTCAGTCTCCCATCTGCTAGCAGAAGAGGACATAACCCACTGGTCCTGAGTCCATCTGTCTACACTAAGGAAAACGAAATTATCAGGTAAGTAATGTCTCTATTATCCGGCTAAATGGATATTTGAGCATTTATCTGGCTAAATTTTAGCCGGATTGTTAGGATCCTGCCTGCAGGCCTAGCCGCAGGCAGTCCCTTACATTTCGCAGCCCGGAGACCGCCGACAGAGTTCTCTTCGCACGGCCCGGAGGCAGTCCTTCGCGGCAGACTGAGGCCGCCTGACGTCTTCTGCCCTCGCGGCAGGGAACCACTGTCGCCGAGCCTTCCCACGGTGGGGAGCCACCGCTGCCTGTTCTCTCTCCATGCGGCTGGGACGCTCCTGCTGCAGCCTGCCTCCTGACCTCCTCTAGGCGCAGGCGTGCGCCTCTCCCACAGATTTAAAGGGCCAGTGGTGGGGAAAAGCCCCGCGGCCCTCACCAATGATGTCATCCGTCCACGCCTGGACCCTGCCCTGCTTCAGTTTCTCGGGGCCTTTGGAACTGGTCTGCACAGTGTCTATGGTCTTTCTTCCAATCCAGGTCTTTTGTGGTCTTCCTGTGCCTTGATGGATTTTCGTTCAATGTTCTTCATGTTCCTGGTCATCTTCATCTTGATTTTCCTGCTCTTGTCCCTCATCGGAGCTCCTTCATCACTTGTTCCTTGTTCCTGATATCCAGATGTCCTGATGTTTCCTGTCCAGTGGTACTATGTTCCTCTCCTGACTCAGTCTGTCCCATCTTCAGCTCTTCGTCCATTTCCCAGGCTCCTCGTCTGTTCACCTTTCCTGGTGTGCCACCGTCGTCCTTGACCAGCCCATGGGGAGGGCTGGGTAGGGCGCCTCGTGGTGCAAAGCCTTCTTCTCATCAGCAGCGCAAGCCTCCGGAAGGCTCCTGTTTTTAAATCCAAGCTTCTGAATCCCGAGTCTAGAATCCTGTCCCGGTCTTCAGAGTCCCTTGTGCCTGCTTCCGTCCATGCCTAAGACTCTGCCAGAACCTGCTCCACTTCAACGTAGTCCGCGACCAGCCTCCAGCGGCTGTGTAGGGCGCGTCCCGGTGCAGCCCTCTTCTGAATCTTCGTCATGTCCTGGCTTCAAGTTCCACTGCTTTGCCTGGAGTCTGCTTCACCTTCGGCGTGGTCCACAACTAGCCATGGACGACTGTGTAGGGCGCTCTGCATTGCAGCACTCACCCAGTACTTTCTCCTGAATATTGTCTGGGTCCTCAGAGTAACCCCAATCCTTGTCTGGGTCCTCCGAGTATCCTGAGTCTGTCAGAGTCTTCTTATTCCTGCCCTCAGCCTCCGTCTGGCCTCATGCACTCGTCATTCCCAAGCGGCTGGTCCAGAAGGGATACAAGGGGCCAGAGGGCTACTCTCGAGACCAGCATTACGTTCCTGGGTCTCATTGGTGTGTGTAGGTCCAGTGGGGGGCCGAGCCTGCCTTGTTCCTGTTCCTGATGATCCTTGCCTTGACTTCAGTCCAGCCTTGCTCCTGTTCTGCCCGAGCTTGTACATGCTCACCTCTCGCGGTGTCTTGGGGCTCCTCCCTGAGCCATGTCGTGATCCAAGGGCTCACAACCCCCTAGAGATAAGGACAGTGTCCCTGAGCTCCTAACACGGATATCTTATGCGGCTAAAATTTAGCTGGATAACTTAGGGGCATTCTGGGGGACATTTCAGGGGGTTCTTATATAAGCCAATACATTATTTGGCTGTCTGATTAGGTAAAAAAGCTGTATTAAAATTAGCTGGATAACGTTATTTGGCTAATTTTTTAAAATAGCCTGCTTTATTCAAAAGTGCGGCTACACTATTGAATATACCTCCAAAGTTAGCTGGATAGGTTTATCTGGCTAACTTGGCTATCCAAACAGTGACTAAATATGGACCTCTTACAGTCTAAGTGTGTACCTTTTTAGATGAGTGATAAAGTGACATGTCCAAGTTCATGGTTTGAACCGTGATCTCCTGGTTCCCACTAAACCCCTTCTTGCTATATGCTGTTAATTTCTTTCTAACTGTCCTGTCCTCAGTAGCTGCTGCTCTGGCTTCCCATATTGCTATTATATGCTAGCTTAAAAATTCCATTATTAGCTGATATTACTGGGTAGAGCCCAGCTGTTTTGGTAGTAATTTAGAGAGTCTTAAAAACCCTTTATTAGAAGGACATGTATCCTTTTAAATCACTGCCCCCAAATCCAGTACTTGAAGAGTGCAAACCCATCTAGTTTTCAGGATTTCTACAATGAGACAGATTTGCAGGTAATGGAGGCACGGTGTGCAAATATCTCTCATGCATGTTCATTGTGCAAATTCTGAAAACCAGACCATTTGTGGCCTAGGGGAGGACCTGATTTGGGACTCCATGCTTTAAATAGTTGAGCTGTGTGTTTTTCATTCATGGCCATGAGGGATAGTTCAAAGCAGTAGTGCAATCACAAATGTATTACGTATCTTATCTTTTCGTTGTAGTGGATGGGAAGCTTTTCATGTGGGGTGACAATTGTGAAGGTCAGATCGGCCAGGCCAGTGAAACCAACGTCTGTGCTCCTCAACAAGTGAATGTTGGCAAGCAGGTCTCCTGGGTCTCCTGTGGATATTACCACTCGGCGTTTGTAACATGTAAGATTGGGAATATTTTCCCAAATGCATTCTGTTACCGTATTTTTTTGGTTCTGATATGGATCAATATCCATGACAAGAGGATGTCTGCATGTGATCTGTGTTGCAGGATAATGTTGGGCATTATGTGAGTGTCTTAAATTTAAATTTATAACATATGACTAGGAAAACATCTTGTGCAGAAAAGCATTGGTAAAGAAAACTTGATAAATCCATAAAAAAGAGTAACCACATATTAGAAGTATTTCCATCTGTACAAAACAATCAAGTCTACAATATTAAGGGGGGGAGTGGAACTTAACAATATTAGAAAGATTTCCCACTAGGTTTAAGGAAAATGAATGGCTCATGGGAACCAGGACAATATTAAACTATTTGAGGACATCAAGAATTAAGATACTTTTGCAACAGGTGATGCTGCAGCAGGCTCCAGGCCCAGTTTAGTACTAAGAGGCAGTGAGCTGAGATGGGTCATAAAATGTTTATCTAGCAGATTGATATTTCACTACATGTTTGCAAAGAAAATTAAGCCAAAAGAGACTACCAAGCTGCAAGGCTCTAGTTATTCCATTGACAGGCAGGACTGAATTAGTCATTGGATGTGGGTGACGTCATCCAAGGGTGGCCAATGGACCACTCTCTCTGAGCTCAGTATATACCATAGGAATGCTGCCTCATGAGTCCCTTAGTCATTTTTTGTCCATGCTACTACCTAGATGTACATCTTTCTAACATTTTTCATTCTAAGGCCCCTCAGGGCTCCCTTTTTCAAGTGTTTTGCTGCCTCGGCAGTCCCTCAACAGCACATTTTAGTGCTTTAAAAAAAAAAAAAGAGAAAATATCCAGGTCCAAGAATCTGGTGGCTTCAAGGATGGTCTGTTTGCGGATGTAAGATGTTGATTACTCACAGCCATATCATCTGTTAAGTGTCTGGGTCCTACCATGACTCTACCAACTGTTATGATTGTGGCTGCATGTCTCCTAGTACAGCGATCTCAACCGGAGTGTCATAACACTCTGGTGTGTTGCCAAGCACCGGCAGCTGTGTCGTGGCTCCCAGTGTCCCACTGCCACACCTGTGCTTCCCTTCTTCCCAGGGGCAGACTGGCCGATGCAGTTGGTAGGGGAGTGCCACCGCCAGAGGCCAGGCCGGTGGCGGCTGAAGAGCGGAGGCCAGGCTTATTGGGCCAAACAATGAGAAGAGGCTCCACATGAGCTTGTGTGTGTGCGTGAGTGGCAGCTTTCTGTGTGCCTGTGGTAGAATGGGAGCAAGAGCATTTGTGTGTGATTGAGAGACTGGTTGGAAGTGATATGTTTCTTCGAGAGAGAGACAGACGGGTCAGGAAGATGACTGGTGGTGTGTGTGTGTGAGGAAGAGAGACTGGTTAGGGAGGTTACTGGTCTGTGAGACAGAAACTGGTTGTGGCCCTAAGGAAGAGGACTGTGAGAACAGAGCTTCAGCAGCCACTGCTGCTTCTGGTGAGTGCTATTGGCCTGCAAGGGAAAGGAGTAGGAGAGTTGTTGAAGAGGGTAAGTAAAGGTTACTTTTTAAGTTTATTTTTCTTGATTGACTGCCATTTTAATTATTGAATATTATGTGATGTCTGCTGTTTTGAAATATTTTATTGATATTTGGACAAGTTTTAATTTTTACGAGTTTTTAATTGTTGGATGTTATTCTGTTCATCAGCTGTTTTGTAACATTTATTAGTATAGTTTTACAATTATTTCTGTGTGGGAATCTATAGCAGCTTGGCTTATTCTGTTTTCCTGTTAGGAAGTGTATTAGTGTTTAGGGCCTGGTTTAATATTTGTAGTACTACCATTTCATAAGTTGGGTTGTCATTGTTTGTGGGTTCCATAATACAGGTATAACTTTGTGCGGATTAGTTTGTGTGCATTGTTGCAGATCTTGGGTCTATGGTAGGTGCTATATTTCTCTTTCCATTTCTCCAGGTTTCCACTGCATGCAGAGTGGCTGTTCTGATTTTCCATTCCAGTTTGTCTCCATATTTAAATTTGTGGTCTTTCTGTACTTGATGAAGGTCAGTTCTGGGTGTGTGACCGAGATGAGGTATTTTACTAGCATGTAGGCATTTGTATCAATCTTATTTGTTGTGTTTTCTCAATAGGACATGCATTAATGGTAAATTACTGTCTTTTCATAAGGAGGAGTATTGTGCCTGCCACTAAAAGAAGTTTGTTTTGCTTTTACTATGATGTCATCAGAACCAGAATATCTTTTGTTTGTATGGTGAGTTGGATGGGTAATGCCCTAGTTCTGCTCTGCACCCATTGTTGGGGGTTGAGGGGGTTCCCGAGGATGCGGAATGTATATTTACATTTAGCCCCATGACGGTCACGTGCTCAGTGTGTCATGCATGTGAGAACCATCTGTCAGGTGTGTCCCGGCCGAAAAAAGTTTGAGAACCACTTGTTGCGGTCCCGGTCGCTAGGCTAGCGACCGGGTCCTTACCTTTCTGCTGCCTCTCCCGGTCTCGCCGCGTTCCGTTGCTCCTGGGGCCTGCAGGGCCGCATGGCAGCGTCTCTCTCCACGTGGAGACGCTGCCGAGGGACGACTCAGACTCCTCCCACTGCCAGGCAACGCGCGCGCGAGCAGGGGGCTCTTAAAGGTCCAGCACCCGGAAGTGCTGAACCGCCCCGTTCCTGACGTCAGACGCTGGCCGGCTATTTAAAACCAGCGTCTGACTTCCTTGCTTTGCCTTTGCAACGAGGTCACTCTACTGTGTGCTTAGTTGCTTCCCAGCGTTGCTTTCAGCCTTGGTTCCTGCTTGTTCCAGCCGTGCCTTGCTTCCAGCTCCGGTTCCTGCTTGTTCCAGCCGTGCCTTGCTTCCAGCTCCGGTTCCTGCTTGTTCCAGCCGTGCCTTGCTTCCAGCTCCGGTTCCAGCTTGTCCCAGCCGTGCCTTGCTTCCAGGTCAGGTTCTGTTTGGTCCTGCTGTGCCTTGGCTCCAGCTCTGGGCTCTACTTGCTGTCTACATATCCTGACTCCAGCTCCGGTTCCTGATTCTCCTTGTCTTCAGCCAGCCACGATCCTCGGACTTCCTCACGATTCTCCTCGTCCTCAGCCAGCCACAGACCTTGGACTCATTCACGATTCTCCTAAGTCCCAGCGACTCGGACCCCTACGGGCTCCTCCTGGGGGGGTCTTGGGTTTCCAGGGTGAAGACGCCATCAGTCCGCTCCAGCTGAGTGCCGCCTCCCGGCTTATTAACTCCTGTGGACGCTGTCCACCTCAGCCGGCCCAAGGGTCCACTATTGACTTTACTCATAACATAACACCACTGTCCTAGAACACAGAGGAACCAAGCCTTACAAGATGGCAGGTCTCTGGAGATGAGCAAACAAGGCAGGCGGAGTAAACAGCGCGCACATGTAGGAAACGTACAACAACAAGATAATGTATGGCAAACAATCTACTGGTCAATATCTTTTAGAAATGTAAAAAGTTTTTAATTATACATACAATCACCAATATTGTACGTACTTATCAGCTGGAACGCTTAACACAAGTAACCGTGTAGAACTCTTGTTATAGAGGACTCTTTAATAAGCTTAGTGTTTGAAATCGTGCCTCCAGCTTAAAATTAAAATTTGAAACTTCCTGTTTTTGACTAAACATCCGCTTAGTGCTGCTAAATACCGCCGGTGATCCCGCCGATCCACAGCTCAGATACTCGTTACATGATTTTCCATGGATGTGCTGTGCAATACAATTTGAATCTCAGCACTTGTGTTGAGCGTTCCAGCAGATTACCTCAATTACATACAATCAACCTACGGTCTCCTGCATTATGACATTCTAACTTTCAAGTCTTACGGAAGTTGTGGTCCCCCTGATGCAGCCCCTGATGCGAAACACGGCCGTGTTGGGGTCCTTGTGAGTATTATGATTATGTGACTGTGATTGTAGGTTCAAAAAATATGTACAATATTGGTGATTGTATGCATTATTAAAAACTTATTTCTAAAAGATATTGACCAGTAGATTGTTTGCCACACATTATCTCGTTGTTGTAAGTTTCCTACATGTGTGCGCTGTTTACTCCACCTGCTTTGTTTGCTCATCTCCAGAGACCAGCCCCAGGTAAAAATGGGATTTGTTTTTTGATGGAGGTGAAGCCTCACTTTCCATATTTTTCTGGTTGTGAGGGAGGATCAAGCAGTTTCTCTCCAAGTGGAAGGAGATCACCAAGGGCCTGTAGGCACTAAAGATTTTAGAGTGTGATTACCATTTATGTTTCTCCCATTTGCCAGGGCAGCACAACTGTTTGACCTTCAATTCTGATTTGTTTTGAGGTGCATGCATTTCTTCTCCAGCAATTGATAGAGCAAGTCTCCCATTTGGATCATGGTGGGGTTTTTACTCCTGATATTTCCTTATCTCCAAAAAATCGAGGGGCTTGAAATCCATCCTGGATTTACAAAGGCTGAACAGGCATCTGGAGAGAAGAAATTCAAAATGAATTCTCTGCAGACTATCATTTGAGCGGGGACCTGAAGGATGTGAATACCCATGTCCCCATCCTCCCATCCCACTGGAAATAGTCCAGAATCATAGTGGAAGGTGATCATTACCAGTACAAGGTTCTGCCCCTTTGGTCTGTCAGCATCTGAGGGTTTTCACGAAATGTCTGGCAGTAGTGAAGGCACATCTTCATTGTCAGGGAATATCGGGGTTTCCCTATTGTGACCGGCCTGCCCCACGCGTACCGCCGGTCGAGAAGGGAAGATGGCACCAACGACCCCTGTGTGTAAGATGGCGACCCCCGAGGATCTCCATGTGTATGGACCCTTGCACCGGATCGGGGTCTAGCCCAACCAAGGCCGCTCAACTCAATCGGTGCTCCCTTTTAACCTCACCGGAAGAAGAATTTGGTACGGAGCTCTGGAGACCTGAATTTAAAGATTTTTCTTACCTGGTCTCAGCGCTTATCAATTGTGTGCTGGACAGTCTCCAGCTGTTGGGGGAGAGGGAATTACCTTCACCACTGCACTCAGTTCTGCACTCGCTGCCTTTCAGCCACACTGGGGGCTAAGTCCATGCCGGGAGCGGCTACTCGACCAAGGCACATCTCTGAAGGATATCGGAGATCACCTCAGGAATTCTCGACTGGGGGAGGGACCCTTAAGTATCACTGCAGGAGAGTGGGGCTCAATCTTCTTTAAGGTAATTTTGTTTCTTCTTTGCTGTAATTCTTAACACTATTCTAGTGTGTGGGATAGTGTCAGCATCTGCTAGGAGACAGATGCTGAAGAGCTGAGGTTACTGCAGGGGTATATCTAGAGTGACGTCAGCTTTGAAATCTGACTCCATCTGCTAGCAGAAGAGCACAATACCCATTGGTCCTGAGTCCATCTGGCTACATGCTAGGAAATGGTCATTTCAAGGATTCCAGGGCTCTGCTCTTGGAGGGTCCTATAACTAACCAGTCATCTAGGTAGCGTCCAATACAGACGCGCGCAGAACTGAGCACACTCATGTGCATAACTACACGCACAGCCACGTTTATAACCACACACGTGCAAACACAATGGCACCAGCGCCCAAGAAGGCCAGAAGGCACTCTCCCCACAGCCTGCCACCTAAGAGCCGCACAGCCTGAATTGGAGTCCTGCCTGTGTCAACATTGCAAAGAAGCCCAGGGTGAACCTAAGCCTGGTCCCTTACTGTCAGGGGATGGGTCCGGAACTACCGACGATAGCTCCCCGAACCTATGTATCTCAGAGATGGCTTCTCCACAGGAGGGCACCTCTGGGGCCCCTAATCTGACTCCTCCTGGGATTAACATGGACCCAGGGACCTTATCCTGGTTAGAATTTATCCAAGGGCTGCAAGCCTTCGTTCAGGCACAGTCAGCCCCGGCTGCGCACTGGGCTCAACCCCTGCCGGAAGCACAAGATCCTCCTGGCCCTGCTCGGATGCCTCGAGACATGCCTCGCCTAACCAAGAACTTTCCTGACAGGGACCCAGACACCTCAGATGAGGAGGGTGACTCCCTGAAAGAAGGAGAAATCCCTTCAGGAATAGAACCATACTGAACCATGCCCTTGTTTCCCAGACTCTGAAGACGCTGGGTATTCCAGGCACGGGCCCTATGGCAGAACCAAAGAAGAACCCCATCTTGGTGTCCCTTCGTAAGGCCTCATGCTACTTTCCAATGATGAAAGCCATCCAGGAACTGATTGACCTGGAGTGGGTTACACTGGAGTCAGCTTCAAATGGGGTCAGGCCTTGGAAGCCCTATACCCTCTAGAGCCTGACCTGGAGTGGGTTACCCTGGAGTCAGCTTCAAATGGGGTCGGGCCTTGGAAGCCCTATACCCTCTAGAGCCGGTGACCAAGGAACACCTGCGTTTTCCCAAAAGTGGATGCTATGGTCTTTGCTGTCTCTCAAAGAGAACAACGATTCCCGTTGAGGGAGGAGCTGCATTGAAGGATACTCAGGATAGACGATTAGAATCCATCCTCAAACAGGCCTTCGACGCAACAGCAATGACACTGCAGATTGTTTTCTGCTGCTCACTGGTGGCATGTTTCTGCTTGCTCCTCTCGAGAGAGGCAAATAACTCCGGAAAGTATACCGGTGAGACGATGGAACCTTCAGCAGCCTTCCTGACAGACGCAAGCTCAGACCTGGTGCATACCTCAGCCAGGGGAGTTGCCTCTGTAGTGCCAGCCAGAAGACAATTATGGCATGGTTAAAAGGGGAGGTGAAAAGCTATTTTAGCCAAAAGATCTTCATTCAAAAATTGGAAGAAGGATCCAACAGAAGAAAATAGGATAATGCATAAACGTTGGCAAGTTAAATGTAAGACATTGATAAGACAGGCTAAGAGAATTTGAAAAGAAGTTGGCCATAGAGGCAAAAACTCACAGTAAAAACTTTTTAAAATATATCAGAAGCAGAAAGCCTGTGAGGGCTTTCTGCTTCGGATATGATATGATTGAGGACTTAAAGGGGCACTTAGAGAAGATAAGGCCATCGCGGAAAGATTAAATGATTTCTTTGCTTCGGTGTTCACTGAAGAGGATGTTGGGGAGGTACCCATACTGGAGAAGGTTTTCATGGGTAATGATTCAGATGGACTGAACCAAATCACGGTGAACCTAGAAGATGTGGTAGACCTGATTGACAAACTGAAGAGTAGTAAATCACCTGGACCGGATGGTATACACCCCAGAGTTCTGAAGGAACTAAAAAATGAAATTTCAGACCTATTAGTAAAAATTTGTAACCTATCATTAAAATCATCCATTGTACCTGAAGACTGGAGGATAGCAAATGTAACCCCAATATTTAAAAAGGGCTCCAGGGGCGATCCAGGAAACTACAGACTGGGTAGCTTGACTTCAGTGCCAGGAAAAATAGTGGAAAGTGTTCTAAACAACAAAATCACAGAACATATAGAAAGATATTGTTTAATGGAACAAAGTCAGCATGGCTTTACCCAAGGCAAGTCTTGCCTCACAAATCTGCTTCACTTTTTTGAAGGAGTTAATAAACATGTGGATAAAGGTGAACCGGTAGATGTAGTATACTTGGATTTTCAGAAGGCATTGACAAAGTTCCTCATGAGAGGCTTCTAGGAAAAGTAAAAAGTCATGTGATAGATGGCAATGTCCTTTTGTACATCCCACTGGTCCTAAGTCCATCTGGCTACACGTTAGGAAATGGAGAAATTACTTACCTGATAATTTTGTTTTCCTTAGTGTAGATAGATGGACTCAGCATCCCGCCCACGGCTGCCCCAGAAAAGGAGAACCTCGGATAGCGAATCTCTGGACTAAGCAAATACGGGTAAGCCGCGGCCTACCCACAGTTGTCCGATGTCAGCGTTAATTGGTTGAGTGCACTGGCAGTCTCCAGTTTGGAAATTAGTTGAACCAGTTCAATCAAGTTATTTAAGCAAAGATATATCCACAATGGCTTTTTGAAGAGAATACTGAAGAGCTGAGGTTACTGCCGGTGTACATCTAGAGCAGAGCTTTCCAAACTTTTCACAGTAATTCAGTCTACTAGCAAACCAGAGGTTGTATGCAGTGTAACAAAGGAAAAAAGAAACATCACCCATCCTTATAAAACAAATCAAGAAATATAAAATCATCAGCAGTAAAACTGTACTAACAAAAAGAACATATTTCGAAACAGCTGATGAGTGGAATATCCAATAATTAAAAACTCATATAAAACATTTCCAGATACCAACAAAATATTTCAAAATAGCAGACACAAAGACCCAGTAATGAAAAATAATAAGGATACAAACATTTTTTTGCTCTGCATACCTGGGAACGTTTGATATCCAGGTGTCCTGAGATTGTTCTGAATTAGCAGGAGGAGGGGTGGTTTGCTTGGAACTTTCTCCTCTCTCAGTCACATACCAGCGCTCTCTCTCACACTGGCTCTCAATGACACACCTATACACACATGCTCTCAGTACTCACATATACACATGTTTTTTCTCTCTCACTTATATAGGCTCTTAATTACACATTTACACACATGCTGTCTATCTTTTCACGCTTACAGACACACAGGCTTTCAATCACACACATACATGCTGTCTTTTTCTCTCACACACAGACTCTCATTCACATGCTTACAAACATGTCCTCTCTTTCTCTCATTTACACACAGGCTCTCAATCGCATACTCACATGCTCCATCACCTAAACCAGCTCTCAATCACACACAGACACACATGATCTCTCTCTTACTTATACACACAGGCTCTTAATCATACATACACATGATTTCTCTCACACACAAAGGATCTCAATCATACACACATACTCTTTCACACAAACAGGTTTTCAATCACAAACTTACACATACAGGTTCCCAATGGTAAACTTACATTCATGCTCTCTCTCTCACAGGCAGGCTCTCAATCACAGACATACTCTTTCACATGTACAG
The DNA here is from genome assembly GCF_901001135.1 of Rhinatrema bivittatum. Classification (NCBI taxonomy): domain Eukaryota; kingdom Metazoa; phylum Chordata; class Amphibia; order Gymnophiona; family Rhinatrematidae; genus Rhinatrema; species Rhinatrema bivittatum. The sequence goes on from NC_042619.1 coordinate 218,090,603, forward strand.
GCTCTCAATCATTCACATACATGCAATCTCTCACTCTCTCATACACACACACAGGGCCCCGCGGCCCGGAAGAGGAAGTGGAGTGTATCGGGTGAGTGCGCGGCAAGAAGAGGCCACGCTAGTGCGCTCGGCATCGGCCCGAAGAAAAGAAGACTGCAGCGCGGCTCGGAGGAAAATGTTCAACCGCGGCCGATGGGACTCCGCCTCCGCGAGGGCTGAAAATGAAGAGGTTAGCCGCGGTTGAACATTTTCCTCCGAGCCGCGCTGCAGTCTTCTTTTCTTCGGGCTGATGCCGAGCGCACTAGCGTGGCCTCTTCTTGCCGCGCACTCACCCGATACTCTCCACTTCCTCTTCCGGGGGAGGGGGGCGGGAAGAAGAGAGCACGCCGGTGCCGCTGACTCCAGCTGTCCTGCCGCGTTCCGCCCAGGCGGAGGAGGACCGGGGAGCAGCTGGGTCAGCGGGAAAGTGTGGCGATACTTGTCTGCGAGCCAGATGCAGCATATCTGGCTCGGAGCCATGGGTTCCCGGTCCCTGCACTTGCCGGTGTGTCACGTGCACCGGGCTTGCGCGACACACCGGCACACCTCAGGCGACACAGTAAAGTGTCGCGACACACACTTTGGAAAGCTCTGATCTAGAGTGACGTCAGCTTTGAAATCTGACTCCCCCCATCTGCTAGCAGAAGAGCACAATAACCATTGGTCCTGAGTCCATCTGTCTACACTAAGGAAAACAAAATTATCAGGTAAGTAATTTCTCCAATGCAACTGCTGCAGTCTCTGGGGTTCATTGTCAACTTCACCAAATCAACCTTAATTCCAACGCAGAGAATCCAGTTTATTGGAGCCTGGATAAACTCCTCCAAAGAAAGGCATTCCTACTGGAGGACATGGCAGTCTGAATTCAAGCACTAATGCAAGACATGATGCACAGGAGCTGCTCCACAGCTTGTTCAGTGCTGGTCTTCCTTGGTCATATGGTGGCCACAATCTTTGTGGTGCAGTTTGCCTGCCTTCACATAAGATCTCTTCAGTGGATCTTAGGTCACAATGGGGTCAACTTTGGCAACCTCTGTCTCATTCTATCGAAGTAACTCAGGAGATGAAAATGTCCCTTTGGTGTTTAAGTCAAGACTTCTCATTGTCTGTTCTCCTCTATGGAATTTTTATGTAACATGTGTTATCCCAGGACAAGCAGGATGCTAGTCCTCACATATGGGGTGACATCATTGATGGAGCCCTGGTACAGAAAACTTTCTGTCAAAGTTTTTAGAAACTTTTGTATGGCCTTGTGAGGCCACTGAGCATGCCCAGCATGCCATGATATTCTCTGCCACAGGGATCTCTCTTCAGACTTCATTTTTCCGCGCTGCTGTGAGCATCACGGAGCAAGGAGCCTTGTGAGTTTTTCCTCACAATATTACCTGACTAAAAAGTCATTTATTTCTCAAGAAATTTTCTTCCATAGGGGATCTCTCTTAGATTTCCACCGGCTGGTGTGTAATCGCACTCTCGTTTTTACTCTTGAGTAAAAACTTTTTCACATTTTCTTTCCCTTTTTTCATCGGCTGTCTATTTAAAAAAAAAAAAAAAAAAAGCTTCCGGATTTAAAAAATGTCCAGTTTGTAATCTGACAATGTCCATAACAGATCCACACCTCGAGTGTGTTCTCTGTTTAGGAGATAAACATGATGTCTCAAACTGCCCTCAATGTGCAGAGATGACTCCCAAAGGAAGAAAGCTTCGACAAGAGAAGATGGAATATCTTTTTCACCTTCAGCTTCTTCCTTCTCCTTCAACATCAACAAAATCGTCCCCGGTGGGGGTTTCAAAGCGAATTTTGTTGAAAAAACGTCGTAGGGAGGGGTCCGGAGATCATCGGCATCGACACAGATTCCAGTGGCGCCTCTCTCGCTGGAGGAACCGACCGCTAAACGGCTTAAACTTCAGGAAACTCTGCTACCCTCGGCACCGGGACCTATATCTCCTTCGGTCGAACCTCCACAGGGCGCTGTGGAGAAAGTATTGACGCCTACACCGCCACCACGTTCAGCTGCTCTGCCTGCACCAGCTGTTTTGCAGGAATTGTCAGACTTTATCATACAAGCGGAACTCCAGGCCCTTAAAGAACAGACGCCTATTCCTGCGACTTCGCCGATGCCGGTTCTTGAACCGATGGTGGTGATTGTACCAAAGCAGGTGACTACACCGATGCAGACGACCCCGTCGATGCCGTTACCTACACAGATTCCAGTTAAGGTGATGCCGGCACGACCACCGAAGATACCAACACCATCATCGATTCCGGTGCCGACACGATGCCAATCTCACCAGGGGACCTGGGACATCCAGAACTGGCGCTCTACCAACTTATAATGAAGAGATTTGATGAGGTGGTCGGTGCTCTTCCTTCCAAACCTGGGAAAGAGCACCCTGAGGAGTCACCCTTTGATGACCCACAACCAGGTCCTTCAGGGCTTCCTCGGCTGCCTAGAACCTCTCCAATTTCTCCACCTAGACAAGATCCATATGATACCTGGAGTGATACACACACAGATACCTCATCTGAAGCTTTCATGTCAGACCCTTCACCACCGGATCCAAAGAAAAAATCACTACCGGATCCAAGGAAAAAATATCCACCAGAAGATTTATCATTCACAACTTTTATCCAGGAAATGGCTGACACCATACCTTTCACTTTGGTCACAGAGCAGGACATAAGGCAACAAACATTGGAGGTTCTCCAATTTGTAGACCCTCTAAAGCAAGTGGTAGCCATACCTGTCCATGATGTCCTTCTGGACTTACAACATCGGATTTGGGAACATCCATGCTAAGTGCCTTCTGTTAACAAAAGAATGGACACTACATATTTGGTGCAGTCTACTCCTGGCTACCAAAAATCACAGCTTCCCCACCAATCAGTAGTGGTAGAGTCTGCGCAAAAGAAATCCAAGAGGATAAGGCCACATTCCTCAAATCCCCCAGGTAAAGATCATAGATTCTTGGATTCCCTGGGGCGAAAGGTCTATCAAGGAGCCATGTTAAATTCTAGAATATCTTTGTATCAATTATACATGACTCAGTACCAAAGAAATCTGTGGAAGCAGATGCAGGACTTTATTCCATTGCTTCCATCACAACATCAGGAAGCAGCCCAGGCAATTATCCACAAAGGGCTGGAGGCTGGCAAACATGAGGTCCGTGCTGCCTATGACTGTTTCGAGACAGCATCTAGAGTGGCTGCATCAGGTATAAGTGCAAGACGTTGGGCTTGGCTTAAAGCCTCGGACCTCAGGCCTGAAGTCCAGGACAAATTAGTCGACCTCCCATGTCTTGGAGATAACCTCTTCGGATCCAAAGTACAGGATGCAGTTGCTCTATTAAAGGAGCACACGGAGACCCTGCGACAGCTTTCATCTATTCCGCAGGATCCATCTTCATAGCCATCTCGAAGGCCTCAAAGGAAAGACCCTAGAAGACCCTTCTACTGGCAGAGGTGGTACTACCCTCCAACAGCTAGGAGCAGATCTTCTAGGCCGCAACAGAGAACTCAACCTAGACAGCCTAGGGCGACTAGGCCTCAACCTCCACCACAAACGGGACCGGCTGCTGGCTTTTGAGGCCTTCCCCAGAGACCGAAGCCATCTCTCCAATCCTCATCCAGAGCTTCCTGTTGTTATTTGAACCATTGGGTTCAAATAACAACAGACCAATGGGTACTTGCAATAATATCTCGAGGTTATCAACTCAGCTTCCTCTCAATTCCAACAGATTCTCCTCGAGACCTCTTTTTCTAAGCGAAAATCACATAATCCAATTGCAAGTAGAATTATCCACCCTTCTGAGAGCCAGAGCTGTAGAGCCAGTGCTTCAGACTCAGCAGGGCAGAGGATTCTATTCCCGTTATTTCCTCATTCCAAAGAAAACCGGAGGCCTACATCCCATCCTAGACCTCAGAAATCTCAACAAATTTCTGAAGAAAGAAAAGTTCAGGCTGGTTTCTCTAGGCACCATGCTTCCACTTCTTCAAACAGGAGATTGGTTTTGTTCTCTGGATCTTCAAGACGCTTACGCTCACATTCCAATATTCCCTCCTCATCGCAAGTATCTGCACTTCATGGTGGGTCATCAACATTTCCAATACAGAGTACTACCATTCGGTCTTGCCTCTGCTCCCAGAGTATTCACCAAATGTCTGGCAGTAATAGTAGCACACTTGCACGAGGAAAGTGTCCATGTCTTCCTATATCTAGACTGGCTCATCAGAAGTCAATCTCAACAAGGAGCTCTGGCTTCTCTCAGTCGAACAATTACTCTACTTCACGCCATGGTTTTCTCATCAATTATCAAAAGTCCCATCTCATTCCATCTCACCTGCTTCAAATTCATTGGAGCAGAATTGAACACCATCCTCTCAAAGGCCTTTCTACCCGAGGATCGGGCAGAGACACTTTCCCTATTGGCAAACTTGCTACATTCAAAGAAACAAGCAACAGCTCATCAGTTTTTAACCTTACTAGGCTACATGGCCTACACAGTGCATGTTACTCCTATGGCACGGTTAGCCATGAGGGTAACTCAATGGACATTAAGATCACAATGGATCCAAGCCATTCAACCACTGTATTCTCCAATTCAAGTAACCCACCAGCTACATTCCTCTCTACTTTGGTGGGCGAACATGGCCAATTTGCACAAGGGCCTACCCTTCCAACAACCAGTCCCACAAATAACGTTAACTACAGATGCATCCACTTTGGGTTGGGGAGCTCACATAAACAATCTCCAAACCCAAGGTATTTGGACAAAACTCGAAGCAACATTTCAAATCAATTTCCTGGAACTTCGAGCTATACGTTATGCGCTGCATGCATTCAAGGACTGCCTTTCACACAAGACTGTTCTGATTCAAGCAGACAACACAGTAGCCTTGTGGTACATCAACAAACAGGGAGGTACGGGCTCATATCTCCTTTGTCAAGAAGCTGCACAGATTTGGGACTGGGCCCTAACACACTCAATGTTTCTCTGTGCCACTTATCTGGCAGGCATTCACAATGTAGTGGCGGATCGACTTGGTCGTCAGTTCCAACCACACGAGTGGTCCCTGGATCCCTTAATAGCGACCAGGATATTTCAGAGTTGGGGACAACCAACAATAGACCTCTTTGCGTCACACCTGAATCACAAAGTGGACAGACTCTGTTCTCTACACACACAGAAAAACCAGCCAGTCAAGGACACCTTTGCTTACCCTTGGAACTCAGGCCTTCTATACGCGTATCCTCAGATACCGCTCATAACCAAAACTCTAGTGAAGTTACAACAGGATAAGGGGTCCATGATACTCATAGCCCCGTATTGGCCTCGACAAGTATGGTTTCCCACACTTCTAGACCTCTCGATCAGGGATCCCATTCGCCTGGGTATAGCTCCAACTCTCATAACTCAGGGTCGGTTGCGCCATCCCAACCTTCAATCCCTATCCCTGACAGCATGGATGTTGAAAGCTTGATTTTACAACCACTCAATCTTTCAACCAATGTATCTCAAGTGCTTATAGCTTCACGTAAACGTTCAACACGAAAGATCTATTCTTCAAAATGGAAAAGGTTTACTTTGTGGTGCAGCCAAAAGAGTATAGATCCTTTCACCTGCCCCACAACTTCTCTACTAGACTACTTATGCCATCTTTCAGACTCTGGTCTCCAGACTTCATCTGTAAGAGTCCATTTAAGTGCAATCTCAGCTTACCATAACAGGATGGGAGATGCACCAATATCCATACTTCTTGTCAGCAGGTTTATGAGAGGTTTAACTCAACTTAAACCACCAATTCGGCCACCAGTCACAGAATGGGACCTGAATCTGGTCTTAACAAGACTCATACGTTCTCCTTTCGAACCCATGAATTCCTGTGATTTTAAATTTCTCACATGGAAGACTATCTTCCTCATAGCCATTACATCGGCTAGACGGGTTAGTGAGTTGCAAGCACTTGTCACATACTCACCCTATACAAAATTCTTACTTGACAGAGTGGTTCTCCAAACACATCCAAAATTCCTTCCCAAGGTAGTTACAGAATTCCACATGAACAAATCCATAGTTTTACCCACATTCTTTCCAAGGCCTCATTCACACCAAGGAGAACGAGCCTTATATACCTTGGACTGTAAGCATGCGCTAGCTTTTTACTTAGACCGCACTGCAGTCCATAAGAAATCCAATCAACTCTTTGTATCTTATGATCCAAACAAACCGGATAAAGCAGTGGGTAAACATACCCTATCCAATTGGCTAGCAGATTGCATACAGTTTTGCTATGAAAAAGCAGGCCTTCCTCTCAGTGAGAGCAATGTCAACCTCAGTAGCACACTATCGTTCAGTGCCAATTCTTGACATATGTAAAGCAGCAACATGGAGTTCTCTTCACACCTTTGCAGCTCATTACTGTTTTGGACAAAGAAGGACGGCAAGATTCAGCTTACGGACAATCTGTCTTAAAGAACTTTGTTTCCAGTTTAATCCCAACTCCTTCTACATCCAATCTGCTGTGATCTTCGGCTGCCTCATTTTCAACAACAATACTTCAGTGTTACTTCACTACAAAATGACTCAGCCTCTAGCTTGCTAATCATCCATATGTGAGGACTAGCATCCTGCTTGTCCTGGGATAAAGCAAAATTGCTTACCTTGTAATAGGTATTATCCCAGGACAGCAGGATCTAGTCCTCATGAAACCCACCCGCCACCCCGTGGAGTTGGGTCCAATACGTTTTATTATTTTATTTTTGCTAAAGCGTATTGCCTCATATGAGACTGAAGAGAGACCCCTGTGGCAGAGAATATTATGGCATGATGGGCATGCTCAGTGGCCTCACAGGGCCAGTCAAAAGTTTCTAGGAACTTTGACAGAAAGTTTTCTGTACCAGGGCTCCATCAATGATGTCGCCCCATATGTGAGGACTACATCCTGCTGTCCTGGGATAACACCTATTACAAGGTAAGCAATTTTGCTATTCTAACCACAGATGCCTCCAGTAAAGACTGGAGAGTACACACAAGTATCTATTGAATACAAGGGATATGGTTGTTGTCTGAATATCAGTATCAGATAAATCTGTTAGAGCTCAAAGCAATTCTTTACTTTCTAAATTTCACCCAACTACTACAAGGGAAAAAAACATTTTAATTCAGACTGACAACTAAGTAGCAATGTTCTATGTGAACAAGCAAAGTTTGGACAGGCTCCTCGGTTTTTTGCTGGGAAGACCAACAGATATGGGTGTGAGCTACAGAGCCCATCTTCAAGCAACATACCTTTCGGGAACATCCAATAACCTGCTGGATCACCTCAGTCAGATTTTCTGACCTCACAAGTGGTCATTGGATCAGAGAGTTGCGGATGACCTGTTTGCAGGTGGGGGTCAATCGTTAATAGACTCATTTGCTTCAGAAAACAATTGGAAAACTGAAGAATTTTGCTGTATTCTTTCAAGTGATTTCAGATTAGCTCAGGATGTGTTTCTGCTGAATTGGTTTGCCAGTCTATTGTATATGTTTCCACCATTACCATTGGTAGCCACGACAATTCAAAAGGCGATCCAGGACAGAGTGGACATGATCCTCACTGCTCCACTCTGGCCCAGACATGTGGTACTCCCTACCTCATTCAACTCTTCATACATCCTTCAATTCAACTGGAAACCTTGCCATCCCTCCTTATCCAGGTGGGAGACTGACTGTGCCATCCCAGACAACCTCATCTCAACCTGATTACTTGGAGGTTGAGCGCTTGTTAATTTACCCTGGGACACTGTCCAAGGAGGTGGAGGATGATATAATCACTGCAAGAAAACCGTCCCCTAAGAGATCATATACTTTTTAAGTGGAAGGGATTTTTGACTTGGTGTCATTTGGCATCCGTGGATCCTTCTTGACGCCCTAAGGATCTCCTTAAAAACCTGCTTTCTCTGTCTTCATTGGGACTTTGCGCTTCTGCAAAGGTGCATTTGAGTGCCATTGCGGCACGCCTTATGTGGAGGGAAAACTATCTCCATTCATCCTCTAGTTTTTGAAATTTATGAAGGGGTAGTGGCATGTGACACCTCTAGTCTTGAAGCCTGCTGTTCCCTGGGTTCTCAATTGTCCTGGCACAGTTGATGAAACATTCATTCAAACCATTGGATTCTGTACCACTAAAATTGCTTACCTGCAAGGTTGTATTTCTGGTGGCAATCTGGTCAGCAAGGGGAATGAGCAAATTGCAAGCGAATAAGAGACTATCTATAGGGTGGTGCTTTGTACTCGTCCAAAACATCTACCAAAAGTCATCTCTGCATTTCACATTAATTAAGCCAGTCTTATCCACGTTTTTTCCAAAGCTGCATGCACATGGGGTTGAGAAGGCCCTTCATTTGCTGGACTGTAAGAGGGCCATAGCTTACTACTTGTGAAGAATTCAACAGTATTGGCAAGTATACCAATAGTTTCTCTTATGATCCTAACAGAACGGGCTTAGCAGTTACTAAACATACCATTTCCAACTGGCCAGAGGACTATATTGTGCACTAGCTGGCCTTCAAATCACTGACTCTGTCAAGGCGACTTCAGTTGCTCATTTCATAGCTGTTTCTGTCACAAAGATATCTGCAAAGCTGCAACTTGGTTATCTGTACACACCTTAACGTCCCATTTCTTTCTGGACAGTCTTTTGAGGAATAACTAACTGTGGACAAGCAGTTTTGCATAGCCTGTTCACATATTAGCCCACTCTCTCCGGGGGAGCCGGATTACCTGTTTAGTGAGTGCTCTGTGATTCAGTCCTCAGCTTGTGGTTCCCCATATATAATGGCTAATTTAGCCCTCCTTTTTGATAGAGAAAGTGAGTTTGCTTACTGTACATTGGGTTCTCTGTATGAATTAGCCATACTTAATTCCCATCCTCCTCCCTGGAGAGTCAGCTACCTTGCTAGAGTTAAGCTTTACAGTGACTGAGGGGCTCTCAAGGCAGCGTTCCTGTGATAAGTACTGCATATGCTTAGGAGAGAGGTCCGTTTGGTGCCATTGAATGATGTCACCCACATGTAATGGCTAATTCTCCCTGCTGTCTATGGAGAACCCTGTTTTACAGTAAATAAACGTGCTGTCTCCTGCATATGTTTTGCTACATCTGGAAATGCTAGTATTTTACAATTTAGAAACTTGCAAACCCTGTCTCTATCTGGACGAAAAATGAAATTAACAATTGTTATCCCAAATGTGTTTTTCTTCTTCCACCTCTGAGTTGAATTTAGAAATTCAAATGAGAGCGGAGGCTTCTGAATCTGATGTAATTCTCCCTTTTGTGTCTTTAGTTTTATTTTGTTTATTTCTGGTGCTGGGAAGGAAAGCTTATTCTCTTTGGTTATTGTACCTAGAGAAATAATTATTCTCACAAGCACAAATAAATTCCACATTCATCTGACCAGCACCACAGTACAAAAAGAAAACCAAAAACTGATGGATGTGAAATACAGCATTTTTTAAAAATAAGTTTATTTGGAAGCAATAAACATTTCTAGAGGTTGATCGAATCAGAGCACAACATGTCTGCCCAGAGAAAGGGCTGTTGGGAGTTATAGTCTTTCAGGATGCTCTGTTTAAAATCTTCACTTTTAGGAAGCAGACAAGGTGGGGCTACTGTTCCTTTACCTTCGTAGTATATGTCACCTCCTGTATCAGAACATTTTGTCTTTTTAATAAATGTTTCAAATAACTAAAAAAAATCTTTGTTTTATGCATTTGGGAAATCTTGAAGTACAGACTTGGTGGTGTCCTTACAACAGTCAGTTTGTTTTTTGTACTGTAAATTTGGAAATCAATAAACTTGTTACATTTAAAAAAAAAAAAATCTTTGTTTTATAGATGAGGGCAAAAAACCTGACATCTTTGAGACATATGGTCTAAAAGTTAATTTTAGTAGTTTTGAGAGATGCTGACAGTAATGATACCTATTTGCTAGATCCTGTTGTCAATTTACTGAGTTGTACAAGATTAATTGGAAGGTTTCAGTGGCCTCTGCTTTTAAGAATCTAAAGTCTGATATTTAAAAAAAAAAAAAAAAAGTGGCTTGCTTAATGGGATTCGGTTTTTGATTTTGCTGAACTGATATGTGGCTATCACTTAGCAGAATGGGGTAAACTTTTGTTCTTTACCATGTCTGAAAATCTGCACTAGCTGTTTTCCTAAAAAAATTAAATTATAGGGCCACTATTCAAACTTTGTATTGGGACAAAGTCCACGGTACTTTTTCTGGTGGACTGTACGCTGATCTTCAAGGTGAAAGTACTTGCACATATATGTACCAGCTTTTTGTGTAGGTTCTTTATCGTGGTAAATCATGCATATAGACTTGAAAATCTATTTAAATTCATTTGTTTGCCTTTTTCCTAAGAAAAGGTACAAGGCATATTCCATATAGTCAAATGATGCAGGAAGGGATGGGGAAACGAAAAAAAATGTATATAATTGGATGCATTTATGCAGGCTTCCCTTCCCATGATGAACCTGCTTCTGAGAACACTACCTCTGAGGCTACAAATGCACATATTGTGGAACAAAACACAAATTTCTAACTGCAGTGAGGAAGTGCTGATTTCATGTGCATCAATCAAAACCATTTACTCTTTGAAAATTGTCCTCTATATAGCATTGTTGGTGTACAAAATGCTGTACTAGGGATCCCAGCAATCTTGACTTTGATATTCGAAAAAGTTTGTCCAGCTCAATTCAGGACTAAGCTGGACAAGCCCTGAATTTTAAATATCCTGCCCTGCTGAACAACTATATATATTTTTTTTCTAGCTGGGTAGCTCATTACCCAGCTAAAACCTAGTTAGATATAGAAGCAGGGTTGGAGCTTAAGTGGACTTATCTAATGTTGAATTTCAGTGCTAGCTGAGTAAAATTATCTGGCAAACTGTGGTTGGAAAATAGCAGGCCTAAGGTTAGCCAGATAACTTTAAAAAAAAATGTGAGTGGGTGCCAGTCCTTGCACCCTCACCATCCTTGTTTTATTTCCAATTTCTTGTACATCACACACTCTGGTGAAAACTGGCTGGTGTGGTGCAGAACAACAAAAACAATATACATAAAATCATCCAACAATAAAATAAGCAAGCTAAACAAAAATAAAAATTGAACATAGCAAGAATACAGTCAAAGAATTCAAATCAAAATAATAAACCATCTGCAGCTCACATTATCCCAGAGTCAAAAACAAAGAAACGACCATGCTTTCACCTTTTTTCTGAAATGTTTAGTTTTTGTTTTTTTTTTAAATTGATATTTCATAGGTTTATTTGTATGGACACCAGAGACTGCTGTATGAAAAATACAGCTGGAATTGATCTTTAGACTTGCCAAAGGTTCTGTGCTATTTACATTTGAGAAATGATGAAATTCACAATTCACTTTGGTGTTGGTGTTCTTTTGTAAATGTTTGAGCCTCTCCCAGTTTTATACTAGAGCAGGCATCTCATCAGTATCTGCTTTCAGATGTGAACCCATAAAACTAACAACAACTTGTCCTTCCCATCATGTTCGAGAATAAGAGAGGAAACATACCTACTGGGGCAAGTGTACAAAGGTGAAGTACCTAAAACCATGTGCTTTTCCAAACTTGCTTCTGAATGGTCAATTTTCTACAGGGACCGGTGAGCTCTACACATTTGGGGAACCTGAGAATGGGAAGCTGGGTTTACCACCTGAACACCTGAAGAACCACAGGGTTCCACAGCTTGTTCCTGGAATATCTGGAAAAGTTACGATGGTTAGCTGTGGCGGAGGGCATACAGTGGCTCTCACAGGTATGCTTATTCAGAGCATTAATTGATAGGAATGCTTTAGCGAATGGAATGATGTGTGTCCATATATATATATAGAACAGCAAAACCCTGGCATTACAGACTCAACTGCTTTTAGTTTGGCCAGAGGAAGAGCAAGATTAAGTTTGATAATTGCATTCAGACTAATACATAGATGTATGTATGTATGTATGTATGTATATTTGTATGGACACCTTTCGGAACGGGGTAACAGCACATTAATTGTTTAACAATTACCTCCTTTATTAAATCCTTATGAAAACATACAAGTGTCAGCAAAAGTTACAAACACTCATATAAAATAGCTTGAATTTTACGTACTTCCTCAACATTCTATTAAAATCAACACTCATTCATACTCATCCAAACCACCCTTTTCAACATTCATACTCATACTTTGTTCAAAATTAGCTTTTAAATAACTTTTATATCTTCCAAGCGCAAAATTACGTAGTATCCCTTACAGGATTTTCCAATGGTTAACATCAACATAAGTAATACATATTACCTTACATTTTCATTATATTCACAATCTTAGGAAAACATTGCATAGTACCAGCAATTATATTTGTGTATTAAATCTATCCCAACCGGGCCCTCGTTTCACCTTGCGGCTTCTTCAGGGGAACTATAATAATATTAGATGAATGATCTATGTCTCATGACAGTCATAAATTCCTTGCTGTTCGTCTTGTTAATCCTTATCTACTTTGATGTACGGCTGTTTAACATCTGCTACTGTGTATTATGCTTAACCATTTCCTGCGTCTTGTTAATCTGTGTTAAAAAAAAAAAAAAAAAAAAAAAAAAAAATCACAAAAACCTTCTAATGATTTATATTACGTATTAGATATTGCCTTAAAACTATTATGATTCCTTAAATATATGAAAAAAACAATTATAATTTGTGTAACCGTACAAGATATTACCTTTATCTACTTTGATGTACCACTGTTTTTACTGCTCCCAATACTGATCACTCTGATTTCGTCTCAATTTCCTTAACCTAGACATAAGTCAATAACATGTTAACCTCTATCATCATCCTTAAAATATCCCTTGCTGAGGGAACCATTTAGGTCCCTCATCTTTACCGGACTCTTGATTACTCCAGATCTGGAGTAATGATATATATGAGATAAAATTGAATCCTGTTCCTCCTTTGACCAAACTACAAGCAGCTGATTCTGAAATACGAGAGATTTTGCAGGATTTAAGTATTTTTTTATGGCTTTTATAAACACAGGAGGTAATTTTCGAAGGAGTTGCATGTATGTAAATGTAACACTATCGTAGCAATTTTCAAAAGTGCATTAACTGCACTTATGCGAACAAAACCTATGGACAATTCAATAGCATATATCGTAGCAATTTTCAAAAGCCCACTTACATGCATAAAACCCAATTTTAAGTGAGGAAATCCTTTTGAAAATTACCTCAGTCTATATGATACAACTTTCATTTTAGCCTCCTAGAAGTAACAGTCTGTATATAAACAGTGGGATATTTTATTTAGATTTAATTTGTGCCTTTTTGTTGATAGCTCAAGGCAAGTTAGATTAAGATACAGCAGCTGTTGAGACCCTCAACTGATTTGACTTCTCTGTCCAAGGAAGGGACCAGGATTTGAAAGATCTCACTCCCTCCCTTGAGCTGACTGCAGGGCTCAGAGATCAAGGACTTGAAGGCGATTTTTCTTTTTTTTTTTGTTGATGACGAGCTGTTCAGAGTCTCACACATGAGGTCATATGACAGTGCCTTTTGCTGAATAAACAGATTTTTCCAGAGCTTTCTGGAGGTGGCAAGGTTTTTTTTATAGCCCATGCATGCTAATTCCTGTGCTGCTGATGTCCTGAGACTCCTCTATTTTTTGTTTTCTGCTGAGACTGCCAGACTTGCATTTCTATCTGTGACTCCCTTAAAGTTCAGTAACCTGCTTTGTTTTTTGTTTTCTCAAGTTATTATCCTAAAACCCTTGCAGATTACCCCAGTTTTTTTGGTACTTTCAAGTTTGTTTTTTTTATCATTTTGCTGAGCTGGCTTTGGTTTGTTTGTTTTTTTTGTAATTACATTGTTAAATGAACAGGTTCATACATCACCAACATACATCAGTACTTTGAAATCTACAATATTTAAAATAAAAAAACAAACCCCAAATACAAGCAAGCATAATTGTCGCCTCTTCTTATTCCTCCATCCCTTAACAAACCCTTTCACTCCCTCCTCCCCCATCCCTCCTAAGTCATATTCACACATCTAGAAAAAGGCAAAATCATAGCCTTTTTAGGCATAGTCTGATCATGCCATAAGGCAAAAATTTCCAAAATAGCAATGAATTATTTTGTTTTATTATGCCTTACAGCTGTCAACCTACTCATTACATATATCTTCCATAACTGCTGTTTTAAAAAGTCCCTTGGAGGCAATAAAGATGTCTTCCAGTAAAAAGCAATTTCACAACGTGCTACAAGAAAACACTTTTGAACCAAAGCCATTACCTTTGAGGGGAGTTCAGGGTGTGATAGACCCAGTAAGTACATTTGAGGTTCCCACCTCAAGTTCACAGCAGAACTAATAAGCTACCCTACCTTCTCATAATACATCTTATCAGAGCAGAAAGATTCCAAATTACCCGTCAACTGATAGCAAGTTGTTTATACAAACAAAAAACATACTTTAAAATGTTTTCCTAGCATGTAGACATATGGGCTCAGGATCAGTGGGTTATGCTCCCCTGCCAGCAGATGGAGACTGAGCAAGTTGATGTCACAGTATATGTATTCCTGCAGTGACATCAGCCTCCCAGTATTCTCCTTCTCTAGCAAATGGTGACTGAGCAAGCTGATGTCACAGTATATGTATTCCTGCAGTGACATCAGCCTCCCAGTATTCTCCTTCTCCAGCAGTTGGTGAATGTGCATCTCCCTATGGGGATTGCTTCCCTTTTTAGAAGAAGAATTTTAAATTAAGAAAGAGTCCCGCTCTCCTGTGGTGATACCAATTGGTCCCTCCCCCAGTTGAGAATTCCTGAGGTGATTTCTGTGGTCCCTCAGATGTGTGCCTTGGTCCAGTAGCTGGGTTTCTTGAAACATAGAAATGACGGCAGAAGAAGACCAAACGGCCCATCCAGTCTGCCCAGCAAGCCCCACACTCTCCCTTTCCTCACACCTATCTGTTTCTCTTGGCTCCCAGCAACCCCTTGGTTCCATTACCCTTCCACCCCCACCATCAATGTAGAGAGCAGTGTTGGAGCTGCATCTAAATGAAATATCTAGCTTAATTAGTTAGGGGTAGTAACCGCTGCAATAAGTAAGCTACACCCATGCTTGTTTACCCCGACTATGTAATTCAATCCTTGTTGGTTGTCTGTATATAGATCCACTTTCTCCCCTGCCGTTGAAGCAGAGAGCTATGCTGGATATGCTTGAAGACTTTCTCCCCTGCCGTTGAAGCAGAGAGCTATGCTGGAAATGCTTGAAGACTTTCTCCCCTGCCGTTGAAGCAGAGAGCTATGCTGGAAATGCTTGAAGACTTTCTCCCCTGCCGTTGAAGCAGAGAGCTATGCTGGAAATGCTTGAAGACTTTCTCCCCTGCCGTTGAAGCAGAGAGCTATGCTTGAAGACTTCCTCCCCTGCCGTTGAAGCAGAGAGCTATGGTGTGGACTTAGCTGATTGTACAGCTTAAAGGCAGCAGGTGCAGGAGGCTGAGCGCGGCAGTGACTGCAGATGCCCTCTCTGTTCCGATGTGTGTTCCTGTTCCTGTTGGTGTTAGGGGAACTGGGCAGCTGGCAGGTTGATTGGCTCATTGGGCTAGGCCATGCAATTAGGCTTTTTGCATACGTGCTGTGTGGTAAGCTGTGGCGGTGTTTTTCGCACACTTCTGCTTGTGCTTTACTGCCTCTACAGGATGTCAGTGTGCCCAGTGCATCAGCTCGGTGCACTCGTGTGCTCAGTTTGGGCATGCCTTTTGCGCGAATACGTTTTTAGCATGGTGATATGCTTAAGCCTTGGCGCACAAATTGTGCATGTGTTTTGGCAGCACCTAATGTTTTTGTGTGCCTAAATTTTTGAGCGTGAGCCATTTGGACGCACATTCACCGCCGCTAATGGCGCTGGTGAACAAGGAGCCTAAGCACTTTTCTTTCTGGGTTGTGTGTCATATTTGGCCTTCTCAGCTTGACCTGGTCTCTGACATGCCAGCACTGTTTGGGTGCTTAGGGGGAGTTGCCTTCCTCTGACTTCACTAAGCCTGGATCCTCCCATCTTGATGTTTCAGTTATGGCCTTGTCCAGAGGGACGCCAGACCTTGGTACTCCCTTGACTGGCTCCTCTGCAGGTGATGGCAGTTTTGTGGGCCTCGCTCCAGTTCCTTCTGGGTTTGGACTGGATCCGGCTACTTTTTCTTGGGTGGAGTGGTTTTTTGTTTTTGGTTTTTTTCAAGGCGCAGTCCTCTGCCTCATCCAATTCTGTCAGTCGGACCCTCAGCTGGTGGCTCCTCCCTTTTCCAGTCCTATGATTAAGCACTGAGGCTCGCCTTGGTTCGCTACGGGCATTCCCGACAGGAACCCAAATGGCGATGATGAGGCAGATCCTGATTCCCTGGAAGATGGGGAAATTCCTCTGCAATAGGGGGGCCAAATATTTTCATAGAGCAGCATATTTCTTTTAAGCAAATGGGTAAGCTTCTCCACAAGTGCAATTTCATGTATCTGATTCTGCCAACTACACAATGTAGGATCTGACTTCCACATCCGTGCTATCGTGAACCTCCCAGCATGTATTAAGTGATCTGCCAAACAAATTTGCAAGGTGGTGAGATTGTCCCTTCCCCCTCCCCAATATTCCCAGCAAACACAATTTGGGCTTTATATTGATTGCTTTCCCCAATATGGTATGGCACTCCGCCTTAACTTGTTGCCAGAAAGATGTACATAAACATAGAAATGACGGCAGAAGAAGACCAATCGGCCCATCCAGTCTGCCCAGCAAGCTTCACACTTTTTTTTCTCATACTTATCTGTTTCTCTTAGCTCTTAGTAACCTTTAGGTTCTATTTCCCTTTCACCCCCACCATTAATGCAGAGAGCAGTGATGGAACTGCATCCAAGTGAAATATCAAGCTTGATTAGTTGGGTAAGCGGCAGCATAGCTCTCTGCCGTTGAAGCAAAGAGTAAGATATGCTGGATATGCGTGGATATGCGTGAAGTATTAGTTTTTCTTCTCCCCTGCCTTTGAAGCAGAGAGCTATGCTGGATATGCATTGAAAGTGAATTATGCCTTGAAGGTCACATTAACTATCAACAAATGTTGAATAAGCCTAATAATTGGTAATTGAATAAGCCTAATAATTGGTAATACCTATAGCCCATGAACCCACCCCTGTTTTTTTTTGTTTTTTTGTTTTTAATTTGGAGATGGCAGGCCTCCATCTTTCCGCTCCGTGAAGGTGGAACACCAACCACTGGCCACTGGCATCCCGCTCCGTGAATGCTTCTGTTGCTACTGCCGCTCCGTTCAGTGTTTTGCTGCCTCCTCTTTATACGCGTCCTCTAGACCTGATGGATCCACAGTGTTTATCCCACGCCCCTTTGAAGTCCTTCACATAAGAATATACATAAGAATATAAATTGCCATACTGGGTCAGACCAAGGGTCCATCAAGCCCAGCATCCTCTTTCCAACAGTGGCCAATCCAGGCTACAAGTACCCAGAAACTGTCTCTTCCATGTTACTGATGCTAGTAATAGCAGTGGCTATTTTCTAAGTCATCTTGATTAATAGCAGGTAATGGACTTCTCCAAGAATTTATCCAAACCATTTTTAAACCCAGCTACACTAACTGCACTAACCACATCCCCTGGCAACAAATTCCAGAGTTTAATTGTGCGTTGAGTAAAAAAGAAATTTCTCCGATTAGTTTTAAATGTGCCCCATGCTAACTTCATGGAGTGCCCCCTAGTCCTTCTATTATCCAAAAGAGTAAATAACAGATTCACATCTACCCGTCCACCAGACATGTATATAAGATCTTGGGTGACCACAACCCTTCCACCAGAGCCCTGTAGAGGTGGGTGAGAACTTAGAATAAAAGAGAGGATACCTGCAAGCTCTTTGGAGAAGCCTAACCATCATTTGTACACGATGAGTACATATGGAAATCTTATGTGCCTTTTTTTCATATACCTTCCCAGTGCTGACTATTTATTCAAGCTGAAGGTCCCTGTTACATAACTGTATTATACCCAAAGGTGGGTCTTGTTTAATTTGGCATGTTTGTAGGGCTTTATAAAAGAGAGAGATACCTCTATGGGGTAAATTTTCTTGTATTAGTAGCCCCTCAACCGGGACCATCCCTTTCTCTCATATCTACCCAGCTCCGCCATCAAACTTGGTAAAAGGCTTCAAATCCTCTCTCTACCTCAAATTCCTCCCAAAGGTCCTGAAAGCGTTTTTTCTTAGTGCTATCATTTTCCCTAATTGCCCTAAAATTGTTAGGCCCACTTTTCTCCAATCAGCAGCGTCCCAGTACAATATTGATGTTGCTAGTTTAAGATTCCCATGTAAGGGAAACTTCAAACTGTTCAGGGGAAGCCTAAAAATTTGGCTTTTTAAACAGGCTTTTTATAAAGAGAATGGAGAATCCAATTAAGATCTTAACTCAGCACACAGTATGTAGTTTTTAGTTTTCATTTTTTTTTTCTCAAAACTAAATATACCTTAGATTGTTAACCTTATAAATAAACTGCAATAGAGACTTATCGAACTAATGCAAACAAATCAACAAATTGTTTTTTTTTTAAATATAAAATCTGTTACTGCTCATTATTGGCATCTCTATAATGTATTATCTATCTTAAACAATTTTTATATATGCCTTGTTGTAAACCGTTGTGAGGTAAATTAATTTAACAAAGGTATAGAAAAGATTTTAAATAAATAAGGACATAAGTGCAGAAAGACTCTGCATAGGCCACTTTAATTTTTTACACATGGTTTTCCAAATTTTCAGAGTATGTGTAATGTGGGGGCTGGCCCCTCCAGCTTTCTTTGCACCTATTAGCAATTCTGGCTGGAGTAGCAACATTGGCAAACCTACTCCACCTGCAAGTCTTGCTTTTTTTTATTTTTGTAATTTTTACTTCTCCTCTGTTTTATTATTTTCTGTTTTACTTTCTATTACAATGTAACCTCTCTAATTTTTGTTATATGTAAACCGATGTGATGACTTTAGTTGAATGTCTGAATATAAAAAAACAAACAAATAAATGAAGTCCAAACTGGTAAGACATAACCAGGTATTTTCAAACTGAAAGAAATCTAGCCATAATCTGATTAACATTATTCCACAAAATCCCGTTTTTATCCTTTAATCCCATTCCCAATCCGTGCTTCCCTCCCCCCCCCCCCCCCCCCCAATGTTTAAGGGTGCCATAGTGGTCTCATTACACTAATGAAAGGGCAGTATCTCAGTAGTATACCCTCTTGCCAAGCACTGTATCTAATTAAACCTCTTCCAATAATGTTACACCTTAGAAAAAATGCTTAACTTGTTCGGTAGCGACTACTGTCCAAGCCAATTTATCCAGGGGGAACCAAATTTTTAGAATTTTGAAAGTTTGTCCCTACGTATAGCTGTTAATTTTTCCATATACGCCACTCTTTGTATTCTGGTTAATAGCTGGCTTCTGGAAGGGATCTTATCGTTTTTCCAGTATGCTGCTACCAGCATCCTTGCTGATCCTGAGTTATGTCCGGATGTGGGAGTCCTAACAGCCATGCATCTATGCGTAGGGATATCCATTAACTCGCCTACCAGGCTCTGGCACTCCTCCCAAATAAGTTTGATCTTGAGACAATCCCACCACAAAGGTAAGAAAGTACCTTTCGTGGTACAGTGTCTCCAACAGGTAGGCTTATTTAAAGGGGATCACCTAGTCACTCTTATTGGTGTAAGGTACCAGCTGAAAAATATCTTATAGTTATTTTGTGACATAGCTGCCGATAAGAAAGACTTGCTCAAATGCCCAACACATTCCTCTCATTTTTCTTTTTGCCATTGCACACCCATATCTTTGTCCCAAGCTACCATATGTTTAGTCTTGAAAGGAGTCTCCTTATTTAAGATCTGGTAAATTTTTGTAATCATTTTCTTCATCTTCTCTGCCTCTGCACAAAATCCTTCAAATAACGATCACCCCCTTTTCAAATCTCTCTGGACATCATCCGTTAACATATGTCTGAGCTGGGCATTTGCTAAAAAAAATCTTTATTTTCCAACCTGTATGTCCTCTGTAGTTGTGAGAAGGAGGCTATTTTTCCAGTAGCCCACACTTGCCCTAAGTATATCAGGCCTTTCTCTTCCCATATATGAAAAATCAGGTGTTTTGCCCCTGCTGGAAATTTCACTGCAAGGCGAATAGGAATTAAATCTGACTACTCTTATTGGACCCACCAAAAATCTTTTCCACCTTTTTCCAAATATGTAATGTGTTTTTAAGGCAGGGTGACACTTGTTCCCAATCTACTGCATATGGTGCTTTTAGCCAGAACATTGCATGTATGGGAATAGACTTTGTATATTGTTCGATTTGGACCCATTGTTTACTGGCGCTCAATGAGTGGCTGTCAATAATACTTTTAATTTGAGACGCAGCATAGTATTTCAGTACATTTGGTACTCCTAGTCCCCCTTCTGACCTTGGACGGTATAGAACTCCCCTAGATACCCTGGGGGGTCTCCTTCGCCATATAAAGGAGAATATTCGTTTTTTAAAATGACGTAGTATATTGTCAGACTCCACAGGGTAAGGCTTGAAATAAATAGCCAATTCTTGGCGAGATATTCATTTTAACTGTCAATATTCTACCTAGCCAAGACAAATTCAGACATTCCCAGTGACTCATCGCCATCGGACTTTCCCTGAAGGTAGAATCTACGTGTGTTCCCTTTTTGTGGCTTTCTATGATGCAGATTGGGGGGGATCTGAAATCTGGAGGTGAGGAGCTCTGGTTCTATGCCACCATCGAGTCTGGTAATGTCACTTCCTCCCTGCCGGATGCCTCTCTTGATGGGAAAATTCTCAGAGTAGCCATCATTGATCTTTAAACAGGCTGTGGATCCCCAGTTCAGCTCCTTTACCCAAGACAAGAAGGGTCCCCCCAGCCCCATCATCTCCATTACCGCAAATAAAAAGGACCAGTGTACCTGGTTGAAGGCCTTCTCCACGTCTATAGTCAGTAAGATAGCCGGATCACCCTTCGACTGGGCACAATGTATCAAGTCTAAGATTTTCCTGATCTTGTCAGCTGTTGCATGCCCTGGCATGTCTGAATGTACTAACTTCCCTATAACTCCTCTTAATCGGAAGGCTAAAATTTTCAAATCAATATTAATAAGCAATATTGGTCTATACGACCCACAGTGTTGGGTCTTTACCTGGCTTAGGCAATATTGTTATACCCGCTACATTGCCATAGGGAAGTAGCTTCCCCCCTTCTCTCAAACAGAGTTGAGTCAGGGGGCCCTTGAGGATATCTTTAAATTTTTTGTAAAATAGTGGTGTGAACCCATCTATCCTGGGGGCTTTTCCTAGCTTCAGAAATATTACGCCCTATTTGTTGCTGTTCAATCTGGGACAGACAAGGGATTTCTATTCTTTGAAGATATGTGGAAACATCCGCCTCAGAGGCTACCGTTTCTTGTGAATATAGCGCTTCATAAAATCGAGTAAATCTGTTCCGAATAGCCTTGTCCTCATATAACACATTCCCTTCTTTGTCCTTAATGTGGAAGATTTGTGCTTTTAATTGCCTATTTTTCAACCTATTCGCCAGCAGTTTGCTGCTTTCGTCTCCCTGTTCATAGTACTACTGTTTTAACAAATCAAGCTGGTAAGCTATTTTGTCCATATCTAATTGTTGTAGCTCCTTCCTTTTTTTTTTTTTTTTTTTTTGCTAATTGTGTAGCTAAACCCAATCTCTGTCTCTTATGTTGCTTCTCCAAGTCTTGAAGCTCTTGCAATTAAGTCTTCCTTATCCTGTCTTTTTCTTTTTTAAGAAAAGAGCCCAACCCTATCAAATGGCCTCTAGTTAACGCTTTGAAGGCCCTCCCACACAGAAACTGGGGAAGAGTCCTCTGTCTGATTAATGGATATGTATTCCTCTGTTTCCTTCCTGATCTGCCTTACATATTTTTTCTTCTTTTAAAAGCCTATCATTGAGCCTCCAAAATCTTCTGCCCAAACCTTTCTTGGCTGGGGCGATCTTCCACCATACAGGAGCATGGTCCGACCATGTAATACTTTCTATTTCTGCTCCTTAGGTGCAGGATATTAAATCTTTAGATACTAGAAAGAAATCTATCCTCGAATATGAGGAGTGAGGATGTGAGTAAAGGAATAGTTTCTGCTTGCAGGAAATAAGACGCCATACGTCTACCAATTGCCATTTTTTCATTAAATTCTTTAGGGATGCTCTGTCTTATTCCCCCCCCCCCCCCCCCCCAATAAAACTCTTAGAGGTATCAAGCGAAGGTGAGATTGTAATATTAAAATCTCCCGCAATGATAACACTGCCCTCTGTGTAATCTCCCAGCCTACTGTTTATCTCATCCAGAAACGTTTTCTGAGCTGTATTAGGGCAGTATAGGTTCAAAGAAATGGCAGGAAGTCAAATAGCCTGGGAGCCTCAGAGGGAAACTGTTGCCACAGAAGACATTTCTGATATTGATACTTTAATAAATGTTCCTTCTGGTGGGGCTCCGCTAGAGCTGGGAGCCTTGAGTGCCATTTTTCCCAAGCCATCTGTGATGCTGGATTCATTGAGGGAACTAGTAGCCAAACTGGGAACTGCATTACAAGGATATTCCCAGCAACAAGTTTAAATTTCTTGAAAAATGGATGATATGACCTGAGACTTTAACTCTCAATGAATGGAACACCAGCAAAGAATCTAGATATTGGAAGATCAAGGAAAGAAGATACAAGAGACGCAAACAGCTTTAATTCAGGAGTGGTCGATACTAAATAGGGAAATGGAATTAATTGAGAATAAGCTGAGACATCTGAACCTAAGCTTTCTAAATTTCCTTAAGGTTTTAGGAGAACAGCCAAGTACAACAGTCTGCAAGTATCTGATTGAAATATTTCATATTTCTCCAGAGAATATCCCAGCTTTCAACAATGTATATTTCTTGCCATTTACACGAGCGAGAGAGAATGCTGTATTACATTCGTTTGATATGGGAAATCTAACAGACATTTTAGAAACCTCGATGCCTGAGATAATTGAGAGAGCTACTCTTAGTATCATTTATATATGAACAAGACTTAAGTATGATAATGCAAAGTTATTTCCAATATATGAGAGTTGAATTCTTGGGGAAAGTGGTGCAGATTTTCCCAGATTTGGCCAAAGTTACCCAAGAGAGGAGGAGGAGGTGGTTCCTATCGATGCGACAGGAAGCCCGCTCTCTAGGTGCTGTTTTTCTGCTTAGGTATCCTTGTAGATGTATTCTAAAATTAGATAATGTGACATTTTTTTTTCATACCAGAGCAGCTTAAAATGTTTCTAGATAATAAAAAGAGATTGATGCCTATTCTCTCTGTGCAAGAAAGTCCCATTGTAGAGCAAAATGAAGGATTGAATAGCATAAAACACGCTAAGCTTATCTAATTTAAAAAATGTTTCTATGCTTGATAGCTCCTATTTGAGGCATGTCCCCCCTACTATATTTGTGGTCTGAAATGTATGATTGTTTCTAAGGTTGGAATTCTGTAAAAAATTAATTTCCTTTTGTTTCTGTACAAAGTGTGTATCCTTTGTAATTATGATTAAAATTAATAAATAGAAAAAAAAAAGACAAATTGACAAACTAAAGAGTAGCAAAACACCTGGACCAGATGGCATACATCCCACAGTGCTGAAAGAACTGAAAAATGAAATTGCTGACCTACTATTAGCAATCTGTAAACTATCATTAAAATTGGCAACAGGACCTGAAAATTGGAGGGTGGCCAATGTAATGCCAGTTTTTTTTTTTTAAAAGGGTTCCAGATGTGATTCAGGAAACTACAGACTGGTGAGCCTGATGACTACCGGGAAAAATATTTGACATTATTAAAAAGAGCAAAATTATTGAACATATAGATTAATCATAGTTTAATGGGACAAAGCCAATATGTATTTAGCCAAGAGAAGGTTTGCCTCACCAGTCTGCAACATTCTTTTGAAGGTGTCAATAAATGTGGATGAAGGTGAGCCAGTGATGTAGTGTATTTGGATTTCCAGAAAGCATTTGACAAAGTACCTCAGGAGAGATGCTCAAGGAAATTAAAAAAAAAAATAATGGGATAGGAGACAATGTTCTATTGTGGATTGAGAATTAGTTAAAAGAGGGAAAACACAGAGTAGGTTGAAATGATTAATTTTCTCAATGGAGAAAGGTGAGTAGTGGAGTGCTCCAGGGTTCTGTACTGGGACCACTGCTTTTTAACATATTTATAAATGACCCAGTGATGTGATTTCTTTGATACAAAATTTATCAAAGCTGTGAAATGACAAGAGGATTTTGAGAAATTTGGGAGGCTGAGCATCCAAATGGCAGATGAAATTTAATGTGGACAAGTACAAAGTGATGTATGAAAGGAAGAGTAACCCAAATTCTAGCTGTACAATGCATAGTTCCACACTGGGAGTCAACACCCAGGAAAAGGATCTAGGTGTCATTGTGGATAATATGTTGAAATTCTCTGTTCAGTGTGCGGTGGTGGCCAAGAAAGCAAATAGAATGCTAGGAATTATTAGGAAAAGAATGGAGAATAAAACAGAACATTTCATAATGTCTCTGTATCGCTTCATGCTATGACCACATCTTGAGTAATGTGTGCAATTCTGGTCACCATATCTCAAAAAAGATTTGGCACGATTAGAAAAGGTACAGAGAAGGGCGACCAAAATGATAAATGAGTTGGAACAATTCCCCTGTAAAGGAATGCTAAAGAAGTTAGAACTATTCAGCTTGAAGAAGAGACAGCTGAGGGGAGCTATGATAGAAGTCTTAAAATTATGAATGGAGTGTAGCGGTTAAATTCAAATAGTTTGTTTACTCTTTTTCAAAAAATACAAAAACTAGGGGGACATTCCATGAAGTTACTAGATAATAAATTTCAGACAAATTGGAGAAAATATTTTTTTTTATTAAACGCATAATTAAACTTTGGAATTTGTTGTTGAAGGATGTAGTAAAAGCTGTTAGTCTAACTGGTTTTAAAAAAACGTTTGGACAAGTTCCTGGAAGAAAAGTCCATAAACCATTATTAAGGTGGACTTGGGGAAATTCACTGCTTATCCCTGGGATAAACAGCATAGAATCTATCAGTCTTTTGGGTTCTTGCCAGGTACTTGTGACTTGGATTGGCCACTGTTGGAAACAAGATACTGAGCTTAATTGATCTTGTTCTGACCCAGTATGGTAAATGTTATGTTCTTATGACAGTCCCACCATGTATGATAGAAGGTGCCTTCCTGAGAACATCCCCATATTTTATGTAACTTAGGAGTAAAATACCATTCAAAAATTGTTTGAAACCATTTTCCATCAAATTTGCTGATATAGATGACTTTTCAATACCAAGAAAACAGGATTCCCATTATTTCACAACTAATTTCACCCCATCCTTCTCCCAGGCCAAAATATGTTTAGGTTTTTGAAGGGAATGGGGACCTAAGAGGGAATACAATTTGGAAATGAGACCTTTACTACTTTAAAAATGATCTTCTTAAAGATTATACCATATTTGAGAATTTGTGTATCAAATTTTTAATCTCCCTTGTTTCCAGGAAGTGTTTTGCTTGCAAAAAAGGAAACCTATCTCTTTTCTGGAATCTAAATTTTTCTTTGAGTATCTCAAAGGAGGACATACCCTGTGCACCCCAGACTTGCCTAATAAAATTAAAGCCCCCTTAGTGTTCAAATCTTTAAACCCTTCCTCCAAGCCAGGCAAAAAATTGTTGCTAAATCTAATTATGAGAAGTAAATATGTTCACGATCTCCTCCTAGCCACTTTTTACATAAATCCCATACCTTAAAGGTCAACGCAGTAAAGGGATTTGTTGGAGTCTGGCGAATGTATTGTCCTAGGTAATCCCAGATAATATTTAAGCAGTACTATACCTAAGGTGATTTGCTTCAAGATTACCCACTGCTTGTCCATCGTAGAGAATCAATCAAAAATATGTCTGAGCTGGGCCACCAAGGTTTGGAACTGCAAAGCCTCCCAAAATCTTGGGTTGAAATAAAACCAAATGCACCACTTTAGGAGGCCTACTTTTCAAAATAAAGTTAAGCAATTTAGGCTGAAGTTTGTTTAAAAAAAAGACTCAGGAACTTCTATAAACAAGGTTTGAAAGAGAAAACACAAATGGAATAGAAATCTTTATCACTGCAATCCTCCCCAGCCATAATGGTGAATAACAATGACACTTATTCAGGACCTGCAGCAATTTAGATGCCAAGGGGACATAATTCAACTGAAAGGACTTATATGAACGCTAATTTTCATCCCTAAATATTTCAAAGAGCCATTAGCCTATGTAAAAGGAAACTTCTCTTTTAATGTCTCAACTAATGGGGATGGGAGATTAACATTCAAAATTTCCAAGTTATTCAAATTAACTTTAGAATCCAAAATCCTACTGAATGCCCCAATCTCCTTGAGCAGCAACAGGTAAAGAAAGTCCTTGCGAAGCTATAGTAAACATAATATCATCAGCAAAGAGAGAGATCTTATACTCTGACTATATATTAAACATCTGTGTTGTCTCTAATTTGTTCAGCAAAGGGTTCCATGGTAATTGAAAACAAGAGGATACAGCGGACACCTCTGTCAAGTGCCCCTCATCAAGGAAAACAATTCAGAGTATCCGCCATTGACTTTGACTTTGATCCAGGTCTCCGGAGAAGAATACATCTGGTGCATCCACAATCTAAAATTACCTCCCAAGCCCATCTTCTCTAAAACTAAACATAAAGTTGCAATGCACGTGATTTGAAAGCCGCCTTGGCATCAGTAGCAAGTAGAGTAACGATCTTCATGAATTAACTCACCCGCTAGCCCCCTTAACCTGGTAGCTAAAATCTTAGCTAATATTAAAATATCTAAATTCAAAAGAGAGATTGGTCTATAGGAGCCACATAAAGTTTTGTCTCATCCCTCTTTTGGAATAACAAAAATACCAGCCAGATTCATGGTTGGAGATGTGGATCCCTTCCCCAACAATGAATTAAATAGTTTAATTAGTAATCACACAAACGTTTTCCAAAGTTTTGGCCAAAAATTGATCTAAACAGATTTATTTTGTTTGAAGCTCTGAATCACCTGAATAGCTTCAGATTCATAGATCTTTTTATTCAACCTAAGTTCTTAAATTACTTGTCAATTAGAGTCTCATAGATAAGACAGATCTATCCAAATGAACAAGGATCCAGCTAGTATTCCATTTACTTCATCGTGCCCAAGAAGGACGGCAAGTTAGCATGGGGCACATTTAAAACTAATCAGAGAAAGTTCTTTTTCACTCAACGCACAATTGGACTCTGGAATTTGTTGCCAGAGGATGTGGTTAGTGCAGTTAGTATAGCTGTGTTTAAAAAAGGATTGGATAAGTTCTTGGAGGAGAAGTCCATTATCTGCTATTAAGTTCACTTAGAGAATAGCCACTGCCATTAGCAATGGTAACATGGAATAGACTTAGTTTTTGGGTACTTGCCAGGTTCTTATGGCCTGGATTGGCCACTGTTGGAAACAGGATGCTGGGCTTGATGGACCCTTGGTCTGACCCAGTATGGCATTTTCTTATGTTCTTATGTTCTTATCTTTTATAGATTTTGATAAAATTGAACAAAACAATCTTGAAGTATTATCAAGCAAAGAGATCCCATCCATATCTTTAATATGTAGGATAGAATTCTGGCCTTGTCTTGCTCTCAAATTTCAATAACAAAAGCTGTCTCACTTTATTATCATATTCAAAATGAAACTTAAATTCAATATATGGGCAGTCTGTTTCATATAGAGTGACTAATTTACTATGTTCCGCCTCTGATTTTCTTAAAATAGATGTATCACTGCCCTTTTTGTGCAGCTCTTCTAATGAATAAATAAATTCCTGTGCTTTAACATACCATTCCTCCTCTTTCTGTTTTTTAGCTGCTCATGCTATCACTTTACCTTGTATGACAGCCTTAAACCAATTCCATAATATCTGGGGACTAATAATATCCTTATCATTAAACTGAAAATATTACTGGATATCAGCCTCCAATGAATAACAGATGTCTTCATCATTTAACAGACTGTCATTCCCCCTCCAAAATAGTCTCCCCATGTCCTGCTGTCTATAGGAACAATCAATCTAAATGGGAGCTTGATTAGACTAGGCAATAGTCCCAATATCAGCGGTTTTTATTTCCAAGAGAAGAAAAAATAAGGTTCCAGACTATGACCTATGGGACTTAGAAAAAAAAGTTGTAATCCCAGGTGAACATTTGAAAAATTCTCAACACATATCAATTAGGCCCAAAATAGTAATCACATTCTTCAGTTTTTCAAGACTGAATTTTGACAATATACTTGCCCTTGTAGAATTATTCAAAGATGGTGAAATTCTCATATTAAAATCACCTGCTAATATCAACTGTCCTATCAAACAGTTATCCAAATATTTAACAATAATTCATAAAACCCCCTGATTACTATTATGGGCATATACATTAACAATTTTATATACCACCGAGTTGAGTTTCATTTTAATGAGAATCTGCTTGCCTCCCACATTTCTTCGCTTGTCAAATACATCGGCTGTCAAGTCCCTCAAGATCAAAATCCCCACTTCTCCATATTTATTTTTGTCTGTATTAGAGGCAAAGGAATGAGAATAAGCTTCATGTCGCATAAGATATGAAAATCTTTTCTTCAAATGAGTTTTGTGAATTAAAATCACAGAAGCTTTCATACTTCTAGCTTCCTTAAATAACAATTTCCTCTTTTATCAGGGAATTCAAACCCTTGATATTCAAGGACATCAAACGAAAGAAGCCATGGTAAATCCAAAGTTATAACAAAGAAACTATGAAAAGAACAAATAAGCAGCTCAGATGGACATAACCCAAAAAACAGCAGGAAGTAAGCCCTTCCTGTCATGTTAAATTCCCCTCAGTACCAACACCTAAATATCCACCCCCACACCATCCTCACCCTTTCTTTTCCTCCCTTCATCCCTCCAGTTCCTCTCCTTCCCATCCCATTAATCCAGGATCTGAGCTTCTTCCAGTCAGACCCAACACCCATAAAGGAATAAAATCACCCACCAAGAGACCTACAAACTCCCCACAACTAAACTTCATCAAAGAATAACAAACTACAGCTCATATTAAGAGCAAATGAGACATTTCCAAGCCACAATGCCATTATATAAAAAATAACAATAAGACCCTCTCCCTGCATAATGTTCCATATACAATTTGCTAGACCAGGTGAAAGGAAAATAAAATATAATTGTATATGTTCAAAGTCATCGGTTACACATATTCCATCCACTAAACTGAATATAAAATGCTTTTTTCTACTTTAGCTGTCTGGACTTTTATTTTTCTAATCACTTTGGCCTTCTGAAAGGGGATTGGTCCTTTCACTGATGTGTGACAGTGAATGGACCAATTGACAGTAAGTGACAGTAAGTGAAGCAGTGAATAAATTAATATTAAGTGCCCAGTGTGTACAGGATACCAAAATGGACGCTCAATTTGAGTGTCTCTTATCCCGCAGCAGATAATTTACTGGCCCAATAGGCACAGACAATATACATGGCCCTGAGTGTGTATATTGTGGGCCCTGAAATTTAATTTTTTTTTTTATGATGACTTTTTTTTTTTTTGCATGGCACTGCTATCTACATGGAATTTACATCTGTTGAGCACTATTAGCTATGCGCAAGTTTGGACGTGCTGATCCTCTATTGCATCAGGGGTGACGGACGGACGGACATCCCCCGATCCAAGCACTTGTTAATCTGTGCGCTAGGCTCAGCGCATATTGCATTGGCCCCTTTATTTGTTGTAAATCCTAACACCACTTTTTAATTTTCTTGCCAGTACTGCAGTTTTGAGCATGCAGGATAAACTGAGAGCTAGATTTAATATAAGGCAAAATAAAGTTCCAGATGCCTGCAATCAGTTTGCTTGTATGGTTTTGACATAGTGTTTTGTTTTGTTTTGTTTTTTGTCAATCTCTGAAGAAAATCTGTGCAAATAAACCCTTGTATACAAAGCCCAGTGAGACTTTGCCTGATATGCCTGCAGCTCTTTTTGCATCGGTATGTGCATAGCAATTTCTTCTGTGGAATATTTTTTCCCTTCAGAAAGTTGCAAAAAAAGTTAAAATCTTGGCCAAACGCTGCAAGCAAGTAGATGTGCAGGCTTTTTCTGCATTTTTTGCTGTATTTGTAGTTATTTTTTTAGATATGTTCCAGCAGAGGGAGCTTTTAACACTGAAGTGAGAAAACTTGATTGTTTTTAAATTGTGTTCAGCAGTTTTTTGCTTATTATAGAGAAACCCTACAACCCCTTTTTTTTTCATATATATATATATTTGTGTGTGTATATTTACAATATTTCTATCCCACCTATCTATAAATCTAGGCGGGTTACAGGCAAAACTTGCATAACTGCATAAAGAGTCACTAAAACAAGTTATAAAATTAAAGGTCCATATTCAAAGTTTTTGTCCCACTGATTTTTGGGAGTTAACTAGGCAAACCTTGCTGTTTCAATCTTCTCATCCCACCCCCGCCCCCAACCTTGGCTGGCCAGTGAAATTTTATCCAGGCAAATTATAGCCCACACAAAATTTAGCTGGGTAGAATGAGGTGATCCTGGGAGTGTTCCCAGAGTGTGGTTACATTTTGGCTGGTCAGTGCTGTTTGGCCAAATAGCAGGCCTAAAATTAACTGGACAGCTTTCTCCAGTTAACTTTAGAGTGGGTATTCATCCCAATCTTATTTGGGCTTAATATTTGGACACAGTTGACTAAAAAAGTTGCTCAGATATCTTTGTCCATGGGTGACCCAACTAAATATTGGCTACAGTAACAGAATTGGTTTAGGGGCAGCTAAGCTTTGTTTTCTCAATGTTCAGACAGGTTAATCCACACTGTGGGTTATGCACCTCTACCAGCAGATGGAGACTGAGCAAAGCTGATGTCACGGTATATATACCCCTGCTCTGACAGCCCGCCAGTATTCTCAGTCTCCAGAAGATGATAGACGTGCATCTCCCTATTGGGGATTGCTTGTTTTGGGGGAAAAAAAGAGACGAGACAGAAGATCAATCACGCACCGCTTCTCCTGGGGTGAAACCTTGTGATCCCTCACTCAGTTGAGTTTTCCTGAGGTGATATCTCATGAACCATGCCTCAGTCTGGTAGCTGGTATTCTGGTGTGGATTTAGCTACTAGGAGAGAATCAGCTGAGAGGCTAGCGGGTGCAGGAAGCCAAGTGTGGTGGTGAAGGCATTAGCCCTCTCTCCCGCATCTGAAGACCAACTTTATACACAGTCTAGATGGGCTGAGCTCAGGTAAAGGAGATGTCTTTAAAAAAAAAAAAAAATACATGCGAGAGGGATAATGTTAGGGATTCCTCTCCCCCCTCTTCTGGTTTGGTCATAACATTTGTTCCCGCCTTTGTGAGGGGCTTGGGAAGTCGCGGCAGTTTTGGTGGGTTGAGAAGCCTTTTGGCTAGGCCCTGCTCTCAGGCTTCTCTGAGATGCTGCGTGGTAGGCAGCAGTGGCATTTTTGCGCCTCCTGCGCAAGTCTGCTGCGAAACAGTGACTGATGTCTGTTTGTGCCTGTGTCCAAGTTGTGCATCCGTCTGGACTAGGCAGATTGGGCGTCCAAAATTTGGGCGTCCCTAGTTCGTGCGTTCCTCAGATCCTAGCACCTAAGTTCTTCATCGTAAGAGAAGCACACACGTGGAATGTCTTATCTTAATTATAGGTGTGTCATACTTGGGCACCTCTAAGTTTGGATGTCCTGTTTTTTGGGCATCCTATTCAGGCTTGCCTTGTACAGGATGCATAGTTGGATGCACAATTGTCAGATGCTTGTTTGTAAGCGTGCTGCTAGTGGACATCTTATCCATGCCAATGGTAGCAAGAATATTAAATGCCTTGCGATTTTTCACTGCTTACTATAATTGGGCATCACAGCAGGGTGTCCCCTCTAATCTTATCAGCACTGCCTTGGAGGCTCAGGGAGAGTTGTCTCCTGTGGATTTGGCTGAGCCTGGCCCTTCCCAGTAGGATGCGGGAGGGGGATCTGTCAAGTTTTGCCTGGTTTTGAGGCTCCCCTAACTGGAATTTCAGCAGGGGAGAACTTCAATGGATGCCTTTCCGATGCCCCTGGGGTTTGGTGTAAATCCTTTCACCTTTTTCTTGGGTGGAATTTTTTCAAGGGGTGCAGTCCCTTCTAATGTTTGGCGGAACTGACCAAACCTGGAAGTTCAGGAGTGCAGGTTGCGGAATCCCACAAGTCTGGTGCTGCTGATAAGCGTCTGAGTGCGCCCCAGTCTGTGCGGTTTCCACTGATGGGGACCCTGCTGGCACGGATGACAAGGGCGATCCTTACTCCCTGGAGGTTAGAGAACTTCCTCCGGGTTTGGAGGGTATGGACGGGTCGCCGGCTCTGATCTCCCAGACACTGACGATGCCGGAAGTGCTGTGTGTTGGTTCCATGTCTGAGCCAATGAAGAATCCCGTTTTAGTGCCTTGATTGGCCTTGGATGGGATGTTTTGGAAACTAATGTTAAAGGGGGATGAGCCTTGGTAGGGCTGTATTCACTGGATCTGACAGCAAATGAGAGCAGTTGCATTTTCCGAAAGTGGATGCGTTGGTGTATGCAATTTCCAAACGGACTTCCTTGCCTGCAGAAGGAGAACTGCAGTGGAGTCTCTCTGGAGCATCAGTCATCTGGAAGCATGTGCCGTGCAATTGGGGCCTACCGTTTATAGTCTTGCTGGTGACATCACTCAGTGTGAGAGGTCCTCCCCTTTTTCAGTCGCAGGGGATATCTGAAGTCCTTGAGCATCGAAGTTCTCAAGCAGAAGTGCCTGGAAGACTAGCTTCGGTTTGCCTTTTCCCCTGCCCATGTTGGGCAGAGTGGTTGAAAGATCGAAGGACACATGGGACTGGTGCATCTGGTCGTTGTAGGTTGGCCCAGGAGGCTGAGGTATGCAGATTTGTGGATGCTTCTGGTGTACTGCCCATTTCGGTTACAGGTCCACAGGGACCTATTCTTCATGTAGGTCCATCTCGATTTTGTCTTTTGGTGTAGTCCTCGAAGGAGCTTGGTTGCTGAAGCATGGAATCTACACTGTTGCTTTGAGCACAAAAGTTCTCCCCTCTTTAGATTGGAGAATATTTGAGGCTTGGTGTAAGGAACAAGGTGTGCTTCCTTGTTTAGTTAAGATCCCGCTCATTTTGGAATTCTCACAGGATGGATCACTTCGGGGCATGGCCTTTAAATTCTCAAAGGTGCAGGTGATGGCTCTTACCTGTTTTCATGGGTCAGGTGAATGGCGGACCATTGGTGGGGGTGAAGCTTCTTTGTCCTCCCTCGTGGTTGCCAGTGCCCCTAATGGAGCCTTAATCTGGTTTTACTATTTTGGCAAATTCCAAGGATAACTGGTAAGTGTCAGTTTTAGTCCCTAGATTAGTGATGTTATGCTCTTTGGCTGAGCTCCATGTTTCCTCTTGCTAAGTGCTTGAGTGGTTGTCTGTTAATGTTTATAATCAAGTATTGTTAGTTTGTCCACAACTGGCTTTTGCAGAGAATACTGGTGGGCTGATGTCAGAGCATGGGTATATATACTGTGATGTCAGTTTTGCTCCATCTCCATCTGCTGGTAGAGTTGCATAACCCATTGGTGTGGATTAACTTGTCTTCATTAGAGAAAAGGAAATTATCAGGTAAGTAGTAATTTTTCATTTTTGAAGTGGACCTGGGCAGCTCAGTGTTGAGCTAAAACACTGAATAAGAAGCATTGTTGAATGAAATAATTAACAAGAGATTTTTTTTTTTTAATTCTCATTTGCATCTGTTGGAAAAAATCTTTTTCAGCTTCACATCTGATTCATATGGTAAGTTACAATGGGATGATCCAGTCCATTTATGCCATGCAGATGCAGTATCATAGCCTTCCATACCGTTATCATTACAGAATAACTTCTGTATTGAAAATGGTAAGAGGAGCTAGATGTTTACACCTCAGTTTAAATGTATCCTTTTTTTTATCAAGGTATTTACATGGAAAAATATTGCTAGGGCAGGAGTTGTGTTCTTAAATCAAATTCCACCCACCCTGTTCTGTGCAGTATTTCCATAAGACACATGGTTAGCTTACCTTTAACATGGAAGCCATGCCCTCTACTGCTGTTCAATATGTCAGATGTATCTACCTAAAGCCCTTGCCCTGCTTTGCATACATTTAACTGTTTGGTGGCTTCCCCAGATACAGCTGTGTGGTTGTGATGTTAGTCTGCTTGAATATGTAAAAAAAAAAAAAAAAAAAAAAAAAAATGAAGGTCAAAATAGTGATCCTCTCGTTGTGTAATAATTCAGTTTTTACAATCAGTAAGCATTACCTCCAAAACTGATAATTGCAGAGATAATTGCAACCAGCATAAAATCACCTTCAGAGCCTTATAAGTAATCATTGGTCAACTTTTCAATTTTTAGAACCATTTTGAATTTGCTGATAAAAATCAGGTACTTATAATGCTGAGTAGTTTATGCAACCCCACTGTGCGATTAATGGAGCCTCTTTAAAAATAAAGATGAACAAAAGCTGTAGGTGCTGCCTTTTTTCTGGGACTACAGTTTGTGCTAAAGTGGA
Organism: Rhinatrema bivittatum; assembly: GCF_901001135.1. NCBI lineage: Eukaryota > Metazoa > Chordata > Amphibia > Gymnophiona > Rhinatrematidae > Rhinatrema > Rhinatrema bivittatum. Next base: position 218,125,423 of record NC_042619.1, read on the forward strand.
GGCATATCTGATTAAATTGTATTTTTCAGTGAATCTCTTAAGTGAGCAGAAGCTGACACAGCCCCTATATTGTACAGAGTTAAAAATTGCGGAAAGATGTCATGTTTACATTAATGCAAAATTACTGTTTATTTGCTGGAGTGCAGGATCTCCAGAATGAGAATAAAAGTGAATATAGCATGTGCAGTTTGTGCACTCTTTCAGTCAGTATTTTGTAACATCTTTGTTCTACCCTTAAGAGAAACATGGGGGTAACTTGCACGGTGCAGCAGATACCACCATAAGCTTACTGGGCAGACTTGATGGACTGGTTGGTCCTTTTCTGCCATCATTACTGTTACTGTGTTTATCTTCTTTGGCAGAAGAAATAGCTTTCAAACATTTCAGTAGCCAGTTTAAGAGTCTTTATATTCTTGCGTTTGCAACGTTTTCTCACTCTTCCTTGCAGAACTCTTCCAGCACAGAAATATTCTTAGGTCTCCTTGTATGCACTTCATATTTGAAATCTTCCCTCAGATTTTCAATAATCAAGTATAGGGACTGTGAAGGCCATTACAAAACCTTCATCTTTCTTTCCTGTAAGTACTTCATAGTTGATTTTGAGGTTTGTTACGGATCATTGTCTGGCAGAAATATCCATCTTTTCAGCTTTAATTTCTTCACTGCCTGTGTGGACATTAGCTTCTAGGATATGTGAATATTTAGGTAACTCAAGTCTTCTTTCCACCCCCATATTTCCTGTGCCACTGGCTGCCACACAGCTCCAAAGCATAATAGATCCACCCCCATGCTTAACAGTTGCCAAAGTGTTCTATTCTTCAAATGCTTCACCCTTTTTTCTCCAGATGTATCTTGTATGGCTGTGGCTGAACAGTTTAATTTTCATTTCATCAATCCAAAGCACTTTATTCCAAAAAGCTTGAGGCTTATCAAGGTTTGTTTGCTTGTTTTAGATGCAGGCCTAGGTTTGCCAATAAACACACTAGGCCTTTTGTCTAGAGTGGCAAAAATCTGGAGGGGTGGCGGCAGGCCAGTTGATTTGCTGCCTCCCAGCTATCCTCAATCTCTCTCAGCAGAGAACAGAATGGGAGGGGTGAGACTGGAAGGATGGAACAAAAAACAAAACCTGCTCTACTCCCTATTCCAGCCTCCACTGTCTCACACCCCTGCCACCCCATCCAGGGAGTAAAAAATAAAGCAGTTTTTCTCCAAGCCAGCCTCTCCCTCCCTGTCATTCAGAGGCATGAGGGAAGAAGGTGAGCATGGAGCAGGTAGAGCAGAGCTTAGAAGGCTGGTGCCTTAGACTTTCTGCTCTGTTGCCCTTTGTCTGGTGAAGGGAGGGGCCAACAGCACCATTAGTACCTAGGGGTGGCAAAAATCCTAAATCTATCACTGTTTAGGCAATGATAAGGTTTCCTTCTGATAAAATTCTCCCATCCAGATCATTGATGTGTAAGCAGTGCTGTACTGTGGACAACTATTCCACTGTCAGTTAAACTTTTCAGGGCATTTGCAGTACCTGTGGGTTCTGTTTTTGCAGATGTGACTAATTTTTAGGCAGGTCTATGAGATTTTCTTTTGGTCTTCCAGATCTTGCCTTAACTTCAGCAGTTCTATGTAATTTCCATTTCTTTACAGTGTTTCTGGCAGTTGAATTTGCTAGCTTGAAGCATTTTGAGGGTTGGTTTTTTTTTTTTTTTTTAATATCCTTCCTTTGCTTTGAAAAGTAAATTATCTTCATTTTTTTTTTTCAAATGCTCAGCTGCTGCTTAGAGGAGTCCATGGTTGCTGAACCTAGACAGAAAGACAGTCACAATCTGAGAGGTTAGAAGGGTCAGAGTATTTGCTTAATGGTGGAGTTGTGTTCACCTGACTGAGTCAATCAATTTTTTCCAATACAAATTGAAAAAAGATGTCATATTTAACTTTACACAATGTAGAGGTTGTTTCTGCTTATGTTCACTTCGAGATTCAGTGAAACACACAAGTTGACCAAGGGTGCTTAAACCTTTGCACACAACTATGCATCATACATTTGTGACTAAAATAAGGTCTTTTTAAAACTTAATCTTAAAATACAGAGAAAAAAATATATATATATAGGTATTTAATCTGACATCAATTAGGTCCTGATTTACAAAACGTTTTTCCCCATAAATACATTGGGGAAAAGCTTTAGTAAATCAAGGCCTTAGTGATTGTTCTTGGTGGGGAAAAAAGAGCATTTTAAAACTGCTTGTGTCCAAGTAACGTGTTCTTCCAATTTCTTTCATTTTTTTCATCATTTTCTATCTGTTCTTCTCAACCGTTTTGTCCTATGGTGGTTTGTCTTTTTTTTGTTCATTTTCACTCTCCCCCTCCCCATGACTTTCCCTTCACACTCTTCTCTCCATTTGTCATCTTCCAAGCTTCTTGTATTGTGCCGCGTTCCCTGCAGTTTCCATCTTCTGCATTTTGAGTTTTATTGGTGTCAGCTTTGCACTAATGTGCTCTCCTGTATTCCAGGCTTTGTTCATATCTCTGGCATATTTAGTGTCTATATTCTGCTGCTGTTTACAGGATTTCCAGTACCTAAGACTCTCTTGTATGTTAGTCTCTCTTGAAAATCACCATCTTTGCTCCTCAAGTCCTTGGGGAAATCGAGCATATCTTCCTTCTCTTTTAAATGTTTTCAGTCCTGCTGTGCAGTGGCTATAGAAAGTCTACATCCTTTTCCAAAATGCTCACCTTTTTGTTGCTTTATAGCCTGGAAGTAAAATGCATTAAACCAGAGTTGGATTCTTGTAACCACACATTCTACCCCACAGCTGCCAAGTACAAAACCTATGTTCCAGAATTCCTTAGAAAAGAATGGGACATTCCCTGGGAAAAATAAATTGAAGACAAAGGCCTCTAGTTTTGAATAAATAAATACGCAGCCAAATTTCATAAAAACTCCGGATAACAGTTTTCAAGAAAGATAAACATTTAGAAAAATGATTTGTTAAACATATTTTCAGATCCTTTTTAGTACTCAAGTTCATAAACTCATGTGCATTTTAAAACTCTTTAAAGGTATAATTCAAAAGATCTAGACTCCAATCTAAATGAAAATTCCCCCCTCCCTTATTGAGCATCTAAATTCAGGCCCCTATTTTTCGAGGCTTCTAAATATGAGTTCCTAAAAAGTGGGCAAGGCAAGCACTCTGTGCTGATTTCTAGCCTTGGACCTCTAGATTCAGGAGAATCTGTAGCAGGCCTAAATGTAGGCACCCAGTTAGGATAACTTTTTCTCTAAAACTGAGAGGCAAAGGTTAGAATGAAAATCTGCCTAACTTTAGGTGCCTACAATCAGGTTGCTCACATTTCCTGGTGCTCTTCTCAAGTCTGAGCATTCTTGACAAACCTGTGCAAAATTTGTATGCAGGAATGCTACAGAAATACAAGGGGGGGAGGATACTGACGCATCCAAGCTATTCCATGTTTTATTTCTACTATATTTATTAAAACAAAATGGGAGAAAATCAGGGGGAGGGGGGTGAAGTAGTCTTTTTTTTTTTTTTTTTTTCTCCCCCCCCCCCCACTCATTTTCTCCCATTTTTCTTTGTTATAATAAATTCTCAGGAAAAATAAAATAGAAACTGAAAATAAAGATCCCTATTTATAATTTACATTTTATTCCACTCATCTTAAAATTGTGTTGTATTGTTTTAGACTTCATTTTATCACATTTTAACTTGGTCTAATTGTACATGTTTAATTTATAGCTTATTTGATGTATTTTTTTATGTATTTATTATAAAATGATTTTAATATTATAGAAAGGCGATATATTTAGAGGTATAAATAAAATAGCTCTGGGCAGACAGGACGATGGACTTCTTCTGGTAAAGGTAGCACACATGCTATTAAACCCAGAGTTATGAGGCACTAAATTTCACCACGAATCCAAAATGTGCTAATAAACTGCATGCATAGTCCAAATGCCATCCTGAATAATCCCTATCTTGTCTTATACTGTGCAAAAATCATTTCTGCAGGAGATCAGAATGTGGTACGAGTCCACTAATGAAGACCTAGCAGAAATGCAGGTACTCGTGCAGCTGGGTCTATTTGGTGGGCTGTGCAGGGGACCTAGGAGGCTGGATGTGTGGGCAATAGCTTTGTGGATAGACCTGGGAAGGGAGAGGTATTTAGGTGGGAACTAAACAAGATCTTGTTTGCTTATTTATCTAAGGTGGTGGAGGACAAATGAGGAAGACAGTAAAACCTGTCCTGGTAGAAGAGAGATATCCTTCAGGTGGTCATGCTGTATGACTGGCAGCTGTGGAACAGACAAAACTGTACAGACGGGATGGATTAGTTGGTCTCTATCTGCCATCATCTGCTGTGTTGCTATGATAGCAAAGTGTACTGTCTCTTTATATCATTTTGCTTTTATTTTACATAGACATAAAGGTTAATGAAAAAGCTGTAGATGAGACTTTTTAATGGGACTAATTTCATACAAAGCAATAGCCTACAACTTTTGACCTTTTTTATTTCTATGTATCCAACTGGACTGACATGACAACCACACAGCTTGCTTCTATTTTTGTATATATGTTACTGGACATGTGGAATAGGGTCAGGATTGCCCCCTTTCATTTTAAACTTTCACTGTCCTCTTACAGATGGTGACGTATACACGTTTGGCCTTGGTCAGTTTGGGCAGCTGGGACATGGCACATTTACATTTGAAATAGCCATACCGAAAGCTGTGGAACAACTAAGAAAGCAGAAGGTCCAGTACGTTGCCTGTGGAGAAAATCACACAGCAGTGATAACGGGTATGTATGTAGTGTGCTGAAACGGAACCTGACAACCTTCTTTCTTTGTATCAGATTCTCATTACTTGATGGAGTAGGGAAAATATGATTTGCATTCACCATACAAGATTCTAGGACAGTGATGGTGAACCTTTTAGGCTCAGCGTGTGAAAAATGTGGGAAAATGCCTAATTGACTCTGCTGGTGTTTCATCCCCCCTCCCCAAACAAAACAATTATTTACATATTCATTTATTTTTATGTAATACATAGCATCATGTCTGGTGCTATGTATTGTATAAAAAAATCAAATAATTACAAAAGTGAACAAGTAAAACTAATAATGAAAAAAACAGATTCATTATTAAAAAGTTTCATTCAGCACACTTAATTAAACAGGATGAAAATAGCAATTATGCAGGCACACACACACACACACATGCATGCACATTCCCTTGCAGCCACTGACATACTCACACATGCACACATGCTCCCTTGCACACACTCACTCTCCTCTTATGCAGCCTCTAAATATATTTAAGAAAAAATGTACTTACATTGTTCATCAGGAAGGATCAAGGCAGAGCTACCAACTGGTGTGCAATAAAGTGGGCAGAATGGCCTGATGCAGGATGGGGGGTAAAGAGTTATTTTTTGCCACAGCCACAACATAAGGGGGGCTGTCCACAGAAATTGGTGAGGAGCCTTCAGCTGTGGTGAAGTAGCGACAGGAGGTCTGCTATTGCCTGCCGCAGCCGAGAGAGAGAGAGACGGGACTACTGTGAGGGTAGGCTGCGGAAGCGTTTTCCACCACTGTGGTGGTGATGGGAGAACGGAACAGTTTCATAGCTATCAGTGATGCCACAGGGAAAAGGAAAAAAAAACAAAATGCAGACGTGATTGCAGTTGCAGGGGAAGGGATTGGACTGAAGAGAAGCAGAAGCCTATGAAGCTGCGGGCAGAGCAAGAGAAATGAGCAGAGCCTTGAGGGAGGCTCCCACTTTCCCACAGCTGCTGCGGGGCCTAGTGTTGATCGGAACAGCTTACAGGAGTCCTGTAGTTTTGTCATGTATTGGTGGACATTGGCGTGTCATCTTTGACCCGCGTGTCATAGGTTCGCCATCACTATTCTAGGACCATGCATTCAGTCATTAAAAATGTGAAGAAGGTAGAGAAAAAGAAATGATCTGAGTTGTTCCAAAGGTAGCGTGGAGCACGCTACTGTGCAAGAGATGTGGATTCATTTCAGTATTGGAGCTCTATACCTTAGGATGTAGTTGGAAGGCTGACACCACTCTTTGGGCCGAGTTGGTGATGGGAGACTGAACCTGTTTGCTGACGAGGGGGGGGGGGGGGCACACTTTCTTCTCATCTCCAGTACCTGGAAGTATCCTCTTTGAGGTGTCTGCATCCTGCAGGTTCTATTATACATAGCACAGAAAGGAGTTGAATTAGCATGAGTTTGATCTTCGTTCCAGCTTGTGCTAATTCAACCCCTTTTTTCATATGTTACTATGTGTCCAGTATATGTCCACTTATTTTTCTAATATGCAGGTGCAATATGGCTGGAAGCATGAGACCGGCCCTCATTGTTTTAATTTAAAAATCTATTTCTCCTATCTCCATAAAATGGTATTCTTTATTCATTAGAATGGATTTGTCTTGTTTTGTAATGTAAATATTATCCAAGACATCTTGCAGTCAAAATTAGAGGTTCTGGAACATTTACCAAATTGAGTAATCTGTTGGATTGACCATATAATAACTTCCTTATAATAGTGGTAATTTTAAATGGCCTTTAGGCATGTAAATAGGCATTTTTTAAATCACCCTGGGGATCATACATATAAAAGTACACGTGGAAGCGATTTCATACATACTTCTACATGTATTTTTATATGTATGATCCCCAAGCGATGTCCTTTCGTGGATTACAAACTGGTTAAAAGACAGGAAACTAGTATTAAATGGTCAATTTTCTCAGTGGAAAAGGGTAAAAAGTGGAGTGCCTCAAGGATCTGTACTTGGATGGGTGCTTTTCAATATATTTATAAATGATCTGGAAAGGAATACAATGAGTGAGGTTATCAAATTTGCAGATGATACAAAATTATTCAGAGTAGTTAAATCACAAGCAGATTTTGATACAATACAAGAGGACTTGCAAGACTGGAAGATTTGGGCATCCAAATGGCAGATGAAATTTAGTGTGGACAAGTGCAAGATGTTGCATATAGGGAAAAATAAACCTTTCTGTAGTTACACGCTGTTAGGTTCCATATTAGGAGCTACCTCCCAGGAAAAAGATCTAGGCATCATAGTGGATAATACTTTGAAATCATCAGCTCACTGTGCTGCAGCAGTCAAAAAAGCAAACAGAATGTTAGGAATTATTAGGAAGGGAATGGTTAATAAAATGGAAAATGTCATAATGCCTCTGTATCGCTCCATGGTGAGACTGCACCTTGAATACTTGTACAATTCTGGTCGCCGCATCTCAAAAAAGATATAGTTGTGATGGAGAAGGTACAGAGAAGGGCAACCAAAATGATGAAGGGGATGGAACAGCTCCCCTATGAGGAAAGGCTGAAGAGGTTAGGGCTGTTCAGCTTGCTTGGAGAAGAGATGGCTGAGGGGGGATATGATAGAGATCTTTAAGATCATGAGAGATCTTGAACAAGTAGATATAAATCGGTTATTTGCACTTTTGGATAATAGGACTAGGGGGCATTCCATGAAGTTAGCAAGTAGCACATTTAAGACTAATCAGAGAAAATTCTTTTTTACTCAACGCACAATTAAGCTCTGGAATTTGTTGCCAGAGGATGTGGTTAGTGCAGTTAGTGTAGCTGGGTTCAAAAAAAGGTTTGGATAAGTTCTTGAAGGAGAAGTCCATTAGCTGCTATTAATCAAGTTTACTTAGGGAATAGCCACTGCTATTAATTGCATCAAGTAGCATGGGATCTTCTTGGTGTTTGGGTAATTGCCTGGTTTGACCTCTGTTAGTAACAGGATGCTGGGCTTGTTGGATCCTTGGTCTGATCCAGCATGGCAATTTCTTATGTTCTTATATGAAAGAGACATTTCTGAAGGCAGTTGGGGCATGGAAACCATTTATGCGCATATTTTAGATTTTTGAAAGTGCATGCATAAGTATGTGTACATATTTACACCTCTCACGTAGGCATAAATGTGTGCATATATGGCATGCAGGAAAATGTATGTACTCGCAAGTTTTCAAAGTGAACTTATATGCACAAGTGCAATTTGAAAATTAAGGTTGAAATCTACAGATAGTTTCTGCATGTTGACCTCAACCCTATATGAGCCATTATAAAATTACTCTTAATAGTTTATTTTATTTATTTAAACGTTTTTTGTAGACCGGTATTCGTTGAAACATCGGTTTACATGGAACTAGAACAGTGGAAATACATTAAACAGGGAGTAAAGAACTTGGGGGGGTGGTATGACTTGTACAGGGTTAGAAGATATATGGTTATATACAATATATACAGGTGTACAGTAGAACATACAAGTGTACGGTAATATTTGTGTATAGGGGGTTGATGAAATGGAGGAATGACTAGTAGGGGAATATGTGGTATAGAAAGAGGGTGGGCGATAAAATGAGAAGCTTAGGAATGAGTGCTGAGGTGGTGGCCTGGATTGCAAACTGGTTGATGGACAGAAGACAATGTGAGATGGTAAATGGAACTCTCTCTGAAGAGAGCAGTTTTAAGCGGTGTACCGCAAGGATCTGTGTTGGGACTGGTCCTCTTCAATATCTTTGTGAGCGACTATCGAGAATGCTCGTTCTTTGGTGGCCATGTGGCTTTGGTAGGGGGGCCTTGAAGAGATCCTTTGTATAATTCTCTGATGGGTCTGGATGAGGAGTGGAGTTTGAGGGGGATCTGGAGGTCCAACGGGTGTTATTTGTGGATAGTTTTGTGGATTATGGTGAGGGATTTGTGTAAGATTCTGTAGTTTATTGGTAGCCAATGTAGGTTCCGTAAGATGGGGGAGATGTGATCTCTGCAGTTTGTATTAGTCAAGACTCTAGCTGCTGCATTCTGGAGCATCTGTAATGGTTTTGTGGAGGAGAGTGGAAGCCCCAGAAGGAGTGTGTTGCAGTAGTCTTATCTTGGCAAAGAGCGTGGCTTGGAGGACTGTCCTGAAATCATGGAAGAAAAGAAGGGGTTTGAGCCTTTTTAGGACTTGCAGTTTGTAGAAGCCGTCCTTTGTCGTGTTGTTAATAGATTTCTTTAAATTTAAATGATTGTCAAGGATTACTCCGAGGTCTCTTGCATGAGAGATTTGGGTTGTGGGAGGGGGCTGAAGCGAGGTGTCGGTATGGTCAGCTGAGATAATGAGAAGTTCAGTCTTGGACGCGTTTAGGACTAGATTCAGATTCAGAATCTTACACCATTTGTAACCATGTTTGAAACAAAGCATGCTCTCTAATAGCTATTTCTATCTGCAATTCTCAATATACATTATTTGATCAGTTTTCTCACCAGAGAAGGGTAAACAGAGTGCCTCAGGGATCTGTACTGGGACTGGTGCTTTTTAATATGGAAAGGGGAACAGTGAGTGAAGTGATTATATTTGCAAATAACAAAAAATTATTCCGAGTTGTTAAACCACAAGCAGATTGTGAAAAATTACAGGAGGACCTTGCAAGATTGGGAGACTGGGCATTTAGATGTCCACATGAAAATTTCATCTGCCAAGTTCAAAGTGGTGCACATAGGGAAAAGTAACTTGTACTATAGTTGCACAATGTTAAGATTCATATTAGGAGTTTACTGCCCAGGAAACAGACTGGGCATCATAGTGGACAATACTTTGAAATCCTCGATTCAGTGTGCAGCGGCTGATTAAAAAATCAAACAGTGTTAGGAATTATTAGTAAATGAATGGAGAATAAGATGGCAAATTTCATAATGCCTCTGTATTGTTCCATGGTGAGGCCACACCTAGAGTTTTGTGTGTAATTCTTGTCGTTGCATTGGAAAAGGTACATACAAGAGGCCAAAATAATAAAAGGGATGGATCAGCTCCCCTCTGTGAAGGCTAAAGAGGATAGGGCTGTTCAGCTTGGAGAAAAGATGGCTGAGAAGGGGATATGATATAGGACTATAAAATCATGAATGGAATAAAAGGGCAAATGTAAATCGGTAATTTACTCTTTCAAAAAATACAAAGGCCATGGAACACACCATGATGTTAATAAGTAGCACATTCGAAACAAATCAGAGAAAATTATTTTTTACTCAATACACAAGCTTTGGAATTCATTACTGAAGGATTTGGTTAAGGTAGTTACCTGGGTTTAAAAAAGGTTTTTACAAGTTCCTGGAGAAGTTAATAAACTGTTATTAACCAAGTAGATTTAAGAAATAGCCACTACTTATCACTGCGTGATAGCAGCATGTGATCTATTTACTGTTTGGGATCTTGTCAGGTACTTGTGATCTGGATAGGATACTGGGCTTGACGGAACCTCTGTCTGACCCAGTATAGCAAATTCTTATGTTCTTAAGAGTTTGAAAAATGCCTCCACCTGTTTGAGCGATGATGGTATAAATCTCATTTAGAAACAGAATTATTTGCCTTTTTTAAGCTCTGAACAATTACAGGAATAAAGCGATTAAAAAAAAAAATAGACCTTTTTTGTTTTAATGTCTGTCAAAGCTGTGGGGAAAAGTTAAGAACATAAGATATGTTATACTGGGTCAGATCAAGGGTCCATCAAGCCCAGCATCCTGTTTCCAACAGTGGCCAATCCAAGTCACAAGTATCTGGCAAGTATCCAAACAGTAAATACATCTCAAGCTACTATTGCTTATTAATTAATAGCAGTTTATGGACTTTTTCCTCTAGGAACTTATCAAAACGTTTTTTAAACCCAGTTAAATAGCTGCCATAATCACATCCTCTGACAATGAATTCCGAAGCTTAAGTATGCACTGAGTGAAAAAGAATTTTCTTTGATTTGTTTTAAATGAACTACTTATAGAAACATAGAAGTATTGGCAGAAGAAGACCAAACGGCCCATCCAGTCTGCCCAGCAAGCTTTCGCACCTATTTGTTTTCATACTTATCTGTTACTCTGACCGCTGAGGTCAGGGCCCTTATTGGTAACTTTTTGGTTCCAATTCCCTTCCACCCCCACCATTAATGCCGACAGCAGTGCTGGAGCTACATCTAAGTGAAGTATCTAGCTAATTGGTTTGGGGTAGAACCGCCGTAATAAGCAAGCTACTCATGTTTGTTTACCCTGCCTGTGCAATTCAGTCTTTGTTGGTTGTCTGAATATAAATCCTCTTTACTTCATTCCCCCCCTTGTCGTTGAAGCAGTGAGCTGCGCTGGATATGTATTCCAAGTGAAGTATCATGCTTAATTGATTTGGGGTAGTAACTGCCGTAACAAGCAAGCTACACCCATGCTTATTTGTTTACCCAGACTATGTAATTCATTCCTTGTTAGTTGATGCTGAATATAAATCATCTTTCCTTCATTCTCCCTGCCGTTGAAGCAGAGAGCTATGCTGGATGTGCATTGAAAGTGAAGTATCAGGCTTATTTGGTTTGGGGTAGTAACCGCCATAACAAGCAAGCTACTCCCCTGCTTTTTTGTGGATGCAGATCCTTTTTTCCACATTTCCTCTTGCCGTTGAAGCATAGAGCAATGTTGGAGTCGCATTTAACTGTGTGTATGTTTATTGAATAAGGATATTAATCTCCAGGTAGTAGCCGTCATTCCCGAAAGCAAGCCACCCCCTTGCCTCTTCTCTTCATTCACATCCTCTAGACTTTATGGATCCACAGTGTTTATCCCACGCCCCTTTGAAATCCTTCACAGTTTTGGTCTTCACTTCCTCCAGAAGGGCATTCCAGGCATCCACCACCCTCTCCGTGAGGAAATACTTCCTGACATTGGTTCTGAGTCTTCCTCCCTTGCTAATTTCATGCGTACCTCCCTAGTCCTTCTGTTATCTCAGAGTAAATAACCGATTTACATTAACCGTTCATGATTTTGTAGATCTCTCATATCCCCCCTCAATTGTCTGTTCTCCAAATTCATCAGCCCTAATTTCTTTAGCCTTTACTCATAGGGGAGCTGTTCCATGTCCCTTATCATTTTGGTCGCCCTTCTCTGCACTTTCTCCAGTGTAACTGTTCTTTTTTTAGATGCAGCAACCAAAATTGCACACAGTATTCAAGGTGCGGTCTCACCATGGAATGATAGAGGCATTATGATATCCACAGTTTTATTTGCCATTCCCTTCCTAATGCCTAACATTATTTGCTTTTTTTCACTGCCACAAAACACTGAGCTGACTATTTCAATGTATTTTCCATTACGATGCCTAGATTTCTTTCCTGGGTGGTAACTCCTAAGATAGAACCTAACATTGTGTAACTACAGCAAGGGTTATTTTTCCCTATATGCGTCACCTTGCACTTGTCCACATTAAATTTCATCTGCCATTTTGAAGCCCAATCTTCCAGTCTCACAAGGTCCTCCTGCAATTCATCACAATCCACTTGAGATTTAATTACTCTCCATAATTTTGTCATCCGCAAATTTGATCACCTCAAATTTGTCGTATCCCCTTTCCAGATCATTTATAAATGTATTAAAAAGCATTGGTCTCGAATTATTTTGGACAGTGTCAAGACTCAGAAATTTATTCTTTGAGTATTGTTACTAATCAAACACAAGTGTTAGTAAACACATCTGGATGTAGAGTGCCAAAGATTTTTTCCAAGAAGGTTGTTTATTTGAATATGGAATTTATAGCTAACATTTTACAGATAGAGGTTCAAAAGGTTGATCAGGGGCACATTTTGAAACTATTTCCATAGAGGAAACTACAAAAATTGTAAAAATTAATGAATATTGCTAATTGCCCACTCAATCTATGTAGTACTGTGGTTCTTAAAATGCTGATTGAGGATATTCCTGATCCTCTCACCAAATTGGTTAATATCTCTTTGGTTGAAGGGTTTTTTTTTTTTTTTTTACAATTTTAAAGCAAGCTGCAGTTCATCCATAATTAAAGAAACTACATCATCATTTGCTGGATTTAACTAATTGCAGGCCAATTTCTCGTTTCTGGCTAATGTTACAGAATCAGCAATTGCAGGGTTTTCAGCGTCAAAATGATCTCCCATTTCAGTTTCTGCTTCGCTTCCTTCAAAAAGAAAATTAAAACCTGGCTCTTTAGCCAAGCTTTTCCAGAACTTTGATTATTTTTTACCTCCAGCTATCAAGATTTTCTCACCATCGCAATCCCTTCTGCAGATCACATTTATCTTAGACAATTACGCCTTATTTTATGATTTGGTTTCTCAAAGAGACTATACAATTTTCTCAATGTTATTTTTCGAACCTGTTTTCCATGTTTTCCAAGTTCTATAACCTTGTTATATGTACCGCCTCTTGGCGTAATTTTTATGTTTCAATGTAAACCGATGTGATCTGTATTTTAATACAGGAACACCGGTATATAAAAATCTAAAAATAAATAAATAAATAAATTGAAATGCAGTGCTGAGTCTTGACGAAATCCAGCTTGGATCTGTTTTAATGAGGATTTGATTCTGGAACTGATTTCATTCTGATGCTTCTTGATGTATCAGCAGCATTTGACACTGTTGATCCTAATATCCTGATTTCACGTTTGGCTCAAATTAGGTTGGCGGGTATTGCTCTTGCATGGTTTTGCTTTTAACAGAGTGGATGCAACAAGTAAATTATGGATCACTAACCTTTGGTTGGTACCCTCTTCACTTGGGGGTGTAACAAGGGTAATCATTAGCTGCTACTTTGTTTAACAGTAATTTAAGGATTATCTGTAATTTAACTGATTTAGGTCTTCATTATGCAGATGATATTCAGTTTTTCTTTCCAATTACTACTGATGTTAATACTGCGATTGGAGTCATCGCAATTTTTGAATGCAGTGAAGAGCTGGTTAACTACTGATTCAGAGCTCTCCTTTAAAGCACAGGTAAAGATGGTTGTACTAAGGTCATTTTTAAAGTTACGGATATTACAGAAGCTTAAGTCTTATCTGAAGGCCAAGGATTTTAGATGGTTTTATAAGCTTTGGTTATATCCAGCTTGGGTTATTATAACTATTTATTTATCTTGGTCTTTCACAATCCGTGCTAAAGGCATTACAAATACTCAAAACTCTGCGGCCTAATTCTTATAGGGATGTCACATTTTAACCATATTTCTCCTATTCTTTATGTAGTGTGCTGGTTACCTGTTGAATGGAGGGTGCAGTATAAGATCATTATATGATAAGGGGAATGGAACAGCTCCCCTATGAGGAAATACTAAAGAGGTTAGGACTTTTCAGCTTGGAGAAGAGACGACTGAGGGGGGATATGATAGAGGTGTTTAAAATCATGAGAGGTCTAGAATGGGTAGATGTGAATCGGTTATTTACTCTTTCAGATAATAGAAAGACTAGGGGGCACTCCATGAAGTTAGCATGGGGCACATTTAAAACTAATCAGATAAAGTTCTTTTTCGCTCAACGCACAATTAAACTCTGGAATTTGTTGCCAGAGTATGTGGTTAATGCAGTTAGTATAGCTGTGTTTAAAAAAGGATTGGATAAGTTCTTGGAGGAGAAGTCCATTACCTGCTATTAAGTTGACTTAGAAAATAGCCACTGCTATTACTAGCAACAGTAACATGGAATAGACTTAGTTTTTGGGTACTTGCCAGGTTCTTATGGCCTGGATTGGCCACTGTTGAAAACAGGATGCTGGGCTTGATGGACCCTTGGTCTGACCCAGTATGGCATGTTTTTATTATGATGGTTTATAAACATTAAGTTAAACATTAATAGACTTTCAAGAACTGTCTGTTCAGCTGGTAAATGTTTTTTTGGAAATGTCTACTCCCTGTGCAGTCAGATTAACGGAGTCTTGAGAGAGGCTGTTTGCTGTGGCGAGCCCTATTTTGTGAAACAGACTCCATGAGATGCTGTGAAAGGAAATTCTTCTTAAAACGTTTAAGAAGCATGTAAAAGCTTTTTTGTTTACAGAAGTGTTTAAACTAGGTTAGGAAACAATGTGTGTGGGATACTGTTAATGTAATTGTCAACCGTACAACCAGGGACTGTTTTTACAAACTCCAAGTTCTGAAAAGGATAAAACCTCTATTCCACTCCAATGATTACAGAACAATACTACAAGCTTTAATCTTCTCAAAGATTGATTATTGCAACGCCATCCTACTAGGCCTACCATCATCGTACACCAAACCTCTACAGATGGTCCAGAATGCAGCAGCAAGAATTCTCACCAACACCAGGAGAAGAGACCACATATCACCTATTCTAAAACACCTACACTGGCTCCCCATACACTTCCGAATCATCTTCAAATCCATCATAATCATCATATAAATCCATCCACCACTTTACAACACTTGACTTACAATTCCCGCTCAGCCATCATCACTCCACAAGACCCACCAGAGAAGCATACAGAGGATCCCTCCAAGTACCTCATATCAAATCCACTCGATACATAACTTTAAGAGAACGGGCCTTCTCAACTGCTGGACCAGCACTCTGGAATTCCATCCCTCCAAATCTCCAACAGGAATCCTGCCTTCCGAAATTCCGAAAAAGACTTAAGAACTGGTTATTCAAACAAGCTTTTCCGGACCACCCCTAATTGCTGCCTCATCAACCTCCACAACTAACTCACTACGGCCCTTGTAAAGTACACCTCTAGATGTTAATCCAATTCATTATTTCTCTACGCCACTAGTTCGACGTTATCTACTTCTGTATTTCCCTTTCTCTCCCAGTTCGATCTCCCTTGTTATTTGTAACTGCAATTTCCTTACACTTGTTTTTAGTTTTTAATGTATTTACACCCCTGTTTAACTGTAAACCAGCATGATGTGATTTATCATGAATTCCAGTATATAAAAACCTTAAATAACTAAATAATTTGAGTATCGAGCAATTAGAAGGCAGCTGCTTATGGGTTTTTTTTTTTGGTTTTTTTTTATAGTATGTTACCTGGGTTTGTATTATTATATTTTATACATATAAATTTTGTTTTTATTTGTATTCTATAAATGGAATTTTGTAAGCTGCTTAAGACCTAAGATAATGTGGCATAGAAATATTTTAAATAATATAAATACCAAACACAAAAAAAATATTGGGATCACCTAGCGATTTACTTCTGTACTGATCAGCCACAGAGCTAATAAACTAGAGTTTATTAAGATAAAGGAACACCAAAAGATTCAACTTGCAAACAACAAATGGAAAATGAACTAACACCCAGGGAAGTTTGGTGACAGTCTGTCATGTATGTATATGACTAGGCTCCTTGTAATGCATGCATATGTGGGCTTTGTGTCCAGAAAGGAGTGGGTAAACTGAAAATTACAAAATATTAAACTTGAGGCTGTGTGGAGCTTGGAGAGAATGTGACTACAGGTCCGCTTTCCTGTAGTGAAAAGCGGAATATAAATAAAATAAATACTCCCAGCCAAAACTATAGATTTCTAGAAAATCTGTAGCCATTTCTCTGGAGTGCTGTTTATGTGGAACTAGTCATAGCACAGCACTGACTCTGTAATCAGTAATACTTTATGATATCAACCGCTCATTAGAACAATGTTAGATCTTTCTGCAGGAATGGGCATTCCAAGCTTCATTTTGAGTTTGTGCAGCCTGGTTAACCCCTTCAGGCCTGGCTATATCACAAGAGAAACTTCAGCTGCCAGAGTTTGCAAAACACTGCAGAATGTCTCCCTTGTCAAGGTAGCATCCACAAAGCAGCATAGGAATTTACAAGGGAACATAGTTCTCACAGAGTAGGGAATTGCAATGTCACATAAAACTCATTTCACTACGGAAAGTTTTTTTGGATTGTCACTCTGAATCAATCTTGACAAAAGCTTATGAAGATTCTGTGTGGTGTATTTTCAATAAAGCTTTGGGTAAAAAAATAGCATATGGAAAGTTGTAGATATTGCAACAAGTTCATCATCTATAAATAGGGACCTTCATTTTTGGTTTTTATTTTTTTAAATTTTTCCAGGGAATTTACCAGGGTTTATTATGTCAAGAACAAAAAACAGGAGAAAACCAGTGGAAAAATGACTCATTATTTTTCTGGGTAATTATCAGAGTTTATTGTGGTGGCAGAAGCCAGGACAATAAAACAATATTAAGCAGATTCTCCCACTCAGCAGCATCCTTATCTCTCCCTACATCCCTGAGAATCTCCCTCTTCCCCACCTCCTCCCCATTGCAGTGGCATTCATCCTTACTAATGGTGGCTCCTGGCTTCTCCTCTCTCCTTCAGCAGCATTCTTATTGAGGTTACTTGCTCTGCAACATTGCAATTCTGCTTTTGTGCAGGGCCAGGAAGCCTGCCAGAAAGTGCTTCTGGTGGGCATGGCCCGTTTCAAATGCTGCATTGGTTACACCAAGCAGCATGCATTTTTGCTAACTTGGGGGAGGGGAAGGCGGAACTTGAAATACATCAGCAGCATTGGAGGGCCAGTGCTTTTGCAGGGAAGTGGGAGAGAAGGACTTGAAATTCTGCAGGTGCTTCGACCTGCAATGGCTTCCAGCAGTTGCTGGGAGGCCTTGAGACACTACCTCTGCAGCTGTGGAGCTGCTCTTTAATCAGCCTAAAATTAGAGTGAAAATCTGTTCAAACAGATTGACGTTTGGAAAAATCTGGGATTTATGGGTGAAAATCAGTTTAAACTGAAAACGAAGGACCCTATCTATAAAGCATATTTAGAATTGTGTAAGTATATTGTCTTCACATCTTATTGTGATTACTCTTCTTCTCTTGATCTTTGCTTACAGATACTGTACTGGTTTAGACAAGTAACTTCTCTTTAATTGTTAGGCAATGGCCTGCTGTATACGTTTGGAGATGGACGACATGGCAAGTTAGGACTAGGAGAGGAGATTTTCACCAATCAGTTCACACCTACCTTATGTTCTAATTTTGTGAAGTTTACAGTCCATTTGGTAAAGTATTTTTCTTGGATTTTGTTTTATTTGCAAACTCTGTTGCCTGTCTCAAATGCTTTCTGACTGATGTTATGAATTTTCTTGATTATTTTTTTGCCACCAAACACTTTTGTTTCAGCACTGCCACAGTCAGTCCAAATATTTCAATGCAGTTCTAGTACATTTGAAATGCCATAGAAAGACTGGCATTCTCCATCAGTAAAGTGTTTAATATAAACATTTTACAAAACAATAAAAAGTTTAAGAAAGTGTTTTTTCAATAAACAGATATAAAAATGTTTCTGTTAAAGCATTTGTAGGCTCACTTTTCCTAAAAGAAAGGGTAAGAGAGGTAAGTTATGTATCAGACTAGATAAGATGTGAAAGTATGAGGACCTAAAATCTACTTTAAATATACTGTGAATAGGTTTTTTTATACAAATTTCTGGTGACTGATGCCTTTGGAAGGTGCTGGATTCACTGCCATTAAAACAAAAGTTCTCAATTTATCCATAGAGCAGAAACAGCACAGACAGTGCCCCAGTCCTCTGGTAGAGGGGGCCATTCAGACTTTACTCCATCCATCCTTCCTTACCTTACATGTAATGCATGTATAATCATTAACCTCCAACCACCTCTGTGTTTTTCTTAAATTTTCTTGATATGCTAAAGTCCTGAATTTTTTTCCCAAAACAAGTGACAACCACTTTTTGATATATACTTTTTTCTTCTTTTTCCACACCTTTAAATATAGAAAATGAACCCTACTACAAATCCCAGATAGTTGTAAATAATCCCGACATGTACATGTTTCAAACAAACCTTCCTTCTTCCGGGGATGTTAATCTTCATCATTGTGTCAAAAACACGGAGGTGGTTGGAAGTTGATTATACATGCATTACAGTGCCGGTGCACTATTCAAACATATGAAACCTCCAACCTACCCCCCAAAAATTTTTTTTCACAGATATGCTAAAGATTTTTTCCAAACTTTAAAGTATATTAGAGCCAGAGATTGCTGATGAGTTTAAAACAAAAACATCTCATGAAATTGTGTTTAAAATACATTTTGATTTAATATTGCAGTGATAGAATGGTAGGGTTCTATTAGATTGATTGTAACTCAGAAGTTAGCCAGCTAAATTAATCTTTGGATACATAACCGGCTAAATTCTAGTCACCTAGGCGGCTAACTTTGCTAGCCGCACTGTGTCTGAACATGGACCTCAAAACAGTTTAGACTTAGGCTGAACTTCTTGAGCTTTAAGGCTGTAGGAATTGTGTTGACCTCCTAGACTTCGCTGATGGTCTACTGAATGTCATCTCTCTGTAGAAAGTGTCCCAATGCACAAAACCCCCAAAGCAGGCTTTCCTTATGCAAGGAAAAAGTGAACTCTGGAGTGCTTTAGTAGGATCCATTTTTTTTTTTTTGTACTATGCAAGTTCCCATGTTTGGCACACCTCTTCCTGGTTGGTGTGTGGAGGGGTGGCCTAGTGGTTAGAGCAGCAGGCCGTGAACCAAGGAATCCAGGGTTTAAATTCCATTGATGCTTATTGTGATGTTGGGCAAATTACTTTATCCTCCGTTGCCTCGGGTACAAACTTAAGGCCTCGTTTATTAAGATTTTTTCCCCCCATTCTGTGGCTATGGAGGAGAGAAAAGCTTGGTAAATAAGGCCCTTAGGTTGTAAGCCCTCTGGGGGCTAGGGAAATACCAACAGGACCTGAATGTAATACACTTCGAAGTGTCTAAAAGGCAGAATATAAATAATTTTGACTCAGACAGTATTGTATTAGGGTGGTCAGGAGTGACTTATTCTGTCCTCATGTAATACAGAAACTGTGCCTTATTCTTTTGCCAACCTAGGGGCAGTTATTCATAACTTCAGTATCTCTAAACCTTTTCAATGGAATTCACAATCTTTCTCCTGTTTGTTTGCCTTGCCCATGTTATTAAATGCAAGCTTATAGATTGCTTGTTTTACTGTAGGTTGCCTGCGGTGGCTGTCACATGCTAGTCTTTGCCATACCAAGGTTGAAAGGAGTAGAAGATTTTGAAGATAACTTGAAAGATAATTGCAATGAATTTGCTAGTAATACTTCAGCAGTGACTTCCTTACACAGATCGCTATCAGCACGGCATAGACGGAGAGAGAGGGTAAATTTCTGAGCCTGCAGTCCACACAACTGCAAATGAGCTTTTTTTTTTTTTTTTTCCCACCCCAGAATTTTGTTCTTTGACCCAGGTCCTTTGTTGTACAATAGGTTTGAACTTCTATCTAACATGATTTGCTTGCATGGATGTGTGTCTATAATGTTATCCAAGTACAAGATGACTAGTGAAGTTCCGTGTAGAAGTTTGATCTGAAGTGCTTGAATGGAGAAGCTTCTTCCCACGGCTCCAGTTCTAAACTTAACTTTGGTGGTATAATCACTATAATACCAAAACAATTCACAGTCTAAATCAGGTCAGTCTGCCTCATTAAATAATGCAGAAGTTTGAAAAAGGTAACAGGAAGGACTTTACTCAAGATTGTGGACCTTGCTCATGCCTTTACTAAAGAACTTGAGCAAATAAAATTTAGGAACTACTTTTTCAAATTAGTAAAGAGATAAATATAAATATTACAAGGTATAGATTTATTTAATATTGGATTTCCTGCTAAATGCCTTTGGCTTCTCAGAAGGTTTAAACTTAAATTTATGGGTACTATTAGTATAATTGCATGTCCTGGGGAGGACATTTTAATATTGTGTGACTAATTGAGTTATATATGTTGTAACATTTTTGGTCTCAAATGTTGGCATGTCATTTCTTTTGCAAATGATACTGATTCTTTCTCTTCTTGCAGGAAATATCACCTGAACAGCTCCATCGATTGACACGAACACTACCTCCTTTGGAAACTAACATCCTAAATGCTTCTTTACCAACCAGTAATACTGTCCCTCCCAGGTTACCTAGTATGAACCATCTAGATTCCAAGCCAGCTAATTTGAACTGCAACCCTGGAGCAGCAGGAGCCTTGGAAATAGGTGATGCCTAACTATTACAAAGCAAAATATTTTTAGTGTTAGTTTCTTTCCCTTCAATATTGCAGCATGGGCTTTCCCTGCTTCCCTTGCTCTTACTAAAATATGTGCCTCATAGGTAGTGGTTTGGATGTTTTGTCATCGTGGGCCCAATTTGCTAAGTTTTTTTTCACCCATAGGCACAGAATGTGGAGTCTGCCCTTAGCGGATAAGGCCCTTCCTGACCTTGCAACTAGACCCGTAGACTCTCAGATACTTTATCCCAGATCAGAAAGGGAACAATAATCTTCAGGGAGGCAATAAGTTATAAAAAGAAAGTGGGTGAAGGGGAGAGCACCTTTTTTGTGCCTTTTTAAGTATGTGTATAAAATTTGTAGTGTCTCTTCTCCAGTGCTAAACTATAGCAATGGAATGCAAAGACAAGGATAATTCTTTCAGGAAGTGAATCACACAGTAAGAAGGGTCTGTGTTGGCAGATGCCTGTTTATAAAACTTCACATTCATTTCTGATCTCTTCTGTTGCAGTGGCTGGATGTCTGAATATTTTAATAAGTCATTTTAAATATTATATATTTTATTTAAAATATTTCTATACTGCTTACCAAACCACAAATGGATGCCCAAAGCAGTATCAAAACAGCAAAAACACAATACAGGTAAAATGGCTACACTGACAAACAAACAAACCTGAGAGAAAGTGGGGTGGTTAGCTTTTCTATGGTCTGTACATGGATACCCCCACCAAACCTGAGGATGGTCTGAAAGAAGGGAGGAAACCCTCAGTTATTTGTTGATCCTTTGTCCTTTCATCACTTGGGCTCCAAGCACCCCCCTCCCCCCAGTATGATTTGTTTTATAAAATGTTATTGTTTTAATCATGCTGTCAAACACATCAACCATAGGCTCACATGCAATTTTGTTCTCTATCACAACTAAATCCTCTCTAATACATATACACACCCACCTCCTTACACTCTCCCCAAATACATAGCCATCTTTTTTATCTCCCAGATCAGTCCAGACACATGGGCTTTTCTTCCCTACCAGCAGATGGAG
Source organism: Rhinatrema bivittatum (assembly GCF_901001135.1). Lineage (NCBI taxonomy): Eukaryota > Metazoa > Chordata > Amphibia > Gymnophiona > Rhinatrematidae > Rhinatrema > Rhinatrema bivittatum. The sequence continues at coordinate 218,147,334 of NC_042619.1, forward strand.
ACAGAGAAGAAAAGCTTTACTGAAACTGTATTATTTAAGCCAGTGTGCAGTCCCTCAGTATTTCTCTGTCGCCAGCAGATGGTAGAGGTGTGAAACCTGCAGTCTGGAGTTTTTGAATTAAAAAAAAAAAAAAAAGAGAGAGAGAAAATAGAAATAAAGTTGCCTCCAGGATGTTAGGTTTCATGAAGAGCCATCCCCCTAGTAAAGTAGGGTGAGCAAGGGGGTTGGTGACTATTTTTGTTTCTGTCCGGAGGCTGTGTGGAAATTGATATCCAGTGGTCTGGCTTCCTCCTTTTCCCTATGTGGCTCTCACTCACTCTCTCATTCAAAGCAAAGAGAAGATGCTGAGCAGTGAAGTATTCTTGCCTTTAATTTTACTTCTTCTGTTTTGAGAACTAACTTTAAAAAAAAAAAAAGGCACACGTGGGAGACAGGTCAGCTTGGCTTGGGAGAGCAGTGAACTGAAAGAGTAAGTTAACAGCAGGGGAGGCTGGGGATCAGCTGTATATTATAGCGGGGCTGTCTGGCTGTGCTTTTGGAGAGTCCTCCTAGAGGGAATATGTGCAGCTCAGTCCCTATCATGGCAGTCACTGTGGAGCATGGGAAGCGCTGCTTGACTTGTGAAGATAAAGCGATCGCATCCAAGTGTGTCTGAGCTTTGCGATAGGTGTGCTAAAGATGGGGAGGGCAGCTCCGGTTTGGCCAGCACAGCTTCTGAGGGCTGGAAATTGTTCTATTCAGCTGAGGCAAGCAAGGTTGCTCTTCCATGCAGCTCAGGAACCACTGCCATTTTGGAGACTGTTCCTGCGATGCAGGGGAATTTGGGGAAGGGGCCTACTTCTCCTCCATTATCCCATACTGTTGAGGGCTTTGAGAGTGCCAAGGAGGAGTTGGAAGCCAGGGATTCTTCTGAGACAGATTCTGACTCTGGGAAGCTTTTTCCTCAAAATTTGTGCTTTTAATATACTCAGTCTTTTTAGCCAAGAAAAGGACGTCAGGGAAAACGCCCCTGCTCAATATGTTTCCCGTGTTGAAGCAAGGGATGAAAAGTATCCTCCTGGAGGGGGGGGTCTGGAGGGCCTCTGAGTATTCCACATCATAAGAGTTGGGCTGATGGTGCATCGAAGGACTTGGACGGCTTAAGAAGTGAGGGGGGTCTCTCGTTGGAACCTACACTGATGAAGAAGAGGGAGGACAGTGATCTTTTAGGAAAGGGGGAGATCCCTATGGCAGAAGGAAACAATCCAAAGGTGGTCTGGCTCTTCCAAAAGAAGGAATTGTTTCTTCTTCTTCCCTATGTTTGAAGAGCTTGGGATTAAAGAAGTTCAGGAAGAGTCAGAACATGAGGGGGTGGATCCCCTTATGGAAGAATTTGTGTCCAGAGAAAGCCTTTCCCTTCCATTAGCCCATTAAAAAGCTGGTTATTAGTTAGTAGAATACTCCTGAGGCTGATGTGAAGGTTGGTAGAGTTATAGTGAAGCTTTACCTGCTGCTGAAGGATGCATTAGAGCTCTTGAAACTACCTGAGGTAGATGATTTGGTCTCATCATGGACTAAGAAGTCTACCATGTTAATTGTGGTTCGAAGTCTCTGCATTGAGCATTCGGGCGGCATTAGCTTCATGGCATGAGCTTGTTTGCAATGAGTTCAGCAACTCCAGATTAAAGGGGCAGAACTCTTTCTCCAGGCCAAGCAGGCAGAGCATTTAGAGGCTGGGCAGCCTATATTGCTGATGCTTTGTATGACTTGCCGCTGATATTAACCTGAAATATGATTTTGGCAGTTTTGACTAGGAGAGTTTTGTGCTTATGCAATTGGTCGGTTGATTGGTCCAAGTTGCAGCTGTATAATCTTCCCTTCAAAGGCAAACTTTTGTTTGGTGAAGACCTGGAACAGCTGGTGAGGCACTTAGGTGAGTCAAAGGGGCATAAACTGCCCAAAGATAAGCCCAAAGGAACCAAGAAGAACTTCCCTGGCAGATAAAAGTACAGAGAAGTGAGGAAGTATGGCCCAGATAGTGGCCTCTCCTCACAGAGACAGGAGTCTGGAAAGATGCAGTTCTTTCGAGGATCACATAAGCTCATCCGGGAAAACTCTGGTCTAGTGGCCAGAGGAGGTAAAAGTGCACAGTGAAACACGGCTAGTCCACTCTTCAGTGGTCATTGGGGATGGTTAGCCCTCTTTTACAAAGAGTGGACCAAGATAATAACAGACCAATGGATCCTGACAATCATAAAAGAGCAACGCTTTAGAATTTGCTCATCCAGTGTGCAAAGCCTACATAGTCTCCTCTTGCACCTCCAATGCCAGGTGAGAGGCGGTTCGGTCTATGCTGGATCGTCTGAGAAACCTGGAAGCGATTGTTCCAGTACTCCAGGGGAGTGGGGCCAAGGAAGGTATTCCTTCTTTTTTGTGGTTCTGAAGAGAAGGTAACTGTCAACCCATTCTGGATTCAAAGAAGGTGAATTTGGCCCTTCGGGTTCCATGTTTCCGGATGGAGACCCTGCACTCAATTATTGTAGTGGTCCACAAAGGGAAGTTCCTGGCTTCTCTTGATTTCTCAGAGGCGTATCTACATATCCCCAAATGGGCATAACATTAGAAATTCCTGCACTTTGCAGTGTTGGGAGAGCAATATTTATTTGATTTATATTCTGCTTTTTGGCACTTCAAAGCGGATTACATTCAGGTTCTGGTATTTTCAATTCTGCGCAATACTGTTTGCTCTAGCGACAGCGCATCATACTTTCACCAATGTGATAATAGTGGTGACAGCCGCTCTTCGGAGCAAGGGTTTCCTGGTGCATCCGTATCTAGACTATTTGTTCGTTCAGGCAAAGTCGAAGGAGCTCTGTCAGTGCTCTGTTCACTGAGTCATGCAGAGGTTACAGGCTGTGGGCTGGATAGTGAATCTGGCAAAGAACAGCTTGGTTCCGACCCAGTCGCTAGAGTACCTTGGAGCATGCTTCAATATCATTCTAGGCAAGATGTTTCTCATATGGGAGAGGATGTTGAAATTGCAGGTGCAAGTACAAGATTGTTGTGGCTTCCAATTCCCAGAGTCTGCAATTATTTTCAGGACCTGAGTTCTGTGGCAGCTACTCTCTTATCTTGTTCCCTGGGTATTTGCTCATATGCTGCCTCTTCAGAGGGCTCTGTTGTCCCACTGGAATCCTCAGTCGGAGGATTTTCAGCTTCAACTACCATTGCAGGGAAAATCCAGGTCCAATCTCTGGTGGCTTTGTCTGGCCAATTTGGAGCTGGGCATGGTATTGGAAATCCCGAATTGGGTGGTAGTGACTACCGATGCTACTTTGACAGGCTGGAGGGTCATTTCTCAGGGGTTAATGGTGCAGGGTTGTTGGTCGGTGGAGAAGATTTTGTGATCTGTCAATTGTTTGGAAACAGGAGCAATCAGAAAGGTGTTGCTTTGTTTTTTTTCCCCCCACAATTGCACAATTGAGTATGAGATTCCTATCTGACAATGCAATGATGGTGGCTTATCTTAACTGCCAAGGAGGGGTCAAGCGTATAATGGTATCTTTGGAGGCCCAGGAGCTATTTTGCTGGGCAGAGCAGCACCTGGTAGCTCTGGCAGCATCACATGTAGCCAGGGTGGACAACAAGTGGATTTTCTGAGCAGACAGGTGCTAGACCCAAGAGAATGGGAGCTCATGGATGAAGCAGTGGCTCTCATTTGCTTCAGGTGGAGCATTCCCCAGCTAGACTTGATGGCATTGAGGTAGACTACCAAAGCATGCAGCTATTTCAGTCACAGGCGGGAGATCGGAGCAGAAGGAATAGATGCGCTCGTTCACCTGCGGTCTTGTGGACTCCTATTGTACATGTTTCCTCCTTGGTTTCTAATAAAGGTTCTAAGGTGTATCAAAACTCATCCAGGGACAGTGATCCTTGCAGCTCTGGAGTGGCTGCGATGGCCATGGTTCACAGATTTGATAAATCTGGCAGTGGATGGTCTTCTATGGCTTGAGTATCTTCCCAGGTTGTTTCATCAAGGGACAGTTTTCTTGGAACAAGTGGCTTGCTTTTGAAAGGAATCGCTTGAGATTGAAAGAATATTCAGAGGAAGTGAGGGTGTGGAAAGTGTTTGAGAAGTGGTGCCTTGAGAAAGGAACTGCTCTTCTTCGTGCATCGGTTTCTCACATTCTTGTCTTTTTGCAGGGGGGACTGAAGAAGTGACTCACATTCAATTCTCTGTGGACTGTTTTAGAGGGAAAATGCAAGGGTTATCCCTGGCTTCGTATCTGGATGTAGTACGTTTGGTTTTTTTTAAAGTGTAGCATTTGCAACCTCCAGTGAGGCGAGTGTTTCCCTTTTGAAACCTTAATGTGGTTTTGTGAGTCCTCTGTGGTCCTCCTTTTGAACCATTTAAGAAAGCATCGCTGAGGGACGTATGTTGAAAGTGGTGGTCTTGGTTGCAATTTGTTTGGCCAGGTGCATTTAGGAACTTCATCATTGTCTTGTAGGGACCCCTTTTGTAAGATTTCGGAGGACGGGGTATCTTTACACACAGTGCCTTCTCTTTTTTTTTTTTTTTTTTTAACTAAAGGTGTTATCTGTTTCACTTAAGTCAGACAGTGGAGCTGTCTGCCTTTCGAGATTTGGACTCTTCTTCTCTGCATGTGAAGGAGCTTCACTTATTGGATGTGTGTCGAGTTCTTTTGCGCTATTTGAAGGTCACCAACAGTTTTCGAAAGTCAGATCACCTGTTCTTTCTTTTGGAGGAGAAAGTAAAAGGAGCAAAGCTTCTAAGCAACCATTGTGCAATGGCTAAAGGAGATCATTATGTCTGCTTTATATTTGTAGAACATAAGAACATGCCATACTGGGTCAGACAAGGGTCCATGAAACCCAGCATCCTGTTTCCAACAGTGGCCAATCCAGGCCATAAGAACCTGGCAAGTACCCAAAAAACTAAGTCTATTCCATGTTACGTTGCTAGTAATAGCAGTGGCTATTTTCTAAGTCAGCTTAATTAATAGCAGGTAATGGACTTTTCCTCCAAGAACTTATCCAATCCTTTTTTAAACACCGCTATACTAATTGCACTAACCACATCCTCTTGGCAACAAATTCCAGAGTTTAATTTGTGCGTTGAGAGAAGAAGAACTTTCTTCGATTAGTTTTAAATGTGCCACATGCTAACTTCATGGAGTGCCCCCTAGTCTTTTCTATTATCCGAAGAGTTATACTAACCGATTCACATCTACCCGTTCTAGACCTCTCATGATTTTAAACACCTCTATCATATCCCCCCCTCAGCCATCTCTTCTCCAAGCTGAAAAGTCCTAACCTCTTTAGTCTTTCATCATAGGAGAGCTGTTCCATTCCCCTTATCATTTTGGTAGCCCTTCTCTGTACCTTCTCCATCGCAATTATATATCTTTTTTGAGATGCGGCGACCAGAATTGTACACAGTATTTAAGGTGCGGTCTCACCATGGAGTGATACAGAGGCATTATGACATTTTCCATTTTATTCACCATTCCCTTTCTAATAATTCCCAACATTCTGTTTGCTTTTTTGACTTCCGCAGCACACTGAACCGACGATTTCAATGTGTTACCCACTATGACGCCTAGATCTCTTTCTTGGGTTGTAGCACCTAATATGGAACCTAACATTGTGTAACTAAAGCATGGGTTATTTTTCCCTATATGCTAATTCCAGTGGATCCAGTGCTAATTTCCAGTGGGTCTATGGGCTGAATGTCAGTTGGTTTCCTTGCAGGAGATCTGTTGAATGGTGAATATCCGGCTGGATATTTGGGCACCGGAAGTGACTGGTTTTGGAGAGTGTGTGCTGCATGTGGGTCTTTCAGGTTCCCACCCAGTTTAGTGGAACATGGGTACATCCCATGCAATCTGACTGATCTGGGGAGCAATAAGGAAAATTGGTTCTTACCTGCTAATTTTCATTCCTGGAAACTCACAGAGCCCCTCCCTATCTGGAAAGTGTGTATGATTATTAAGAAGAAGTTGCTTTTGATTGGGATTTTTCAATCTCCTTTAATAGTCTAAGGGACTCTGCTTTTAAGGGCTTACCTTCTCCCTGCTAGATTTGAATTGGGGTGGTTGTTTATGGTTCAGTCGTATCTTTGCTTGGGTACAGTAAATACTTTTCTTCTCTGTCTCCATCTGCTGCTGGGGGGAACCCATGCATCTGGACTGATCTGTAGGACTCCAGGAACAAAAATTAACAGGTAAAACCCAATTTTCCTTTCACCACTCATACACTTCTAAACACACAGCCTCCTTTCTCATATACACCTACATTTCCAACATTTCTCACCCTCCACCCCCACCCCTGGCACAATAGGCTCTTCTATATCTCTTCTACATCTTCTACCTCCCAGATCTCCATGATGCAGATAACTCAAGGGAGACATGGTTGGGGTGGGGTGGAAACAAAGAACAGCAGCAAAAGTTAGTGTGCACAACATTCTCACCCCAAATGAGAGCACACAGAGCTAAAAAGAATAGACTAATGCTGATAATCACATAATCAGATAATTTGAATATAAGATATTTTTTTTAAACTTTACCTTTTTTCACCATGACCTCTACTTTCATGTTCTGGCTTTTCTGACTCCTTTCCCTGTTTTTTCTTTCCATTATACTTATCTCTTTGACTCTTCTCCTTTTTCCAGCTCCCCCTCTCCTGACATTGTTTCCCTTCCATTCCACTCCTTCCTCTCTATTGCATTTTTTTAACCTTTCACCTGTGTAACTTCTATCTTATTCTTCCATTACCCCATCCTAGCCCTCCTTTTCCAGTCTATCCCATTTAGTCATTTTCTCACAGGTCAAGCAGGATGGTAGTCCTCACATATGGGTGACATCACAGGATGGAGCCCAATCATGGAAACACTTTTGTCAAAGTTTCTAGAACTTTGACTGGCACCTACTGGGCATGCCCAGGATGGCACTAACCCTGCAACCAGCAGGGGTCCCCCCTTCAGTCTTCTCTTTTCCGCGCAGCAGTAATCCATGCGGCTTAAGAAGCTCCCACAGAGATTCCTGACAGGAATTTTCCTCACGGAATTACTATACAACTTTCTACCCCACAGGGTCCCCCGCTTTCATTTTTTACGTCCACGGTGTGGTCCGGTAAGTTTTTTTTACCCGATTCTGGTCTATTCCAGTCTAGTTTGGCCTACTGGCCGTCGACCGCATCGCAGATACATTGTTTCACAGGCCATGGTGTCAGGGTTCCGTCGATACCCGGACTGCACCCGTACAATGTTCATTACTGACCTTCACCCCGGGTATGTGTAATGTGTCTGGGTAGAGAGCATGATGTCCTTACTTGCACCAAATGTGCCCTTATGACACCTAAAGGTCGCAAGGCTAGAATGGAGAAAATGGAACTTCTCTTTCGCTCAAAAACCCCGACGCCGTCCATAGCATCGACGTAGTCTGAACAGACACAGTCTACGTTGCACCATCATCGGGCACTGGCCGGTGTCCGAATCAGCATAGATGACTCCATGGCCATCGACACCCTCTGTTCCCCCTCATGAAAAGGACAGCGGTGACGTCAAGAAAAGCATCGACATGGCAGGTCTCAGACCGTCGACGCAGGCAAGGCCTCAACGTCGTCATTGTCTGAACTGCCATCGAAGAAAGCCCGTCCAGAAAAGGCACCGTCCCTATCTGGTTCAGGGTCACTGAGGCAACCTTCACCGGGACCGGTGATAGGAGTGGCGATTCCACCTCCAACAGTGGTCCCTTTGGCTACACCTCCGCCTCCTCCTCCTCCGGCATCGGGGCTCCATGCTCCAGGTTTCCGGGAGGAACTGGATCAGATAATTCAGGAGGCCATCGGCAAAGCAATGCAAGGCTCAAGGTTCCATCGACGCCGATACCGGTAGCCGATCCCATTCCAGTAGAGCTAGCACCGTTACTCACGAGAATGGAAGCGCTGATCGCTGCTTTTCCTCCGAGGGATCAGACGACTCCAATAGACTCTGTGCCTTCCTCTCCGATTCCTCTTTCATCGGCAGACAAAGGAGAAACACAGTTCCTTCCACCATCGGGAGTGCTTCCGACGCCTAGATCATCGGTTTCACCGATTGCATCTTTGTTTCCATCGGTTGCCACCATCCCGTCCATCGATGCCCACGGTTGACACCTTCAGTGCCTCGCCCGGGACCTTCAGGTATACCAACTTTTCGTCCCTACAAGGACCCTGGGGGTGCTGGAGATAATCCCTACGATACCTGGACCGATGATTCATCCCAGGATACAGATGGACTTGCCATTGCCACCCTCTCTGCTGAAAGCAGGAAGTGCTCTCCACAGAGGACTTGTCCTTCATTAATTTTGTGAAGGAAATGGCTGAAGTGGTTCCTTTTCAGCTTCAGACAGAACAAGATGATAGACATAAGATGATGGAGCTTCTTCAATTTTTAGATGCTCCTAAAGAACTAACATCTATTTCCATCCACGACAATGTCCTGGATCTTCTCAAAAGGAATTGGGAACATCCTGGTTTTGTGGCACCAGTCAATTGGAAAGCTGACACTACATACCTAGTCCAGTCAACTCCTGGTTTCCAGAAGTCCCAAATGGACCACCATTCAGTGGTGTTGAGTCCACCCAAAGAAAGCCCAAAGAGCCAAGCCTCATTATTCCTATCTTCCAGGAAAGGAACAAAAATTCCTGGATGCTATAGGTCGTCGTATCTTTCAAGGGGCTATGCTTATATCCTGCATCGCCTCTTATCAACTTTATATGACCCAGTACAACAGGGTCCTCTTTAAACAAATACAGGACTTTGCTGAGTCCCCTACCTCAACGGTCTCAAGACCAATTACATGCCCTAGTTCAAAAGGGTTTTAGAAGCGGGCAAGCATGAGAAGATCTGCCTATGATGTTTTTGACACCGCTTCCAGGGTCTCAGCAACAGCCATTTCTGCAAGGGGATGGGCCTGGCTAAAGTTGTCCAATCTATGGCCTGAGGTCCAGGATAGACTTTCTGATTTGCCTTGCACTGGAGATAATCTTTTTGGTGAGCAAATACAAAAGACAGTGGCGCAACTCAAGGATCACCATGAGACTCTTCACCAACTCTCCCTGCTACCTTCTGAATATCCTGCTAAGCAAACATTCAGAAAGGAGCCCAAGAAATCCTTCTACCGCCAAAGGAAATCTTATCCTCCTCCGTCCTAAGGTCGCTCTACTAAGCCTTATCAGAAAGGCTAGTCCAGGCAACCTCACAGGCAAAAGCCGCAAACAACTCCTCAACCAGGTCCAGCATCTGGTTTTTTACTTTTTTCTAGAGAGCAGCTTTCAGACTCCACTAAACCATGTACCAGTGGGAGGCAGATTGTGCCACTTCAGCCACATCTGGCACTCAGTCACCACAGACCAGTGGGTACTCACTATAATAACTCAAGGTTATCATCTTAACATTCTTGCCATTCCACCGGACTCCCCACCTTGACTGACGTGGAGAAAATCGGACCATTCACCGCTCCTGGAACAGGAGATTTCCCTCCTCCATCAGTCCAGAGCGATAGAACCAGTGCCCTACTCCCAACAGGGCCTCGGATTCTACTCTCGGTATTTTCTAATCCCAAAAAAGTCAGGTGGCGTACGCCAGATACTAGATCTTTGGGCCTTAAACAAGTTCCTCCAAAGAGAAAAGTTCAAGATGGTGACCTTGGGTTCCCTCCTCTCCCTTCTACAAAGGGGAGACTGGCTCTGCTCTCTAGACCTCCAGGATGCTTACACACATATCGCAATAACTCTCTCATCGGAGATTTCTGAGATTTCTCGTAGGCCCAAAGCACTACCAATATCGAGTACTACCATTCGGCCTAGCCTCTGCCTCCACAAGTCTTCACAAGTGCCTCGTAGTAGTAGTAGCAGCAGCGTTCCTCAGAACTCAAGGGGTCCACGTCTACCCCTATCTCGACGATTGGTTGATCAGGGGCTCCCACACAGCAAGCTGTTTTTGACGTCCCTACATCTCACCTTGCACATCCTGATCTCTCTGGAAGTTTCTCATCAATTATCCAAAGTTCAGCTTGGTCCCATCACAAACCCTGTCGTTCATAGGAAGAGACTTGGACACCCTCAAGGCAAAGGCATTTCTTCCTCGAACGAGCTCTTATCTCCTCTCTCGCCCATCAGCTGCAGTCTCGACAGCGCTCCACTGCACATCACGTTCTGGTCTTGCTAGGACACATGGCATCCTCAGTACACGTCCCTCCCATGGCTCGTCTCGCCATGAAGATCCTACAGTGGACTCTAAGGTCACAGTGGATTCAGTCATCTCAACCACTATCAGCTGTTGTCCACATAACCAACCCACTTCGTCTATCTCTAGCTGGTGGAGGAATCAGGCCAGTCTCCTTCAAGGCCTGCCTTTTCAAGCTCCAGACCCTCAAATAACCCTTACAGCAGATGCCTCCAACATCGGTTGGGGAGCACACGTTGCCAATTTACAAACTCAAGGGTCTTCATCTCCACAGGAAGTCAAACACCAGATCAATTTCCTGGAGCTACGAGCAATCAGATATGCTCTGAGTATTTCAGGATCGCCTCTCCAACCAGGTCATCCTGATTCAAACGGACAACCAGGTGGCCATGTGGTACATCAACAAACAAGGAGGAACAGGCTCCCACCTCCTGTGTCAGGAGGCTGCGCAGATATGGGCGGAAGCCCTCTCCCACTCGATGTACCTCAGGGCCACCTACTTGCCGGGAGTGGACAGTGTGTTGGCAGACAAGCTGAGTCGCACCTTTCGACCACACGAGTGGTCTCTCAACCCCACAGTAGCGGACTCGATATTCCAAAGTTGGGGTTACCATCACATAGACCTCTTTGCATCACCTCAAAACCGCAAAGTAGAGAACTATTGCTCCCTCACTCGCAGCCAACACTCACAGCCAAGAGATGTGTTCTCCCTCTCATGGGCCACCGGTCTCCTCTATGCATTCCCTCCACTTCCACTTCTCTCGAAGACTCTCATGAAGCTACATCAGGACAGGGGAAGCATGATCCTGATCGCACCTCACTGGCCACATCAAGTGTGGTTTCCGATTCTTCAGGACTTCTCCATTCGCAGGCACAATCCCCTGGGGAAGGACCCGCTTCTGATCACACAGAACAATGGGTGCCTTCGCCACCCCAATCTTCAGGCCTTATCCGTGACGGCCTGAATGTTGAAAGGTTCATCCTGCAGGCCTCTCAACCTTTCGGAGCCAGTTTCCCGTGTCCTGATTGCTTCATGGAAGCCTTCCACGAGAAAATCTTATCTTTACAAATGGAACAGGTTTAATCATGGTGTCTTCTCAGTCCCTTGATCCCTTTACCTGTTCCACCACAAAGTTTCTAGACTATCTCTGGCACTTGTCAGAATCATGGTCTAAAAACTTCCTCCATCAGAATCCATGTCAGTGTGGTGGCTGCCTTCCATAAAGGTTCCCTATTTCGGTACAACCCCTTGTAACACATTTTCTGAAAGGCTTGCTTCACCTCAAGCCTCCACTGCATCCTCCGGCCCCTTCTTGGGACCTCAATCTGGTTTTGGGTCGGCTCATGAAACCACCTTTCGAGCCTCTCCAATCCTGTCATCTTTGCTTTCTCACATGGAAAGTGATATTCCTTTTAGCAAAAACATCTGCTTGCAGAGTTAGTGAGTTACAGGCCCTAGTTACTTATCCGCCTTACACTAAACTTCTGCAGGACCGGGCAGTACTCTGCACTCACCCTAAGTTCTTGCCTAAGGTAGTATCGGAGTTTCACAGTAATCAATCCATCATCCCCACTTTCTTTCCCAGGCCCCATTCCAATCCAGGAGAGCAGGCTTTGCCTACTCTCGACTGCAAACGGGCTCTAGCATTCTATCTAGACCGTACAGCTGCCCACAGGCAAAGTAACTCAATTGTTTGTTTCCTTTTGCTTACATCGGATTGGGTCAACCTGTGGATAAGCAGACCCTCTCCTCCTGGCTAGCGGACTGCATTTCTTTTTGCTATCAGCAAGCAGGCATTCCACTTCAGGACCTTGTTAAAGCACACTCCGTCAGGGCCATGGCAACTTCTGTAGCGCACCTTCGCTCTGTGCCGCTTCCTGATATTTGTAGGGGTGCTACCTGGAGTTCTCTCCATACCTTTACAGCCCATTAATGTCTAGACAAGGCTGGAAGACAAGATTCCATCTTTGGCCAATCTGTCTTGCGCAACCTTTTTGCAACTTGATGTACCAACACCCTTCCGCCTGCCCGTTAGGGTTCAGGATGCCCTCTACCAAATTCCACCCCCAGTTGTTGTGCCTGTTGCACCTCTTTGGGTACATTTGGTGCATATTCAGACATCCTCAGCTTTGTACTCACCCATATGTGAGGACTACCATTCCTGCATGACCTGTGAGAAAGGTGTTCTCACAGGACAGCAGGATGTTAGTCCTCACGGAACCCGCCCGCCACCCTGCGGTATTGGGTTCGTTACGTTTTCTTATTTTTATTTTTGGCACTTACTTTAGCTTTCAAACAAGACTGAAGGGGGACCCCTGCTGGCTGCAGGGTTAGTGCCATCCTGGGCATGCCCAGAAGGTGCCAATCAAAGTTCTAGAAACTTTGACAAAAGAGTTCCATGATTGGGCTCCATCCTGTGATGTCACCCATATCTGAGGACTAACATCCTGCTGTCCTGTGAGAACACCTGTTACAAGTAAGTAACATTTTGCTTTCTTTCCTATTCTCTTTTACCCCATCCTGGCTCTGTTCCCCTTTCCTTTAACCCTTCTCAGGCTTTCATCTGTCTCCATTGTGCCCCCCCCCCCCTCCTCTCATTTGTACCCCCTCTTCTATGTTGCCCTCCTGTCTCAAGCACAGTGGTTTCCAACCAGTGTGCCATAGAGGAACCTTAGCTTTTCTGCAAAATGTTGGCTCTTGCGGAGAGAAGATGGAAGCAGATCACCACAGCAGACTTCCCTTCTATCTTTCCCCCTCGTCCCCTGCTTGATGGCTTCCCACCAGTAGGAACAGTAGCAAGCAATACTCCTTACCGGCCGCTGCTGCTGCTGCCTCCTCCTTTGCTGGCTTCTTGCTGACATTGGAACTGCAAGGAGTCAGCAGGTCTTGCCAGACTATGGGGCCCCACACGATTACAAATTCAGCAGGAAGCCAGTAGAGGAGGCAGCAACAGGTAAGACTGCTGCTCACCCGATTCCTCTTGTTGCATGGATTTGATCCTGGGAGGGGAAGGAGGAGGAAAGATGATAATGCCAGGGGTAGGAGGGAAGGAAAGTAGTTATACCAGAGGGTGCTAAGTAAGGTAGTAATGCAAAAGGGTGGAGAGAAGGAAGGAAAGCTAATGATGCCAGAAGTGGGAAGAGAAGGGAAGGAAATGGATAATGGTGATGCCAGGTAGGTAGGGAAGATATGGTGGTGATGCTCAGGAGATGAGAAGAGGGGAAGGATTGCTGCCAGGGGATGTGAGGGAAGGAAAGATGATGATGATAGGGGGAGGAAGGGAAGGGAAATGGAAGGGATGGTGGTGTTGCTGGCGGGATGGGGGGTGGAAGAGGGAAGGGAAGGTGATGATGCCAGTGGGGGTAGGGGAGGAAAGAAAGAGAAGAAAGGGATGGTGTTGCTGCTGGAGGGAGGGGGGCAGGAGGGGAAGGTGATGCCAGTGGGGTAGGGGGAGGAAGGGAAAGGAAAGGGATGATGTTGCTGCTGGAGGGGGGGAGGGGAAGGTGATGCCGGAGTGGGTAAGAGGAGGGATGGTAATGGTGTTGGTGTGCCACAACAAAGTGAAGCCACTGTTGTATATGCCACAGTACAAAAAAGATTGGTAACAGTTGCTCTAGCCCCCTTCTTCCTTCCCCGTGCCCTCATATATGTCCCCCTTCTCTTTCTTCTCCCTCCCATGCCCCCATGTATCTCTCTTCTCTGTTTTCCTCATCTCTTCTTGTTCTCTTGTGCCTCTTTTGTCTCAACTCCCATCTCCCCAAATGTCTGAAACTTCCTTCCCTTTCCCCTTTTGTCTCTTACCTTTCTTTCAACCCTGTGCCCTGTCTGTGCCTCTGTGTGTCTCTACCCCTTCCCTCTGTATGTCTCTCTCTCTCTCTCTCGGGCCAGCACACAGTGAAGGAGGGGGCAGGACCCAGAAGGCTATTGCTGCTAAACATCTACAGATCCACAGGGAGCTGAGGGCTTTCTGTGCCCTGCCTCCTCTCCCAATGCCAACCAATCAGCATGGGAAAGAAGACAGGGGGTGGGGGATACAGCTCAGCTGCTGAGAGCTGCCAGCCATGCTGCCTCATCTCTAACCAGGAAGCTCTGTAGGAGAGAGGAGATGCTACCTGGGCTAACTAGCCTTTCAATGTCTAGTCAGCACTTCTGACCAGATGCTGTTCAGTACAGTTGAAAAACAAAAAGGGCTGTCTAGTCAAAAAACAGCCAGTTGGCAATCCTAGCAACAAATCAAACTGGCCGCACACAGTTCACTCACTGATTTAATTATTTTTAAAGTTAACTTTAGCAGTGAAGTGACAGGTGTAAACTGACATGTTATAATTCTAAGGAAGTCTGCATGCTAGCAGTTTCAAAACACACAAGAAAGTATTTCTTTAGTCAGCAGGTAGGTAGTTAAACTGTGGAATCAGCTGCTGCCAAATATATTCACAGAAAGCATTATAGTAACGTTCAGGAGGTCTGTGGATGCATTCTTGGAAGACAGGACATAAACAGATATTAGAGATTGGGTGGAGGCCAACTGACTTCTCACTTTTATAGATCTACAGGGAGCACATTGATGAATTTTGCTTTTGATCTGTTGATTGGGGCCACTGTCAGAGACAGGATGCTGGGCTAGATGGACCATTGGTCTGATCCATCTTGGTCATTCTTATGTTCTTTTGTACGTCTCCTTTGCTGGCATCTGTTGGTCTGTGTTTCACATAATTTCATTTCTTGGGTTGGGGCTCAAGGCATACTGAGCAATTTTAAGGGAGTGAATTGAAATGTTGTATTTTATAGATTTGGGTTTGTTTTATGGACTATTGATAGTAATTGTCCAAAGATTATGATAAATATTTATTGGATTTAATACATAAGATATTCTAAAATAGGGTCAAACCTAATTCTCATAGAAGGAAAACTAAATATCATTGTAGCATAGCAAATGACAGTAGATAAAGTCCAAAATGGCTCATATAGTCTGCCCAGTCGAGATTCTTCATCTTTTGGTAGATGTGCATATAAAATTCCCAAATGCAACCTAAAATCAGCTCTCCCTTTGGGTCTTCCATCCGATCTCTCAACCCTCCTCTCACATCTGTCCCAACAATGGCCAAGTCTATCGTGGCCATCATACTGTTGGCCTCCCCAAGCTTTTTTAGAGCCTTGAAATCATACAACTGGTATTTTTGGGTTGTAACGGACGCTCTCAGCAGGTTATCCCAGTGTATTTCATTTACTTCCTTTTGCCACCTTAGGTCCTCTGTGTTTATCTCACACATTTTGTTTTAATTCCGCTACTGATTTTTGTCTCCACATCCTCCCCCAGAAGGGTATTCCAGGCATCCACCACCCTTTCTATGAAAAATACTTCCTGATAATGTTCCTGAACCTTTCCCTTCAGAGCTTCAATTCATGACCCCTAGTTCTACAACTTGCTTTCCATTGAAAAAGGTCTGCCTCTTGTGCACCATGAATACATTTCAGACACTCACATTTGTTGAACTTAACTGCCTTCTGGTTATACTTTTGTAGGTGTTTTGAAGTTTACTGGTTCTAAATATTAATTTTGTTTTGAAGATGCTACAAAACAGAGACTGGAGGCAGTGGAGACTAGCTCCACAGATGATGAATCTGAAAATGAAAGCCAAAACACCGGCCTTGGAGACACCACAGATGTCTTAAACATGGTAATATATTAGAATTTGTACTTTTAAACGTCATGCCTGTATCTCTATAATTCATTGTCTAAGTATCTCTGTAAGACAATTTCACAGGCAGTTTGTCTTAGTCAAGGAATAGTCCCATGGTAGATAAGTTAAATAAGCAAGGCTGAATCTGAGGGCATCAAACTAGACTTTAAGGAAAGTTATGTTGGTGATAGATCCCATCACCAAGGGAGTTATGGCTTTTAGAAAACAGAATTTGAAAGAGAGAAGGCAAACCCCCCCCCCCCCACACACACACACACACACACACACAGACACAACATGGAGTGGCCATTCAAATCCTGGTGAGGAAGAAAAAAGAACTGGGAACATTGTGACCACATTTATTTGGCTAATTTTGCAGCTGAATATTGAGCCAAATCTACCTGCTTAAAATTTGAGTGGGTAGATTTTGGCCAGAAATGTATGCAGCTGGTCTTGGTGCTGGTAAATTTAGCGGATTAGAGCTGAATATCATGCTACCCAGTTACATTTTATAAACCTGTCCCTGATTGCCTCCAGTCAACCCTTTTTTTTTTTTTTTTGCCTTACTAAGTTAGTGGCTTGCTGTCTCTCTCACACACATACACATGCATTCAGTCTATCAGATACACAGTGAGTCGTACACACAGACAGACACACATGCGCACACTGTCAGTCTGTCAGACATGCACGCACACTGTCAGTCACACATACAGACACTCACTTTAATCTTTTGAATATCAATCTCGTGTTTAATGTGTTGGGTTTAAGTCTTGTGCTGCCACGTCATCTGAGAAGTTCTAGTAGGTTTCTACTGTCAAATAGTTCCCTAAGGAACTCTCAGTTGAGTAATGAGAATGTTCCAGTCACTAATTGGGAGTATATACTGCATATCTAATTTAAAAAATCCAGTGTAACCCTTTTTTAATGGTTTTAATATATCCCAAGGGCACACAAGAATTTATAAATATCTGAGGCTGTCTTCACCATTCTCTTCATTTCCTACAGCTCCCTAAGGAGTAGGTTCTTTCTGTGGGGTGAAAGCAGACCTATGTGGCCCAGGTAGTGGGGTGCTTTTACCTTAGATGTGTGTGTTTCCTGCTGGTTACTCTGATGTTTAATGATGCTGTGCCACTGGGAACAAACAAAGCAGGTTACAGTATTGGGTGTTCAAAAGAAAACTTTGATTCTTTCAAAAATGTACCTCAAGGTCCAATCAATCCAAAATGTGTGAGGTTGCAGCTGCTTGTTGGTCTGTGTATGTGTTCCTAGGCTCTGGTTTCCTAGGCTTTAACTTGCCTCTTGGTTTGTGAATGCATAAGCTGTCCTATCTGACTAAGGAAATCCTACTGGTGGAGGGATCCCCTTCAATGAGAAGCTTAGGAGTGAGTGCCGAGGTGGTGGCCTGGATTGCAAACTGGTTGACGGACAGAAGACAATGTGTGATGGTAAATGGAACTCTCTCTGAAGAGAGAGTGGTTTTAAGTGGTGTACCGCAGGGATCGGTGTTGGGACCGGTCCTTTTCAATATCTTTGTGAGCGACATTGCGGAAGGGATAGAAGGTAAGGTATGTCTTTTTGCGGATGACACTAAGATCTGCAACAGAGTGGACATGCCGGAAGGAGTGGAGAGAATGAAACGGGATTTAAGGAAGCTGGAAGAGTGGTCGAAGATATGGCAGCTGAGATTCAATGCCAAGAAGTGCAGAGTCATGCATATGGGGAGTGGAAATCCGAATGAACTGTATTCGATGGGGGGAGAAAGGCTGATGTGCATGGAGCAGGAGAGAGACCTTGGGGTGATGGTGTCTAATGATCTGAAGTTGGCGAAACAATGTGACAAGGCGATAGCTAAAGCCAGAAGAATGCTGGGCTGCATAGAGAGAGGAATATCGAGTAAGAAAAGGGAAGTGATTATCCCCTTGTACAGGTCCTTGGTGAGACCTCACCTGGAGTATTGTGTTCAGTTCTGGAGACCGTATCTCCGAAGAGACAGAGACAAGATGGAGGCGGTCCAGAGAAGGGCGACCAAAAAGGTGGAAGGTCTTCATCAAATGACTTATGAGGAGAGATTGAAGAATCTAAATATGTACACTCTAAATATGTACACCCTGGAGGAAAGGAGGAGCAGAGGTGATATGATACAGACTTTCAGATACTTGAAAGGTTTTAATGATCCAAAGACAACAACAGACCTTTTCCGTAGGAAAAAAATCAGCAGAACCAGGGGTCACGATTTGAAGCTCCATGGAGGAAGATTCAGAACCAATGTCAGGAAGTATTTCTTCACGGAAAGGGTGGTGGATGCCTGGAATGCCCTTCCAGAGAAAGTAGTGAAGACCAGAACTGTGAAGGACTTCAAAGGGGCGTGGGATAAACACTGTGGATCCATAAAGTCAAGAGGCCGTCAATGAAGAGTGGGTGGCTCGCCAGAATGACGGCTACTGCCTGGAGATAATACCCTTATTCAATAAACATACACATGGTTACTGTGACTCCAACATCGCTCTAAGCTTCAACAGCAAGAGGAAATGTGGAAAAAAGGATTTGCACTCACAAAGCGGGGAGTAGCTGGCTTGTTACGGCGGTTACTACCCCAAACCAAATAAGCCTGATACTTCACTTTCAATGTATATCCAGCATAGCTCTCTGCTTCAACGGCAGGGGAGAAGAAAAACTGATACTTCACGCATATCCAGCATAGCTCTCTGCTTCAACGGCAGGGGAGAAGAAAAACTGATACTTCACGCATATCCAGCATAGCTCTCTGCTTCAACGGCAGGGGAGAAGAAAAACTGATACTTCACGCATATCCAGCATAGCTCTCTGCTTCAACGGCAGGGGAGAAGAAAAACAACCAATAAGGGCTGAATAACATAGTCTGGGTAAAACAAATAAGCATGGGTGTAGCTTGCTTATTGTGGCGGTTACTACCCCTACTACCCCTAACTAATCAAGCTTGATATTTCACTCGGATGCAGCTCCATCACGGGGGTGGAAGGGAAATAGAACCAAAGAGCTAAGAGAAACAGATAAGTATGAGAAAAAAATGTGTGAAGCTTGCTGGGCAGACTGGATGGGCCGTTTGGTCTTCTTCTGCCGTCATTTCTATGTTTCATTTCATTTCTATGTAATATAGAAAAATTGACCTAAGTCCAAGGTTTTCTCCTCTGTCACCTAGCCTGTGCCCAGTCCTTTAGGATGGAGATCCCTCTGAGTCTCCAGTGTCTTTCTCCTCCTTCCTGATGTCTGTGACCTCTTAGAGGGAAAGGTCTGATGTTAAGAAATTCAGGACTGAACTTCTACAGCCCCAGCCCCAACTGACAAGGGTGGCAAAAACCTCACCAAACAAAAGGGTGAAGCTCTCTGATAGACATAAATCTCCTCTGGAGGGAAAATACTGTTACTACAGATCTGTCTGTCTCCTAGATAGGGTTGTACCAGGACTTCAGTGTCCTGGCTTCCGGATCTGGGGAACTGCCATTATCCCAGGACAAGCAGGATGCTAGTCCTCGCATATGGGTGAGATCAGTAATGGAGCCCTATATGGAAAAACTTCTGTCAAAGTTTCTAGAAACTTTTGATTGGCACAGTGTGCCCACTGAGCATGCTCAGCATGCCATGATATTCTCAGCCACAGGGGTCTCCCTTCAGTCTTTTTTTCCGCGAAGCAGTTAGCCTCGCGCTTAATAGGAGTCCTGTGGTGATTTTCACCATATTTTCAAACTTCTAAAAAAACTTCTAAAACCGCAGGGGTCTCTCATTATTTTACCATCGCGGTAAGTTTTCTTTTTCCCGTCTGTTCCGTACCGTTTCCTAGCCGAAAAGTCGTCGACGGCTGTCCGACTTCCCAGACCAGGGCAACCTCTTTCGTTACTTGTAAACCGGACTGATTTGTGTTGCATTCAGGAATTCCGGTATATAAAAATTTAAAATAAATATAAATAAAATAAAAATAATGGCTACGGGATTTAAGAAATGCCCGATTTGCTGTCGAACAATGGCCATCACGGACCCACACTTGGAGTGTGTGCTTTGTCTCGGAGAGAGACACAACGTCTTAACCTGCCCAAAGTGTGCTGAGATGACGCCGAAGGGCAGGAGACTCCGGATGGAGAAAATGGAACACCTGTTCCATTTACAGCTAATGCCTTCAACTTCGACATCCACGCAGTCGTCTCTGGCTGGAGTGATCCACAAAGTCGTCCTAAAGAAAAGACAACCAGATGCAGCGGGTGATAGATCACCAACTCCGTCCATTTCATCGATAAAATCATAGTCTGTCATCGAAAAAGGCACCAACCATAAACAAAAGCATTGCATCTGAGGCCTCCCGATCCTGAGACCGATCCGATATCCGGCGGTCCATCGAAGGATCCTGCACCTCCATCTAAGAAACCCTAGAGAGAAGACGCTTCACCGAGGCCTTCAACCTCAAGGCGATCCCCACCGATATCTGTGCTGGGAACCGTACCTCCTCAGGGCTCTGCGGGGGTACAGGAATTGCCTTCACTGCCTCCCCCCCATAGCTGCTCTGGTCTCACCAGCTATGCGGGTGGAACTGGACGGCTATATCCGCCAGGCAGTCAGGAATGCACTCCTCAATGCCTCCATACCAGCACCGACTCTGCCTTCGCAGCCTACACCAATACCGGTGCTATCTCCATCGATTCCATCGACGCCCGTACCAATGCCAGTACCGGATCCATCGATACCATTATCGATGCCCATACCGGTGCCGTCTCCGGATCCATCGATACCAGTACCAAGACCCTGTCCAGTGTCATCGCCAATGCCATTGATGCCAATACCGATGACATTTCCGCATCCATCATCGATTCCACCGATGCCTGATTTGTCCATTCTTGCACCGATTTTGCAAAAATTAGATACAATTATCTGTGCAAGTCCTAAACAACCTCAAGAACTGCCAATGCCACTACCGAGGGGAGAAGATATTGTCGAAGAACCAATTCCAGCACCGACCCCGGGTCCATCTGAAATTCCAAGACCAATACCACCAATATTCCCATTGTTTCCATCGAGACCTAGAGGTAAATCATCGATGTCCAAGGTGTCTCGACCTCAAACATGGAAGGATACAGACACGGATACCTCTTTAGAAGAAGTCCTTTTGGAGCCATCTCCTCCGGAGGACTTATCCTTCTCCAACTTCATCAAGGATATGGCCGACACCATTCCTTTCCAATTACAGTCGGAGGAAGACACTAGGCAAAAAACCTTGGAGGTGTTACAGTTCGTGAACCCTCCTAAGGAGGTTTTAGCCATACCAGTCCATAAGGTGCTCGTAGACCTGATGAACAGATTATAGGAGCATCCTTGCCTCCATACCTCTGGTCAACAAGAGGACTGATGCGACATACCTGGTTCAACACATTCCAGGATTCCAAAACACTCAACTACCTCACCAGTAGTTGAGTCAGCACAAAAGAAATCAAAAAAGTTGAAAACTCATTCCTCAACTCCACCAGGAAGAGACAATAGGTTCCTTGACAATATAGGTAGGAAGATGTTTCAGGGATCCATGTTAGTTTCCAGGATTGCGTCCTACCAAATATATATGACGCAATACCAGCATAACTTATGGAAGCAAATACAAGAACTCTCTGAAACTCTTCCTCAGCAGTTTCAGGAATCTTTCTCTGACATAATTCATAAAGGTCTGGAAGTGGACAAACATGAGGTTCGTGCAGCATGATAGTCTTGATGCCGTTTCAAAACTATCAGCCACAGGGATAAGTGCTCGAAGATGGGCCTGGCTCAAGGCCTCAGATTTGAGACCTGAAATTCAGGAGAAATTGGCTGACCTCCCTTGTACGGGGGACAACCTCTGCGGAGGTAAGATAAAAGAAGCGGTTTCCCTCTTAAAGGAACATTCAGAAACCCTGAAACAATTATCTTCGGTTCCTCAGGAGTCTCAAGTACCACCCAGAAGACTCCCAAGAAAAGATTCCAAACATCCATACTATAGGCCTCGGCTTTATTATCCACCTCCTGCCTGGGGGCGCTCATCCAGTTCAAATCAGAGACCACAGTCTCGTCAACCAAGACAAACTAGGGCTCAACCCCCTCCTCAAACTGGAGCAACATCAGGGTTTTGAGAAATCACCAGAGAGCAGCAGCCTTTCTTCCAATCCGACCCCAAGTTTGCCAGTAGGAGGTCGGATTGCTTTCTTCCAACACAACTAGTCTCACATTACAGCAGACCAATGGGTACTCTCCATCACATCTCAGGGGTACCACTTGGACTTTCTCACTGTGCCAAACAACACTCCACCCACCTCGCTTTGGACAGTAAGCAACCAATCCACACTCTTACAAACAGAATTATCCACCCTTCTGAGAGCCAGGGCCGTGGAACCCGTTCCCCGGCCTCAGCAGGGCAGAGGATTCTACTGCTGTTATTTCCTCATTCCCAAGAAAACAGGAGGCCTACGTCCCATCCTTGACCTCAGAAATCTCAACAAATTTCTGAGAAAAGAAAAATTCAGGATGGTTTCTCTGGGCACCATGTTACCTCTACTTCAAAAGGGAGATTGGCTCTGTTCTCTGGATCTTCAAGATGCTTACGCTCACATTCCAATATTCCCTCCTCATCGCAAATATCTACGATTCCTAGTAGGAAATCAACATTTCCAGTACAGGGTGCTACCATTCGGCCTTGCCTCAGCACCTTGAGTATTCACAAAGTGTCTCAGTGTCTAGCAGTGGCAGTTGCCCATCTACACAAGCAGGGCGTACATGTGTTTCCTTTCCTGGACGATTGGCTCATCAAAAGCCAAACAAAACAAGGAGCTCTCAATTCTCTCAAGTTCACAATAACTCTACTCCATTCCTTGGGATTCCTCATCAATTACCAGAAATCCCACTTCACACCATCTCACCTGTACAATTCATCGGAGCAGACTTAAACACTATAACAGCAAAAGCTTTCCTTCCAAAAGACAGTGCACAGACACTAGCCTCGTTAGCAGGCTCTCTCCGCGCACACATGCACTTAACAGCTCATCAATGTCTCACTCTCTTGGGTCACATGGCATCCACAGTTCACGTCACTCCTATGGCCAGATTAGCCATGAGGCTCACGCAATGGACACTCAAAAGACAATGGATACAAGCCATTCTTATCCAATTCAAGTAACTCAGCAACTTCGATCCTCGTTCCTATGATGGACAACCATGAGCAATTTGCTAAAAGGCCTATCCTTCCAACAACCAATTACGCAAGTGACCTTAACTACAGATGCATCCACCTTAGGCTGGGGAGCACACATTGGTCATCTGCAGACCCAAGGTACTTGGACAAAACTCGAAGCTACATGTCAGATAAACTTCCTAGAACTTTGAGCTATACGTTATGCGCTGCATGCGTTCAAGGACTGCCTTTCACACAAGACTGTTCTGATACAAACAGACAACACAGTAGCCATGTGGAACATAAACAGAGAGGTACGGGCTCGTATCTCCTTTGTCAAGAAGCAGCACAGATTTGGGACTGGGCCCTAACGCAATCCATGCTTTTACGGGCCACTTATCTAGCAGGAATCCACAATGTACTAGCGGATCGCCTCAGTCGTCAATTCCAACCTCACGAGTGATCTCTGGATCCAGAAGTGGCGACCAAGATCTTCCGCACCTGGGGCCAACCAACAGTAGACCTCTTTGCATCACAAGTGAATTACAAAGTGGACAATTATTGCTCCCTGTACAAGCAGAGAAACCACTTACTCAGGGACGCCTTTGCTCGCCAATGGAACTCGGGCCTTCTATAAGCTTATCCTCCACTAATAGCCAAAACTCTAGTGAAGCTACAGCAGGACAAAGGATCCATAAGAACATAAGAAAATGCCATACTGGGTCAGACCAAGGGTCCATCAAGCCCAGCATCCTGTTTCCAACAGTGAACAATCCAGGCCATAAGAACCTGGCAAGTACCCAAAAACTAAGTCTATTCCATGTTACCATTGCTAATGGCGGTGGCTATTCTCTAAGTGAACTTAATAACAGGTAATGGACTTCTCCTCCAAGAACTTATCCAATCCTTTTTTAAACACCGCTATACTAACTGCACTAACCACATCCTCTGGCAACAAATTCCAGAGTTTAATTGTGCGTTGAGTAAAAAAGAACTTTCTCCGATTAGTTTTAAATGTGCCCCATGCTAACTTCATGGAGTGCCCCCTAGTCTTTCTACTATCCGAAAGAGTAAATAACCGATTCACATCTACCCGTTCTAGACTTCTCATAATTTTAAACATCTCTATCATATCCCCCCTCAGTCATCTCTTTTCCAAGCTGAAAAGTCCTAACCTCTTTAGTCTTTCCTCATAGGGGAGCTGTTCCATTCCCCTTATCATTTTGGTAGCCCTTCTCTGTACCTTCTCCATCGCAAATATATCTTTTTTGAGATGCGGCGACCAGAATTGTACACAGTATTCAAGGTGCGGTCTCAGCATGGAGCGATACAGAGGCATTATGACATTTTCCGTGTTATTCACCATTCCCTTTCTAATAATTCCCAACATTCTGTTTGCTTTTTTGACTGCCACAGCACACTGAACCGACGATTTCAATGTGTTATCCACTATGACACCTAGATCTCTTTCTTGGGTTGTAGCACCTAATATGGAACCCAATATTGTGTAATTATAGCATGGGTTATTTTTCCCTATATGCATCACCTTGCACTTATCCACATTAAATTTCATCTGCCATTTGGATGCCCAATTTTCCAGTCGCACAAGGTCTTCCTGCAATTTATCACAATCTGCTTGTGATTTAACTACTCTGAACAATTTTGTGTCATCTGCAAATTTGATTATCTCACTTGTCATATTTCTTTCCAGATCATTTATAAATATATTGAAAAGTAAGGGTCCCAATACAGATCCCTGAGGCACTCCACTGCCCATTCCCTTCCACTGAGAAAATTGTCCATTTAATTCTACTCTCTGTTTCCTGTCTTTTAGCCAGTTTGCAATCCATGAAAGGACATCACCACCTATCTCATGACTTTTTACTTTTCCTAGAAGCCTCTCATGAGGAACTTTGTCAAACGCCTTCTGAAAATCCAAGTATACTACATCTACCGGTTCACCTTTATCCACATGTTTATTAACTCCTTCAAAAAAGTGAAGCAGATTTGTGAGGCAAGACTTGCCCTTGGTAAAGCCATGCTGACTTTGTTCCATTAAACCATGTCTTTCTATATGTTCTGTGATTTTGATGTTTAGAACACTTTCCACTATTTTTCCTGCCACTGAAGTCAGGCTAACCGGTCTGTAGTTTCCTGGATCGCCCCTGGAGCCCTTTTAAATATTGGGGTTACATTTGCTATCCTCCAGTCTTCAGGTACAATGGATGATTTTAATGATAGGTTACAAATTTTTACTAATAGGTCTGAAATTTCATTTTTTAGTTCCTTCAGACCTCTGGGGTGTATACCATCCGGTCCAGGTGATTTACTACTCTTCAGTTTGTCAATCAGGCCTACCACATCTTCTAGGTTCACCGTGATTTGATTCAGTCCATCTGAATCATTACCCATGAAAACCTTCTCCATTACGGGTACCTCCCCAACATCCTCTTCAGTAAACACCGAAGCAAAGAAATTATTTAATCTTTTTGCGATGCCCTTATCTTCTCTAAGTGTCCCTTTAACCCCTCGATCATCTAACGGTCCAACTGACTCCCTCACAGGCTTTCTGCTTTGGATATATTTCAAAAAGTTTTTACTGTGAGTTTTTGCCTCTACAGCCAACTTCTTTTCAAATTCTCTCTTAGCCTGTCTTATCAATGTCTTACATGTAACTTGCCAACGTTTATGCTTTATCCTATTTTCTTCTGTTGGATCCTCCTTCCAATTTTTGAATGAAGATCTTTTGGCTAAAATAGCTTCTTTCACCTCCCCTTTTAACTATGCCGGTAATCGTTTTGCCTTCTTTCCACCTTTCTTAATGTGTGGAATACATCTAGACTGTGCTTCTAGAATGGTATTTTTTAACAATGACCATGCCTCTTGGACATTTTTTACTTTTGTAGCTGCTCCTTTCAGTTTTTTTCTAACAATTTTTCTCATTTTGTCAAAGTTTCCCTTTTGAAAGTTTAGCACGAGAGCCTTGGATTTGCACACTGTTCCTCTTCCAGTCATTAAATCAAATTTGATCATATTATGATCACTATTGCCAAGTGGCCCCACCACCATTACCTCTTTCACCAAGTCCTGTGCTCCACTGAGAATTAGATCTAAAATTGTTCCCTCTCTTGTCTGTTCCTGAACCAATTGCTCCATAAAGCTATCATTTATTCCATCCAGGAACGTTATCTCTCTAGCTTGTCCCGATGATACATTTACCCAGTCAATATTGGGGTAATTGAAGTCTCCCATTATTACTGCACTACCAATTTGGTTAGCTTCACTAATTTCTCTTAGCATTTCACTGTCCGTCTCACCATCTTGACCAGGTGGACGGTAGTATACCCCTATCCCTATAGTCTTCCCCGACACACAAGGGATTTCTACCCATAAAGATTCAATTTTGTATTTAGTCTCATGCAGGATGTTTATCCTGTTGGACTCTATGCCATCCCGGACATAAAGCGCCACACCTCCTCCTGGGTGCTCCTCTCTGTCATTGCGATATAATTTGTATACCGGTATAGCACTGTCCCATTGGTTATCCTCTTTCCACCATGTCTCTGAGATGCCATTTAAGTCTGTCATCATTCACTGCTATACATTCTAATTCTCCCATCTTACTTCTTAGACTTCTGGCATTAGCATGCAAACATTTCAAAGTTTGTTTTTTGTTTGTATTTTCATTCTGCTTTTTAATTGATAGGGATAAGTTAGAATTTTTTAGCCTTGACAAGTATGGTTTCCCATACTCCTACACCTCTCTATCAGAGATCCAATTCGCCTGGGCACAACACCCACTCTCATAACTCAGGATCAGGGCAGGTTGCGCCATCCCAACCAATCCCTATCCCTCGCAGCATGGATGTTGAAAGCTTGATTCTACAACCTCTCAATCTTTCAACTAATGTCTCTCAAGTGCTTGTAGCTTCACGTAAACCTTCCACACGAAAGAACTATTGTGCTAAATGGAAAAATGTACCACTTGGTGCACACAAAACAGTATTAACCTTTTTTCCTGCACTACATCATCTTTATTAGACTACCTATGGCACCTCTCAGACTCTGGTCTACAGACCTCATTTGTAAGAGTACATTTAAATGCAATCTCAGCTTATCACAATACGGTCTGAGATGCACCAATCTCAGTGCAACCCCTGGTTGTTAGGTTCATGAGAGGTTTAATTCAACTTAAACCTCCACACCGACCACCGGTCACACAAAGGGACCTTAACGGGGTCTTAACGAGGCTCATGCGTTCTCCTTTGGAATCCATGGATTCTTGTAATGTTAAATTTCTCACTTGGAAGACTATTTTCTTAATAGCCATCACATCTGCAAGAAGGGTTAGTGAGTTACAAGCACTTGTCACATACTCACCCTACACAAAATTCCTACATGATCGAGTGGTACTCCGTACACACCCAAAATTTCTTCAAAGGTTGTTACGGAATTCCATTTGAATCAATCCATCATCTTGCCTACTTTCTTCCCAAACCACACTCTCATCAAGGAGAGAGGGCTTTACACACCTTGGACTGTAAGCGTGCGCATGCATACTACTTGGATCGCACTACAGCCCATAGAAAATCCAAACAGCTCTTTGTTTCTTTTGATCCAAACAAACCTGGAAAAGCAGTAGGTAAGCAAACTCTATCCAATTGCATACAGTTTTGCTATGAAAAAGCAGGCCTTCCTCTCCAAGGGCGAGTAAAGGTGCACTCAGTAAGAGCAATGTCAACCTCAGTAGCACACTATTGTTCAGTGCCAATAGCAGACATATGTAAGGCCACAACATGGAGTTTCCTTCACACCTTTGCGGCTCACTACTGTCTCGACAAGGAAGGACGACAAGACTCAGCCTATGGACAATCTGTCTTAAAGAACTTGTTTCCAGTATAATCCGAACTCCTTCCACATCCAACCTTTCGTGATTTCAGGCTGCCTCATTTTTCTTAATAGTACACCAGTTGTTGTGCCTGTTGCACAAGTTGTAACCTGTTGGTCCAATATAAGAATGACTCAGCCTGTAGCTTGCTAATCACCCATATGTGAGGACTAGCATCCTGCTTGTCCTGGGATAAAGCAAAATTGCTTACCTTGTAATAGGTGTTATCCCAGGACAGCAGGATGTAGTCCTCACGAAACCCACCCGCCACCCCGAGGAGTTGGGTCCAATACGTTTTATTATTTTATTTTTGGCTAACGCTAATTGCTACAAAACAGACTGAAGGGAGACCCCTGTGGCTGAGAATATCATGGCATGCTGAGCATGCTCAGTGGGCACACTGTGCCAGTCAAAAGTTTTTAGAAACTTTGACAGAAGTTTTTCCGTATAGGGCTCCATTACTGATGTCACCCATATGTGAGGACTACATCCTGCTGTCCTGGGATAACACCTATTACAAGGTAAGCAATTTTGCTTTACCAAAAGGGCTCAGGCATCCACTGCAGTGTAAATCTAGAAAAATTAGCAAAAATGCTTAACAAAGCCTCTGTTCTTAATCAGAGGCAGATCTGGCTAGCCAGCAGTGCCAAGAAAGGAATAGCCTCCAAAAATAAACCCAGTGAGAGGCATGGGCCTCGCGCTGAACAGAAATATACCAAGAGATTTTCACTCCTCAAAAGCTCAACTCAAATGCCACACCTCACCTACTCCTAGCCCCCATTTTAATGGAAGGGGTCCAACTATCTCAGTCATCCTCAGAGGGGAGGTGCTGATAGGATGGTATCTCTCTCTCTCTGCTGTTACCTATATGGGCAGGGATCTAGGGCCATCTAGTGGGTGACTAGGGGGTCCCCACACCAGTTTTACTAATTTTCTCTTTTCTTGCTGTCTTAGGGCTAAAATGCACTGTATTGGCAATTAAGAAATAAAATACTTTTTTTTTTAATTAAAAAAAAAAACAAACTTGATTTGTAATATAGTTTTTACCATTGATGAAAACTAAACAAAATCCAGCTGCTTCATTAATATTACATAATATTAGTTCCAAATAATATCGTTTAACTGTTTGTGATGTAACCAATAAGCAGTGAATATTCAAAGACCTGCTGCTCAGGCAAAATGAAAACCCACCCTGGGAATGCCCCCATTGCTGTCTTTTTACCTGGATATATTTTGTGCAGACATCTATTTGCCAAGAAAAACTTTTAGCCAGGAAACAGGGAAATTTCCAACCTCTAAAAGTTAGTCAGGTGAACATTTCAAATGTTGACTTCAATGCAAATGTTGCATTTTTGGTTGAAGGGAAGTGAAAATTGAATGTATTTGGAAATCTAATTTCTTCATTAGATGATAGAAAAGGGTATTAGGCCAAGTACCGGAGAGGAGCTAGACTGAGCTAAGTGAATGGCCCCTGGCGATAGTGATGGACTGTAAATGCTGTTCAAATTAGTCAGGCTTTGCCGTGAAAGTAGAATGCAGATTATGTGCAACAAATATTTTCACTAAAACATAATCACTTTTGCTATCTCCGTGATTAATGTTGATTGCGCTTTAGTTCCTGCTGTGCCTTACTTGCAGAAGCTTGCAGAAGCATGAAAGCTAAAATGTAGCCTGAAGGCAAGTCTCTAGTGATATGGAATATTTGATGCAAGAGAAGTTGTTCCATTTAAAATAATTAGGACGTAGAAGGCAAACTCCACAGGTAGTTTTTACTGACAAGGATTTGCCAAAAAAAAAAAAAAAGCAGAACTTAGTGCCTGCTTTTTGTGCAAGTTCTATCTGAAAGCAAACTTATACTTTTGATTATTCATAACTATCCACATAAGTGCCTCCCCCAACCAAGCCCTGCCCTGGGACCACCTATAGAGATACTTGGTTAAATGTATCTACATTGCAGCCATAGGCAGGTACTTCTAGATATGTATAGAGTAAGCAGTAATAAAAAAAAAACAAAACCCAAAAACATTTACACAGCTAAAACAGCATTTTATCCACAGAAATGGCTTTGATTATTGCCCTCATATTGTCACAGAAATGCAGTTTCTAAAAATTGCCCACTTCATATGCAGGTAAAAATATGCCTGTAGTACCACTAAGATAATAATTTTTCTTGCAGTAGGAGAGAGCGTTCTTGTGTGCAGGATTAGTAATTTTGCAGATACTTTTTAAAAATTCAAGCATATGTGTATTTTTATTCTGAGAATTACCTGCACAAAGTAGCAGGTGTTAGATGTGTGTGGGTAATTTTCTTACACACTTTTCAAAGTGGCAGTACATGGTACTTTCACGTTGAAAATTGGTGCAAATTCCACGGATAAAAAGTACCAGTGGCCTTTGCAAATATGTGGCCAATCTAAATATTACCCCTGTAAACCATAGAACAATTATGTAAAATGTATTCTTGTTGAGAGATGTTAGATTCATTTGCAGTACCCATCATAGGACACTGTTGGAAGCGTGGAGCAACATTTTGTTTAAAACAAGACTCTTCTACTGAATCAGTGGCTGAGGCAGAAACCCAATATATAGAATTGAATAGAATTCTATAATTTGTTTCTAGTCATTGGCTATGAGAATCATTTTGCTTCTGTAAGTGAAGTTTCATTATGCATTTGAAAGCAAGACATTCAAGGGAGAGCAATGGAAGAACTGCTTATACAGTCCACAGAATGTTGCACGTCCAGGACTGCACTAAACAGCACAAGAAACCACAGGAGCTTCCAAGGCCAGGATAAACCACTGAAATCCCAATGCACATTTTGCTGTTTTTATCTGGACTATTCAGTTATTTTCAAATAATATATATAAAAACATAGGCCATATGATCTTTCTGTTGTCACGTTTTTATCTTATCCACACCAACTGCTCAGCTCTGCAATCCCTACCACTCCCTTAAAGATCCCCTGGGCTTGCCCCATGCTTTCTTGAATTCAGATACGGTCCTTGTCTCCACCACCTCCACTAGGAGGCTGTTTCCTGCATCTGCCATCTTTTCTACAAAGAAATAGCTCCTTAGATTGCTGCTGAGTCTACCCGTTTTCACTCTCATCCCATGACCCCTTGTTCTGTATCCTCCGTTCCATTGATATCTTGGAAGTATTTAAATATTTTTCTCATTTTTCTCTTTTCATCTAGGCTTTAGATGTTTAGATCTTTAAGGCTGTCTCCATATGCTTTATAATGAAGACCACTACTCATTTTAGTGGCCACTCTCTGGACTGACTTCATCTGGTTTAATTTTTCTGCTGACCATTCCTACGCACCCAAGCATCTTTCTGTCTTTTGCCATTGCCTTATCCGCTTGTTTAGCCACCTTATGATTATCTGATACAATCACCCCAGATCCCACTCTTGTTTCATGCTTAAAAGAATTTCACCTCCAATACTCTTCCATGCCATTTGTTTTTTTTTTCGACCCAAATGCATGATTCAGCATATTTTTGCTTGAAATCTTAGTTGCCAGACTCTAGACCATTTCTTAAGCTTTGCCAGATCCCTCATGTTATGCACACTTTCCGGGGTGTCTACCCTGTTGCAGATTTTGGTATTATACACAGAAAGACAAAACTTTCTCCTAGGATAAGCAGGATTGTAGTCCTCACACATGGGTGACATCATCAGATGGAGCCCAGCATGGAAAACGTCTGTCAGAGTTCCTAGAGCTTTGACTAGACACACTGAGGCGCCAGCTCCCAGCATGCCACTATCCACGTGTCCACACAGGGTTCCCCTTCAGTCTCTTCTTTTCTACGGAGCTGTTTGCCTCGCGGGTTTTGGGAGCTGTGCTTTTTAGAGTCTTTTCTCAGTACTTTCATTGGTATTTTTTCTGTGCTGGCTCCCCCTTCCCCCGTCGGTGCTTCAGGGTGGCGTGATAAGGTTTTTTTGGGGGGGTTTTTGTACTTTCTGTGCGGTCAATTCCCAACTAAGCTGTTCTCTGTATCTGCCGGTCATCAACCGCTCGCCGGCTCTTTTTCATGGTGTCTTCAGGTTTTTGCCAATGTCCCCAGTGTCTGCAGACTGTGTCCATTGCAGATCCACATGACACTTGCATTTCCTGCCGGGGGGCATCGCACAGTGTCCGGGGGTGTCATCTTTGCGACCAAATGACCCCCAAGGGTCATTGGGTTCGACTTGATAAAATGGAAAAAATCTGACACTTCGACTCCAGCATCGTGCACCTCTACTCCCAAGGACTGTGGGGAACCGATGGAGCTGCTTCCCTCTGTGCCCACTCTCATTTCGGCACCCTCACATGAGCAGGAGATAGGCATTCTCCAGCGTCATTGCTCTCAAGGACCTCAGGATCGTCTCCATCCTTTGTGCCAGGGAAAAACCAGGCCAAGCACCGTGGGAAATCTCGGAAGCATCGGCATTGCTCACCATCATCACGTGGTTCCATGTTCAGGGCATCACTGGGGTCCTCCATGCTGCCCCCAAAGTGACCCCACGGAGAGGAGGCATCAACCTCCATTGTACCTGTTAATCCTGGGCGTTCCCCACCGACATCAATGTTGGGTACCGAGCCTCCCCAGGGCTCTGGGGAGGATCCATTGATGGCCTCATCCTGCTCCTCCTCCCTCTGTCCTTGCTTCAGACTTCCAGGAGAAGCTGGACTGCAGGGTGCAACAGGCGGTGCTCTGAGCCCTTCAGGGCATCGAGCCACTAGCTCCACTGGTTTCCCCGACATCCGAGTCTGCTCCTGCGATGCTAATGCCGCTGCTAGGGTGAATTGACGTCCTTGGGCATTCTGTCCATGCAGCTGCCACCAGCACCCAAGGGTCTCTCGATGCCCCAGCAGCAGCCGAGTCCTCCTCCATCCAGAGTCATCCCCATTATGGGTTCCTCGGAGGAGAAAAATGCCTCCTGTCCAGGGGCACTATCAGTGCCGGTACCACATGCATTCTTGCCCGGTTCGGTCCCTGGTGTCTTCAAGGTCATCTATGCCGTCTGTGCCTTTAGCTCCAAGGCCAGGGGTCTTGGGCAGGGACCATCCTCAGGGCGCACAGGGAACTTCCGTGAGGAAGCCCCATATGATCCCTGGGGAGATCCTCTGAGTCTTCCTCGCAGAACTCTGGAGACATCCCCTTGGATCCATCTCCTCCAGATGAGAGGCATAGATCCCCGCTGGAGGATCTGACCTTTGTGAGCTTTGTGCGGGCTATGGCTCAGTCTGTCCCCTTCCAACTTCTGGTGGAGGAGGATGCCAGTCACAAAAAGCTGGAGGTTCTCCAGTACGTAGATGCTCCAAAGGATGTGCTTGCTATCCCCATCCATGATATTTTCAAGGAATTGCTCCTCAGGATGTGGGAGCACCCAGTCTCCGTACCGCCTTAGGTTTAGAGAGGCGCCAGCTCCCACACCAATAAGTGGTGGTGGACTCTGCCCTCAAAAAAGCCAAATGCTCCCATACCCACACTTCGGTGTCTCTGGGGTGAGAACACTGAGCTGCAGATGCCCTGGGTAGGAAGGTGTGTCAGGACGCTATGTTGATCATTCACATCACCTCCTACCAGCTTTATATGACCTAGTATACTCCCAACCTCTGGAAGCAGGTCCAGACAGTAGCCGAATGCCTTCCATGGGATCAGCAGGAAGCCCTCCTGG
Organism: Rhinatrema bivittatum; assembly: GCF_901001135.1. Lineage (NCBI taxonomy): Eukaryota > Metazoa > Chordata > Amphibia > Gymnophiona > Rhinatrematidae > Rhinatrema > Rhinatrema bivittatum. The sequence goes on from NC_042619.1 coordinate 218,180,948, forward strand.
CCGTTGCCCAGCAGGGCCTTGAGTGCGGCAAACATGAGGCGCATTCCACCTATGATGCTTTCAAGACTGCGGCTTGGGTAGTGGCAGCAGGCATTAGAGCCCGTAGGCTGGCATGCCTCTGAGCATCTGACCTCAAACTGGAGGTCCAAGTCAAGCTCACTGACCTGCCCTATACTGGGGAGAACTAGTTTGGGGACAAGGCACAAGATGCTGTGGTTTAGCTGAAGGACCACTGAGACCCTCCAGCATTTCTCTGCCAGCACTTCGGACCCTCCATCCTCTGTCCCAAAGTCCTTACGTCAGGGCCGCAGAAGGTCATTTTTATCGCCAGAGGAAATATCCTTCGGCCCCACATACCCACGTGTGCCGTGAGGGAATTCTAAAGGTTGCTCTTGATAACACCAGAGTCCCAGACCTCAGCCGGCTCCCCAGCAAAGCCCTGCCATGGGGTTTTGACTGGTCTCGAGGAAGCATAAGACCAGTATCTGTACCCTTGGCCTTTGACGCCTGTGGTCTGAGGTTGGCTACAGACCTTCCAGGACCAATGGCCACAGATCATCTCTGACCAGGGATCCTGTCCATCGTCCGTCGAGGGTATCTGTTGAATTTCCTGAGTGTCCCAGAGGACTCTTCCCCCCCCCCCCCCCCCCCCCCCGGTCATTGTGGGACCAGACCCCACATCAGGAGGTTCTTTGGACAGAGCTCTCTGCCTTATTAATGGCAGGAGTGGTAGAATCCGTTCTGCATGGTCAACAAGAACAGGAATTCTACTCCAAATACTTCCTGATTCCAAAGAAAACGGGGTTGTGCCCCATCTTAGACCTGAGGGCCTTGAACAAATATCTACGAAGAGTAAAGTTCAAGATGGTCTCGCTGGGCACCCTGATTCCCCTCCTGCAAAGAGGGGACTGGCTTTGCTCCCTTGACCTAAAGGGCGCCAATGCCCACAGAGGAATCTCTTCCAGTCACAGGAAGTACATATGATTCCTGGTAGGTGACAGTCACTTCCAGTACAAGGTGTTGCTGTTCAGCCTGTCCTTGGTCCCACGTGTCTTCACCAAGTGCTTGGCAGTTGTGGGTGCACGTCTTCCCCTACTTGGATGATTGGCTGGTCAAGGCAACTACATGTGAAGGGGCGCTTCATTCCCTCAACTTGACCATACAGGTGCTGGAATCCCTCAGGTTTGTTGTCAACTACCCAAAGTCCCATCTTGTTCTGTCTACTCAGTTGGACTTCATCGGGATCAGCCTGGATGCAATCCAAGGCCGGGCTTTCCTTCCTCATGTCTGAGCGCTTGCTGTAGTGTCTCTGGTGAGCTTGGTCCGCTGCAGCCAACGGGTGCTGGCCCGCCTTATGCTTCGGTCATTGGGTCACATGGCTGCTTAAAAAAAATGTTGAAAAGAACCAGTCTCAATCCCTGTGGCATACCAGTAGTAATGCCCTTCTCCTTGGCATGAACTCCATTTACCACTACTCTTTGTCACTTTCCACTCAACCAATTTGTAACCCAATCAGTCACTTTAGGACCCATACCAAGGGTGCTCAGTTTATTTATAAGTTGCCTATGCAAAACCCTGTCAAAGACTTTACTAAAATCCAAGTACACTACATCTAGTGCTCTCCCTTGCTGCAACTCTCATCACCCAATCAAAGAAGTTTATCCAGTTCCTCTGACAAGACTTCTCTCTGGTAAGGCCATTGGATTCCAGAATCTGCCCTCTCCTCTGTTTTAGCAGCAGTTCTATTCATTTATGTACCACAGAAGTCAGCCTAACCACGTTTGCCTGTCTCCAGTCCTCTGGAGCTACTCCTGATTCTAAAGGAGCATTGAAAAGGCCAGCCAGCAGAATTGCCAGAACTTTTATAAATTCTCTCACTAACTTTGGATGTATCGTATTCAGCCCCATTGTTTTATCTACTTTTAGTTTAGCTAGCTTCTCATGAGCATATTCTAAAAATCCTATTTGTGTCCATTTTCTGTGGTTCTGCTCCTGGCTTTTCCTCTGAACACTGAACAGAAATATGTTAAGTAATATCATTTTTTCCTAGTATGTATTTATATATTCCTCCCCTTCTCTTGAGTTTCACAATGTCACTTTTGCTCTTCTTTCTATTACTAGCATATCTTTAAAAAAAAAAAGAATTGTGTCCTCCATTTTACCATATTTGCATTGTTTTCTTCCATTTGCACTTTTGCTGTCCTGACTACTTTCCCAGCTTCTCTTCTCTTTTCCAGTTATTGTCATCTTTCTTCCTCGCTCTGTGATCTCTTGTAGTTTATGAACACTAATCTTTTTCTCTCCTACCTTTTCAGTTACTTCTTCAGAAAACCATAGTGGCCTTTTATTTTTTTTTATTTCCTCTTACCTTTTATTTTCTAATAAAAGTTTATTTGCCTTTACGGTATCTTTTAGTTTAACCCACTGCTCTTCTCCTTCCCCTAGATTTTACCATCCATCTAATGACTTCTTGAGGTACTCCCTGATTTTAACAAGGTTAGTTTTCCTGAAGTCTAGGACCCTCACCTTTTGAATGAACCTTCACACTTGGGTCAGTTTATCCTCTTTCTTACTGGTGTGTATGAAGTTTCTTGTTGGCATTTTTGAAAAGTAGTAAGATAAATGTTTAACTTCTGGTACAATTACTTGATAAAATACATCTTCCAGAGAGTAGACATGTTAGTCTGTAGTAGTGAAAACAAGACAGAGGTTGGTGGTCAGTAGACTAACGAATTTATTGGCATGTAAGCTTTTGAGGACTAGAGTCCACTTCGTCAGATGCATCAGATGGAGTATAGTACCACCAGTCAAAAATAATCTGTATGCATATCTGGTTGCTCCAATGCTGCAAGATTTACAGTTCTGTGAAGTCTCAGGACTTGTGAATGTAAAATAAATGTCCTGCTGTAGTCATTTTTTCTAGTTTTCTTTTTCGCAGATTATCCCATAGTGAATTTTCATCATTGATACACAGAATTTTGAATATGATTTATTTGACTTGAAGTTCAGTTTATTTCTTGAAAGCCAGTGGTTTGTTTTATCCCATTTTTGGGAGGGAGAGCTGGGGAACAGGACCATGTGCACAAGTGGCTGTAAAAGTAAATCTATAATTGCTCTCTCGTCCCATCTGTACTTTAATTACACAGGTTTTGTTGAAAATACATTTTCCTTGGGAAAAGGGTCATTTATTTCTCAAACCTCAAATATTTTTAAAATAGTATCAAACAAGGCCTACTTTTTTGTGAGTTAGTGCAATTTTTTTATTTTAATTTTTTGCCTTTTCCCCAAATTTTCCCTCTGTTGCTCCGTTCCACCCAAGATGGCATGCTTGGGAAGCTGAAAGGAATTCTCCCTGGCCTGAAGGCTGGAGGGGTATATTCTTTGAGAGATGTGTTCAGCACTACTCAATTACTGGCAGAAGATGTCTTCCCTCTCTAGAACTGAGTAGAGCCAAACTCAACTGGCCCTGAAGGATGGAAGGTTTGGATTTTGGATTTCCTGTACTCTAATGCTGAAACACAAGACCAGCCCAAGCTGGTACAGTTTTAAGCACATGTGATGTTATTGGTCCCAATTCATACACCCAAGGCAAAATAATTTGTATACTGTAAAATAATGAAATTGATTATTATATAAAACTAGTAGTAAAAGCCCATCCAAGGACAGGGAAATACTGTAAAGAGTAAGAGGTGTGTGATAGTAGAGAGTGCAGGCTGAACTTGGGTGTATTCTGTTGTGGTAGAGAGGAGAGTGGACATTTCAGAGAGCGAGTGCGGAAAGCAGAGCTGGAGAGTATAACCGGAGAAGAGGGGTGGAGCTCAGTTTCCATATGTGGTGGTAGAGAGTGGACTGGACAATACAGAGAGAGAGAGGCAAAGCTGGCAAGTACAGGGAGGGGGCATAGCTCAGTTTGCATACTGTTGATGCAAACACAGGGCAACTTTCCTCTTTATTATAGTTCAACTAACTACCCCTTTTCCTTGCAATAGAAACACAAAATTCAAATCTATAATTAAGCTGACTAGCTGAAACCAAAGTTTAATAAGTTAATTAGCATCTGCTTCAAGAAAACAAGTGTTTTAATAGTTTTATCGTTATATTCTTTCCAAAGACCTAGAAGGGAATATACATTGCAAGATGTTTGTGTGATTCTTTAGATCCTAGGACATAGACTCAAGAGTGGAATTTGTTTCCTTTGTTTTCTCGTGTGGTTCTTAAGCAGCAATGTTTGCATAATCCCTTAAACTGTAAATGAAAAAAACCAGCATCTGGACAATACATTTTATTTGGGATAACTCGATTGAGCCTTCTCACTGAAGTGCTCTCTTCATAGGGTTGTAGGGAAGTGAGAGTAAACAGATGTGAGGTATTGTAGGAAAGGTCCCACACAGCAGAAGGTCCATTCTCCATATTAACAGATGTGTGCCATCTAGGGAGTTCACTCGCAGGTGAACAGTCTGCACAGATCATTAATCTTGTTTCTTAACAAGGAAATTGGTCTTTGATTAAATAATGTGTTTGTGTCTGTGTTCCCAGTTGTGGTGGGGGGGGGGGGGTGCCCTAATAATTTTTTTAACCATTCATCCAATTTCATTTCACTTTCTATCAGATTGTGGAGAACCCACTAACCCCCCCACCCAGTTCTTGCTTTTCATGCGTCCTTTACCCATCCCTAACAAGTAGAATCAGTGTTTTTCTTTGCCTTCGTTTCTTACAGGAGCACAGGCCAGTTCAATTTTAATCTCAGGGGGGATGAGAGCACAATGCAGTGTCACCAAGCATTTTTTTCCTTGCATTGGCACTGGTTGACATTGAGCATTTTGAAAGCTGCCTCAATATAATAACCATATGCAAATTCCTGAACATACTCAGATCAGAAAAGTGGGTTGTGTATCCCTACCAGCAGGTGGAGTCAGAGAACAATTAGAACTTTGGGTACTGCTACATAACGAGAGTGCCACCCGCAGTCACTCAGTAGTATTTCTCTGACTCCAGCGGGTGGTACAGATGCACACCTACAGTCTTTAGTTATATTTTTTATTTAGTTTGAATTTAATTTTTTGGTTTACGGGCTTCCTGAGGTGTTAGGCGCCTTTGTGGGCCATCCCTCAGTAGAAGCCGGGCATCCGGGGAATTGGATATTCCTGTCAGGGTTTCGCCCGCCACAGTTCGGTGTCTGACTACCAGGGGCTCCTGGCTACTCACCACCGTCTCTGCTACAGCTGCTCCCTTGTCTCCTGCAACAGCTTTTCTCTGTGTCTTGGTAAAGTTTAATTTAAAAAAAAAAAAAAAAAGCTGTTTTCACTGCAACTGACTGACAGGCTTCAGTTCTGAGGTAAGGAGAGGTGCAGGAGGGACCGGGTCTTTTACGGCCGGCCGGGGAAGCTGTCAGCAATGTTCCCCTCAGCTCCCGGGGCTCTGGGTCGTTTTCTGAGGGCAAGGGTGAGTTTTTCTCCGTGTGCCTCGTTTACTCGCCACTTCCCTGCTGGGGGCCTTGCAATTTCACTATAGACAGGCTCATTTCCCGTGGCACGGCTGCGCGTGGTGTTTTCTCCTCAGCCGGTAGACTCTTAGCCCGGAGCATGAAAAGTTTGTTTTTTTTTCTGGTCCTGCCTGACTGAAATTTTCTCCGCGTCGTGGCTCCGAGCGTTTCTTTTTTTATTTGCGCCCTTTTATATTTCAGTTCAGACTATCGGTGTGCTGCTGCGGATGGGACCGAAAAAGGAATCACAGACCTGCCGCGCGTGTGGGTCACGCGGCCAGGCGTTAGATGCGGCCTCCTTATGCGCAGCGTGTTCCCCAGGGTTAGAGGGCTCTTCAGGGCTTCTTGCCTCCTCCCTCGGGGAGGGATCATCTGTCTCGCCTTCAGCTTCACGGGAAGAGGATTCTCCGCCTGTTCTAGCCTCAGTGAGGGAAGACCTCACCGGGGGAACTGATGATTTCACCACAGCCGACTCTCCAGGGGGAGAGGGGGACCCGGAGGGGGTTTCCCCAGAATTTGTCCTCCTTATGCACCAGGCTTTCCTGGCAAGGAAACACTCGGCGGTAAAGCGGCCCGGTCTCCTGGGGCAGGTTCGGACCTGCCTGAGAAAAGAGGTCGGGGTACGGACCCTCGTCAGCACCTCTCTGATCAGGCTTACACCACAGGGGATTCTCCCCAGGGCATGCGAGATCTGATCCCTGGGGTCTGGTGCGATGCCGGCTTCTGGGTAGTAGGGGTGGCAGACCCGGATCCGCAGCTGGATCCGGCTGATGTGGATACTGATGATCCGGATGAGCCCGATGACCCTCCTGCGGACGGAGATGACCCCAGCATGGTGTGTTTGTTCAAGCGGGATGAGTTAAAGGACCTGGGGAATAAGGGGTCTTAAGTTTTGGGACTTAAGGTTTCACAAGAAGAGTCTGATAACAAGGATGTCAATCCAGTCCTCAATGGCTTTAGGGGTCCCACAACATCTTTTCCTCTGCCTAAGAAGGTTCGCAAACTAGTGACCCAGGAGTGGGAGATTCCGGCTTGAAGGTGGGCAGAGCTTTGGCGAATCTTTACCCGTTATCTGATGTTTTGAATTTACTGAAGATTCCAAAGGTGGACGCCATGGTCTCGGCAGTGATGAAAAAGACCACTATCCCAGTTGCTTGGGCGGCTGTCCTTAAGGATATTCAGGACCACAAGCTGGAGATCCAGTTGACGCGAGCATTCGAGGTTGCCGCGCTAAGCCTTCAGGCTGCCGTTTGCGCTAGCCTCATGCAGAAGGCCTGTCTATGTTGGGTCCAGGAGTCGGCTGCTGGGGCCAGTACATGCGACAGTGGGGCTCTGCAGTCTGCCTGCCTAGAAGCAGGCATCGTTTATGTTGCAGATGCTTTGTATGATTTGGTGAGGACCTCGGTGAGAGGTATGGTGTCCTTGGTGTCAGTGCGGCGTCTCCTCTGGCTGTGAAATCGGACGGCGGATTTGTCATCCAAGTCCCAGCTTTGTAATCTACCCTTTAAGGGCAAGCTCCTGTTTGGGGAGGATCTGGATCAGCTAGTAAAGCTGCTTGCCGAATCCAAGGGCAATCGGTTGCTGGAAGATAAAAGATCTTCTAAAAAAGTCTTCCCTCCTCGAGCTAGGTTTCGGGACTCTCACTGCTTCAGAGCGGGTAGATACTCCACACCTCCTGCTTCTAAACCTGGTTTGGGGCGCCAGCAGTCCTTTCGAGGGGGTCGCCGTCCCTGAAGAGATTCGGGACATCTTGGTGCAGGAAGTAATAAAAACCCCCAATGAAGCAACGAGCACCCATTCCGTCGTCGAAGCTGTCTGAGGCAGATTATCCATCTTTTACATGGAATGGGCAAGAATTACATCAGCTCACTGGGTCTTACAAATGATCAAAGACGGTATGCACTGGAGTTCTCGCGCCCTGTCCAGGAGGTTTTTGTGTAGTCCTGAATGGCCTCAAGTGTCAAGCAAGAGGTGGTCCAGGTGACTCTACAATGACTTCTCGAGCTCAAAGCTATTGTCCCAGTTCCGGAGGCTCAACAGGGCAGAGGTCGGTACTCTGTGTATTTGTGATCCCCAAGAAGGAGGGCACGTTTTGGCCCATCCTCGATCTGCAGAAGGTGAACCGTTGCCTTCGGGTTCCTCGCTTTCGTATAGAAACCCTGAGGACAGTGATGGCCGCGGTTCGAAAAGGGGAGTTTCTTGCTTCTCTGGACCTCACGGAGGCGTATTTACACATTCCGATCCGGCTGAATCACCAGAGGTTTCTGTGGTGCAAGGTCTTGGGACGACACTTCCAATTTTGAGCCCTCCCATTTGGTCTCGCAACAGCTCCTTGCACGTTCACCAAGGTGATGGTGGTGGTGGCCTTCCATCGTCAAGAGGGAATCTTGGTCCACCCGTACCTGGACGACTGGTTGATTCGTGCAAAGTCTCAGGAGGACTGCGAGAGATCAGTGCACATGGTGATGTTCACATTGCAATCCCTAGGTTGGGTAATCAATGTGCAGAAGAGTCACTTGGAACCCACCCAGAAGTTGATTTATCTCTGAGCACAATTCGATACCTTGCTGGGCAAAGTGTTTCTAGCGGCGGACCGAATACAGAAGTTGCAGGAACAAATACATTCCCTTCTTCAAAGGAACAGTCCCACAGTGTGGCATCATCTTCAGGTCCTGGGCTCCATGGCTTCAACCTTGGACTTGGTTCCTTGGGCGTTCGCTCACTTAAGACCTTTACAGCATGCGCTTTTGTCTCGCTGGAGCCCGGTGTCAGAGCAGTTCCATCTACCAATGCCTCTACTTCCAGAATCCAGTGCTAGTCTGTCATGGTGGCTGTCACTGGACAATCTGGAATGGGAGGGGTGGATTTGAACACTCCGAATTGACTGATAATCTCCACTGATGCCAGCCTTTCAGGTTGGGGGGGCGGTGTGTGCAGACAGGTCCGCCCAAGGGCTCTGGTCGGCGACCGGAATGATCCTGGTCCATAAACCGACTCGAAACCAGGGCTGTACGTCTGGCCCTGCAGGCATTTCTTCCCTGGATCCAGGGCTGAATGGTGCGAGTCTTCTCAGACAATGCGACAACGGTGGCGTACATCAATCGGCAAGGCGGGACTCGAAGTCCTGCTGTAGCACTGGAGGCACGTCTTCTGTTCATCTGGGCGGAGCGCCATCTTGAGGGCGTTGCCGCATCCCATGTCGCAGGAGTAGAGAATGTGCAAGCTGATTATCTCAGCTGTCAGCAACTAGACCCAGGGGAATGGGAACTATCTCTCGAGGCGTGGAATCTCATTTGCGCCAGATGGGGAACTCCTCAGCTGGATCTGATGGTAACGCAGGCGAATGCAAAAACAGTTTTTTCAGCCATTGCCAAGAACAGGGCTCGGTGGGCATAGATGCTCTCGTGTGTCCTTGGCCCACGGGGATTCTGCTGTATGCCTTCTCGCCCTGGCCCCTCATAGGTCGGCTTCTCCATCGCATAGAGCGACACCCGGGAAGGGTGATTCTGGTGGCGCCGGAGTGGCCACGTCGTCCATGATTCGCGGATCTGGTACGCTTGGCTCTAGAGGGTCCATTTCAGCTGGCTCATCTGACGCATCTGCTCCGTCGGGCTCACATTTGCAGATCGGGAGGATCGCTTCTCTCTCGCGGCTTGGCTTTTGAGAAGCGACATTTACGCTTCAGGGGTTATTCAGAACAAGTCATTTCCACCCTCCTACAGGCGAGACGTCCAGCCAACTCTATGGCCTATGTGAGAGTTTGGAAGCTTTTTGAGACGTGGTGTCATCAGCGTTCCTGCAACCCTATAGCGGTGCATGTTCCTCGGGTGCTTGACTTTCTGCAACAGGGCCTCGCTAAGGACTTGGCGTTTAATTTCCTTCGTGTACAAGTTGCAGCTCTAGGTGCCTTGCAGGGAAACTTTGACAGCTGTTCGCTGGCAGCGCATCCAGATATTGCTTGGTTTCTTAAGGGGGAACATTGCGCCCTCCCATCCGTTCGGTGTGTCCGGATTGGAGTTTGAATTTAGTCCTGCGAGTTCTCCACAAAGAGGCTCCTTTCGAGCCTCTTTGTGGAGTTTCCCTGAAAGATCTGACTTTGAAAACAGTGTTTTTGGTGGCCATTTGCTCGGCCCGTCGGATCTCAGAGTTGCAAGCGCTGTCTTGTTGGGATCCTTTTCTTCGGATTTACGACGATAGGGTATAGTTATGTATGGTTCCATCCTTGGTCCCTAAGGTGGTTTCAGCCTTTCACGTCAATTAAACTGTGGAGCTTCTGGGGTTCCCTAACTGGTCCCGGGAATCTTCTCAGAACAGAGACCTTCATCTTTTGGATGTGTGGTGTGCCTTATTGCGTTATCTGGAGGTTACCAATGACTTCAGACGTTCTGATCATTTGTTCATTCTCTTTGGTGGCCCAAAGAAGGGGGACAAAGCTTCAAAGGCAACCATATCTCGGTGGATTAAGGAAGCCATTTGCACAGCATACATAGCCTGAGGGCGTCAGGTGCCTATGGGTCTCGGAGCTCATTCCACTAGGGCTCAGGCTACCTCCTGGGCAGAGTGTCAGTTACTATCGCCTCAGGAGATCTGTAGGGTGGCGGTATGGTAGTCTATTCACACTTTTACGAAACATTACCGATTGGACGTGAAGGCTTCTGATGAACCGTCCTTCAGGGAGAGTGTGCTTTGTGCGGGTCTTTCAGGTTCCCGCCCAGTGTAGGGTGGCTTGGGAACATCCCACTTTTCTGGACTGATCTGGGTATGTTCAGGAAATGAAAATTGGTTCTTACTTGCTAATTTTCGTTCCTGTAATATCACAGATCAGTCCAGAGTCCCACCCCTTTCTTCAGATAGCGAAAGACTGTCTTGGTCAGAACCTGCTTAAGTTTTTTATTGTTGAAGCTCCTTTTTTGCAGACATGATTCATGGAGCAGTTTTTTAGCAGTTGTTTGGTCTGGTTTTTGCCAGCGACGATGTGGTAGTCCGGAAATTTGGTTGGGTGCTACCCTTTGTTTAGTTTTGTTAGCATGGGCTTGGGTACAGGTCAATTCTTGTGTGACTGCAGGTGGCACTCTCGTTATGTAGCAGTGCCCAAAGTTCTCATTGTTCTCTGACTCCACCTGCTGGTAGGGATACACAACCCACTTTTCTGGACTGATCTGTGGTATTACAGGAACGAAAATTAGCAGATGATAACCAGTTTTCATTTTCTGTACCAAAGAAGGATGAAATGTTCCCACATCTTGTTTTCTCCTATTAGCTTCATAGTTGATCATGTTGGCATGGATTCCTTCTGGCCTTTATTTTCCTATAGATCCTGGGACATCTTGAGCTGTTTGGCCTGTGTTTTCCTTTTATTAACAGTAGACAACAGCACTAGAAGAATCAAAATGCATTGTAGTGAGAGTGAGGCAGTCCTGAAATAAAATCTCCCTGTGAGACTTTTCTGAATGGAACATGTCCAGTTAAAAATTTGTTGTACTTCTGTGCCATATAATGTATTCTTTCTGTTACAGAGCTAATTTTAACACAGTATGTTTTGTATATTGCATTGTTCTCTTGTCATGGTAAAATGTACTGAAACATGCTAATAAGCTTTTCTTTTTTACTTTTCAGTTGTAACTTTTATAAGTGTTACTTAAGCTATAGAGCTTTGTAAATAAATGCTAGATTTATCCACTTTTGTATTTGTCCTTCGCAGACACATGCGATGAGCCTGAATCCTAGTAACAAGTCGTTAACGTTGTCGCCAATTCAAAAACAGAAGGTAGGACATGTTTGTAATTGCCAGAAAAAGTTAGATTTACTGTGCTTTTTGATTTATGTTTTTGTATATGTTAAAATAATCTGTTGCCGCTTAAGAAATTTAATCCAAATGAGAGATTTTTGTAAGCAAAACAAAATCCTTCGCTTGATCCTTTGCCGCCTTGTTCAATAAGATTAAACAAGGTTGTGATATGTAAAATTCTTATGAATGACTAATAACTTAGAATATTGACTCCATTGCAATATTTGAAGTGATTTAAGTACTAGATATAGATGCGTGTACAGTAAAGGGACTGTGCCAGGGCTTCCCAGACCTGTCTTGCTGACTCCACAGCCAGTTGGGTTTTCAGGATATTCACAATGAATATATGAGATAAATTTGTATAGACTGAGTCTCCATTATAAGCAAATTTTATAGAAACATAGAAATGACGGCAGAAAAAGACCAATCTGCCCATCCAGTCTGCCCAGCAAGCTCCCACATTTATTTTCCCAAACTTACCTGTTTCACCAACAACCAAGTTCAGGGCCCTTGTTGGCAACTGTTTGATTCACATTTCCTGCCAACCCCCTGCCATTGATGCAGAGAGTAATGTTGGAGTTGCATCAAAGGTGAGCATAAGGCTTAATGGTTAAGGGTAGTAACCGCCGCATCAAGCAAGTTACCCCCAATGCTTGTTTATCCAGACTGCACAGATCAATGCCTTTTTGGATGTTGTCTTAATGTTTATCTCCTGCATATTCATTGTGGATATCCTTAAAACATGACTGGCTCTGGGGGTTAGCAGAACTGGTTTGGGAAGCTCCTGCTCTGTGCTTTTGACATACATGTAGGGAAGAGTAAAATTTGGAAGTCAAATTTTAAGGGATTCTTGCTCAATAAAATTAAACTGGGCTTCCTTACTATTGTTCTGTGTACTGTAGTCCTGTTGACTTAAAATATGGTACACACCTTTGATTATTGTCCAATGCAGGGTTGCACATGTGTTTGTTCTTGTACTTTTATCTTCAATGGAACTTGCTTCAAAGCATTTTTATGGCCAGTGAGACCACTGTTTAACTTTTTCAATAATGATCTGAAAAAGGGAGAAAAGAGGTGATTAGATTTGCAGATGATACAAATATATTCAAATTAATTAAAACACCAGCATAATGTAAGGAGCTGCAGGACGGTCTTGTGAAACTGAGGACCTGGACATCTCAATGGCAGAGGAAATTTAATGTAGACAAGTGCAAAGTCGTGCACATGAGGAAAAATAAACCTAACTATATGAACACAATGTTGGGTTCCATATTAGGAGTCACCACTCAGGGAAAGGATCTTGGGTTCATTGAGACAATATTTTGAAATTTTCTGCTCAGTGGTATTTGGCATTTAGATGTATAACCCTTTATAGATTCTGAGGTCAATATTCAAAAGCCATTTAGATGGATAACTCACAAGTTATTAACAAGTTATCAGTCTAAATGGCGAATATGTCATATTCTGCCACTTATCTGGCTAAATTATAGCTGATAAGCAATTAGCCTGCTATAATTTAGCTGGATCAAATAGGGGCGTTCCAGGGAAGGGCTGAGAGATCCAGCTAACCTAGCCAAATTTCAGGTATATCCGGTTAGGTTAGCCAGATAACTTCGGACCTGCTCTAAAGTAGGTCTAAACGTTAACTGGCATTGTGGGGCTAGATAACTTCCTACTTACCTGGATATCTTTAAGAGATTAGAGGGGTACATGGCCCAAGAGGCCCATATCTCCTCCAACAGACCAATTAGAGATATTCACAAAGGTACTCTGAATTTCCCCCAACTAAAGCCACACGCCTTTCCTCGACCAAAGATCGAGCGTTTTCAATAGCAGGACCATCTATTTGGAATAACATCCCCTCAAGCCTCAGATTGGAACCCTGCCTCTTAACTTTCAGAAAAAAACTCAAGACGTGGCTCTTTCACCAAGCCTTCTCTGATCCTCCAGACCATCACTAGTTGCCATTATTCTCACCTGATCCAATGGTCTTTTATCCTCTCGAACGATGGACTCTGTCACTTCCAAGTTAAAGCACCTTAAGCTTTAACCCATATTCTTTATTGTATTATTACAATTACTTCCTGCCTTTACCTTCTTCCAGCTATTTAAGCTTCCAAGTTTTTTACTCCTTGTTAAATGTAACTTTGCCTTATTCACCTCTATTGTTAATTACTTTAGTTATTGCTTCAGTTATACCCTTGTTCTATGTAAACCGATCCGATATGGTTATTACTATGAAGGTCGGTATAAAAAAGTGTTAAATAAATAAATGTCTAAAATTTGGGGATTGGGAGGGGAAGAATAGAACTACTGGCCAAGTTTGTTTATTTTTAGTTTCTTCGCTGACAGAGCTACTTACTTGGATGTCTTTTAAAGATATCTAGGTAAGTAGCCTAACCGGCTGTATAAAAACATAGCTAGTTAGGTCCACTAACATCTTTGGATCAGTTTTATTTGACAATACGTTTTACATTCACATGCATAATTCTTCAAATGTGATTGTTCTTTCTCCAAGGACAAGTTAGATGGCAGTCTTCACACATGCATGACATCATCTGATGGAGCCTGGCACAGAAAACTTATGTCAAAGTTTCTAGAACTTTGATTGAGCCTCTGATTATGCTTGGGCATGTATTATACCACATGGCCACACTGGGTCCCTTCGGAGCACAGTGTTTCGCGGTGGAGTAAGTGTCTCAGTTTTTTCTTTAAGTTCAGGATTTTTTCTTGTGATTTTTTTTCCATAAAGTTACGATCAGGATTGCACATGTCATCATCAGGGTTCCAGCGATGCCTTCAGTGCGGGGAGGACTGTATCACGGATACTCATGATTGCTTGGGGGCATTGCATGACCTCCAGGGTTGCTGCAAGTATGCACAGATGACCCCCAAAGGATACTGGGTTCGTCTAGAGACTATGAACCAACTCTTTGGGCACTGGAAGATCAATCCATCGGCATTAGAGGCATCGACATCGAGGGATCCTCAGAACCGCAACAGTGGCCATCAAGTCATCAGCTCCTTGGCATCAGTGACTGTCAGGGACTCCAGAATTGGGTCATTGCCCAGCTATTCCAGGTCAAAGAAGTTAGGTTCATCATCCTTGATCTCGGCACCAGGGAAGAGCTGAGCATTGAGGGAAGCCGAAGAAGCATCGGCATCAGTCCCTGTTGATGCAAGGTGCCTGGCACAGAGATGCTCCAGTTTTGGCTGAGATGACCCCGAAGCAATCCCGTGATGAGTACCAGTCCTCCACGATTCCCAGTAGTTTGCCATGGTCTCCACCTGCCCCAGTGTCTCCCATTGATCATTCTCTTGGTTCCAAAGAGGATCTGGTCACCCCTGAATCCCAATCCGTTTTGGCATCAGCGATGAGGATGAGCTGGAGAAGGGAGTGCAGTGGGCCATGGAGCATGCGCTGCAGGGCCTCTGCTTCAGGGCACCAACAGGACCAGGACTGGCACCATTGTTCCTCAAGCCACTATTCAGCTCCCTTCAGGTACTTATTGGTTACCTATCAAGACCGTCACCAGTGTCTGTGCCCGCACCAGCATCTATGCCTTTAGGGTATCTGCGCCACTGCCTACCAGTCTGGTGGTCACCCACGATTCCTCGGAGGAGGAAGCTGCCCCAAAGTTGGGGGTGGCCTTGGGATCCAGGCCCACCTAGCCAGTCATTGCAGTTTCCATACCACTGGCCAAGGACTGAGCACCACAGGATTCATCCCATTTCTATGATGAGGATGAACTCCTTGATCCATATGACGCATCTGATAACCTCCCTTCCAACCCTTCTCTTCCCACCAGCAGAGGAAAGTCTCCACCAGAAGACCTCTCCTTTGCAGTTTTGCAGGATTTTGTCTGAGGCCATCCCATTTACTTTTGCAAATGGAGGAGGATACCTGGCACAAGATGCTGGATAATCTTCAGTACATGGGGCCTCCTAAGGAGATCTTGGTAGTTAAGAACGTAAGAAATCGCCATGCTGGGTCAGACCAAGGGTCCATCAAGCCCAGCATCCTGTTTCCAACAGAGGCCGAACCTAGCAATTACCCAAACAGTAAGAAGATCCCATGCCACTGATGCAATATAGCCACCGCACATTACCACATATCAAGGGGTTCCGTTGAAGAGTGGGTGTTGAAGACTGATGCAATTAATAGCAGTGGCTATTCCCTAAGTAAATTTGATTAATAGCCGTTAATGGACTTCTCCTCCAAGAACTTATCCAAACCTTTTTTGAACCCAGCTACACTTAACTGCATTAACCACATCCTGTGGCAACAAATCCCAGAGCTTTATTGTGCTTTGAGTGAAAAAGAATTTTCTCTGATTAGTCTTAAATGTGCTACTTGCTAACTTCATGAAATGCCCCTTAGTCCTTCTATTATTCGAAAGTGTAAATAACCGATTCACATCTACTCGTTCAAGACCTCTCATGATCTTAAAGACGTCTATCATATCCCCCCTCAGCCATCTCTTCTCCAAGCTGAACAGCCCTAACCTCTTCAGCCTTTCCTTATAGGGGAGCTGTTCCATCCCCTTTATCATTTTGGTTGCCCTTCTCTGTATCTTCTCCATCGCAACTATATCTTGTTTGAGATGTGGAGACCAGAATTGTACACAGTATTCAAGGTGCAGTCTCACCATGGAGCGATTATAGAGGCATTATGACATTTTCTGTTTTATTAACCATTCCCTTCCTAATAATTCCTAACATTCTGTTTGCTTTTTTGACTGCTGCAGCACACTGAGCAGACTATTTTAAAGTATTATCCACTATGATGCCTAGATCTTTTTCCTGGGTGGTAGCTCCTAATATGGAACCTAACATCGTGTAACTACAGCAAGGGTTATTTTTCCCTATATACAACACCTTGCACTTATCCACATTAAATTTCATCTGTCATTTGGATGCCCAATCTTCCAGTCTTGCAAGGTCCTTCTGTAATGTATCACAATATGCTTGTGATTTAACTACTCTGAATAATTTTGTATCATCCTCAAAATTGATAACCACACTCATCATATTCCTTTCCAGATTTTTTTTTTTTATATATATATATATTGAAAAGCACCGGTCCAATTACAGATCCCTGAGGCACTCCACTGTTTACCCTTTTCCACTGAGAAAATTGACCATTTAATCCTACTCTCTGTTTCCTGTCTTTTAAACAGTTTGTAATCCATGAAAGGACATCGCCTCCTATCCCATGACGTTTTAGTTTTCTTAGAAGCCTCTCCTGAGGGACTTTGTTAAACGCCTTCTGAAAATCCAAATACACTACATCTACCAGTTCACCTTTATCCACATGTTTATTAACCCCTTAAAAAAAAATGAAGCAGATTTGTTAGGCAAGACTTCCCTTGGGTAAATCTATGTTGACTGTGTTCCATTAAACCATGTCTTTCTATATGCTCTACGATTTTGATCTTTAAAATTGTTTCCACTATTTTTCCCGGCACTGAAGTCAGGCTCACTGGTCTATAGTTACCCGGATCGCCCCTGGAGCCTTTTTTAAATATTGGGGTTACATTGGCCACCCTCCAGACTTCAGGTACAATGGATGATTTTAATGATAGGTTGCAAGTTTTAACTAATAGATCAGAAATTTCATTTTTTAGTTCCTTCAGTACCCTAGGATGCATACCATCTGGTCCAGGTGATTTGCTACTCTTTAGTTTGTCAATCTGGTCTACTACATCTTCCAGGTTCACAGTGATTTTGTTCAGTTCGTCTGACTCATCACCCCTGAAAACCATCTCTGGAACTGCTATCTCCCCAAAATCGTCATTAGTAAACACGGAAGCAAAGAATTCATTTAGTCTTTCTGCAATGGCCTTATCTTCCCTAAGAGCCCCTTTAACCCCTCTGTCATCTAATGGTCCAACCGACTCCCTCACATGTTTCTTGCTTCGGATATATTTAAAAACGTTTTTATGAGTTTTTGCCTCTATGGCCAACTTCAATTCAAATTCTCTCTTCGCCTGTCTTATCAATGTTTTACACTTAACTTGACAATGTTTATATTTTATCCTATTTTCTTCAGATGGATCCTTCTTCCAATTTTTGAAGGATTTTTTTTGGCTAAAATAGCCTCTTTCACCTCACCTTTTAACCATGACTGTAATCATTTTGACTTCCTTCCATCTTTCTTAATGTGTGGAATACATAGGGACTGCGCCTCTAGGATTGTATTTTTAAACAATGTCCATGCCTGTTGAACACTTTTAACCTTTGCAGCTGCACCTTTCATTTTTTTCTAACTATTTTCCTCATTTTATCAAAGTTTCCCTTTTGAAAGTTTAGTGTTAGAGCTGCAGATATACTTATTGTCCCCCTTCAGTTATAAGTTTAAATTTGATCATGTTATGATCACTGTTGCCAAGTGGCCCTACCACCATTATCTCTCTCACCAAATCCTGTGTTCCACTAAGAATTAAATCTAAAATAGCTCCCTCTCTTGTTGGTTCCTGAACCAATTGCTCCATGAAGCAGTCATTTATTACATCCAGGAACTTTATGTCTCTAGCAAGCCCTGATGTTACATTTACCCAGTCAATATTGGGGTAATTGAAATCTCCCATTATTATTGCACTGCCAAATTGGTTAGCTTCCCTGATTTCTCTAAGCATTTCATCTGTCTGACCATTTTGTCCAGGTGGACGTTAGTATACTACTATCATTATACTCTTACCCAACACACATGGGATTTCTACCCATATAGATTATACTGAGCATTTAGTCCAGTGCACAAGATCCTTATGGAGTTGCTGTTGAGAATATGGGGACACCCCCCCCCCCCCCCTGTTGATTCTCATTAACAAGAAGGTGAATGCAGTCTACCTCGTCCAGAGGGCTCCCGGATTCGAAAAGCGTCAACTGCCTCACCAATCAAGAAGGCCAATTGTGTTCAAACCCAGGGAGGGATCTGAGGGCCATGGGTATTCTTGGGAGGATGATGTTTCAGGGACCTATGCTCAGTGCCTGCAAAATGGCCTTCCAACTCTTTATGGAAAATCCTGAAACAGATGCAAAGGATGACCGAGCAGCTGGTTCAGCAGCAAGACATCTTCCAGTCACTGGTCCATAAGCATCTGAAGTGTGGATAACATTGGGTTTGCTTGACCTACAATGTTTTTGAAGCTGCAACGAGAGTCTCTGCCACAGGGATCAGAGTCCACAGACTCGCCTGGCTCTGGGCCTCAGATCTCCATCAAGAGATGCACAGGAAAGAATCTCTTTGGAGATAGAGTGAAAGGTGCCATAGCACAGATTCATTATTGCTGCGCAATGCTCCAGCATGTCTTTGCCAGCACTCAAGACCCGGCCTCCTCTAGGAGGTACTCAAGATCAGGCCCGAGGAAGTCTTTCTTCCGCCCAAGGAGACACTATCCTCCACCGCTTCAGTCCGGCAATAACAGGCCCCTTATAACCGCCCCAAGCAATAGAGAGCTCCCAAGCCCCAGGCAGTGCCTCAGGCAACTCCTAGGACGGGGTTTGGATCTGAGAGAGTTTAGCCACAGTCCCATGTGGTTGTGAACCAGTGACCCAGTATAACCTCAGGCCAGTGGCTCCTTGCCATCATTCTCAGAGGGTACAAATTAAACCTATTGCGTGCCCCACAATATCGCCCTCAGAGTTCATTTTTGGAACAGGTAGTTTGATCCGGAGGTACTTCTGTCGGAGCTATCCTCCCTCTTAATGGCCAGAGCAATTGAGCCTGTTCCATCAGGGCAAAGAGGGTGGGGATTCTATATCCTGATTCCAAAGAAAACCAGGTCCTATGACAAATTTCTAAAAAGAGAGAAGTTCAAGATGATTTCCTTGGGCACCTTGATCCCTTTTCTGCCAAAAGGGTATTGGCTATGCTCACTTGATAAGCTGCATATACTCACTTCAAGATCTTCCACAGCACTGGAAGATTTATGGTGGGAAAACAGCACGTCCAGTACCAAGTGCTATTTTTGGGCTCACATCTCCCCTGCAGGTCTTTACAAAAATGTTTGGCTGTGGTGTCTGTGCACCTTCGCAGACTGAGAGTACATGTTTTCCCCTATCTGGGTGATTGGATGGGCAAGAGCACTTCTCAGGTAGGGGGCAAGGAGTCCATACGCTCGACTATCCGGGTATTGGCATCACTAGAGTTCCTCATCGATTGCCCCAAGTCCCCATCTCAGCCCATCACCTCAACTGAAGTTCATCGGAGCCGTGCTAGATACAGCTCATGCAAAAGCCTTCTTGCCACGGCAGCTGGCCGTCACCTTAATGGCCATCGCAGCAGAGATTCAAGGGTATCCAGCAGGTGTCAGCATGACACATGTGTAGAGGCTGTTGGGCCACAAGGCTGCAACCATACATGTTTACTCCCTTGGCATATCTGTACATGCAGAGAGTCCAGAGGACCTTACTATCCCAATACCTTCGAGTCACTTAAGATGTGTGGACTGCATCTGAATCACTCCTTCCCTTCAGGACTGTTTATCCTGGTGGTGGGAAATTTCCAATTTGAAATGGGGAGTTTCCTTCCAAATTCCTCAGGTGAAAATTGTCCTAATAATGGGTGCGTGCATTCTGGGCTGGGGCGCCTAAGTAGATGACCTCAGCACCCAAGGTCTATGGTCTGCCCAGCAATGCCTCTGTCAAATCAACTTCCTTGAGCTCTGGATGATCCAGTACATGCTATGGGCTTTCAGAGATCGGCTGTCCAACAAAATTGTGTTGCTCCAGATGGATAATCAGGTGGTGATGTACAGCTTGAACCTCCTATATCAGGAGGCTGTCCAGATATGGTCATGGGCCCTCCCTCATGCCGTGGTGCTCTGGCTGGTCTGGGGAATGGAGTAGCAGACAGACTGAGTCATTCCTTCTGACCCTATGAATAGTCCTTGAATGAAGGGGTAGAGAACTGGATCTTCTATCTCTGGGGGAACCCCAGAGGTGGACCTGTTCATGGCCGCTAGCTAGCCTCAGACCCTCCATTGGGGTCAGGGTGTCCTGTACTTGTATCCTTCAACTCCGCTGATGGTGAAGATTTTGTTGAAGCTTAGGGAGGACAAGGGGGCTGTGGTTCTCATAGCCCCCTACTGGCCGATGCAGGTCTGATTTCCACTCGTTCAGGCGTTGTCTATCCAGAAACCAGTCAGACTAGAGACCTTTCTCCAGCTCTCATCATCCAGGATCAGAACAGGATGCTGCATCCTAACCTCCAGGCTGTATCGCTCACAGCTTGAATGTTGAGAAGTTGATCCTACAACCTCTCAATCTTTTGGAAGATGTGTCTTTTGTCCTTGGTGCTTCCAGAAAGCCTTCCACCAGAAAGCCCTATTAACTAAAGTGGAGGAAGTTTTTGTGGTATGAGCAAAAGGCTTTAGACCCTTTCTCCTGCTCAACACAAAAAACTGCTTGACTACCACCTTCACCTCTCCAAGGCTGGTCTCAAGAGCAACTCAGGGTTCATCTTAATGAACCATATTACCATGGTGCAGAAGGTAAGCCCATCTCTGTACAGTCTATAGTTGTACATTTTATGCAGAGTCAGCTTCAATTGAAGCCTCCTGCTGTGCCTTGGGGCGTCAATGTAGTGTTAGCTTAACTGATGAAAGCTCCATATGAGCTACTGTGGTCCTGTGACTTGGATTACCTTAACTGGAAGGTTGTAGTTTTGGTGGTGGTCCCTTCAGCACAAAGGGTCAATGAGCACCAGGCCTTATTGACTTATCCAACTTACACACAATTTTTTCATGATAGGGTGGTCTTGCCTATGCACCCTAAGTTCCTGCCTAAGGTGGTGAGGGTCTTTCATCTTAACCAGTCCGTCTTGCCAACATTCTTTTCCCAAGATGAACAAGTTCTGCACAGTTTGGACTGCAAGAGAGCCTTGGCCTTCTATCTAGAGTAGACAGAAGCCTATAGACAGTCCACCTAGCTTTTTGTTTCTTTTGATCAGAGCAAACTGGGGATTATCATTGCTAAACAGATGCTATCCAGTTGGCTAGCAGACTGCATTTGCTTCTGTTATGCCCAGGTGAGATTGCTTCTTGAGGGTCCGAGCCATGACAGTGTTGGTAGCCACCTTGCAAGTGGTCCCCATGGAGGAGAGATGCGATGTGGCGTTCCATCCACTCATTCACATCCCATTACTTGGACAGGGATGGCCGACGTAACAGCAAGTTTGGTCAATCTTTCCTTCTGAACTTTTTTGAGGTTTAGAACCCAACTCTGTTCCCACTTAGGGCCGATTGTTTTTGTTCAGGCTGCCCCCCTCCTGTTACCAACAAAATGTTGTTGTGCCCATTGGTACCTGTTTTGTTGGTCCCTTATTTTGTTGGCAAGGCCGCCTGGAGCTAGGGATTCACCCATGTTTGAAGACTGTCATCCTGCTTGTGCTTGGAGAAAGAAGAGTTGCTTACCTGTAGCAGTGTTCTCTGAGGACAGCAGGATGTCTGACCTGATGAGACCTGCCCACCTCCCTATGGCGTTGGGTCTCCACTTTGGGTTTTATTCTTTAATTCTATGTTATAAGTCTGAAGGGACTCTGTTTAGCCACATGGTAAAATGCATGGTAAATGCATGGCATGCTCAGAGAAGTTCAATCAAAGTTCTAGGAACTTTGGCAAAAGTTTTCCATTCCGGGCTCCATTGGATAATGTCACCCATATGTGAGGACTGACATCCTGCTGTCCTCGGAGAGCACCTGTTACAGATAAGCAATTCTGCTTTCTCCTTTGCTTTTGTTTTCTTGAGTTGTGGAATTCTGATCTTTTTTGTTTCTCTGTAGTTGCTACCCAGTCAGGAGTTGCTACATTTTTTTTTTTTTTTTTACGACTTGCAATTAAATTTGTTTCTAAAAATCATTTTTATTTGAACCATCCCATGTTTTTATCATTTGCTGTCCTAACAAGCTATTTACTTGTCTCTCTCTCTCTTTTGTTTAATATATTTTCAATTTGTTCATTAGCTTTCATTTCACTTGACCCTAATGCTTTCCTTCTTTCTTTTAATTTGTGCTTCTCATGTGGAGTAGAAGAGCAATAAACATATGAAACTGAGATGTGATGGTAAGGGTGGGCTGAAGACAAGTTACTTGCATATTGGTCAGCAAGGTTCAAAATCAATTGAAATGTCATTTGAAAAGCAGTCTATGGATTGTCTAGGTAATTCTTCAGAATTAGGAGGGGCTCTAACAAATTTCAAGAATCCTAATTTCGATATTTCCATCGAAAGGCTTTCAGCTAATAGAGAGTATGTAAAAAGGAAACTGGAACAGGCAGCTTCTGCTGGAAGATTAAAGTTTGCTGCTAGACAAACTGGTGAACAGCAGCACAAACTCCCAAAGAAACCCACACAAGATTTGGACATTTCTCATGTGATCAGACAAGATAAATCTCATACCCATTTCAATAAGCTTGAAGGGCCAGTTGTAAAATTGAAATCAAAAGGAAATACAAGCCATAGCTCAAACCTTAAATCAAAGGCTCTTTTTTCTGTTACTGCCAAAAATGTAAGGAGTGGTTCAACAATTTTACCTAAATGCAAAGAAATGGATAATCCAGAAAGAAAATACGTTCCCAATCATAAAAACAAAATGAGCAACAAATCTGGGAAATCTATCTCAAATGAAATCATCTTTGTCAAAACTCAAGAAACTAATCAAAAACAAGAAAAACCCAAGTTGAGCAAAATAGACAGGTTCATAAAGCAAATGGCAAGAAGCATATCATCGTCTTCAAATGAAGAATCAAAAAATGCCAAGGAGTATGCACCCCGAAATAAATTGGGAAAGGACATAAATTCAGTGAAGAAAAAATGTAGACAAAAAAAGGAATCCAAGCATACAGATAATGAAAGTAAGCCAAATAGTGAGAATCTGGATGCAGGAAAGGAAGAAATAAAGCAAAATAAGACACTGATAGAGGAGAGCCAGATAGAAGGTGGAAGTGAAGACAACCAAGATAGAATCAGTAAAATTGAATCTGGAGAGGAGGAACTGGAAAGTCAGAAAGATGAAGAGACAAACGAGTTAGATGCCTGTAGCAGGGAAGGCGAGTCAACGGAAGAATATGAAAATGAGGGTAGAACAGTTGGAGAAGATGAAAGATATGACTCAGAGAGAGAAGAATTTGAGGAGGTGGCGACTGAAAATGAAAGCCAGAAAGATGTGGAAGAGGATGAAGCGGAAATAGATGCTGAAGTAGAAGACAGTGAAATAAAAGGAAATGAGGGTGATGAGAGGGAAACTGATGACGTGAAGGAAGGAGAAGGAGAGGAGGGGGACGAAGAGGGGGAAACAGAAGGTGAAAGAGAGGAGGACATGGGAGAGAAGGAAGATAGAGAAGAAGAAATGGAAGAGGAAGATGAAGGAGGCGAGGAGGAAGGTGAAATGGAAGAGGAGGAGGAAGGTGAAATGGAGGAGGAGGAGGAAGGTGAAATGGAGGAGGAGGAGGAAGGTGAAATGGAGGAGGAGGAGGAAGGTGAAATGGAGGAGGAGGAGGAAGAGGAGGAAGGTGAAATGGAGGAGGAGGAGGAGGAGGAAGGTGAAATGGAGGAGGAGGAGGAGGAGGAAGGTGAAATGGAGGAGGAGGAGGAGGAGGAAGGTGAAGGAGAGGAGGAGGAAGGTGAAATGGAAGGTGAAGGTGAGGAAGAGGGGGAAACAGAAGAAATAGAGGAGGTGAAAGATGAAAACACAAGTAAAAAACAAATAAAATTGGAAAAACAATGTAAAGCTGTTAGGAAATGTGAAAGGATAAATGCAGATAGTCAGAGGTCTAAGCACAAACTACATTCCAAACAGCATGTAATAAATGGCATACAAAATTCAGAGCAGTTTTGGAATGATATACTACCCCAATACCTGACACTGAAATAAATGTTTTAACTGGTATATAAAAATGTGCCTGGCCATAAGCTTGACTCCAACCATTCTATTGGTATATGCCCTTAAAACATTTTTTTAAATTTACATCTCTTAATACCGTTGCTCCTCGTTTAAAGTGACCAACTAACTTACTAGTTTTTCAGTTTCAAATAAAGATGGCTCCAAAGCACTTACCTTAACATCACTCTGCTGTCATTGCAAGATATTTCCATGTGATAGAGGAAATTCTTATTCAAGGCAGCCTTCAGGTATAATTGCACTTACTGAAATGCTTCGTTTGATTATAGACTGCCAAACAGGTTGATGTACCTTGTTTACCATTAAATCAGGGCCAGATTTAAGTATAGGCAACATAGGCATGTGTCTTATGCCCCAGATTCTGAAGGTGCCCCAAAATTGGGATGACTCTTGCTGCTCTTTGCTTTTCAGGGGGAGAAAGAGAAACCCCCTTACTTTAAGTACTCTGCCTATGGGTGCTGTCATTTTAAATCTGGCCCTGCACTAAACACCTGCCCCCTCCCCCCCCCCCCAAAAAGTAAAAACAAAACCAAGATGCCTCATGCAGATATCAAAATCAACAATGTTTGAATCATTGTGATGCAAATGCTTCTGACTTGTGTGGAATGAGGTTACATCAACATTAAGAAGGAACCAAGTGACAAAAATGACCAAGCAACAGGAAACCATTGAGACTAATTCTCCTTCAGTTTTATGTTCATCTTTAGTGTGTTAGCTGTAAGAACTACTGTATATTCTTCTGACACTATTACAGGTAACTAACATAGTCTTTTGAATAAAGATGTTTGACAGTTTTTTTTTGTTCTCTGAAAATGTTCACATACACTTTTTTTTTATTAGAAGTATTATTGTAACAATTCACATTGATAGCCTGACTAACTATCAAATAGGAAAACAGTGATGGAGAACAGAGGTAGTCCAAATCCTGAGGATCAGATCTGTCACAAACTGGTGCATTCATTTATTCCTTTGTTCTGTTTGAAAGCTTGACTTGTATACAAAATATTAAATATTTGAAATTTTTTAATACGTTGAAAGCATTTCCTCTTTCCAAAGGCAGATATTTTGCATCACTTCAGAAGATAGTGAATGCAGCCAAAAAGGAAATGACCAGGATCTATTTTTCAGAAGATAGGTATACAAGTCACTATAGATTGTTTAGTATCTAAGAATCCTACAAATCTTAATTTCATAGACCTGGCCTGTTGCTTTTTTGCAGAACACATAATGTATTTGTAAATCTGGCATTGTGTGTGTGTGTTAAAATAATGAAATGCAAGGAATACTAGACTTCTGAATTAATTTATTGGTGCACATTTTTTTTAAATACACGCAAAAATTTTAGGTCTGGTAAGTTATTGTATTGTCTATTTTTATGACATTACTTCCACTCCTGGACCCTTCTGCATATACATTGTTAACTACTGTTTTGTTAAGTTGCATTTTTTTCACCTTTTTGTCTCACTGGTGACTTCCATTCTGCTGCTGTACCACTACATCTCATGCATGCTCAATAACAGCTCACTCAATGAACTGCACTTCCAAAAAGTATCTGATGGCTGGAAAACCAGACTCCCAAGCATGTGGCCTTGTTCTAATCTCTTTTTAAAAATTCTTATTTTTTTTTCCTTTATTCATTAACTAGTCACTTCCCTACTTTAGTTCAGTTTGTTTTGTGATCTGTAACTATTTCTATTTTTTTATTTTTATCTATTGTACAGGATTGTGGCGGAAAGCGCCATAATAAGCAAGTTTGCTTACCGTAAACAGTTTTCTCTGTAGATAGCAGGATGATTTAGCAATGATCTCTGGGTGACGTCATCCGGGCATCACTGGCGGCACTGTCTCTCTAAACTCAAAGTTCTTTTGCCTGTGCGGCTGCGAGGCTATTCCTGCGCATATGGAGCTGTTCTCCTCAGTTGATTATTATGCAGATGTATGGCTGTATCTGATGGCTTTCCAGGAAGGTGGGAGGGGATGCATGGCTAAATCATTCTGCTATCTATGGAAAAACACTGTTTACGGTAAGCAAAGCTTGCTTTATTCCGTCAATAAGCAAGCTTATTTAGCCATGCTGGGAGTCCCAAGCTGAAGGTTGCTTGTGTTATTCTATCATCTCTGGTCATCACTAGCAACCTATCATTTGTGGACAGCCATTACTGTTGCTGGACGTGATGTAACACTGCTGACCCCAATGTACTGTCCACTGCTGACTGTTGATCGAGACAGTAATGGGAGGTGAAAGTGGGAATGGATGACCACATCGCTGCTTTACAAATTTCCTAAACTTGCACCTCATGCAAGTGTGCTAATGAAGTCACTGTTGCTCTAACTTGATGTGCTTTAATTGGATTATGGAGCACCAGTGAATGTGATGAGTAGCAGAATTGGATGCATTGCATTATCCAATTTGACAGTGTCCTTTTCATTACTGCTTTCCCAGGGTCATTTGGGTTAAAGAAGACGAAAAGTCGGGATGTACATCTAATTGCTTGTGTTCTGATTTTTTAATAAGCAGTCCAATGTGTGAAGTTCCTTCTCCCTTTTATTTGCACGAGGTTTAGGGAAAGAGGTAGGCAATGAAATCGACTGGTTTAAGTGGCAGGCTGAAACCAATTTTGGTAAAAAGGACGGGTGTGTACATAGTAAGACCTTGTTATGGTGGAACTGCAGGTAATTGATCATTAGGGCTTGGAGTTCACTTACTCTCCTGGCCAATGTGATCATTTTCCCACAGATAAGGAGGCTGATTTAGCCATCCTGTTTGGGAGTGCCCCCTGGCGGCCCAGTGAGACAACTTCTCATAGAACATTTAAAACGTCGCTCCTGCACGTCTGTGCAGTGCCATCCCTCATGTCTGACTCTCTCTCTCTTCAGTTTTTCGCTTTCCCATGCAGCAATGGTCGTTGGTTCTTCTCTCTGTGATCTGTCTTCTCTCCAAAAAAAAAAAATCATTATGGTGAACCCCAAACGGCACTTTTCAGTGCCCTAATAGCTCCTAAAGCTACCGGGTTTAAATTTTGCCAATGTGGCAAAATCATGTCCGTCACCTGCTGTTACTTATGTCTGGGCCCAAACCATGATCAGGCATCCTGCCGGGATTGTGGCAGGATGTCACCAAGAGCCCAGTGGCAGAAAGCCGCGAAAATCGCTGGAAGCGCCACTGAGCGCCAGAATCACTGAAGTGCAGTCAACAAGCACCAATCTGTCAAATGCGTCGCCTGACACATTTTGTGAGGACCTGAGTCAGAACGAGCCTTTGAGGCCGATGGAAGAACCTGATCAATGCAAATTGGCTGATGAACTGTGACAACAGATGTCTGGTCGAACGACAAGTGCGTCGAAATTGGCATTGGATCACGCTTCAGGGACGCCGTTGCATCCAACTGCAATGCATGCATCAAAGCTGATGAAAACAAAATATCGATGCATTTGATGTAAAAATACCATGCGTCAGAGGGTATTTCCGGGGTATACTTACACCAAGCTGAGGATCTACCCATGGTATTTACATGTCTGATCTAGAAGGTTCTGACGGCTCAGATGCCAACACACCTTGTGTTTCAAAGCGCTCCTTTTCATCAACTCCAGACAAATGTCACACTGAACCTACCCACAAAAGGTCACAAGCCAGGAAGTCTTTAGACCGCCCCTTAAAACGGGCTGGGAAATCGATTTCCCCTAGAAGGGTTCAAAACAACTCTCCACCAGCTAAGAAGAAAAGGACATCTGCATCTGCCACCCAAAAATTACAAGCTGCAGCCTCTCAATCTCTGTCCCAAATTACAGGGATTCTTTAAACCTTCTTTGACATGTTAGTGTCTTCTCAGAATCCATACACCCCCTCTAGCCCATCAGCAGGGGAATCGGAGCATTCCACTATCTCTTCCCCGCCTTGCATACAATCGGATGATGAGGAGCCAGTACTGGAACCCGTCAGGACCCGGACCAAGTGGGGAGGCAATTTATTCCTCTCCACCCTCCCCTGAATCTTCACTGAGTACACCATCAGACCCTCCAGAAGAGCCTCCAGAGCCATCTTCACCCCCAGAGGATTTCTCATACCCCAGATTCATAAAGAAGGTGGGAACTACCTTGAACCTAGAAACCAAAAAACTCCCAGATCCTAGGGCAGACATGCACAGGCTACTCAAGATTTTTGACGTACCTGCAGAACCAACAGCTTTGCCATCACATTCAGTCTTGGATGGAGTAATGGACAGACATGGGTGTCACCTTTTTTAGTGCCCCCACTCCCAAGAAGACAGACTTAAAATTCAGGATGCGGAAGTCTGCACATTATGGTCCAGTGCAGCTACCGCACACATCTGTTGTAGTTGAGTCTGCGATGAAAAAAGTAAGAAAAAGCAGGCTGTATTCAAACACTCCTCCAGGGAAGGATAGATGATATCTAGATGATTTGGGAAAAAAGATATTCCAGGGTGCAATACTCAGCGCTAAGATCCAGCAGCACCAGTTCTACATAACGCAGTATTTGTACGAATGTCTTAAAAAAAATGAAGTCTGATGCACAACAACCTACAGATGATATCTGCAGAGGCAAGGTATAGCGGACATGGAAGAGGGATTGCGGCATCTACTCCGCACAATTTACGAAGGGTTTAATACAGCTTGCACTTCGCGGCAGCCATTGCAGCCAGAAGGATGGCATGGCTCAGGAAAAGCGTGATTTGCGAGGAAGTCCATGACAAACTAGTGGACCTTCCATGTAAGGGAGATAACCTGTTTGGAGAGAAGCTTTGAGAAATGGTATCCCAGCTCAAAGAACAGAGTGTGGCGGTTTCATCACTCCATCGCCCATTGACCAAGCAACAGCAAAGCATTATTACCCAGTCTTATCAGAAACCATTTTATCCTAGGCGCTCCTATAGGCCGTTCTCCTCGTACAGGCCTCCACCTTATCAAAAAAGACCGCAATTGCAGCAGACCCAATCTTGAGGATGGAATTGTTCTCAGTGAAGGTCAATGCCGCCACAGCCTGCTAGTCAAAAACACAAGCAGTCTTTTTTGAGCCTGAACAGGCCACAGCTACAAATACCCATGTGTGGACACCTTCTCTCCTTTTTCAAGAATGGAATTGGATCACATCAGATCGTTGGGTCCTCAACTTCATAAATAATGGTTACTGCCTAAATCTTTGTACAGTTCCTCGATTATCACACCTAGCTCCACTTTCACAAAGGAAAGGGGATAGTCCACTTCTCCTTCAGGAAATCCAGTTGCTGCTTCATCAGCAAGAGATTCAACTGTTGCCATGTCATTGACAGCTCCAGGGATTTTATTCCCAATACTTCCGCATCCCCCCCAAAAAGTGGAGACTTGCGACCAATTTTGGATCTCTGGGCTCTAAATCGATGCATTCGGTGGAAGAAATTAAAGATGACTTCTCTGAAAACCATTTTACCCTTTCTACAGCCCAACAACTGATGTGCTTCTTTAACCTGAAGGATGCATATGCTCACATACCTATGCACCCCTCTTCCTGGCATTATCTTTGTTTTCAAGTCCACACCCAGCACTACCAATACAAGTTCCTACCATTTGACCTCTCTTCGGTGCCCAGGGTATTCACAAAATGTCTCGCAGTAGCTGTGGCCCACCTTCGGAAACAAGGAATAAAGCTTTTTCCATACCTGGATGATTTGCTACTTGTGGCACAATATCCAGAACTGATCTGTGCCCACCAAATTCGGACAATAAATTGCTTGGAAAGCCTAGACTTCATCATAAGTTCTGAAAAGTCGCATCTTGACACTACTCAAACCCTACAATTTATAGGTGTGATCATAAACACATGCCTTTGCAAAGCTTTTCTTCTGGAGGACAGGATTCGCGCTTTTCAGAATCTGGCCTCCACACTAAAGCTCCTTCCACCTCCCGCAGCTCGGCAAGTTCTCACCTTATTGGGTCACTTGGCAGTGTTGATGTATGTAATCCCTCATACACACCTTCACATGCGCTGTATGCAGTGGGGTCTGAAGTCCCAGTGGTCACAACACTTCCACTCCATGTCAAAACCGCTAACCTTGACTCAGCCAATGATATCAGACATGGATTGGTGGCTGAATCCCGGTGTCATACAGTCTGGCGCACCTTTCCAAATTCCGACTCATCAGATAGTACTAACTACAGATGCCTCCACAAAGGGATGGGGCGCATGTCTTGCACTTCAAAACACAAGGCCTTTGGTCCCCAGTGAGAGAACCTTCCAGATCAACCTACTAGAATTACATACCATACAATATGCCATCCTCTCCTCGTGCATTCTTCAACACAAAACAGTGATGTATAAACGGACAATCAGGTGTCTGTTCCACATAAACAAGGAAGGCAGGTCTGGTTCCAAGATACTATGCAAGGAATCAGTATTGACACTGGAATGGGCGCTAGCTCACTCGATACGACTGCAGGCAACCTACCTGCTAAGAATAAGAAACACTGAGGCTGACCATCTCAGTAAAATCTTTTATCCCTACGAATGGGAGCTACATCGGGACGTGGCATCCTCCCTATTCCAAAGATGGAGAATGCCCCGCATAGATCTCTTTGCCACAGAGTACAACACACATCTACAGAGTTTTGCTCTCTGTATCCAAGCAAAAGAAGACTGACTCGGTACGCTTTTCTGCTCAAGTAGGCAGGGAACCTATTGCACAGCATTCCCTCCAATTCCACTAATAACTCAAGTGATGCAGAAATGCATCACAGACGAGTCCAAGCTCATCCTCATAGCACTAGCATGGCCCAGGCAGCTCTGGTATGCCTACCTCATGCACCTCTATATACAACGACCGGTCCTTCTTCCAAACAGATCGAACCTTCTAACACAGGAGGGGGGGAAACTCTGCTTCACCACATGCAAGACTCCCTTCCTTTGACAGCATGGAAATTGAAAAGGAAGAACTAAGCCATCTTCCTATTCTGGTGGAAATTCAGGACATTCTTATCTCTTCAAGAAAACTGTCCATGAGAAAATTATGCAGCTTAATGGCATAGGTATTGCCACTGGTGTATGTTGGTAGCACTTGATCCCTTTCATTCTTCACTGGAACGGTTACTTAAATGCCTACATTTACTGTACACTTCTGGGCTAGCAGTTTACTTCATAAGAGTGCACCTCAGCGCCATAGCGGCATACCATCCTTCTATACAGGGAACTTCCATATCCACGCACCCCTCGTATCTCGTTTCATGAGGGGCACCTTGAGGCTCCGACCACACAGCCAGCTATACCTTGGGACCTAAATGTGGTCTTGGAAACACTGATGCTCCCACCTTTTGAGCCAATGCAAACATCCTCATTGAAATTTCTCACATGGAAAGTATTATTCCTAGTAGCAATCTCCTCAGCCCAATGAGTCTGCGAACTTCAAGCGCTGGTTCACTATTCTCCTTACCTACAATTCTATCATGACAAGGTCACCTTACAAATTCATCCATCCTTCCTTCCGAAGGTAGTTTCAGTTTTTCATTTGAATCAAACCATAACATTGCCAACTTTCTTCCCTAAACCATGTTCAAACAGTCGGGAAGCTCTATTGCACACATTGGATTGTAAAAGAGCATTAGCCTGCTATAAGCAAAGGACTAACACACCAAAAAGACACTCCTAGCTCTCTTTCCTTCAACCCAAATGCACTGGATTACCAGTGACTAAACGGACACTAGCAAATTGGCTAACCTAATGCATCCTCTTCTGCTATTCTACCAGATCCGAATGTTTGACTTCAAGGGTTAAAGTCCATCAGTTGAGAACTATGTCTGCTTCGATCACCCACCTTAGGTGCCTATTCAGGACATTCACAGAGCAACGACGAGGTCTTTGCTACATACCTTTACCTCTCATTACCACCTCCAGCACCATACCAGGTTGGATGCGTTCATGGGGCAAGAAATACTGCGTCATGTCACTAGTTCTTAAGACTGTCCACACTTGGCAGGGATACGCTGCACAAATAATCCTGCATTATATCCAAATGTATAAACTGTTTTTGACTGAATATCCTGTGCTTTGTCTCCCTAGCTAGAGACTCCCAAACAGCATGGCTAATTCAACCTGCTTATCTGCAGGGAAAAAAGCAAGTTTGCTTAATGTAAACAGTGTTTTCCATAGATAGGATGAATTAGCCATGTGTCCCCACTCACCTCCCTGGACAGTTTCTAGCCTTCTGCCTGTTCTATGTCTACCTTCCTATACGCTTCTGTTTCTTTGCTATCTAATCAACTGAAGGGAGAGAGTAAGTCACATGTGAAGGTATCGCGCAGGCGTGCAGAAGCAAAGTTTTAAACGTTCTATGAGAAGTTCCTACACCGGGCCACCAGGGGGCACTCCCAAACAGCATGGCTAATTCATCCTGCTATCTATGGAAAACACAGTTTACGGTAAGCAAACTTGCTTCTACGAGGAAAAGTACCTTCCAAGTAATGTGCTTCAAAGATGAGGACTCCATGGGTTCAAAGGGAGCCCCCATTAGGCTTTCTAGGACAATGTTTATATCCCATGGAGCAGGAGGCTTATGCATTGGCAGGTGAAAGCACAGCAAACATCTCAAATCTTGCTATCAATGGATAAGAGATTGAGGAACTCCCATTTGTGGTGTGATCAGGGCCGGTGCAAGGGTATTAGGCACCCTAGGCGAAACGTCAGCTATGCCGCCCCCCCCCCCCCCACACACACACACACAATTAACTTACATTGTGCATTAATGAAAATAACGAAGTCTGTATTTATAACAGAACACTTATTTGACATTTTTATGCCATGTAAACCATTGAGATGATTTGTCTTATCGACGGTATAGAAACTCTTTTATAAATAAATAAATAAAAATAAATAAAATAAACATAAACCAAAGCTATACTTGTTGCTCAAACAAAAAAAGCAGACACATCACATAATATTAAATAATTAAAATGGCAGTCAATCAAGAAAAATAAACTTAAAAAGCCATCTTTACTTACCCCCTCCAGCAGCTCTCTTACTCCTCTTCCATGCAGGCTGTAGCACACACCAGAAGCAGCAGTAGTGGCTAAGCTCTATACTCATGGTCCTCTTCCTTAATGCCCATGTCTCTCACACACACACACCATATCAGTCATGCCCCCATGACCAGTTTCTGTCTCTCACACACCAATCATCTCCCAAACAGTCTTTGGCACACACACACCAGTCACCTTCCTGAACAGTTTCTCTCATGCCATACACAACACAGGCTTCCCACTTCCGTGTTCCACTTACATATATGGGCTTCTCACTCTCATAATCACTTTCTTTCTCACACACATACCCAGAGTTCTCACTTCCATGCTTTTTCTCTCTTTCACACTCACACACACACACACACACACACACACACACACACACACTCACCAGTCTCTCACTCCCATGCTTTCTTTCACATACACCCCCACACCAGGCTTCTTACTCCCATGCTTTCTCACATACCCAGAGTTCTCACTTCCATGCTTTTTCTCTCTTTCACACACACACACATCCCTGACTGTCTCACACATCAGTCATCTCCTTGAGCAGTCACTTTCATTGTCTCTCACATATACACATACATCAGCTCTCTGACCAGTTTCTCTCAATCACACACACATGCTCTCCATCAAATACATTCTCTCACTTACACACAGACTCTCAATCACACGCAGGCAGGCAGGCAGGCTGCTTCTCTCTCTTTCTCTCACTCACTTCCTCCCCCCCCCCAGCACAAACGGTAGCTGCTCCTCCTCCTCCAGCCCCTGCAGGCCAAGAAGGAAGAATCCCATCGGCCGCAGGAGGCTCGTGCTGCTCTCTCCTTTCCCGATTACCGGCTGCTTCAGTTGCTCGGGGGCCGATGCTGCTGTCGCCGCTATTTTTTCACACAGCACTTCTCTTTCTTCTCGCCCATCACTTCCTGTTCCGGTTCAAAGGGGGGGGGGCGGGAAGAAGACCAGCCGCGGATGCAACAGGTTTTTTTTTTTTTTTTTTGCACCGCTGCCATTCCCGCTGGGCTTGAACGTGCTGATAGCCCGGCGGCAACGGCAGCAGGGAAG
Organism: Rhinatrema bivittatum; assembly: GCF_901001135.1. Taxonomy (NCBI): domain Eukaryota; kingdom Metazoa; phylum Chordata; class Amphibia; order Gymnophiona; family Rhinatrematidae; genus Rhinatrema; species Rhinatrema bivittatum. The sequence goes on from NC_042619.1 coordinate 218,215,178, forward strand.
AAAGAGCAGCGGGAGGGACCGGGAGCCACGCAAACCGCTGGGGGAGGTCAGATGGGTCTTTTGGGGCGGGCTGCCGGCAGCGGCTGTTTTATTTTTATCGGGGGGCGGCGGCTCTCTTAATTTTACCGGGGCAGTGCCGCCCCCGGGAAGCTGGCGCCCTAGGCGACCGCCTAGTTCGCCTAGTGCTTCCGCCGGCCCTGGGTGTGATGAGCCACTATAGTGCTAAGGTGAAATGTTATGGATGCCACTGCCAAGCCTAAGGTAGAAAGTGAGTGTAAGTATGCTAGCAAACTCTTTGGGGAGTAAGTGGAAGGGTCCGTGTTCTGTTGGCAGCACAAATTGGAGTATCTTTTCTATTTGAAGGTGTAATTCTTCCTGGTGGATGGTTTTTCTGGATGCTATTAACAGTGATATGGGGCAGTGGTTGGAAATGTAGGACTTCCCACTCAATCTCCATGCTGCATTTGGAGAGAAGAGTGCATCAGGTGAATGAGAATTCTGTTCTCTTGTGTGAGCATCTCTGTGCTGTTTCTGAGAAACACTAGGGGCTCAATGGAAAGATGTACCAGATAACAGGCCATTTGTCCAAGGAATCAGGAACACATCCTGGGATATTCTTTGTTTGCTGGGAAGAATTGAACAGAAAGTTTCTAGCTTCATGTTGTGTTCCATTGCAAAAAGATCTGTGCATGGAGTTCCCCAGCGATCAAAAAGAGCACCTGCTATCTCTTCATCTAGAGACCACTCATGCAGGTGGAAGATTCTGCTGAGTTTGTCCGCTTTGGTGTTGGCCAGTTCTGGCAGATAAGACGCCTGGAGCATTGTTCCGTTCTCTTGTGCCCATTCACAGATCTGTACTGCTTCCTTACAGAGAGTCTTGGAACCTGACCTTCCTTCCTTGTTTATGTACAACGTGGCACCTTGGTCATCAGTGTGGATCAATACAGACTTCCCGTGAAGTATTAGTTGGAAAGTATGCATCACATTTTTATAGCTCTTAATTCTAAGAGGGTTATCTGGAAGTGCCATTCTGTTGGGGACCATAAGCCTTGCGTCTTTAAATGAAGGAGATAGTCACGACTGATGCATCAACAAAAGGTTGGGGAAGATAGGGTCTGAGCCCTGTCTTGGGGCAGAAATGCCCTGCATTGGGGGTGTGAATCTTTGCCCCAATGAATTGAAGAATTTGAAAAGGATGTAGTTGGGATTTTTCATACTTTTTGACCAATCCCAGTTCTTCTAAGCATTAAATTGTTTCCTTCAATTGGTTCTGCAGTGCTTGTGGATTTGGAGAGACTATGAGCCAGTTGTTGAGATATGGGAATATTCTGATTCCCTGTTTTCGTAAGTGAGCCACAACTACCGCAAGACATTTCATAAAGACACTCGGGGCAGATGATTGCCAAAAGGGAGAACTTTGTATTGGTAATGCTGATTCCCGATCTGGAAACAAAGGTATCGCCAGTAGGCCCTGTGGATGGGGATGTGAGTGTATGCATCTTTTAGGTCCAGAGAGCACATCCAATCATTGGGCTGTAGAAAGGGGAGGATTGATTTCAAAGAGGTCATTTTCATCTTTTGCCTCTTGATAAATTTGTTGAGAGAATGTAAGTCCAGGATGGGCTGGAGACCTCCCAACTTTTTCAGTATAAAGAAGTATTGGGAATAGTAGACTTCGCCAACTTGATAAGGTGGAAGAGGATGTATTGCTGTTTTAGCAGAGCTGTCGCATCCTGATGAAGTATAGGAATGTGAGAACATGTTCTGGTGTGGGCTATTAGGTGTAGTAACAGGAGTAGATGAGTAAAATCGAATTTGTATCCCTGGGTTATATTGAGGACCCATTTAGCAGTCTTATCTTGGATCAGGCATGGAAGAAAAATGAAATTCTGCCCCCGGTATGTTGTGTTGTGACTTGCTATTTTTCAAAAACTCTGTTTTGGGGATTGTGTATGGTGCATCTTCTGGGGTCTTTGACCTCTTAGATGGTTCTTTTGCTGAGGTTGTTGACCCTATGGTCTTGAATGTTGATAGGCGGGTGACCTGTAGAGATGGTAATACAGCTGATAACTCCTATATGGTCTATGTTGGTAGAAGCCTCTCTTATACTGAGAATAAAATTTTTTGGTGGTAGGTTGAATGTTTGTTGGTGACATTAAGGATTGTACCGCCACATTGTTCTTTTATTTGAGAGACTGTTTCTCTCAATTTCTCACCAAAATGGTTGTGACCTTTACATGGCAAATTTGCCAATTTCTCACAGACATCTTTGCGTATTCTACTAGCGCGAAGTCAAGCTAGGTGTCTGGCTGCAATGGAAGCTGCCAAGGACCGGGCTGATGTGTCGAAAGCTTCATGGGTAGTTCTCAGTTTTCGTAAGCCTTCCTGCAAGTCTGCCAATGGTTGAGGTATCCCTGAGCCTCCCTGTTCCATCAAAACAAAGAGACTCAGGTTTTGGACATATTCATACAAATGCTGTTATGTAAAACTGGTGCTGTTGTATACAAGCATTTAACATGAAATTCTGAAATATTTTCCATCCAAATTCGTCTAGTAATCTGTTGTCCTTTCCAGGAGGTGTGTTAGAATGTAACCTCATTTTCTTTACCTTTTTCATGGCTGACTCCACAACTACAGAGGCATGCGGGATGTGAACCAAGCTGTGGTGGTAGATTTTTGCATTCTGTATTTCAGGTCTAATTTTCTAGATGTTACTATGGAATGGGGTGATTCCCATGCCTTATCCATTAATGAATCTAATAGTGCATGTGAAGGGAGAGTGGTTGACTCCGACTGAACCTCTAAGATTTTTAACATACCCATTGTCTCAGCTCTAGGGTCGGGAATCTTTCAGGTTTCTACTTTTAAGAGAGCTCCCACTTTCTCAAAAAATTTTGAATAAATTAAATCCTCCGAAGGTGATGAAGACTGAGGCTGGTCTTCTGGAGGGTCTGAAGGGATACCCATCGAGTTTCTTGGCGAGAACAGTGGTGATTTGGCAGGGTGGGTAGTCAGTCAGTACCGGTGAAATCAAAGGACTGTCTGAATCTTGTGGACTGAGGTGCCTGCTAGTAGGTGACGGAGGGTGATCGGAGTGAGGGGAACAATTGGATTTCCTAGCACGTAGCTAGATCGTCTCAGGACCAATGTGTATTGTGCTCTTCTGATAGCAGATGGGAGACAGAGTCAGATTTCAAAGCTGATGACAGCTTACATATACCCATGCAGCATGCTTAGCTCTTCAGTATTTCTCCATCTCCATAGCAGATGCAGACACTATCCCAAACAAGAATAGTATAACATTTACAGCAAGCAAGAAAGAAAAAAATTACCTTAATAAGAGAGCCTCGCTTCTCCTGCGGTGAAACCTAACAGTCCCTCCCCCAGTTGACTTTCCTGAGGTCGATTCGATATCCCTCAGAGGCGAGCCTTGGTCAGATGGCTGAATTCCGGCATGGACTTAGCCCTCAGGGTGGATGAAAGGCAGCAGGTGCAGATTCAAGCGCGGCGGTGAAGGTATTTCCCTCTCCCCCCTGCAGCTGGAGACCGACCGGTAAGCACTAAGACCAGGTAAGGTAGAAACCTTTACTTCTAAGTCTCCGGTCTCCAAGGCTCGAATAGCCATACCGTCCTTCCTCCGACGAGGCTTTAAAATCGGGTTGAGCAGCCCTCCTTGGGCAGGCCCCGATTCAGTATGAGGGTCCACACACGTGGAGACCCTCAGGGGGATGGCTCCATCTTGCCTTCGGGGTCGTCGGGGCCATTTCCCCCCCCCCCCCTTTGACCGGCGGTATGCGTGGGGCAGGCCAGAGGCCCAAAGCGCCTAACTTACTTGCTTATCTATGGGGTAAGCGCACACCGGCGCGCACAACTAGGCTGCGCACACAACAGTGCGCATATCTGCCGCGCGCACAAACCCCATTGCTTGTACGCACTTCGTGCACATAACTTCTGTGCATCCACCCTTAACCAAGCGCACCCACGCGCATAACTCCACGCTCGGGCGAGTATTTAAGCCTAATATGCGCTCAAACAATGGCACCACCATCTAAGAAAGCCAAGGGCCCCTTCCTTTGCCCAGCCTGCCACTTAAGAGCTGCACAGCCTGGATTGGAATCCCTCCTGTGCCAACAGTGCGAACAGAACCAGGGAGAACCAAATCAAGACCTTCTACAGCCAGGAGAGGATTCCGGAACCACGGATGAGGGCATCCCAGACCTAAGTATTTCCAACTCGGCATCCCCAGAGGAAAACTCCTCCGGGGCTCCCACTACAACCCCCCCTCCCCCCTGGGATCAACATAGACCCAGGAACTGTCTCTTAGGTGGAATTTTTCAAAGGGCTGAAAACCTTTGTCCAGACACAGCCAGCCCCTGCCGCCCACCTGACTCAAACCGAAGCACATGCCCTTCCCGGCACCTCTCGGGCTTCTCGAGACATGCCTCTCCTAACCAAGAGCCTCTCTGATGGAGAACCAAATGCCTCGGAGGACGATACAGACTCCCTGGAAGAAGGAGAAATACCCCCAGGGATGGAGCCAAACCGGTCCATGCTCTGATTTTTCCACAAGGACGAATTACCAACCATAGTGTCTCAGACTATGAAGACACTGGGTCTTCCAGGCATGGAGTCCACAGCGGGACCAAAGAAGAATCCCATGTTGGTGTACCTCTGTAAGGCTTCATACTATTTTCCTATGTTGGAGCCCATTAAGGAACTGATTAACTTGGAATGGAGTGCTCCAAAAGCCACTTTCAAAGGGGGGGCGGGCACTAGAAGCCCTCTACCCGCTGGAACCTACGGCTAAGGAACTTCTACGTTCCCCCAAAGTGGACGCTGTGATCTGTACAGTCTCAAAATGCACTATGATCCCAGTGGAGGGAGGAGCAGCACTGAAGGACGCCCAGGATAGAAGGCTGGAAGCCATCCTTTAGCAGTCCTTTGATGTATCAGCAATGATGCTATAAATTGTCTCCTGCTGTGCATTAGTGGCATGTTCCTGTTTGATCCTCGCTAGAGATGCAACCACGCCCGGAGAAACGATGGAGCCTGCAGTCTCCTTCCTCACCGATGCTACTGCAGACCTCGTGCGCACCTCATCCAGGGGTGTTGCCGCCGCAGTGGCGGCAAGAAGACAACTATAGCTCCGCAATTGGTCGGCTGACGCAACTTCCAAAGCGAACCTCACAAAAAGGCCCTTTAAAGGATCCCTCCTGTTCGGGAGCGAACTGGAGAAATTAGCCAACAAATGGGGTGAATCTCCAGTACCCCAATTTCCCGAAGACAGGAACAAAAGAACATATCAGCACTCCTCCCCCAGAAGAACCAAGGGTAGAGGATTGCAGCGCTTTAAACCTTACAAGAATACACAGTCCCAAGCTCCTTGTCCTTCAGGAAGGTCTGTCCTTTCAGAACAGGCACTTCAAGAGAGGAGCAAGCTCAGGGGCAGGCCCCGGCCATACCCCACAATGAGAAGACGCAGACCCATCCACAGGAAGGGGGCAAACGTACCCTTTTCTACCAAAGAGGTCGAGATAACGTTGGACAATTGGGTCCTAACTATCATTCGAGAGGGGTACTCTCTGGAATTCCAAAGCATCCCCCCAGACAAATTTATGAGATCGCCATGTCACTCCCAAGCCAAGTAACTGGCAGTGGAAACCACACTAGCAAGACTACTCAGCCTGAAGGCAATAGTCCCAGTGCCCACGCTTCAACAAAATACTGGCCACTATTCCATCTATTTTATCGTTCCCAAGAAAGAAGGAACATTCCGGCCCATCCTGGACCTCAAGATCGTCAACCATTACCTCAAAGTATCACACTTTCGCATGGAAACCCTATGCTCCGTTATAATGGCGGAACAACCGGGAGAATTTTTAACCTCCCTGGACCTATCCGAAGCCTACCTTCACGGCCCGGTCCATCAACATCACCAGCGCTTCCTGTGATTTGCGATACTGGGCCATCATTATCAATTCAGGGCGCTACCCTTCATGCTAGCCACCACCCCAGAACCTTCACCGAAATTATGGTGGTAGTTGCGGCAGCATTGAGGAAAGAAGGAGTCCACATCCTTATTTGGACAATTGGCTGATCAGGGCAAAGTCTCCGGAGGAGAGTCGCCACACGACCACCAGAGTCAAGAATCTACTACAAGAACTCAGGTGGGTCATGAACACAGCTAAGAGCTGTCTACAGCCCTCCCAGTCGCTAGAATACATAAGAGTCCGGTTCGATACCAAACAGAACAAGGTCTACCTTCCCCCTCCACAGAGAAGGAAGCTGATGGGTCAATTACAGAAACTGAACCAGACCATATGGGTCTATCTTCAAGTCCTCGGCCTCATGACATCAACTCTGGAAGTTGTTCCATGGGCAAGGACCCATATGTAGCCGCTACAATGTTCCCTGCTGTCACGATGGAACCCGGTGTCCCAGAATTACTCAATTCGCCTCCAGCTACCGACAGAGGTTCGGGAGCAGCTTCAATGGTGGCTACAGGAAGAACTCCTAAGCAGAGGTGTAAACCTATCCGCACTGAAGTGGATCTTGCTCACCACGGATGCAAGCCTGTGGGGTTGGGGAGCCCACTGTCAGGAACTGACGGCTCAAGGACAATGGAACAAGGAAGAGGCAGGATGTAACAAAAACCACTTGGAAGCTCGAGAGGTCAGACTAGCCTGCCTATGATTCAGCCACAGACTCCAAGGCGAGTCCATCAGAGTCATGTCGGACAGCGCAATGACCGTTGCCTACATCAACTGCTAGGGAGGGAATCATGAGCCAGCAGCTGCTCTGGAAATAGACCCCCTCATGGAGTAGACAGAAATAAATCTACAAGGGATTTTGGCCTCCCACATCACGGAAAAAGACAACATCTCTGCGGACTACCTCAGCAGAGAAAGCCTAGACCTGGGGGAATGGTCGCTGGGGGATACAGCCTTCCAACTGATAGAAAATCAATGGGGTCTCCCAGCCATGGACCTACTAGCAACTTGTCATAATGCCCGGGTCCCCAGATTCTTCAGCCGCAGAGGAGAACCACAATCTCGGGGAATCGACGCTCTTGACCAGAACTGGCCAGAGGAAAGCCTCCTGTACGCCTTCCCACCCTGGCCATTACTGGGCAGGGTCATTCACAAGATAGAACAGCACAGGGGACTAGTCCTACTAGTCGCCCCGGATTGGCCAAGAAGACCATGGTACGTGGACATGTGAAGACTATTGGCAGGGAATCCTCTGCATCTACCGCCATAAAGGGACCTTCTTCAGCAGGGACCGATCTCCCACGAAGACCCGGCTCGATTCTCTTTTACGGTATGGCCCTTGAGAGGACTAGCCTAAAGAAGCGCGGCTACTCAAAAGCCGTGATGGACACCCTGCTTCGGGCATGCAAGTTGTCCACATCGCTGTCTTACATACGGATCTGGAGAATATCGAAGCCTGGTGTGAAGACCGAGGTCTCCTCCCAAGGACAGCCAAGATTCCCACAATCCTAGAATTCCTGCAGGACGGCATGCAGAAGGGGTTGTCCTTCAACTCCCTCAAGGTCCAAGTCGCAGCACTGGCCAGTTTCAGGTCCAAAGTGGATGGGATCAGGCTATCAACTCATCCTGATGCGTCTCGCTTCGTGAAAGGAGTCAAACAATTCCAACCACCACTAAAGTGGCCAGTGCCTCTATGGAACCTCAATCTAGTACTAGACTTCCTGGCAGGGGAGTCCTTCAGACCAACAAGCGCCTTGTCTCTACGTCTCTTGACCTTAAAGACAGCGTTCTTGATAGCAATTTGCTCAGCCCAGCGCATCTCCAAATTTCAAGTGTTATCCTGTCAGGAACCATTCCTCAGGTTCACCCCGGGCACCATACAAGCTGCATACGGTACCATCCTTCCTTCTGAAAGTGGTTTCCCAGTTCCATATGAACCAGACCATATCCTTACCATCACCAGATGAGCACAGAGATTCGGAAGACTCGTGCCTCCTTTGCCACCTGAATATCAGCAGAATCCTAGTCCGATACCTGAAGAGATCGGAATCCTTGTGCAAAACTGACCATCTGTTTGTCCTTCACAGTGGGAATAACAAGGGAAAGCGGCATGGCTGGCCACCATAGCCCGCTGGATCAAAGAAGTGATTAATGCTACCTACATAGAGGCAGGAAAACCTTTACCTCTACAGGTCAAAGCGCATTCTACAAGGGCCCAAGCAGTCTCCTGGGCCGAAACCAGGCTGCTCTCGCCAGCCGAGATCTGTCAGGCAGCAACATGGTCCTCCCTACACACCTTCTCCAGGTTCTACCGCCTGGATGTTCAAGCCAGGGAGGATACAGCCTGTGCAAGGGCAGCACCAAGTGGGCCACGAGCAGCCTCCCACCCTATAGGAGAGTAGCTTTTGTACATCCCATTGGTCCTGAGTCCATCTGGCTACATGCTAGGAAAAGGAGAAATTACTTACCTGATAATTTCGTTTTCCTTAGCGTAGGCTGATGGACTCAGCATCCCGCCCATGGCTGCACCAGAAATAGAGAACATCGGACATCAAATCTCGAGACTGAACAAGTACGGATAAGCCACGGGCTACCTCTAATCCAAGACACCCGCAGTTGCCCAGGTGTCGGTGTTTTTTGGTGCCCTGGTGGTCTCCAGTTCCAAATGTTTTATATATATAATCAGTTGAACCAGTTCAAGGTTAATCAAGTGTAATCAAGTATTAAGCAACCTATATCCACACTGGCTTTTCAAAGACAATACTGAAGAGCTAAGCACGCTGCACGAGTATATGTAGGCTGACGTCGGCTTTGAAATCTGCCTCAGTCTCCCATCTGCTATCAGGAGAGCACAATACTCATTGGTCCTGAGTCCATCTGTCTACACTAAGGAAAACGAAATTATCAGGTAAGTAATTTCTCCAATGCCTATGATGGCTTAAAGAAAGTTCCCCATCAGAATGAAGTGAATCTGGTGAGGAGAGACCACTTCAGCTGGAGAGACTTTTTCCATCTCTTGATCAGACAGTTGTGGCAAAGATCATTGAGATGGTGGTCTAGCACTACACCAAGGGGATAGTGGTGTTGATTGATCTAGTCAAAGACTAAATTATGAGATAGCTTCAAGGTTTATTGAGGTTTTGTGGTCTTGATGTTTAGTGCAAGGAGACCTACTGACATGTTTTGATTTAATGTGCATCAAATCCCCCGAAGCTTTAGTGTGCATTGACTTGTGTGACTCGAACTTGCGTCGAAGTGACTGATACTGTAGTCTGCTTCGATTTTGCTGACTGTCTATGTTGCATCGAATTGTCAGATTCCCTTCTTTGCATCACTTTTGACAACGCTTTTACTTGCGTTGTCATATGGGATGGCTTGGCTTGCGTCAATCTCTGTGATGTCTTGCCTTGCATCGACATGTCTGACGCCCTTTGCGTCATTCTCGATGACTTCATGTCCAACGCTTTGTGCGTCGTCTTTACTTGCATTGACGTGGTCGAAGTTTTTCCCTGTGTCAATTGATCAGACGCACTCATATACGTTGATTCTTTAGATGCAATGTGCGTCGACGACGCTGTTGGAAGTTTTACGGTCTGTTTTTGTTTCCCTTCAGACCCCGCTGATGAGGCTCACCTTACTGGATCTAGGTGGTGAGTCTTTGGGCCTGGAGAGGATTGAGTGGATCTTCCTTCCCTATGAGAAAGGGCATAAGATCCTGAGGCTTCCTCTCGCAGCTTCTGCATTGTAGCTACTCGCTGGCGTTGGGCCCTAGGAGACGTCCTCCCACAATGCCTGCAGAATGTTTGGTCATGTTCGAGACCAAGGAACAGGCAACAATAATTGTCCATCGGTTATCGATATGATCTTCCCACACTGGCAATATTTAAAGCCAGGGGCTTTCAGCATGGTAGTACTTAAAAGTGCTGTTTTTGGTTTTTGTTCCCAAGGAGAAAAAATGGAGAGAGCACACTCAACACACGTCTATGTAGAGCACGGAAAAAATGAAACTGAGTAAAACAGCTCGATATGTGCACAGGCAAAAGTACTTTTTATGCTTAGAGAGAGACAGCTCTGCCTTGTGATGCCTGGATGATGTCACCCAGACAGCATGGCTAAATAAGTCTGTTTATTAACAGGGAACAAAGTGGTTATAATGGTTATACAATCTGCAACTGCTTTTACCTCTCCGCCTGAATTCTCATTTCATGATGATTTGTGCAGGTCATTCCAGCTTTTCCTCAACTGACTCCTTGTGGTGTATTTGTGCAGCGGAGCCATTCACACAGATTCTTTAAACTCTGAGAGGTCTTTTATTGTAGCAGCTAGAGGACAGATTTTCAAAAACCATCTAGATAGGTAAATGGGGCCTCTCCTTTCCACAGCACCTCTACTTTTAGCCACATTAGAAGGTGGCATTGTCGGGGGGGTGGGGGTGCTTTTAGGTTGGGGGGAGGAGAATAATGCATATAGATTGTATTTTCATATCTGCAAGTGTTATTTTGGGTGCAAATGTCTCTGGGTACTTTGTCCCCATGACGATTTAAAAAGTAAAGTGCCTATGTAATTTTCATATTGAAAATTGGTGCAAAGACCTGAGTAAAAAGTACCTGTGGAATTTGCAGCAGCGTGGCCAGTTTAAAAATGTATATGTTCCAATCCATAACTGCTAAGAAACTAGCTAAAATATGGTTTCTGTAGTTTGAATCATTTAAAATGTTTTTACCAGCCTCTCTGTTGAAAAGTTGTTCATACTATGGCGCAGGATACTTATCAATGTGGAATGAAAAGGGTTCTTCAGTGAGGGTTTAGTGCTGAATTTTAAAAGCGTTGCTCCCACTAAAAGCCCTATATATGCGAGTACGTGGGCTGTGCATGAGCAACGTGGTTTTTAAAAGGTGCTGATCATATGATTATAGGCATGTGCGCGAGCTAAAGAAAAAGGGGCAGGGCATGGGTATTCCTGGGGCGGGGCCAATTGTTACATGCGTAAAGCCCTATTTTAAAACCGGCTGCTGCAGCATATATTTACTTTTGCTCCTGATGAGGTCAAGTCTGCAGAAATCTCTGTTTAGGCCTAGATCGCCTGGGTGACAGATCTGGATCACTTGAGGGGAGTGTAGGATGAAGAACCAGAGGGGTCCGAATGACATTGAGATGGACCAGGCAAACTGGTGGACTACTGGGTAAAACTGGCAATGGCCGTCATCCGATCATATTTTACAAGCCACTTCCCTGCGTGCATTGAAGCTGACAAATCCTTAAGGGAGATATACGCTTTGTTTGCTTGAGTAACCAATTAGGAGCACACATATGTGCGATAGGCATCTTTGCAGAAATGCTCGCATGATTTAAAATTCCAGTGTATGTATGGGTGACCATGCATTTGTTTTAAAGTTACTGTCCCTGTATGGAAAGTGCTAATGATGCAAACATAGAGATAAGGGCGAGGTGCTTATTTCTAGCATGGACTATGATTGCCTGTGTTAATGTCATCAAGGCATTAGCCACCTGCAGAGAGAAATAAAAACTCTCCACCACAGCTGTATTCTGAAGTAGATCACATTGATTTTTGTGGTCCAGCATGGACTGCTATTATACCTTGGATCCAGACGTATTCATATCTGTGGATGTATTTATAATGCTTGCTTGCAGCTAGTTCAATAACAAGAAAGTGACTTGGAAAATCGTGGAAAATATCCCTGCAAGATGTGTTGGGGGGGGGGAGGAGGGGTGTGAAGGGATGTTGGCTTGCTTGTTTCTTCTTGCTCTTTTATCCTGCCAGCTCATTAGCATCTAGTCTTTGTTTGTAATGATGTAAGGTATTTTACTTTAGTTTTACCTTGTTGGGATCTACTTTGGTCATTGAGAGAAAAAGAAGAATAAACAAACACAAAACAACATCCCTCTCCCTCCCTTAGGCTGGCCATTATGGTGATTGTACTCAGCTAGTTACTGTACAGCTATGCTTTCTTCAAAGTGTGTAAGTGTGATCCCTGAGTCTTTCCACTAGGTGTTATTACTGAGTGATGGGCAAGGCTTCCACCCCTGTGTGCCCCAGCAAAAGCCTGTGATTATTACCTCTACAGTATCCCTGGCAAGTCTGAGAAGAAGTGTTCTGGCCCAGGAATCAAACCCAAGTCCCCTGCATGCAGCTTCTGAGCCACCAGACTGGCCCAATACTAGATTTCATCAGGCAGTTGAATGATTTACTTGCATATTTTATTTAGGATTGTCAGAAATAAGTATAAGCTGCATTAAAATGTGTCTAGCAATGATGCATTCACAGTAATAAATGTAGCAAGGTCTGAACTGTCTTAAAATATTGTGAAGTTTTCTGGTGCTTGTTCATAAATATTATAGAAATCCCTTCACAGATGGTGATACTAATTCATATAAAAGTACACCTGCAGGAAGACAGACACTCCGATCTGCTCTACCTTTCTTACACACATGCTCACACACGTGATCACATTTGAGATGGTTAGACCGGTGATTCATTTCTCTCTAACAATTTTTCTTTCCCTCTGTGATTGATTTCTTTTTTTATCAGACCATTGCTTTTTCTCTCCTGTCCGCCCATGATAATTGATTTCTCTCTCTTGCTCTCTTTTCAAATTAGTTTTTCTCCTCCAAGTAATTATTTGCTATCTCCCCAAAATGATTGATTCTCTCACCCCCATATGCTTATTTTTTTTCCACTTACAAATAGCTAATTCATTTTGCCATTTGAGGTCTGGAACTATATTAAGATTAGATTTTGGGGTTGGGAGGCAATAACCTAGTATCTTATGACCAGGGAAAATGGGATATACGAGTCAGGATATAATAAGCATGGTAGCAGTGCCATACCGATACCCAGAGAAGATTTGTTTCTAGGCAGAGAGGAAAAACAGGAAGACTAGATGCTCTCGTCTCTGCTTATAGCCTCTTAGAAGTCATTATTCAAAGCCTTTGCCAAGGATCTTTAACCAGTGTTTCCGATGGATGAAATGCTGGTCTTGAGCCATGTTATGCCACTTTCAGGAAAAAAGCTAAGGTGTGACTCTTTGGCCACATTTTCCCTTAGTCCCCTTTGTAGAGATTCAGTCTTTCCAGTCGATCTACTTCGACAGTTGAGTGAGCCCATTCGTTATGCACCCTGGCCACTCAGTGCTCATTGTAATTTTGATTCAGTTGTGATTGTAAATGACCTTCAACCAATATACTGTAATTATTAGTTAAAACTTGTTTTGAAATCCATCCTGAGATTACTTGTGGAAATAGGTGGCTTATAAAATGTCTGTTGTATTTGTGGTCTATAAGTTTTTAAAAAAAATAAAACACATTTGCTGAGTCCACCTATCATAGCAATTAAGTAACCTCCCAACCGTTTGTGCTCATAAGGAACAAACTACCCTTTAACCAAATGGGAACAGGAACTAGTTACTGTGTGAAAAGAAGTGTAAGACTTGTAAACATATCTGCACACAAACCCATAGAAGTACATTGATCATTCCTATACTAATCCAGCAATGTGCTGTACATCATCTGGTGTAAGAAATGCCTCAATAAATGTTCATTGAGAGATATCAAACAGGCCCTTCAAACCAGGGTGCATGAACTTCAATGTGTTATATCCTCACTGAGCACCAGCACAGCTGTGGGACAGCATTACTTCTACATAGTGAGCTGTCCAACTCACCGTTAAAAAAAGTTAAAACATGCTGGAAAGAAGAACATGGGAACTGACATTAATTCATCTACTAGAAGACACCTGCAAAACATTTGCCTAGATCACCAGCACTTGCTCTCCAGCCCAATGCCTCTGGTGTTCCACATGGTCTTTCTTACCAGTGCCATAGTGTCCCATGTATCCTATCTTCTTGGTACTGTCTCCTTCCACTGACCTGCATGAGCTAATAGAGCCTTCTCAACTGTGTGTGCCATGCAGTGGTCCTCATGGGTCACTATCCTGTGTTAGTATCACTCCCATGCATACTCTGCTGCTCATTGACAGACAGACTCCACCCCCAGTCTAAGCAAAATATAGATAAATTCTAAAACAGTGACCTGAATTAACATAGTGGCTCCATGATTTGTTACGTTATCCTTTCATAACTTTTGCTCACAGTCCTGATGAAGTGCATATACTACCTTATACCCTGTTCTGCTAACGGAAGCTTATCTGCTGGCCATGCTAATCCTACTGGAAAAGGCTTATGGAACTCTAGGTACTTGCCAGAAGACAGAAGGGAAAGGGAAGGTAATAGAATATTCCAATATTTAGCAGGTTTCAGCTAAGTGAAAGGAGACATTTTCCATATAAAAAGACATTAATGCATAAGGGATCATGAAATGAAGTTGAAGGGAAAAGGCTCAGAGAAATATGAGGAAATATTATTTTTTTAAATAGAGGGTGGATTCCTGGAATAGTCTACCAGCAGTGGTGGAAACCAGTACTGTGACAGCATTCAGGTATACTAGGGACATATATAGAGTGCATGGTAAGAGCACCTAGGTGAGTAATAGGTAGAAGAAGTAGTGTGGGGGGACCCTGAGGATTGGAGTAGTTTTACAGCCTTCTGTACTGACTTACATGGAACATTTAGCAGGCCAAAAAAGGGAGAAAACAGAAATCACTGCTCACAGAGAAGTGGTATGGCTACATTAAACTTCCAAGAAGAGGCAGCAAGGTCACCCAACATGAAACTACAGTAAGGTGCCAGTATATTCTTAGGCAGGGAAGTGTGACAGATTGGATTGGCAAAATGGTCCCTCTGTCCACTTGGCATTCCTTGAATTTCTCTGTTGTAGGAATTCCTGCCTCATAACATTTGTTAGATATAAATATTCTTCAATCTTTTAGTCGCAACTGAAGAAGTGACCTGTATGATCCCAAAAGTTCAGCACAACAGCATCTTTTGATTTTTCTTATGTTTGTATTATTTATTTATTTAAAAACTTTTCTATACTGTTGCTAAGTTATGTACCATCGCAACGGTTTACAAATAGGCACAAAGTAAGATATGTATAGGTAGGTTATCATACATTTTCATTAATAAAATCAATGTTTGAGTAGTGATGGTCTAGTCCTGGTGTATTATTGAGTTACTTTTTCTTTTTTTAGTTGTAGGATCATGCACTTTTTGTTTTGTTCATTCTCATCTGTGTTTCTCTGTACTTATTTTCTCTCTACCCTCCCGTCTCTTTAGGAAAGGCTTGTTTAAAGAGCCATGTCTTTAAAGTTTTCTTAAAAGATTTGAGATCACTCTGTAACCTGATTTCAGTGGGCATTGTGATCCATAGACTAGGTCCGGCTAGTAATAAGGCCCTTTCTCTTACTTGGGTTAGTTTTGCTGATTTTACTGAAGGAACTGTTAGTAGTGCTTTGTTAGCTGAGCGTAGGTTTCTTTGTGGGACGTGGACTCGAAGTGCTGTGTTTAGCCAGTCTGCTTCTTTATCATATATTAGTTTGTGTATAGTGCATAAGGCTTTGTATTTTATCCTGCATTCGATGGGCAACCAATGTAAGTCTGCTAAAGTTTGTTATATCAGTATTCTGGCTGCAGTATTCTGAAGTATTTGGAGTGGTCTTATTGATGTGCTAGGGAGTCCTAGTAAAAGTGCATTGCAGTAATCAGTGCTGGAAAAAACAAGTGTTTGTATTACAACCTACTAAAATTAAAAAGGGAACCAAAGAAGACATATGGGTCATCTGACATTTCAGTAGTAATCCTGAAAGATTAAACTAAGACTCCTCTTTGATATGCTTCTGGAAAAATAGAATCTGAGGAATAATAAAAATTATTCTTTAAAAGGACACAGTTATTGCTAATGGGAAACGTCCATCCATGGTATTGTCTGCCAGATGCTATCAATTTGTAAATTGATAGAAAGCAGACCTAACTCTGCATTGTAATGGCTGCCAGTAACAGTAAATGGTTGGCAAAGACCTGGGTCCTTCCAGTCTGCCCAGCAAGTTGCTTAGGGTTGTAACTGCCACTCTGTGCAGGTTATCCCCATGCCTTTTGTTTAGGGTTGTAATTGCCATTCTGTGCAGGTTAACCATTTCCATCCTCTAGCCACCAAGGATCCTCTTGCCACTACAGATCACGTGCACTTTTGAATTTCATCACCGATTTTAGTCTTAACCACTTCTTCCAGGAGGATGTTCCATGCATCTACCATCTTTTCCATAAAAAAATATTTGTAGGCCTTTTATATCATGCCCCCATGCCCAAACTTCTAATGAAATTGCATTTCTTTTTATGGATAGGTTTATGAAGAGGCTGTCTGGTGTAGTCTTACAGTCAGTGGGGAAGGCTAATGGGGAATTTTCATTGTTGTCCATTTTACCTAATGTTGTGGAAGAAGGCAGTGGAGACATGCTCAAACTGGAACTAGTTTCAAAACTGTTTGTGATGCCTTGAAGTGTAGTCTCCTCTGGTTTGTGTCTGAGACTACTGTATTCTTGATGGGCTGTTTAGCTACTGCATTGTGCTGCTGGTTTCTTGACTCAATTATCATTTCAGCCCAGTCTTCTGTGTTGCTTTGAAGCCACTATGTGTACCTGGGGAGTTTGAGCTGTCTGTAAAGTCCCATCTCTGATGCCAAGGAATGCACCTAGCAGTTGGTTAGTACAGAAAACTTAAGAGTGCATGAAACCAGTGTCATATATTTGTTAGAACTTATTGGTGCAGATTCTTAAAATATTTTTGATCTGGAAGTTTCTTCCTGTTTCCTTGGCCTTATAGCTTAATTGTACCATAGTCACAGTAGGCTTCAGTTCCATTGAACATTTGCAAGTACCCAGGGGTTTTCCATAATTTTAATCCTCCTGTCTTCCCTGCTCTCCACCTAGTTCTGCAATTGCAGCACAGACTGTACTATTGTTTCATAGCTGAGGCTCCTTCCTCCAGGGGCTGGGAATGCTGACCTTGCAGCATCCCTTGGTCTGGCCACTCAAGGAGTAGAAAGTTCAATCTCTCATATAACAGTGTGCGGCATTGCCATTGAACAAAAAATTCTTATGCTATGGAAGTGTTTTTTGCATCCTAGTATAAAGGCAAGGTTGAGATTTCCCAAAAAGCAAGAATTTATAGGACTTGAAACTTTGCAGCTGCCATGCCTAATGTTCAGCGTTACTCATATCTCACTGTAAATGCAATTATAATTCCCAGTTAATACAAGTTAATATCACATGATACAATATAGAATCTCACAAAACTGTCAATTTACACATAATGGGGGTCATTTTCACACTGCCTGCATAAGTGCAGTACTTTTTAGCCTCTGACTTTGCACCAATTTTCAAAGAGAAAAAAAAATTCTCTTTGAAAATTGCCTAAAGAAAAGTATCCACACCATTTTGCACTTTCTTTTTGTGTGGATCCTTTTTCGGGTAAATTTAAGTGCATGCATTTAAAAATCCAAACATATGCACAAAAGTGCAAACCTCTTTCCAGCCTCTCCCCTGGGAACACCTTCCCTTACGTGCAGCAATTACACACGTACCTTTATCTGCACATAGGGTGGGTGATTTTCAAAAACGTTTTTATGGTACCGTGCTTTGGTGCAGCCTCTGCTTTTTCCATATGGAGGACCTGGTGCTGATTTCTACTTTGTTTTTCTAATTCATGGCCTAGAATGGCTGGATTCCAGTATTCCTCTTGGATTAATTCCAGCTCTCTTCATAGCTTACAGATCAAGATCGGACATCATCATTTTGAAGAGATATTTATTATGTTTTAGAATTTGCATGTAGAAGAGATCAAACTTACAAACATGATAGTGTTCACAGATGTGTTTTGGGTACAAACAAAAAGATTACCAACAAAAATGTAATTTTAGTAAGTTTTAGTGTATGATGAAAACTTGAAGTACCAAAAAGAATGGACAGATGTACCGAATATCAGAATCTTCTATGATTGAAATAAAATGCACAAAAATGGTCACTTCCAGAAAGACTCCATCTTGATTTGAATTCTGCAGTCTGGTTTTAATCTGGAATCTTTGTGTGAGCCCAGAATGTAACTGTAGTTCTATTATAAATGGCCTCCCATGGGGTAATGTGATAGTCATCTTGGAAATCAATTTCCGTTTGCTGTTGCTTATTATAGAGATTTTTCTAAAAATGGTTACTAACAAACCAACTTCATGTATGGAAACAAAGATTTATCTTGAATGATTGAGGCTAGTTTGTTTAAAAATGTTATATCTAAATTAAATGCTGTACTATAAGGATGACATTAAAAAAAATGACCATGAAATGAGTCAGACGGCTCATTTTGTTGGTCATACTAAAAGAAACACAGTCATAGTTTCAATCAATCTGCCTTCAAGTCGACAGTTTTGTCATAGATAGTGGCTGGGAAGACCTGGATACTGAATTACTTTCTCATCCTAGATCAGCGGTTCTCAACCTGTGGGTCGCGACCCCTTTGGGGGTCGAATGACAATTTGCTAGGGGTCGCCTAAGAGACCATCAGAAATATGGGTTTTTTGTTGCTCCTCGAGTCACTCCCTCCCCTCACCGGATGCAGTAAAAAAGTTCATTCTGCGCTCCCTCACTCGGCCGGTGCTGAGCAAAAGGGGCTTGCCAAAGCAAGCCTCTTTTGCCCAGCACCGACCAATCGGGCAGCGCGCCTTCACTCCTTGAGTCACTCCCTCCCCTCACCGGATGCAGTAAAAAAGTTCATTCTGCGCTCCATCGCTCGGCCGGTGCTGAGCAAAAGGGGCTTGCCAAAGCAAGCCCCTTTTGCCCAGCACCGACCAATCGGGCAGTGCGCCTTCACTCAAGTCACTCCCTCCTGCTGTAAATGTTGGAATGCGTTGGAAGAGGGGTAGTCTTATACGGTGAGTATATCCCAAACTCTATATTTTAACTGTAAAAGTTGGGGGTCGTCTTATACGCTGGAAAATACAGTATATAGAGTACAATTACTTAGGCCTATGAATGAAAATAATTTTATGGTTGGGGTCGCCACATAGTGGGGAATTGTATTAAAAGGGTCGCAGAACTATAAAGGTTGAGAACCACTGTCCTAGATCAAAGAGATGGAACAGAGTGCATCTATCAGCCTGACAAATGTAAAAAAAAAAAATAAAAATGTCTATGAATGGTTAGTAGCCCACCAAAGAGCATGACTTAGTTCTGTAGAAATAAAAACTTACACACTACAGCATGTCAGTGTTTGCACTAATCTTGGCTCTTAATACAAACTTACAAGCTGCAGCAAGTAAGAGCTTTCACTAATCCTGGCTCTTTCATCAAGTCACACTCTCTTGGTCAAGCCATTTTGCCTCCCTTCCTTTACTTTTTAAAAAATGTATTAGATGATAATTTAAGAACACAAGCCCAGACTAATGTTCATTCAATGTTATTTCTGTTAACAACATAGGTCTGAAAGCCACAATTTAAATGGTGTAACTATTTCACCAGAGCCCTTTATTTTCCGAAATCTTGTCTGAAAGTAATTTGCTGTTGAATGTTGCCTCCCATTTTCTTTAAATTTTAAGTTACGTAGTTGGCTAGGTGAAGGAAGACCAGAGGTCTAGTAAATCCTGTCTTTAGATTGCCTTCTGCAGCACGTCCGCTTGGCTTTTGTTCTCTGTATCACAGTTCCCTAGTTTCCTGTTAGTCTCAGCCCTCATCCCTACTTGCCTCCCTGAGGGCCATTCCGTGCAGAACCCTTTAGTGCCCTCTCCTCTCAAAAGTAGTTGTTCCAGCAGCACATGAATGTTTTCTCTCTAGCTTGAGCTTGAATACATCCCTTCCATTGGCCCTGTCTGCATTGCTTCTGAAAATATGAAATATTAAATTGATTTCAGTGCTGTGAACATCTGACTGCCATTGGCTTATGGGTTACTATAAATAACATGGTGTGGATATTAGCTTGGTTGCACGAGTATCCACTAAACTCATCATGTGAAAGAGAGGGGACAACGTCTAAGGTTCTATGGATGACAGTATGCTTTTAATCAATACAGACTTCTCATCTGAGTGATGCATTCTTTTCTTTTGAGTTTATTGTACGGTATTATCAGTAAATGCAGCCTGTATGGCATATAGGGACTGTTAACATGTCTCTTTGTTGACAAATCAGAAAAGAACTTTGTTATAGATTGTCATATCTTTTATTTGATGAGCATGTATATTATCCAGAGATAATGTACATGAACTTTTGAGACCACATCAGTCCCTTCGGACCTAATCTGAAGAAGGGGAAGCATGTGTTCTCTGAAATTCACGTACATCATAATGTTTGGTTCAGTTTCATATTGCCTCAGTAAATGTATCACAGCCTGTGAAGAATCATAATTTTTCTAGGACCAGTATGACTACTAAAGGTTTTCCACAGGTACTAGTTTGTAAATATTTAATTATATAGTATATTTTCACTATATCCATGATTGCAGGTATTATCAAACCCATAGGGATTGTTGAACTAAATGAGTCCCTATGCCTATCCTCAGTCCCAAGCAGACATGGTGCTGTTTTTCCTTATTGTAACCATGTCATTAACTAAATGACATTAACTAAAATAGTAAACCTAAAATCAGCAATCATCAAACCCATTCTAAAAAAGAATAATCTAGATCCGGAAAACCTACTGAACTACAGACCCATATCAAACCTTCCATTCATTGCCAAAATCATTGAGAAAGTTGTCCACACTCGACTCACTGACCATCTAGATGAAAACCCCATCCTCCTATCCGCTCAATTTGGCTTCAGAAAGCAACTGAACACTGAAACCCTACTACTTGCAATGAATGACTTCGTACTCAAAGGTTTTGAAAAAGGACAAAGTTACCTTCTAATCCTGCTCGACCTATCAGCAGCCTTTGATACAGTAAATCACTCTATATTGATTAATCGTCTTTCTGAAATAGGAGCTAACAAAACAACCCTTCAATGGTTCTCCTCGTACCTGTCACAAAGATCCTACCAAGTGCTACTTAATGATTCCCTCTCAAAGAAAATCAACCTAAACACTGGAGTTCCCCAAGGATCCACTTTCAGCGACGCACTTTAACATCTATCTGCTCCCATTATGCCACTTCCTTTCAAATCTGAATCTAACCCACTTCATCTATGCTGATGATATTCAAATATTAATCCCAATAAAAAAATCACTAGAAGAAACATACAAATTAACAGCCAATTACCTAAACAGCATAAAGGAAATACTAGCCAACCTAAAACTCATCCTCAACTTCGACAAAACTGAATTAATATTACTAGACAGAACAACTCTCCTCAAATACCACCGCTCAACCTCCTGAACCAAAATTCAATCATATCTCCAATCAACCATGCCCGCAACCTCAGAGTAATAATTGACAGAGAACTTTCATTCAAAAACCATATATCAACAAAAATCAAAGACTGTTATCATAAACTACTTACACTCCGTCATCTAAAACCTTTTCTCTCCAACAATGACTTCAGATCAGTCCTCCAATTACTAATTTTCTCCAACATAGACTACTGCAACTCTCTTCTTCTCAACTTACCTCTAAACACCATTTGCCCACTCCAGATCCTGCAGAACGCAGCTGCAAGAATCCTCACAGGAGCACAAAAGCATGACCACATCACCCCCAACACTTATTTCACTTCATTGGCTACCAATAAGATGCAGGATTGAATACAAAGTCCTATCCATCCTACATAAAATTATATATGAAGAGCAAGAAAATTGGCTAAGCCCCTACATACAACTACATACCCCAAGCAGAAATCTTAGATCAGCAAATAAGGGACTCCTAAAAACACCACCAATGCACTCAAATCAACTCACCTCAACCCAAAAAACTTTGGAACTCCCTACCGACTAAGCTCAGAACTCAAGAAAACCTAAAAACCTTCAAAAAGAAGTTAAAAACGTGGTTGTTCAACAAAGTATACCAACTCACCCAATGAACAACCCAACATCGCCCTCCAATCCAACCTCATGAATGAATAAATTAAATTCATCACATCTAGGTTTTCATAAATAAGAAATGAAACAAAAAACTGAACTAAATCCTTACTATGCTTAATAACAGTTTGTACTTTGCATCCCTTGTTTAACCCCCATTATCCCTGTAACCTTATTTTGTAAACCGTTATGATGGCGTTATTTTGACATTTCCGAATGACGGTATATAAAACTAATTAAATAAATAAAAATAAATAAATGTCACTGGTACTAAAACAGGATGTAAAAGCATTTGCACAGTGGCAGGTCAGCATGTTTTCAACTTTATCTGCAGAAGTATCTGGATTTGGCTTTTCCTGGGATCATTTTCTGTGAAAATTTGTCTGAGAGATTTCCTTAACATGCCTAGTTCTACCACTGAATCATCCAGTTCCTTTACATGTCTGCCTTTTTATATTACAGATTATGTACATATACAATAATTTTCCACTTTTAGAGGGCTATGCGCAAACATTACTGTTAACAAAATATAGATCAGCAACTAATATTGCTGTTTCTATAATCCATCCTTAATGTCATGTATTAGAAAAGTGCCAGCATTTGTGGGAATCTGTCTTAGAAAATAGTCAACAGAATCTTCAGAAGTGTGTGATGCCCAGTTGGATCTGTAACTTGGTTAAGTGTGCATGTGTTACAAATATTTTCTTTCCTGGTCATCCCTCTTGCAGTGCCTTTGTCCTTATTCTTTTTCTGTCTGTCAAGAATCTAGTATTTTTAGTTTCTTTCCAAAACTTTATTTTCAAGCCTGATCAGAAACCCCTGCCATTTATGAAGGGCCACAGGCCACTTTTTGTGACTGCTGGGATTTTCACACAGTTAGGACCCTTTTTCCTTCCTCTGTAACTCAGCCTTCAGAGCAACAGTCCGCAAAGGACCATAGGCTGCCTTAAATCTGTGCTCCCTAAATCCCACCCATAGGTGCCACTGTTGTGCAATGGCTGGGTTCCCCTTACAACAGGTATCCCTCTGCCTCATTTTCAGCATCTGCCAGCAAATACTTGGTTAGGAACTGAACCCAGATCTCCTATATAGCAACACACAGCACTTCCACTGGGCTAAAGGACCAGCCTAACACTTGCAAGCCCTCATGTTACCTTCTTTAGATGAATAGGTTCGGTTTTCTAGTTAACATGCACAGCGAGCAGTTCTACTGCTCTAACCCGTGTGTTACTACCAAAAGCATTTTAATCTAACAATTGCTGCCTAGTTTATTTAGAATCACAATCTGTTTTCTCAAGAATAGACTCAGGATACTTCATTGGCATGACAATTTGAATTTGTATTGCCAAGTCTAATGGGTTTAGAAATGAGGTATTTGCCTTGCAGTCTGGATCACGCAACACACAAGAAAAATAAGACTACAGCCTGTGTGAAACTATAAAAAGCTATATTTTCTGTATAATTATATGCACAAAATCAAATGCTTATGCTTAGCTTATGCTTAGCAACAAATAAAAAACAAAACAGATTATAATACAATACCAGAGCCTGAATCTTTTTGTCTTGGTCCGGCTCTAGTCAGCAGTCCCACTCCATCCCACATTGTATCCGTATATAATGTCCTTGGCTTGTGCATGTTCAGAACAATTTTCTTTGTTAATTTTTCTGAAATATTGCCAAGCTACTGATAAGGAAAAACTACTAACTCTGAAAATGGTGGACCTCTTTTCATCGTTCACTGCTTCTAATCGCCTTATTGTCCATACATTCTCTCTCGCGTCTGTGTAACCACAAGGTCTGCGCTTTCTCTAAACCTAACCAAAAATCAGCATATGTATCACTAATTTCATGTTTCAGAGAACAAGTAATCACTACTGTTAAGACACTATATAAAGGACCTGTAAATACTGTCTACTTCCTAATAGATCAGTTTTACCAAAATTAATCTGGGTAAGTGCCAGGTGTTCTCAACTTCAACCTTTGCAAAACTTCTTATACTCTGCTTGAATGTTAAAGCCAGCCTAAGTCAAGCTTTAACCCTTAATCTGTTAGCTGGCTTTAAGTACATAAGCTTGCAGACTTCAGGTTAAGCAAAGGGAGGGCTGTTTGGGCTGTAATTACTTTAAGCAGTACTGTGTATCTATGTTAATAGCGTAGCAAGGGGCGGTCAGGGGAGCACCAAGGGGGCAGGGGATCCCATGCCAATCAAAGAAGAAAAGGCTCTATGGCTGCAGGACGATAAAAGAGGAGGAGGCCTGTGGCAGCCGGGGACACTTAATCCTGCCCGGGGGCAAAGGTGGAGGAGCCTGCGGCCGCCAGGGAATCCATCCTGCCAGGCAGCATAAGAGGAGGAAGCTCGCGGCCTAACTGAAGGAGAGGGACTGGAGCCAGAGCCTGCCTGTGTGTGTTTGTGTGGAGGAGAAGGATTGCAGCCAGTTTGTGTATGTGTGTGAAGGAGAGGGAATGGAGCCAGCTTGTATGTATGTATAAAGAAGAGGGAATTGAATCAGCACATGTCTATAGATGGAGAGGGAATAAAGCCAGCCTTTGTGTATATGGAGGAGAGGGAGTGAAGCCAGCCCCTGTGTGTGTGTGATGGAGAGGGAATGGAGCCAGCATGTGTGGGAGTGTGAAGGAGTGGAACCAGTGTGTATAAAGGAGAGAGAGTGGAGCCAGTGTGTGTGAGTGAAGGAGAGGGAGTGAAGCCAGCATGTGTGTATGTATAAAGGAGAGGGAATTGAATCAGTGTGTGTGTGTATAGATGGAGAGGGAATGAAGCCAGCCTGTGTGTATATGGAGGAGAGGGAGTAAAGCCAGCCCCTGTGTGTGAGTGATAGAGAGGGAATGGAGCCAGCATGTGTGGGTGTGAGAAGAAGAGGGAGTGGAGCCAGTGTGTGTGAGTGAAGGAGAGGGAGTGGAGCATGCTTGGAGGAGGAGGAGGAGTGGCATGGAGCTAGCCTGTTTGTGTATGGAGGAGAGGGAATGGCGCCTGTGTGTGTGGGGAGGAGAGGGAGTAGAGCTGGTGTGTGTGTGTGTGTGGAGGAGAGGGAGTAGAGCTGGTGTGTGTGTGTGGAGGAGAGGGAGTAGAGCTGGTGTGTGTGTGTGGAGAAGAGGGAGTAGAGCTGGTGTGTGTGTGTGGAGAAGAGGGAATGGAGCAGGTGTATGTATGTGTGTGAAAAAGAGGTTTAGAGCTAGCGTGGTTGTGCCCAAGAGAGAATGAGCCAATTGTATGTGAACCTGAGAGAGAGGGAACCAGCCAGCCAACTTTTATGTCTGTGAGCTTGTGTGAGTTTTGAAAGAGTGTTATGTTTGTCAGTGTGAACGTGAAGATGAATGTGTGTGTATATGAAGTAAGAGAAAGTTTGTGCACCTCCCTTTCCCTCCCACTACTCCGTGACAATCTCAGGTTCTCTAGAAGTCAAAAGTTCCCAGGTATGGAGAGTGAGTGATTTTTCTCCCAGGACAAGCAGGATGGTAGTCCTCACATATGGGTGACGTCATCAGATGGAGCCCTGTCACGGAATACTTTTGTCAAAGTTTCTAGAACTTTGACTGCACACTGAGCATGCCCAGCATGCCATAATACCTGTGGCCACAAGGGTCTCCCTTCAGTCTCTTTTTTTTTTCCGCGCTGCAGTTTGCCTCGCGGGTTAGGAGCTCTGTGAGATTTCTTTCACCTTTTTTCCTCATGGAAAAACTTGAAGTTTACTTGTTTAAAAGTTCGCTCCGTTCCCTCCGACGCTCGGTGAGTACTTTTCCCGTGTCTCTGGTCAGTTCCTGCCGCCTTACCAATCTGTTCCCACAGGTCACCAACCGTTTCACGCCCATTTTTTTCGGCATGGCGACCAGGTTTAGAAAGTGCCCAGTGTGTCCGCGAACATTGTCGATCATGAACCCTCACACTGTGTATGTGTTTTGTGACTAGGCTCATTGCACGATGTCCGCCTGTGTCCCAACTGCGCCCAAATGACTCCAAAAGCAGACGAGCCCGTCTTGAGAAGATGGAGTCTCTCTTCAAATTAAAGTTAACTCCATCGACTTCTGCCCAGTCACCGGCGAGTAAATGTCCTTCCATCGACAAACCTCGCTGGGAGCAGCAGGGGGACGGTGACCATCCATCACCGACGCCATCCAGGACATTGGTAGCATCATCTTTGGTGCCGGGGAAAGACTGGACTGAACACCGAGGGAAACATCACCACCGGCAATGACACGATTCCACACCCGGGGTCGGCACCAACATCGAAGCGGCATTGATGGCCATCGAGCCTCCTTCAAAGAGGGCCCGGTGAGAGGAGCCCCTATCCTCCTCTGCACCCGAGACCCCGAGGCGCTCCCCACCGACATCGGTGCCAGGTACTGAGCCTCCACAAATTCCTGTGGAAGGGCCAGTCTAGCCTGCCTCCCTGCCTGCAGGGGGAGGCCTAGACTGCCTCCCCCTGCAGCTGCGCTATCCACACCAGCTTTCAGAGAGGAACTGGACATCCTTGTCTGCCAGGCATTCCTCGATGCCTTCCTAAACCTGCAATTGCTATAGATAACCGACCCCAGAACCATCGATGTTTGCACTGTTGCTGGACCAACTCGATACCCTCATCGGTGCTTTCCCGACTCAGCCCATTCCATCGACACCAAGTTGGCCATCCAGACCTCCACAGCTCCCGATACCGATTCCGGGATCCTCGGAGAATGACGACACATCTTCTAGTCTGACTCCAGCTTCAGGTCCATCGATGCCGGAACCACTTCCAGGTCCATCGGGGCTCTAGGGGCCTAAACGTCCTCCGTTCCCCTCGATGCTATAGATTCCATCGAAGCCTCCATCTTTGCTAGTATACCCTCCATCTAAGCCATCGGGGCCTCCATTGATGCCTACTCACCCTGGAATGTTAGACATTCTCCCTCCTTCAGGAACTCCCTATGACCCATGGGAGGATGTGCACACAGATACCTCTACATCAGAAGACTTGCTCTCAGTGCCTTTTCCTCCAGAGGAAAGACGGCGGTCTCCTCCCGAAGACCTTTCCTTCACCAACTTTATCAAGGAAATGTCTGAAACCATTCCCTTCAACCTGGTGACAGAAGAGGACACCCGTCACAAGACCTTGGAGGTTCTACAGTTTGTTGATGCCCCCAAGGAAGTTATGGCCATTCCAGTGTATGAAGTCCTGTTGGATCTCCTACACCACCTATGGGAGCATCCTTGCACTGTTCCACCAGTCAACAGGAAAACAGATGCAACATACCTAGTGCAACATGCCCCATGTTTTCAGAAACCACAACTGCCTCATCAATCTGTTGTGGTGGAATCCACACAGAAGAAGGCCAAGCGATTGCGTCCGCATTCCTTAGCTCCCCCTGGTAAAGACCAGAAGTTCCTGGATGGGACTGAGTCGAAAAATCTTCCAAGGATCCATGTTGGTATCCCGTATAGCTGCCTACCAACTATATATGACCCAGTACCAAAACATCTATGGAAGCAAGTCCAAGATTTCACGGACTCCTTGCCTCAACAGCAGCAAGAAAGCCTGACTGCCATCATCCAGAAGGGGTTCGAAGCAGGGAAGCATGAGGTAAGGGCGGCATATGACTCCCTCGAGACTGCTTACCGGTTATCAGCAACAGGAATCGGTGCTAGAAGATGGGCTTTGCTGAAAGCTTCTGATTTAAGACCTGAGGTCCAAGATAAGCTTGCTGATCTCCCGTGCACTGGAGACAATCTCTTCAGAGATAAAATACAGGATGCAGTGGCTCAGTTGAAAGATCACCACGAGACCCTACGTCAATTGCCACATCTCAAAAAAGATATAATTGTACAGAGAAGGGCGACCAAAATGATAAAGGGAATGGAAAAGCTCCCCTATGAGGAAAGACTAAAGAGGTTAGGACTTTTCAGCCTGGAGAAGAAATGGCTGAGAGGGGATATGATAGAGGTGTTTAAAATCATGAGAGGTCTAGAACGGGTAGATGTGAATCGGTTTTTTACTCTTTCGGATAATAGAAAGACTAGGGGGCACTCCATGAACTTAGTATGTGGCACATTTAAAACTAATCTGAGAAAGTTCTTTTTCACTCAACGCACAATTAAACTCTGGAATTTGTTGCCAGAGGATGTGGTTAGGGCAGTTAGTATAGCTGTGTTTAAAAAAGGATTGGATAAGTTCTTGGAGGAGAAGTCCATTACCTGCTATTTATTAAGTTGACTTAGATAATAACCACCGCTATTACTAGCAACAGTAACATGGAATAGACTTAGTTTTTGGGTACTTGCCAGGTTCTTATGGCCTGGATTGGCCACTGTTGGAAACAGGATGCTGGGCTTGATGGACTCTTGGTCTGACCCAGTATGGCATGTTCTTATGGATGCTCCCTCCTCAACCCGCAAAAGCATGAGAAGGGATCCCAGAAGACCATTCTACCGCTCATGCAATACTATCTTCCTGCATCTCGAGTGAGACCAGCCAGAGCCCCTCAAAGGGGACATACCTGCCAGCCCAAAACACCCAGAGCACAACCAGCCCCACAAGCTGGTCCAGCCTCCGGATTTTGATGTGTTTCCAGAGAACAGTGGCCACTTCTCAATGAACCCAAACCCAGAAATACCTGTAGGAGGCCATCTGCACCACTTCCAACACAATTGGTGCCTCATAATAACAGATCAGTGGGTAATATCCATCATAGCCCAAGGATACCATTTAAACTTCCTCACAGTACCCCCAGACTCTCCACCCAATCCACTGTGGGCACGAAAAGACCACACGTTGCTTCTAGAGTTAGAACTTTCCACCCTTCTGCGAACCAGGGCCGTAGAAGCTGTCCCCCTGACACAAAGGGGCAGAGGGTTCTACTCACGTTATTTTCTGATTCCAAAAAAATCGGGCGGTCTCCGCCCCATCCTAGACCTCCGCAATCTTAAATTCCTTCAAAAAGAAAAATTCAGGATGATGTCTCTTGGCACCATGTTTTCTCTACTACAGCAAGGAGATTGGCTCTGTTCTCTGGACCTTCAGGATGCATACGCACATATCGCCATATTCCCACATCACCACAAATACCTGCGCTTCATAGTGGGTGACAGACATTTTCAATGCCAAGTTCTGCCATTCGGTCTTGCCTGAGTGCCTCGAGTGTTTACAAAATGCATAGCAGTGGCTGTCGCACATCTATGCAGAAACACCATCCACGTGTTTCCTTACCTGGATGACTGGCTAATAGTCGATCCAAGCAAGGAGCTCTCAACTCTCTAAAGCTCACTACGAATCTTCTACACTTGCTGGGATTTCTGATCAATTACCAGAAATCCCACTTGAATCCATCTCACCTCCTTACCTTCATCAGAGCAGATTTGAACACCACAGTCGCAAAAACCTTCCTGCCAAAAGTCTGCATAGACATACTCTCCAAACTGGCTACATCTCTGCGCACATGCAAAACAGCCTCAGCCCATCAATTCCTCATGCTGGGCCACATGGCTTCCACGGTCCACGTCACTCCTATGGCCAGGCTAGCCATGAGAATAACTCAATGGACTTTGAAATCTTAGTGGCTCTAAGCCACTCATCCTCTTTCATCCCTGATCCATATTACTAACCAGCTGCGCCTGTCACTTCTCTGGTGGACAAACAGAGCCAACTTGCTGTCTGGTCTACACTTCCAGCAACCAGTTCCTCAAGTGACCTTAACCATGGACACATCCAACTTGGGTGGGGAAGTTCATGTGAAAAACCTTCATATTCAAGGAACATGGACACAACTCCAAGCAAAGTTTCAAATCAACTTCCTAGAGCTTCGAGCCATATGTTATGCTCTATATGCATTCAAGGACTGCCTTTCACACAAGACTGTTCTCATACAGACAGACAACACAGTTGCAATGTGGTACTTTGAACAAACATGGAGGAACAGGCTCTTATCTGCTCTGCCAAGAAGCTGCGCAGATCTGGGCCTGGGCCCTTGCACACTCCATGCATCTCCGGGCCACTTATCTGGCAGGCATACAGAACGTAGTAGCAGATCACCTCAATCGATGTTTCCATCCCCACGAGTGGTCTCTAGATTCCTGTGTAGTGAGCAAAATCTTCCAACATGGGGTCAACCATCCATCGACCTCTTTGCATCCGAACTGAATCACAAAGTGGACAGATTCTGCTCCTTGCACAGGCAACAAAACACGTTACCCATGGACGCCTTCGCTCGCCCCTGGAACACAGGCCTCCTATACACGTATCCTCTGATATTGCTAATAGCCAAAACTCTCGTGAAGCTACAACAGGACAAGGGATCAATGTTATTCATAGCCCCGTACTGGCCTCGACAAGTATGGTTTCCCGTGCTTCTTGACCTCTCCATCCGAGAACCCATTCGCCTGGGCACAGCGCCCAATCTCATAACTCAAAAGCTCGGCAGGTTACACCACCCAAACCTTCAGACCCTATCCCTCACAGCCTGGATGTTGAAAGCCTGATCCTACAACCGCTCAATCTTTCAACTAAGGTTTCTCAAGTGCTTGTAGCTTCATGAAAGCCTTCCACACAGAAATCTTATCTTTCCAAGTGGAATAGATTTAATGTGTGGTGCATGCAAAAGGTATCAACCCCTTTTCCTGCCCCACTCCGTCTCTATTAAACTATCTCTGGCACCTTTCAGACTCTGGTCTCCAGACTTCCTCGGTATAGGTACAACTCGGTGCCATCCCAGCTTACCACAAGGGTGTAGAGGATGCTCCAATAACAGCGCAACCCCTTGTGGCCTTGTGCATGAGGGGGTCTACCTCAACTTAAGCATCCTCTACGGCCACCAGTTACCAAATGGGACCTAAACGTAGTACTTACAAGACTCATGCGTTCCCCGTTTGAGCCTTTGCACTCCTATGATGTTAAATTTCTTACATGGAAAGTTCTTTTCCTAGTAGCCATTACATCTGCTCGAAGGGTCAGTGAGTTACAAGCCCTTGTCACATACTAATCCTATACAAGGTTTCTCCATGATCGAGTGGTCCTCCGTACTCCCCCTAAATTCTTTCCCAAGGTCGTAACCGACTTTCACCTACATCAGTCTATAGACTTGCCCACCTTTTCCCCAAGGGGGAGAGAGTTTTACACACCTTAGACTGTAAGCGTGCACTTGCATTTTACCTAGACCACATTGCAGTCTATAGAAAATCCACCCAACTCTTTGTTTCTTTTGATAAAAACAAACTGGGAGTTGCAGTGGGCAAACAAACTCCAGTTGGCTAACAAACTGTATCAAATTCTGCGATGAGAAAGCAGGCCTTCCCCTTCAGAGACGAGTGAAGGCGCACTCAGTAAGAGCCATGGCAACGTCAGTAGCACACTATCGTTCAGTACTGATTGCAGAGATCTGTAAAGCTGCTACATGAAGCTCTTTCCACACATTTGCAGCACATTACTGCCTGAACAAGAAAGGACGTCAAGTCTCTGCCTTTGGCCAATCCGTCTTGAAGAACTTATTTCCAGTATAATCCCAACTCTTTCCACATCCACCTGCTGTGATTTTCAGGCTGCCTCATTTTTACCAACAGTACACCAGTTGTTGTGCCTGTTGCACAAGTTGTATGCTGTTGGTCCAAACAAATATGAGGCAGCCTGTAGCTTGCTAATCACCCATATGTGAGGACTATCATCCTGCTTGTCCTAGGAGAAAGAGTTGCTTATCTGTAACGGGTGTTCTCCCAAGATAGCAGGATGTAGTTCTCACAAAACCCACCCACCACCCCGCGGAGTTGGGTCTGAAACCGTTTTATTATTTTATTTTTCGCTCACACCTTTTGCTACAAAAGAGACTGAAGGGAGACCCCTATGGCCACAGGGATTATGGCATGCTGGGCATGTTCAGTGAGCCAGTCAAAGTTCTAGAAACTTTGACAAAAGTATTCTGTGACAGGGCTCCGTTTGACGTCAGCCATATGTGAGGACTACATCCTGCTGTTCTGGGAGAACACCTGTTACAGGTAAGCAACTCTGCTTTTTTAATCCTTATTTAATATAATTAATCGAGTGTTATTTGATGTGTGTGCAATTTTGAAATATTGTATTGGTGTTTGGAAAGTAAAAAAAAAAACTATGAGTTTTTAATTATTGAATGTTATTCTGTTCATCTGTTTTGAAAATTTTTTTATTAGTATGATGAAGGGGATGAAAATGCTCTCCTATGAGGAAAGGTTAAAGAGGTTAGGGCTGTTCAGCTTGGAGAAGAGATGGCTGAGGGGGGATATGATAGAGATTTTTAAAATCATGAGAGGTCTAAAACAGGTAGATGTGAATCAATTATTTATTCTTTTGGATAATAGAAGGACTAGGGTGCACTTCATGAAGTTAGCATGCAGCACATTTAAAATTAATCGGAGAAAATTATTTTTCACTCAACGCACAACTAAGCTCTGGAATTTGTTACCAGAGGATGTGCTTAGTACAGTTAGTGTAGCTGGGTTTAAAAAAGGTTTGGATAGGTTCTTGGAGAAGTCCATTAACTGCTATTAATTAAGTTGTCTTAGGGAATAGACTCAGCTATTACTGGCTTCAGTAGCATGGGATCTACTTAGTGTTTGGGTGCTTGCCAGGAACTTGTAGCTGGTTTGGCCACTGTTGGAAACAGGATTCTGGGCTTGATAGACCCTTGGTCTGACCCAGTATGGCAATTTCTTATGTGTCACTATCATGATTGATGCTTTATATTTCTTGATTTTATTGTTTTATGTTTTCTGAGGAAGGATGATGCTTTAGTTTTTCCATATGTGTACTATATACTGAGACTGACTTGTTGTGATTTCCAGTTTAGTTTGTCTGTACTTTTCCATTTATACTTTATGGTTACTTTATTCTACATTTGTCAAGGGTTTGTCTGTGTTCTGCATTTGTGATTGAGATTAAGTATTCTACTAATGTGTTGTTTCAGTGTAGGGATCTGTAGAAGCTTTGTTTGTTCTGTTTTCCTAATAGGAGGTATATTGGTGTTTTAAGGCCTGGTGTTATGTTTGCTGTGTCACCTTTTCATAGGGTAGTAACTGTTTGAGTGCTGGCAGATAGTGCTGTTTTGGAATGAGAGGTTTATTATATTGTAATTGTAATTTAGCTTGCTCATGGCTTTCTGAGGACCAAGCCCACACCCAACATGCGATACAATAGTCATAATATCATATGTGTTCCAAGGGTCTTTTGGGCTTTTATACAGGGTTTTCTGGTTTACACCACAGCAGTGCATGTAAATATAATATACATGCTGTTGTGATATTTTTATTTCAAAAGACTGTATTTTGAGTGTCCTTTTTCATGTAAAATCTTTTATTATAAATACATAATTTGAAATATTGTGTGGAGAGGGCCATGGTGGAGGGGAAGGCTAGGCATAAAGCTGTAAGATTCACTTAGAGTGCCTAATACCC
Source organism: Rhinatrema bivittatum (assembly GCF_901001135.1). Taxonomy (NCBI): domain Eukaryota; kingdom Metazoa; phylum Chordata; class Amphibia; order Gymnophiona; family Rhinatrematidae; genus Rhinatrema; species Rhinatrema bivittatum. The sequence goes on from NC_042619.1 coordinate 218,248,474, forward strand.
TTGCAATGACTCCGATTAGAAAAAGAATACAAATAAAATGTAAAAAATAAAATTAAAAAAAACAGAATGAGGTAGGGCCAGCACTGTAATTGTTTGCACAGGGCTGCAAAATGTTAGCACTGCCCCTGCACGGCGGCATCCTGTGGTGAGGTGCTGGCTGGGTTCCCACGCTTCCCCAGTGAAAAGAGATCCCACACAGTTGTGCCATTGATGCAATGGTAGGGGAGAAGATGGGGGGGGCGCGCGTGCATGGGAGACAACACAAATGCATTGGCCCCCAGGTGCCAGAGACCCTCGCTATGCCTCTGGTGTTACATGCTGACCTTGTACATAATAATGGAGTCTAACTTGTACTTTCTCTAATATCCTTCTTCTCCATTTCCACTATCTTAACTAACATCTGTTAATACTAGGGGGGAAACAGGGGCTGGAGTGGAGCTGTGAAGCAAGAGCTGTTTCTCAGTGATCACACAACACAAAACTGCATGCAATAACTGTAATTTATTATAACTATGACACTATTTCTCTTTCATAAGGGACAACATTAACCCTTAGTGACATACATCAGCAAGACTGTCCCATACACACTAATACACCAAGTAATTAAAAAAAAAATTTCAGATATGTTTGGCCTTTAGTTTTTCTGTTTGCTTGAATGGAGGAGCTTTGTATCTGAATTAATAAAAAGTTACTAATTTGGTAATCGGTTTAGTTTTCTGACAATGTTCTGCTTGTGTGGCTGCGGACATAAGTTATCGTTTCTTCTTTTGGGTGCCAGTACAGTCACCAGAAGGTTCAGCTGAACATCTCCTGATGTGCCAGATGAGTACTGTCTGGTCCATATTGACTGTATTTCAACAGTAGATTACGTTTAGCATCACAGTCCACAGACACATTCCAGTGCACCCGTGTTTTAATGGGAGAGTGCCCCCAGGTACACCAGAGTTGCATCTTGTTGTTTGAGATGAAGCTTTTTCACTGGATGAGAGATGCACTGGCATGATTTGTAGTTATTCATATAGCGCTTGCCTGTTGTTTCCACAGGAAATACTGAGGAGAAATCCAGGCACGAGCTATAATAAGAAGCAAAAATCAAAGTGCCAAACACAAGGTCTAGGAGGGACGGAATCAGAGGAAGACCTATAATTTTGCTCGTTAATGTTGTTAGGGGTCGTTATCTGTTTGGTTCCTCCTGGAATCTTGTTTGCCACTTTAAATTCTGCATTTTATTAAAGGAATATTTTTTTCTTTTTTACACACTGCTATGTTGGAGTGCGGATAACTGTCTTATCTGCATCCAGATTTAAATATTTTGGCAGGTGGCATTAAAACCATACTTTAAAAAAGTAAGTGTCAAAGTACAGTGTCTCCCACTCCTATATCTTTTAATGACAATGATTTTTAAACTCCATTCAATGATAAAATATACCATATTAGTATCAGCCGTAATACTAGACAGGTAAACTCCTAAATATTGTAAAGAACAAAGTAGAAAACATCCTGCACACAAAATTTAAGTACTCAAAAAGAGAAGTGGCAGGAACCGGATAATTAAATAAAATAGGCTATATCAAACAATGCCATCACAAAACATGGATGAGACATAAAGCCCAAACCACCCCTTTTTAGAGCTCCTCACTTAAGAGCTGAGATTGAGAATTATCGGAAATAGATTCACATAATTGTTATAGGACCCAAAATATAGAACCTCTACCAGAATTTTGAAATTTATAGGATGTTGAAGAAAAAAATTGCACCTATTTTAGTAACTTCTGAGCAAAATTCTAGAAACTTTCTTTCTCTTAATTTGCATTCAATGAGAAGAATGAAAAAGATTCTTAATGGTAAGAGGTGTTTTAAACCTTTTTTAAATTGTTGGCAGAATTCATTTTAATTTGTCCAACATTTTTTCAAAGGGTAAAATAATATCCTTGGCTCTGTCATTTCAATAACAGTAATTTATTGCTTAACAGAATAGCTGTCATGCTTTCATAAATTAATTGCATCTTCTTCTCCTAAATTTGAAATATGTTCTGAAATAGGGATGACAGACTCTGCTTTTCAGTTTTTGGAAGCAGGTTTGGTTTTGCTGCCCTAAAGTTGATAAAATCCCAGAGTAAACCAGTATTCATATTTCCTCAAATTACTTCATGAGATGTTTCATGTCAGGTGAGTTTTAAAAAATTATTCTGCGACTTGCTTACGGCTCAGTGGTCAGCATAGCATGCTGCCAAGTTGGCCACAGAATCAGAGAATGAAAGATTGATGGGTTGATTCTTAAGACCAGCTGGAAATAGTATGGAAAATATATGACACTTCTTGGTACAGAAGGTCTTCTGTTAACGTGATTGAGAGAGAGCTGTGATCCCAGACCTGGCTTTAGCTGTACTGTGGCATAGTGAGCTGCTCAGTGAGATAGCCATGAATATAGATTAGCCAAGAGGTGGTCATCAATTGTTACAGTTTGAAAAACACTGCACTTTTATGTTTAAATGTTTGTTTTACCCACAAAATAGAACAACTGGACTTGGAAATGATTGGCTCTGATCATTCAAATACTGCACTTTTATATATAAAACTATTGCTAGACAGTTTTATAATAACATTTCAAAGACAAGTGTTCTTGTATTATTAGTCAGAATTATGGCTGTATTGAAAAAGATTAAATTGAAAGCAATACAAGAATGTGTATATACATTTGTATGTATTACAGCAAAATGTAGGTGCATACAGTAAATATTTCAAAATAACTTTCATTTTTCACATGAAATGACGTACAGGTTAATAAGATGCTTTTTGCAAAAGGATTTGCATCACATGGTATTCCATTTTGTATGATTATTTTGAGTGAGTCTTTCCTGTTTTCCTACTTACTTTCCCTGTAAGTCTCTCTTCTAGCTCTCATCAGGAGTCGCAAAAGCATGGGCCCCACTCTTTTTCATCTTTTCCTCCCACATCCTCTCTCAGGTACCCAGAGGATGGTTCCCTCTTTTGCCAGAAGCCTAGTCATGGTTAAATCTATTAGGCACTAGTTTGTGGTCTCACTAGAGGGCCCAGTGCTTCAGTGAGCATGCAGGCTGTGAGTCATCCTTTACTAAAGCCGAAGCCCATTCAGAAGACAATGTGGGGATGCCTGCTCTAGTGATTTTTATGCTCTGTTTGTTTTGGAAATACATGGAGAATGTCCACAGCTATAAGTCTGGTATCTTTCAGAAACACACAACATAATCTAATAGCAAAATGTAAGTTTATTTGAAGATTAAGTGTTAGTACTGTCAGAATGCTTGATGAAATGGTTCATATACTACATACAAAGTATTTCCCTAGGTATCCTAGATAGTGTTTTCCCCCTAGAAAATTGAATATATGAGAAGTCCAAAGTTTGAATATTTTAAAATGCTTTGTGCCCTAGTGAGTCATTTATTTATTGTATTTATTTAAAAAGTTTTATATATTGCTCTCTACAAGGGGACTTGATTGAGGCGGTTTACAAGGATACATGCATAAAATAAAACAATCAACATGGAGTATGATATAAAAATAAAATACAAATCATGAGACAGAAACATTATCACACCATTAAAAACAAGACCAAGTACAAATCACACCTCATGTAAGTGAGGCAGATGACCATAGATCTAATGCTATACCCATTTGTGTGAATCCGAACAGAGCATCATTTATCTTTATCTGTAATGGTTTATGGAATTTTCTGGAGGAAAAGTCCATAAGCCATTTTTAAGGTGGACTTTCGGAAATCCACTGATATAAGCCCCATGAAATCTCTTTACCTTTTGGGATCCTGCCAGGAACTTGTGACCTGGATTGGCCACTGTTGAAAATAAGATACTGGGCTTGATAAACCTTTGATCTGACCCAGTATGGCAAGTCTTATGTTCTTAACCTTGCCATGTATATTTCTGCAGCTTTTTATAGTAATTACCAAGGGCTTGATTTACTAAGCTTTCTTCCCAGAAGTGAAGCCTTAATATATTAGGCCCTTGATGTTGAACATATGAATGTATGATTTGCCATACTGGGTCAGACCAAAGGTCCATCAAGCTCAGTGTTCTGTTTCCAATAGTGGCCAATCCAGGTCCCTAACTACTTGGCAGGATGTTACTAACCATCCGAATTTACTGGTGTGTACAGTTTTTACTGTTCATGTTTTCATGAGTCAGAATGCACTGGGCCAGCACCAGGTTTTGACATGTAAATAAATCTCTAATCTCTACATAGACACTGCTTTTTCCTTCCTTTTCTGTTTTGATAAAGAAGCAAATATTGCTCACTAGGTAGGGTAAAATTATTATTAAGTCATCATAATTACAGATTCCTAGTTTTAGAGCAATCAGATGAGGAAGTTGCATTTATAAAACGGTATTTTAGAACTCAGAGTTAAACACGTATAGTGTGTTACCTTCATCCCTTTAATTGTGATATAGGAACCAAAGCCCTCCAAGTATCAAGAACAATCTGAGGAGGAGGAGGAGATGGAAAATGAAGAGGAAGACAGACAAGAAGATGGAGATAATGTTGACAATGAAGTAAAGGGAAAACAGGACCATAACACACAATCTAATACTGCAGAAGAGAACAAGGGTAATTCTGTGGATAATACAAGCAAGGTGAGAGCAGGCCTCAGCAGAAATTACACTTTGTTTCATTTTATGGCCTCTGAGCTACAGAATTAATCAGCCGCATAAAAGCAAATCCCTGGGCATATTCAACCCTTTTCAATTTTTTTTCATGCTGCAAAACAAAAAAAAAATCTAGTTTGGCTTGCCTTGGGGGCTATACGATTTTGTCACTGAGGATTTACTACAGTGCATACATTTTTTTTTTTTATTTTTTGCAAACCCCTGAATTTTTCAGGCTTGTAAGTTCCCTTTTTTCCATTTTTGTATGCACAACAGTTAATTTTGATTGTAAAAGTCTAAAATGTCTTTTACTTTAAAAAGGCATCAAGAGGCTGATATGTGGCTGCTCCTTTTGGTTATGTGGGGTGAATGGTGACTAGATGTGTGGTCACATATTAACCATGCTGACAATGTATGTTCACTTGAAGTTTACTAAACATTAATTGCAGGAAAACAGTGAAACAATTCAAGAGATGATGACCAGCAAAGGTGTTATAGATCATCTATCATTTTATTCTGTTTGTTTTATGTTTGAATTATGAAGGTTTCTTTCTCCTGATACTGCTTAGAGCTGTGGTTATTGGGCAGCATAAAAATATTTTAAATAAATATAAAAAAATAAAATGGTGAAATATTAATTTAAGAATAGGCGTAAATTAAAGTGTGTTTTCACTGATGCTCTGGCCTTTGGTATATGCTACACTTTACTTAAAGTGGTAATTTTAGTTCTGTTTGATTTATTTGTATTTTAAATCTTTGATTTTATCAGTTGTAACATACAGAGCATCCTTTCATTACGTCATCTGCAGACATTCTTTGTACTGCAAGAGCTGTAGGCATAAGAGCTTGGGAAGGCAGGGCTGATGTAACCGGGTGTGCATACCGTGCATTTGCACAGAGCAGCACACCTGGGGGGGGGGGGGGCAGTGGCAGTAGTGGAATTGAGCAGATTCATGGCAGCCTATTTCTCATCCTCCCGAGTCCTGCTTGGTCAATGTACTGAAAAGCAGAGCTTGAGACAATTAGTGGAAGCACAGAGTCATGGTGGAAAAATGCCTTGGATAGCATGCCCCTCCCCCCTCCCTCCGTCCACCACTGAAGCCAGCATTATTTTTTTTAAGATTAGATTTCCCTGAGCATCCCTGAAGCCATGGCTGCTGCACCCGACACAAGCGCATGGAGCAGCATCGTGGAATACCTCTGAGCAGCTTGTTTGATCTAGTCAGTTCCTGCTCTGTGCCGCTGGTGGCGGTGGCCGAGAACGGAAGGGTCTGTATCAGCAATCAGCAGGGTAGGCAGAATTGCTTTCAGGCCTATTTAAGTCTGTAGGGGGGCTTATTCTGCAGAGGAACCGGTTAGATGAGGGGAAAAAAAGTAGAAGCAGCTGCAGAAGTTTTGAGCGAGGCAGGGAGTCCTGTAAAAAGAGGAATGGAAGCAGAGGTATGTCTGTGTTTGTTTGAATGGGAGCTTGCCTGCCTGCCTGGGTTGTGTGTGAATGGGAGCCTGCTTGGGTTGTATGTGTGTGTGTTATGTGAATTGGAGCCTGCCTGAGGTGTGTGTATGTGTGAAGAAAAGTTTGTGCCATCCTCACTAATTCACGATAAGCTCAAAGTGACAGGATATAAATTTTTTTCAGGTATGAATAGTGGGGGATTTTTCCATTCTTAATAATTTTAATTATTGGGTATTTGAAGTCTCTATTTAAATATTTTATTGCTGTTTAGAAAATTATAAACTTTTTATATGCTTTCTTAATTATTGGATGTTATTCTATTCGTCAGCTCTTTGGCAATATTCTTTTTATTAGTATGGTTTATTATGCTTTTATATTTCTTGATTTTATTATTTGATGATTTATGAGGAATGTTTTTGTTTTTTCATTGCTGCATTGCATCAATGGTCTGGTTTGTTGCAGTTTCCAGTTCAGGTTCTGTATATCCATTTCTATTTATACTTTATGGTCTCTTTATTCTGTATTTGGTGAGGGTCTGTCTATGTTTGGCATCTGTGACCAAGGTGGCGTATTCTGCTAGCATATGTAGGGATTTATAAAGCCTGGTTTGTTCTGCATTCCTAAAGGAGGTGTTTAAGGACCTGCATTGTTGCTTTTTCATAGATAGAGTTGTTCTTGTTTGAGTGCTGACAGCACCTTTTTGGTACAGGAAGTTTATAACTTATTGTCATTCAGTTTACTCTAGGCTTTCTGAGGGCCAAACCCACATCTATATACATTTCAATAGGAATAATGCCATATGGGTTCCAAATGTCTTTTTTTTTTTTGCAGGGTCTTCTGGGTGGTACCATAATGCATGCTATCGGACACAGCCAGTGCATTTTTTATATACGGGTAGGTGGGAGAGGAGCACCTGGGGATCACTTCTGCACAATTTAGGTATTTTGGACCTGAGGATGGGGTAAGATAGGTTCAGAGGGTGTGTCAGTTTTGAAAGTTTGGATTGTCAGAGGGTGCATGGCTTTTTTCAGCAGGGAAAGGGGGTATGAGACAGAGCGTGAGACTGACAGTTTCTGTTGTGTGTTGGTTATTGAGAAAACAATAGAAATTCTATATTAAAAAAAAAACAAAATGGGGGTGGGGGTAGCACCATAATTGTTCGCACAGGGTAGCAAAAATGCTAGCACCAGCCCTGTGGGAAAGACGAGTACTGTCCATTTGAGGGCTTGGGGCAGATGAAGACGAGGAACACTGCCTTTTGGGGACCAGGGTGGGGGCTGTGGGTTTGAGAGCATTGTCTGTCAAAAGAGCAGAATCATTAGTTTGGGATACAGAAATGCAAGGAGATAAAAGAATGATCATCAAACAGAAGTAGCAGTGATTATACAGTATCTCATGACCTCAAACAGTGGTGAGAGTTAGAAAAATGCTAAGATGGGTAGGGAGAGGTATAACCAACAAAAAAAACCCCAAGGAGGTGATGCAGAAGTGAACCTCATCTGAAATTTTGTGTCCAGTTCTGAAGGGCATATCTCTGGAGAACTACAGTCAGAGACAATCCAGAGAAGCCTACTGAAGTATTGTATTCAATACCCTATTGGGGCAGATCTAAAAAATCCGAAGGTACTTTTACCTGTGAGCTTTGCACCACTTCTGAAAAGGAAAGTATGAGCATATATTTCTTTTGAAAATTGTCCAAAGAAGTACCTACACAAATTTTCACCTGCTTTTTCTATGAGTACGTTTTCTTTCACAACAATGCAATCATTTTGAAAAGATAAACCTTTGCAAATTGTTGCCTCCTCTGACCTAACCCTGTCTTGGGAATGCCTCTGTACTATGTGGGTAAAAGAATGCACATTGTAGAACAACTCATGTACTTATAATTGCACAAAAGGTGGGCAATTTTCTAAAAGTTCTTTTATCCGAATAGATGGCGTCTGAAAAGTGCCCTGTATAATCCCTATGACGTGAGATTTAAGGGCCTAAATATGCATATCCTGGAGGAGCAGCAGGAGAGCGGAATGTGGTAAATAGCTACCTCATGTGGATGAATAATGCATGAGAGGCATTTTTGATGGAAAGGAAATTCTAGAACAAAGGGGGATGAGAATGGAGGCAGTTTACCAAGCAATATAGGAATTAGGAAGAGAAAGTAACAAAAACAATCTGTTAAAAAAAACAAACAGAAAAGGTGACTTGAAAGAGCAGCTGGAAAGCTATGGCCACAAATGCTCATAATCTGAGAGAGAAAATCCCAGACCTGCAGGCTCTAATGGTGGAGGCATGCTTAGACGTTGCTTTCACAGAAACATGGTTCACTGGTTCTCATGATATGGATACGGCCATTCCAGGCTATAACTTGTTAAGAGAGGACAGAAAAGGGGCAGGATAGGCTATTTATGTCAAAAATTATATCCAAGCAACTGAATTGCAAGGGACTTGGGGTAGAGAAGAAGCATTATGGTCCATCCTAAAAAAGAAAATGGTGTTTCCATTTTTACTGGTGTGATCTACAGGCCTCTGACTCAAACAGAAGAACGGACAGAGATCTGATTGAAGACATCCAAAAGGTGGGAAAGAAGGAGAAGTATTGCTCGTTAGAGATTTTAACCTGCCAGATGTGGATTGGAGTATCCCTTTTGCAGAATCTACAAGAAGTAGAGAGATAGTGGATGCCCTTCAAAGGGCTCCACTCAAACAACTGGTAATGGAAAATTACTAGCAACTGTAACATGGAATAGACTTAGTTTTTGGGTACTTGCCAGGTTCTTATGGCCTGGATTGGCCACTGTTGGAAACAGGATGCTGGGCTTGATGGACCCTTGGTCTGACCCAGTATGGCATGTTCTTATGTTCTCATGGAATACAGACAGATGATGAAATGCTAAGAGAAATCAGGTAAGCTAACCAATTTGGCAGTGCAGTAATAATGGGAGATTTCAATTACTCTAATATTGACTGGGTAAATGTAACATCAGGTCTTGCTAGAGACATAAAGTTCCTGGATGTAACAAATGACGGCTTCAGGGAGCAATTGGTTCAGGAAACAATGAGAGAGGGAGCTATTTTAGATTTAATTCTTAGTGGAACGCAGAATTTGGTGAGAAAGGTAACAGTGGTGGGGCCACTTGGCAATAGTGATCATAACATGATAAAATTTAAACTAATAACTGGAAGGGGGACAATAAGTAAATCTACAGCTCTAACACTAAATTTTCATGAGGAAAATAGTTAGAAAAAAACTGAAAGGTGCAGCTGCAAAGGTTAAAAGTGTTCAATAGGCATGGAAATTGTTTAAAAATACAGTCCTAGACGCACAGTCCAGATGTATTCCACACATTAAGAAAAGTGGAAGGAAGGGAAAACGATTACCGACATGGTTAAAAGGTGAGGTGAAAGAGGCTAATTTAGCCAAGAAAACATTCTTCAAAAATTGGAAGAAGGATCCATCTGAAGAAAATAGAATAAAGCATAAGCATTGTCGAGTTAAGTTTAAAACATTGATAAGACAGGCGAAGAGAGAATTTGAAATGAAGTTGGCCATAGAGGCAAAAACTCATAATATAAACTTTTTTAAATATTTCAGAAGCAAGAAACCTGTGAGGGAGTTGGTTGGACCTTTAGATGACCGAGGGGGTTAAAGGGGCTCTTAGGGAAGATAAGGCCATTGCAGAAAGACTAAATGAATTCTTTGCTTCCATGTTTGCTAATGAGGATGTTGGGGAGATACCAGTTCCGGAGATGGTTTTTAGGGGTGATGAGTCAGCTGAACTGAACGAAATCACTGTGAACCTGGAAGATGAAGTAGGCCAGATTGACAAACTAAAGAGCAGCAAATCACCTGGACCGGATGATATGCATCCTAGGGTACTGAAGGAACTCAAAAATGAAATTTCTGAACTATGTTAAAATTTGTAGCCTATCATTAAAATAATCCATTGTACCTGAAGACTGGAGGATGGCCTATGTAACCCCAATATTTAAAAAAGGCTCCAGGGGTGATCGGGTAACTATAGACCAGTGAGCCTGACTTCAGTGCTGGGAAAAATAGTGGAAACTATTCTCAAGATCAAAATCATAAAGCATATAGAAAGACATGTTTTAATAGAACACAGTCAACATGGATTTACCCAAGGGAAGTTTGCCTAACACATCTGCATCATTTTTTTGAAGAGGTTAATATACATGTGGATAAAGGTGAACTGGTAGATGTAGTGTATTTGGATTTTCAGAAGGCGTTTGACAAAGTCCCTCATGAGAGGCTTCTAAGAAAACTAAAAAGTCATGCGATAGGAGGCGATGTCTTTTCGTGGATTACAAACTGGTTAAAAGACAGGAAACAGAGAGTAGGATTAAATGGTCAATTTTCTCAGTGGAAAAGGGTAAACAGTGGAGTGCCTCAGGGATCCTTACTTGGACCGGTGCTTTTCAATATATATATATATATATATATATAAATGATCTGGAAAGGAATACGATGAGTGAAGTTATCAAATTTGAGGATGATACAAAATTATTCAGAGTAGTTAAATCACAAGCGGATTGTGATACATTATAGGAGGACCTTGTAAGACTGGAAGATTAGGCATCCAAATGGCAGATGAAATTTAATGTGGACAAGTGTAAGGTGTTGCATATAGGGAAAAATAACCCTTGCTGTAGTTACACGATGTTAGGTTCCATATTAGGAGCTACCACCCAGGAAAAAAATCTAGGCATCATAGTGGATAATACTTTAAAATCGTCGGCTCAGTGTGCTGCAGCAGTCAAAAAAGCAAACAGAATGTAAGGAATTATTAGGAAGGGAATGGTTAATAAAATAGAAAATGTCATAATGCCTCTATATCACTCCATGGTGAGACCGCACCTTGAATTCTGTGTACAATTCTGGTCGCCGCATCTCAAAAAAAGTTATAGTTGCAATGGAGAAGGTACAGAGAAGGGCAACCAAAATGATAAAGGGGATGGAACAACTCCCCTATGAGGAAAGGCTGAAGAGGTTAGGGCTGTTCAGCTTGGAGAAGAGATGGCTGAGGGGGGATATGATAGAGGTCTTTAGGATCATGAGAGGTCTTGAACGAGTAGATGTGAATCGGTTATTTACACTTTCGAATAATAGAAGGACTAGGGGGCATTCCATGAATTTAGCAAGTAGCACATTTAAGACTAATCAAGGAAAATTATTTTTCACTCAACGCACAATAAAACTCTGGAATTTGTTGCCAGAGGATGTGGTTAGTGCAGTTAGTGTAGCTGGGTTCAAAAAAGGTTTGGATAAGTTCTTGGAGGAGAAGTCCATTAACTGTTATTAATCAAGTTTACTTAGGGAATAGCCACTGCTATTAATTGCATCAGTAGCATGGGAATCTTCTTAGTGTTTGGGTAATTGCCAGGTTTTTGTGGCCTGGTTTGGCCTCTGTTGGAAGCAGGATGCTGGGCTTGATGGACCCTTGGTCTGACCCAGCATGACAATTTCTTATGTTCTTATGTTCTTTATGGACTCATGTTCCAACTCGCAGATAAGTCAAAGTAACATTATTTGATTCAATAATATAGGGAATTTACTATTGCGGGGGATCTCTTCTACTATTACTATATGGGGGAGGGTGGGAGGTGAATTTTGCCTCAATGACTTCTACTCCTGTAATATGGGAAAGATTGACATAGGGGTGGGAAGGGCGGGCGGCAGGGGGGGTTGGGGTTGGGTTTAGGAAGCAAGCATTATTATTTGAGCAGATGACAGTAGTTCTAGAGCAATATGATTTTTTTTGGGAGCTATTTAAATCCATCCTGGTCTTGTGAGGAGAGTTCATGCTGGGAGGACTCTCCCCATCACATTACTTTTGGCAACTTACTCTTTGCCTTATGGAGATGGTGTGTTAGATGGCTTTAAACAGTATGTGAATAATTTCTTGGACTGTCTGTGGTATAAACTCATCAATCAAGAGGTCTAAGATTTTAGTAGCCCTAAACAAAAAGAAATCAGATGTGGCTCTTCTACAAGAAACCCATCTATCAGACTTAGAACACCAGAAATTGAAAAGGGGCTGGGTATAGAAAGTGATATATGCCTCGGCTTCCACCAAATCGGCTGGTATGGCAGTGTTAGTTCGGAAGAATGTCCCCCTGTTAATTAAGCAGAATATTCAAGACCTTAAGGGCCGCTATGTGATCTTGTTTGCTGAGCTCTACAGTAAACCATCGATCATATGTAATGTCTATGCCCCCAACAATTATGAGCATAGTTTTTTTGAGCAAATACTCAAACATTTATCTCTCTATATGGCAGAGCGTTTAATCATGGGTGGGGATTTTAATTGGGTCCGTGACCCTCTCCTGGACAAGTCCAACACAGTCTCAGGTCAAGGCTGGGAAAAGGCATATCATTCTTAGAACATTGTTTGCAGGTGGTTGATGCCTGGAGACTTCTCCATCCGTTGGAAAAGGATTTCAGCCACTTATCCAGAGCCCATTCATCCTTCTCAAGGATAGACTACCTGCTGGTCTCCAAGAATGTGTTTTCTGACATTACTGATGCAGCAATTGGGGACATTACTCTTTCAGATCATTCTCCAATATGGCTTGATTTGTCCACTTGAATGGCAGATTCCCAAAGTCGTGTGTGGAGATTCCGATATTTCTTGGTGGATGATCCTGTACTTCAGGAGTTCCTAATCACGAAATGGAAAGATTATGCTGCCAATAATCAGACACACCTAGACGATCCAGTCCTATTTTGGCAGACTGCCAAAGCAGTTTTGAGGGGGGACATAATTTTGTTCGTGGCATGGAAATTTCGCGACATTGATAGGCAATTATTGAGACTAGAGAACCAGTTAGGATCAAAAAGAAACTAGTGGCTTCTAATACTAAGGGATATAGGGAGGAATATTTGACAATAAAATCCCAGCTAAACTCTTTAGTGCATCAGTGAGCTAAAAAGAGTGTAGCCTATTACAAATACAAATTGTATCAATATAGTAATAAGACTGGGAAACGTATGGCCTATCTAATTCAAGCAAACGTTGGCTTGCGACTGATTTCAGTATTAAGGAAGCGAGACGGAGGTATGGCACGCAGCAATAAAGAAATAGCAAACACAATGGGAGAATTTTATAGCTCCCTGTACCAGTCGAAGGGTAGTGACCAGTCCAAAGCCCAGGAATTTCTAAGTAACCTCCGCCTTCCAAGTCTTACTGAATCCAAGCTTGAGTGGCTGAACCAGGCCTGTTACGGAGGAGGAGGTCAAAGTTGTTATTAGGCAGGCAAAACGGTTGAAAGCACCGGGCCCCGATGGCTTTAGCAGCAAATTTTATAAAATCTTACATGATCATCTCCCACAACTTTTATGTAATGCATTTCAGGTCTTAATTGAAAAAAGGTGCTTATCCTTTAGGGGCCAATATTGCTCAAATTGTCATTCCAAAGCCTGGTAAGGATGAATCTTTGGCCTCCTCATACCATCCCATCTCTTTCTTAAACTTCAATCAGAAGTTGCAAGCTAAGATTTGGACGGACAGACTGGTGGTTTTGCTGCCTAGTTTAATAGCAGCGGGTCAAGAGGGTTTTGTGAGCGGACATTATGCACTAACTAATGTACTATTGGTGTTAACACACGTTGTCAACAACACTCTAAACCCTTTCTGGTAATAAGTTTTGATGCTGAAAAAGCATTGAAAGAGTGGAGTGGGATTATTTATTCACAGCGTTAGATGTCATGGGTTTAATGGGAGCCTTCCAGAAAGTTATTTGATTACTTTACCATTTCCCTCAGACCTATGTTTGGGCTAATGGCACTAACTCAGACACCTTTTTGATAGAACGAGGCACACACCAAGGATGCCCCTTATCCCCTTTGCTGTTCTTGCTATTTTTAGAACCATTATTGATGGCTATACAGACATCCTAACCCATTTATTGGACTATACTAAACATAAATTTCAAATTTGGAAGGGACTGCCAATTACATTAGTCAAGTGAATTAACCTTTATAAGATGGTCATTTTCCCAATCGTCTCTGTCATCCAGAATCTACCATTCCGCTTATTAAAGAAAGACTTACGCACTCATGACTCACAGCTTATACATTATCTATGACATGGTAAAAAACCAAGAATCCCTATATTGTGTCTCAAAGACTAGTGGGAGCGTGGGAGATTAGCACTTCCAGATCTAGGGGAATATAACTTTTAGTCTGCCTATGAATATTATGAGAAATATGAGAAATCTGATTACATAAACTTGGAGGCAGATAGATTAGTGGTAGCACCAACAAATTTGAAATATCTGCTGCATGCAACTCCCCACAAAATTCAAAAGGGACTCTCTAGGTGTGTCTTGATTCAGCCTATCCAATGGGCCTGGAAGAGATTAACGAAGAGTTTGAATCATTCTTCTCAATGCTCACAGTAGTTGCCCATAGGGGGAAATTTAGAGTTTACATCTGGCACTAATTCTAAGGATTTTCAGAATTGGGGGCTCAAGGTATCTCTTTGCAACATGTTCTGAATGAGGAAGGTTCACTTCTTTCATTTGCTCAGTATAAGTTTACTGATGGGGGTCAGTTTTCCTATATTCAGCTACAACACTATATTGCCTCGTTACCCAATCTGAATTGGAAGTCAAGCTTGTGGATGATTTGGAAGCCCTTTTCAACCGGAACTAAGCAAACGTTCGACATCACGCTTGAGGAAATCCCTACAGTCTTACAAGTTGGAAGGAGACTGGGGAACTCTAATACTTACATGGTCTCAAGAGAGCGGGATCACATTCACTAGGGAAACATTCCAGAACTGTTTCAGACATCTAAGAAAGCTATCTGGGAACATCTATCTACGAGAACTTCAATATAAATTTCTGTGATGAGCATATATTTCACAGACTCACACACTAAAAGCTGTATTTCTGATTCTGCAATTTGTGTAAAATGTAAGGTCCAACCTGGCACGCTTTTCTATATGTTTTGGTCCTGCTCTTATATACAGCACTTTTGGTTGTCCGTATCGAGATGTTTGTCTCAGGTCCTGGGGTAGCAACTCCCGACTTCTCCAGAAGCGACCCTTTTTGGGCAATTCCCCCCAGCCATATTTAAGAACAAGGCCGAAGCATTATTTTATAGAAAGGCATGCTTGATGGGAAAGAAAGCCATCTTGGTGACATGGAGAGAAGCTACAGGCCCTCCTTAGTGGCAATGGCATAATTCCCTCCATGACTAGTTGCAGATGGAAAGCAGAGCCTCGTTGGGGTCATTTAAAGGCAGACTAACTTTTTTCAAAATCTGAGGATGCTACCTTCGGTCTCTTTCGTCAATGGTGAGGAGCCTGATACTTAATAGCTCCTTCTAATTTTTTTCATGTTGTTGGTATAGCTTTTTTAATACTTTTTTTTGGGCATCCGCTCACCGATACAGATATTCTGTTATGGAATATCGATACAATGAACATGTGCAACTAGGCAGGGTTAGGGTGGGATCTGAAGCTAATGGTGGGCATCTGTATCTAGTGACACACTAGAGAGTTCGAGGCCTGGGGTGCATAAGAGCCGATGCGCCCGGAGCCCTGTTTTATGTGTATTTGCTCAACTGATTATAGTCCTCGTTGGTCAAAGAGGGGGAGAGGGTGGGGGTAAACATGACTAAAATGTAAAAGAGTTAACTGTAATATGTTGGAATGTGGTTGGTTCTATATGTTGGACATAATAAAAAATCATTGAAACAAACTCCAAGGGGGACAACTCAGAACCATATTTCTTTATGGAGAGGGTGGTGGATGCCTGGAATGCCTTTCTAGAGGAGGTGGTAAGGACGAAAACAGTCAATGAATTCAAAGGGGCATAGGAAAGAAACACTGTGAATCCTTAAAGGCTAAAGGATGGAAATAAAGAAAAGGGTGCTTGGGGATAACCTGCATGGAGTGGAAGTTACTACCCGTAACAGAAGGCATCAGGATTATTACCCTTAACCAATAATCCTTGCTGCTTTTGATGCAACTGCAGCATCGCTCTCCACGTCGGGGGCTGGGGGGAAGGGAAATTGGATTCAAATGACAACGCAGGGCCCCAACTTTTCAGGAAAAAGTATAGGACTGCTTCTGTGGCCAAATCCAAAAGCTCCTCACCAAGTACAAATATTGCTTGCAGTAATTTGTTATAGGTTTGACAGTTTTTTGCTTGGCTTTGATTGTAAATATTACTACTCTTATCATAAGGCTTGGAGGTAACTGCAAGGAGCAGCAGATACCATCCTTAAGAGTATCATGGGGGAAAACTGCACCGAGCAGCAGTTATCATCATAAGAAGCTTTCTGGGCAGACTAGATGGACCATTTGGTCCTTTCCTGCCATCATTACTATGTTATTATGTATGTTACTATGTAACATAAGGAAGCATTTCTTCCCATAAAGGCTGGTGGATAAAGGGAACATCCCCACAGTAGTATCAGAGTTCAAGAAAGCATAAAAGCACGAAGATCCTTAGCAATGGGAAAATGAAACTGAAGCTTGAGGTCCAACTAGCATCTGTTATACGGAAAAGGGGAGGGACAGACTAGATGGGCCAGGAAGCTTTTGACTGTTGTCAGTTGCTCTGTTTATGGTCACTGCACATGTGAGAAAATATACCAGTGTGAAGAGTATGTCAGTGAGAACATGAGTGTTTGGGTAGAAGATGGCCATTGAAGATAATAGCATAAGGGATTGAGAATTTTGTTTGACCCAACCACTATTTGTTCCTGTTCTTGGCCCTGATTTCCCTGACCTACATGCAAGGAAAGTTTTATAAATGTTTTCTGTTTGTATTTATGCAAGTGAAGACTTGTGGGTTAGTGTGTGGCTGTGTCTTCCAGTGTGTGCATGTCTCAAAACTATAATTAAATCAAATCATATGCGAATATAAGATGTGCATCCATAAGGTCTTGCTCTGTCACAGAGTGTACAATATAGTATCAATAGGAAGCCTAGAGCAGAGTTTGCATTCTCTTGCTTTCTAATGGGATTGATCCTAATGGAGACTTTATTTTATTTCCTTTATTGTTTTTGTAATTGACTAAATTGCATCCAGATAATGGGTGGGATTTTAGACTATAATACAAACTACCCATCTCTGCTGAGAGAAGATATATAGTATACTGATATTACAAAATATGTTAAAAGAAGTAAAATATGTATACCATCTCCTCCTGTTTGAAGGAGATAATATACAAGTATAATATAACATATTATTAAAAAGAAAAACCTCTTAGGAAATAAGACAAACCAAGGGAAGAATAAAGCCAAAAAAAACCCAGGAAATTTGTTTTTCTGAAAAATAAATAAATCAACCAACCAACTCTTTCTCCTCCTATAATGCACTGCAGATTTCTTCCTCTTTGACATTAGTGATTTCTTCAAGGTTCTGTAGAAGGAACATTTGCTTATTTGTTTTCAGTTATTATATGGCACCCCTTCTAGGGCTCCTCACTTACTGCTAGAATCTGGGAGGGAGGGAGGAATAGTAGCATCTCTGTGTGCTCTTGGAGACAGTTGTTTGTGAAAGGCATTGAGAGTTTCAGTGCCATGTGTGTGGTGCTCTTGTAGTTACATTTAAAGCTTGTATAGCGACAGTGGACAGTGGCCTCCAAGTGAAGAATCAGAATACAGAACTAGAAAGAAGTTGCCAGAGATAAATGTAAATGAGATCTTCAGGTAGTTGATGCACATAGAGAGGCAGCATATCAAGAGTACCATCTTCAAAGGCACAATATCAAACAGTCCTGCAATTTCTGTTCCCAAGTACATTTCACATACTGAACTTGCTTCTCATTGCCAAGCTAACAGGTGTTAATTTTGCCATTTCACTCTGCTTAAAATGTATTTCTAAAATGCATTTAATTGTTTTATTTGTGTCCCAGCTTTACTCAGCCTGTATATGATCACTTGTTTACTTCACTAATTTTCTTGATTTGGCTAAATTCTACCTATTTTGGATCACATATGATGGAAGGTATATAATATCCCCAGAGGTGTGAGTTAACCGCAGCCTCATTGGAGTGTACATAGGGCATAATTTGGAAATACATTTCATCTCTTAAACTCATGAATTTACCAGACATGCTCGTTGTTTAATATAGGCTCCTTTAATGTTTTAATTCAGTTCTGAATGAACTTATGATTTCATATTGTTTATAATTACTAAACCTTTTTAATTTTCAGGAGAAACAAATTACTGAAGAAGAGAGGAAAGTTCAGCAAGGTAACAATCCTCCTTTCTGTTAAGTACTGTTGTCCTCTATCATTTAAATATAAAATCAAAGAGGTAAATAAGATCTCAGTATTACATTTATCAAAAAATTGTAAGAGGAAAATAAACTTGATGAAGTAAAGCCATTAAAATGTTTAAACTTGTTTTTTAAGTTGAAAATGTTTATTGGATGATACAGCATTAACATAGATAAAACAGCACAAATATGTAAATACACCCATTGTCTTTTTGATGTTCAACCAACCAATCCCTCCCCCCACAGAGCCTGATAAGGGCATTAATTATTGAAAACATAAACAAAAACTATTGCACAGCACCTAGTACAGCACATAATAAGCAGCACTACCTAAAGCGCTGATACAGAGAAAAGCTAAACCATACCGTAAGTACAAATATTTAAGAAAAATATAAGAATATGGAATGAAGGGGTTGCACCTCTATAGAGCATTGGCCATGAACATCTATCCCCAGAACACCGCTCAATCATGGGTTCATAACCAAGTGATAAAAGAATCCCAGGTGGCCTCAAAGGATGTCAGTTGGTTATGTCGTACAGCATTGAGACGAGCTAGTTGACAATAACCATATGAGCGGTGAATCACCAGTGACACTGATGGGACCTCCACTCATTTCCAAAAAATAGCTAACTCACAACGGGCTGCAAGGAATACCTGCTGGGAAAAGCTTTGCAAATGCTTGTTCAGATTGGGCAGTGGGAGATTGAGGGAGGGCATGGCAACTTGTGTCAACCATTCAGTAATTTGTGTCCAAAAGAAGACTGCTTTCTCGCACTGCCACCATGTATGAAAAAAAGTGCCAGTATTTCCACAATTTCTCCAGCAAGTATCTGACACGTTAGGGAATAAGTGATGTAAGCGAGCGGGCATCAGATGCCAGCGATAAAGCAATTTATAGCAGTTCTCTTGCAAGGTAGCTGATATAGAACATTTACCAGCAGATAAAAAACAGATCCCAATCCTCAACTCTCAGGGGATGTCCCAGATCTGTGTCCCAGTCTCTCAATTGTTTAAAGGGTTCAGATTTTAGAGATCAATCCCCCACAAATTATCTACCTGTTGGCAATAATTTTCAAATAAAGATCTGGTCCGGCAAAGGGTATCTGCTCACAGGGAAGAGTCCGCAAAATGCTTGAGTTGTTGGTAAGCTAAAAAAATGCCTTCCTCAACCAAAATGTCTCTAAAAGCATAAATAGACAAAAAATTCCCCTGACTATGTAAATATTCAGGGGTAGATTTTATAATTTTGCGCGAGCGCGTACTTTTGTTCGCGTACCAGGCGCGAACAAAAGTATGCTGGATTTTATAAGATACGTGCGTAGCCGTGCGTATCTTATAAAATCCGGGGTTGGCGCGCGCAAGGGGGTGCACATTTGTGCAACCTGCGCACGCCGAGCCCGGCGTGCGCTGCCTGTTCCCTCCGAGGCCACTCCGAAATCGGAGCGGCCTCGGAGGGAACTTTCTTTCCACCCCCCCGCACCTTCCCCTCCCTTCCCCTACCTAACCCACCCCCTGGCCCTATCTAACCCCCCCCTACCTTTTGTTGGCAGATTTACGCCTGTGGGCTGCTGGCGCGCCATCACCCGACCCAGGGGCTGGTCCGGAGGCCTCGACCACGCCCCCGGGCCGGCGCCACGCCCCCGTCCCGCTCTGAACTGCCCCCTGACCCTGGACATGCCCCCTCCCCGCCCCTTTTACGAAGCCCCGGGACTTACGCGCGTCCTGGGGCTGTGCGCGCGCCGGCGGCCTATGCAAAATAGGCGCGCCGGCGTGCAAGGGCCCTGCGCGCGTAAATCCAGCCGGATTTACGCGCGCAGGGCATTTAAAATCCGGCCCTCAATGCGAGTGATACCCGAAGCCAGCCATGATGCAAAAGTCTTGGAGTGTAAACCACATGGAAAAGCAGTATTATAAAAAGATGGCCACTTGCAGCGTCTCCAGGAAGATTTAGGCTGCCAGGGCATAGCAGATAAAGGCATCAATCCTACTTTAGCTTGTTCTAACAAGACCCATTGTTTTACATTTTTTGTCCTGTGAAGGTCAACCAGGGCACACAGTTGAGAGGCACCAAAATAACAAATCAAATTAGGGTCTCCAAGACCTCCCTGCAATTTAGGTTGATAAAGAGTCAACCGGGTAACCCTTGGTGGATGCTTTCTCAAATAAAATCAAAAATCTTTTTTTGCCAAGAGCGTAATATTGCAGAGGAAAGAAAAATGGGAAGAGTAGAAAATAGAGAAAATGCTGCAGTATATTCATTTTGATTATAGCCATTCGCCCCAACCATAAGAAGGTATCCCAGGACCACCTTTCCAATTCACAGTCCGTAGCCTTCAGCAGAGGGATATAGTTCAGAGCATAGAGTTTAGAGACACAAGGCCCAATATGAACTCCCAAATACTTGAGAACATATTTAGCCCACTTAAAGGGGAACAACCGTTTAAGCTTACTAACCTCTCCCTCGGCCAAATTTATATTCAAGATTTCAGGTTTATCAAAGTTGATCTTAAGACCTGAAACTTTACTGAAGTGGTCTAGTTTATTAATGACCCCTTTTAAAGAATTAGGAGGATCAGGCATAATGTCATCCACAAGAAGAGAGGACTTAAACTGCTGATCACCCAGTCTAATCGCCACAATTTGTGAAAATAAGCCCAAGAGGTAAAAGATTCCAAAAATAAAGCAACAATAATGGGGACAAGGGGCAACCCTGCTTTGTGCCCCTGTCAATGTCCCCCATTAATCTTTACTTGTGCATTCGTTGTTCATATACCCTCATCAACTATTGAAGGAAAAAGTGACCAAAATGTATCCTGACCAAAGTTTTGAACAGAAAAGACCAATGAACCAGATCGAATGCCTTTTCCACATCGATGAACAATAAAACAGATGGGTATCAGGTCAACTATTTTGCGGATGTTATCTGTAGCCATACGGCCGGGAACAGAGCCCACTTGGTCAAAGTGGACAAGAGAAGGTAATATCTTATTAACCTTTGAGCTAGAACTCTCGCCAATATCTTCAAATCTAGAGTTATTAAAGAGATTGGTTGATAAGACCCGCATCGCATAGGATCCCTGTCTGGCTTGGCTACAACCGATATTCTGCTACATTAGAGTTCGTAGGAAGAGAACCCCCCTCCCTAACAAAATTAAACATATCGATTAGAGGGGACACTAAAATATAAGAGTACCACTTACAACACCCACTATGGAAGCCATCCAATCCGGGGGATTTTCCCACCTTTAGTTGCTTGATTATATTTATTTATTTTATTTATTTATTTACGATTTTTATATACTGATGTTCATTTAAAAAAGAGATATCACATCGGTTTACAACAAGGTACAATAGGTAATTCACTATCCCCTAAAAGGGCTTACAATCTAAAATTTTTGTACCTGAGGCTAAGAAATTACAAAAATAAAATCATCAAAATCAAAGTTCTTAACAATTAAGCAAAAGGTATAACAAGGAGCATATTAAGCAAATAACACAAAGGGGAGTGCCCTTTAAGACCTCGGGGGTACTAATGGGGCTATCTGGATATTGCTGTTGATCCAGAGTGAGTGTAGGTAAAGGATAGTCATCTATATTAGAATCCATAATATTTACATCCTAATTAATCGGAGAAAGTTCTTTTTTACTCAACGCACAATTAAACTCTGGAATTTATTACCAGAGGATGTGGTTAATGTAGTTAGTGTAGCCGTGTTTAAAAAAGGATTGGATAAGTTCTTGGAGGAAAAGGCCGTTACCTACTATTAATTAAGTTGACTTAGAAAATAGCCACTGCTATTATTAGCAACAGTTCTTATGGCCTGGATTGGCCACTGTTGGAAACAGGATGCTGGGCTTGATGGACATTGGTCTGACCCAGTATGACATGTTCTTATGTTCTTACTATATAGGATCATGTAAAACTGAGTAAAACAGTCCCGTATGCCAGTAGAGGTAGACATTGAATCACCCTGGTGGCTCCTAATTTTGGCAACAGAATCTTGTGTGTAAAAAGCTTTCAGGCGTGGGGCCAAATAATGTCCAACTTTATTCCCCCTTTCATAACAGAACTGTTTAAGTCCAATTTGTGGTCAAGGGACTCATTATCAAGGGATCGGAGCTCAGATCTAACAAGCATCAGACATTTATATATTCTAGGAGATTGATTGTTCATATGTAGACGTGCAAGGTGAGATATTTGGGCCAGCAAGGAATTCCTATGCCTCTCCTGCTCTCTCTTGCAGAAGGAGGCACAAGAAATGAGAAAACTACCTTAGAGCACTCCCAGAGTACTGCTTTAGATGTCTCTTTTAGGGAATTTATCTAGAAGTACTTCTGTAAATGCTTGCCAAAAGAAAGAAAAAAGGACTCATCTTTCAATAAACTTTCATTTAACTGCCAAAAGCAGAGGCCTTTATCAATATTATTATTATTATTATTATTATTAATTCATTTTTAAATACCAAACATATCACATCTGTTTACAAACAAATATTTGTTTTAAAATATTTGCATTTCCAAAATTAAAAGGAGTGAAGAAAATACAGAGTTTCATAATAAACTACTAAAACAAATAAAATAGTAAAATAAATAAACAAAATTTAAACAGTAAAGAGGCAGAACAGTAAGAGCAGAGATAAAATACTTAACTAATTGCTTATATTAAAGGTGAGTATAATCCTTAGGTTAAAGTTCTTGGAAGGCTTGATTGAATAGCCATGGTTTAATACCCTTTTTAAATATTTTAATATCTTGGAACTGGATATCCACCCAAATAGGGTCATGATTGGACCAGGTGATATTCTCTATTCTCACCCCTAGTACATTATTCTGCAGAGTTTTATCAATTAGAAAATAATCAATACGGGAACAAGTCCCTTGGTGGGAGCAATATAAGGTATAAGTGCATGATGTGGGATAGCGTTGTCTCCATATGTCAACAAGACTCTATTATGTCTTAAGGAAAGACAGTAATTTCCGCATGGCTTGCAACAATGCAGGGGAAGGGAAAAAATTGTCTAAAGACGGATTTCTGGTAAAGTTAAAATCTCTACCCACCATTAGAAAACCTTCGGCTTAGGTCAGTAGGAGATCATCCAGGGTTTTTAAGAAGGAAATTTGGTTTGAGTTGGGGAAATATATAGTTAAGAGAGTGAAAATATCCCTTCACACTCTTATCTTAAGTAATAAATACCAACCCTGTGAATCCAATAGTTGAAAAAGCAGCTCATGAATTAAAGAGCAGGAGATCAGGACTCCTACCCCAGCATACCTAGACTCCTTAGAACTAGCCACAAGGAACTTATGGGGAAAAGAAGGTAGAGACAGCAAATGCTCTTGGCGTTTGCACAGATGCTTTTCCTGAATAAACGCAATAACTGCTTTTTGATAATCGAGCTCTTTAGTCAAAAAATAATGTTTTCGAGAGGTGTTAAGTCCCTTAAGATTCAGAGATACGATTCAGACAGCCATAAAGAAAAAAGAGAAAATATCAAAATACAAATGCTAAAGTAATGCTGGCACATTCATGAGTATTAAAGAAATCAATATGCTGTTGCAGCTGTGAAAAAGCAAAAACAAAAATAGAGGTAAAATGCACCTCTCTGTGGACCCCAAAACCCTCATCTTGAACCGCTCTCCTCAAATGGCAGATCCCACTACTGTTGGGGACCCAAACATCTGCCAAAAATGAACCCTCGAGGAAAAACTCCCTATCCAGAAGTGGCAACTATAAAATAAAAATGACCATCGCACCCAGTTTGACCTAATCCTTCCAGGACAAAGTGCAATATATACCCACTCTTGATAGCTAAGGTGAAATAGCAGGTATTTCAAGGAAGTAAAGAGAATACTCAATATAAAATGCAATCAGACAAGGCCAAAATTAAAGTCAAAATAGACCATCGGGTTCCCTCAGCCCTGATCTGACAGCACAGAACGTGAGTCCACGGAGTGGCGTCTCAGCCATTTGCCTCCTTTGCCGGCTCTATGTCATCTTGGGTGATTGTCCATCTTCAGAGCCTCCGACGCCATCTTGGAACTTGAAAATAGATGTTTATGTTAGCTTGTTCGAATGCATCTGCAGCTTCAGCGATCGTTTTTACATGATAAGTAACTCCTTTGAGGCCAAAAGGAAAAGTCCAACAATAATGGACCCCTTCAAATTGCAGGGCCACCGTTACCTCCCGGAGTTCAAAGCGTCTGCATAGCGTTGAGGGCACTAAATCATGGTATATGGATAATGTGTGGCCTTCCCATAGCCATTTGGCTTTCTTCTGCGCAGATTTGTAAATAAGCGCCTTTTGCACATAACTATGAAAACAGATGATGATATTTCGAGGTTGCTTGTCCTACCGTGGACCTAAGGCCCTGTGAGTCGTTCTAACCTGATAGTTGGCAAAGTGATATTCGGGTCAGCAGTATCCTATTCTCCATGGGTGAGTATGAACATACATATCTGCAGGGTGATGGCGCAGGCATCTGCATATTCCGCTGTTTCGGGAACTCTGCGGATCCGGAGATTGCAGCGCCGTGATCAGTTTTCTAAGTCCTCAAGTTTAGCGGCAAGGAGTGAGTACTCGAAGCGCATTTGTTTTTGTTGGGCAGTAAGCACATTTAAGGCATCTCCGTGTACCTCAACCCAAGTATCCATCTCAATCACTTGAGCCCCAAGCGCAGCAAGGTCCTCTCGAATCTCTGACATGGAAGCGAGTAAGTCGGCTTTGTGTTGCCTTGTATCGGAGCACAGGTCAAGGAACCAGCCCCTGAGCTCACCCCTCAATGGTAAGTCCACAAAGCCGAGATTGGCACAGGAGCTTAGCGAACGGTGCTCTCCATCTTTGCCACCGGTGTTCTCCACGGCCTTCTCGGCCAGTTCTCTGACCTCGATAGTAACTTCAAGAGTCACCTTGCCATAAGAAAACTGCTTTAAATTGGCCGTTTTCCTCTTGGCCGCCATCAGGAATGTTAAAAAAGTAGTTGAGTGGGAAAATCGCTCCAATATAGTGTGGCTGGCTAATGTTAGCGACAGTTACAATAGTCGGGGGTGAGGAGCTTGACACTCAAATGTCCATCTTAGCAAAATATTAAACTTTTAAAGGGTTATCACTAACCTCTGCTAGGTTTCTTCCTCCTCCACCTCATGGGTTTCAAGATGGTGATGTGTGGGCATTTACACTCACCAAACCATTACCATACAGCTTGACTGACTCCACACAGGAGTCTCTTGAGCAAACCAGTCAATCTTGGAATGGGAGAAATAATTATAAACTGGGTGAGAAGTTTTTGGCTAAGCAATAGGCGGTTACTCTGGTGAATGGTAGGTGAACAGTGGGGTGCCACAAGGATCACTGCAAAGCTGTTCTCTTTAATGACTTCATAAGTAACGTTTTGGAAAGGCTAGAAGGGAATGTATGCCTAGTGTAGATTATATGAAAATCTACAACAGAGTAGATGTATAGAACAGGTGGGGGTGAATAAAATGCAAGAATACTTAAATGTTGGAACGGTTTTGAGAACTGTGCTTTTATAAAAACAAAATCATGCAGTTCAGGTGCAGAAAGTAATTGGGCAAGCTAATAATGTTCTTAAATGCATAAGAGTTATTAGTAAGATGAAAGTGATAGTATTACCTCTGTATAGATCTCTGGTGAGTCCTCCACCTTGAATACTTAGAGACATCAGAATTTACAGAACCACGAAAACAAGAAGGACAAAAGATGTCATTTAAACCTAAAATATAAATCAAACAAGAGAATGCAAGATCCACAAAACAGTTCACGAAGATGTGAAAACCCTAACTTCGTATTTCTCATTATCCAAACTGTATGCCACTTGTTCTAGATCAGTGTTAATATGTACTAGAAAACTGGAGTTGATAGATTTGCTAGATAAATGTCTACCTTTGCATACCACCTCTGTAACTATTTTTGTCTGTTAATTATGTTATAATTATGAATGTCAATTTGTAAACCGTTGTGATCTGTATATGGAACGACGGTATATAAAATGTCTAAATAAATAAATATTGTAGACCATATCTATAAAAGAACACATTGATAAGGTGGAAGAAGTTCAGAGAAGGGCCACCAAAATGATTCATGACCTGCAGGATAAACCATACATGGAGAGATATTAAGAAGCTAAAGATGCACTCACAAGAAGAGAGAAGAGGGAGATATGATGCAAACATTCAAATCGTGCTTCAGTAGGATACTACAGTTTAGCATTTGGGTTAACCAAGTGGTCCTTTCTGCTGACAATTTCTACATTTGTATAAGTGATCATTAACTAGTAGCTGATTAATGTGTCAGTATTTTTATTTATTTATAAAATGTAAATCCCAGCTATCTAAAATACTAGGTAGGTTACAACAAAATATTCACAGTAGCATTCAAAATAACATAACACAAAGGTGTTGACATTCTAAAACAAAATCAAAATCAATCCAAAACTAGATATTAAAATAAAATTGTAAATAAATTGATAAAAACAAGAACATATAAAAATAATTAAAAACAATAAATAAAAAATAAATAAAAACTGCCTAGAAAACGTAACTAGGCCAATATTCAAAAGCCATTTAGACTGATAACTGAAAAGTTATCCATCTAAATGGCTTAGCCGTGATATTAAATGGTTTGTCTGGCAAAATATTAGCCGGATAACAAGTTATCCGGCTAGTATTTAACTGGATAAGTCAGGGACATTTCTGGGGCAGGAGATAGGCATTCCAGGGAGGACCAGAGTTAACCGGATAGGTTAACTGGCTATCTCTAGTATTCGAAGTTAGACAGATAATCTATCCGGTTAACTCTGGCTGCGCCAAAATACAATAAAAATTAATCTTCCCTACACAAAGTGAAGGAGTTTGTTCAGTATTGGGGGTGCTTAAGCACCCACGGAGCTGGCAGCTATGCGGTCACTTGCAGACCGCATAGCTGCCAGCTAACCTCAGATTAGTAGGTTCTGTATGTGATTCATCTGGGTAACACACTAGAACTTCATACTCCCAGTCACCAAACGGAAGGCAATGCTCGATACTCTTGTGTAGCTTCAGTTATTGAAGGCGGTGGTTCCAGTTCCCTACGTGGAGAGGAGTCTTGTTCATTACTCAGTTTTAGTGGTGCCCAAAAAAGACGAATCTTTCAAGCCCATTCGGAAAGGGGTGAACAGCCAAAATATTTCATTTCAGGATGGAAACACTGCACTCGGTCATCCCGATGATGCAAAAGTGTGAGTACCTTGCCTCTCTGGATCTGTTGGAAGCGTACTTCTATATTCCCATCAGGTGAGAGGATCAGAGGTACCTCTGGTTTTGTGTTCTGCAGAAACATTTTCAGTTTTGGGTGCATCCTTTTGGGCTGGCACCAGCACTGCAGACTTTCACAAAGTTAATTAACATTAAGGAAAAGACTAAAATTAACATTTAGGAAAAGACTAAAATTAACATTTAGGAAAATTAACATTTAGGAAAAGACTAAAATTAACATTTAGGAAAAGACTAAAAACTTGGCTTTTCAAAAAAGCATTTCCAAGCCTTGAATAAAACCTCCTCTCACTAGCACTAACTCGTATGCAATAATGGAATGTAAACACGAATCAACCAACCTCAAACCCTCTCTCACTAATTCCTGCTGAATATTTATCATACTATTACCATTCACAACTGTCATATTTATTCATTTGATTACCTATGTACCGTTTCATAGTCTTATTTTTTCACTTGCTATTCTAATGTATCAATAGGCTGAAATGTAAATATTGTGCTGTTCAATTTCTCCCCTTCCATCCCAAGTTTATTTTCCTTGTTTTTTGTAACTTTCCCTCTCCCTTTTTCTGATTCACTGTATTTAAAGTTCAAGGTTCTTATTGAAAATATTGTTTTTTACGTTACGTTATGCTTTACACTCCTTGTTATTTGTAAACCGGGTTGATGTGATGCCTATCATGAAACTCGGTATAACAAAAACAATAAATAAATAAATAAATAAATAATTGTGGTGGTAGCGGCATTTTTTCGCAGAGGAGGAGTCTTGGTTCATCCCTACCTGGACGATTGGCTGATCAGAGCAAAGTCTTATCAAGAAGGTATACAGGCATCCAGCAAAGTGTTTCAGGTTTTAGAAAGCTTGGGTTTGATTGTAAACTGAAAGAGCAGCCTTACTCTTTCTCAGGTCCTGGACTACCTGGAAGCACATTTCAGTATGGAACTAGGTTGTGTATACCTCACATCAGAAAGAATGGATAAGTTGCTCCAACAGGTTTGAAACTTCAGGGCTCTGACAAACCCAAGGGCCTGGGATTATCTTCAGTTTCTGGGCTCCTTGGCAGTCGCTCTGGACTTGGTGCCTTGGGCCAGGACTCACGTGAGACTCTAAAAGCTGCTCTGCTATCTCGATGATCCCCCCCCCTCAATCTCAGGACAATGAGGTTCATCAGCCTTCTAGGTGGATGCTTCCTCAGAACCTGATGTGGGATGTCAGTCTGACTCCAGCTTGGATCCTAGTCATGATGGTTGAGGAGCTCATTGCCTGGATCAGGTGTTCAGGGATGCAGGACTCCAGAGGAGCCTCCTGGTCTATCAGTTATTTGAAAGCCAGAGCAAAATGTTGGCTCGTTGCCATTTCCTTCATTTGCTCAAGGGGAAAGTGGTTCTAATGTTGTCTGAAAATGTGACAGCCATCATATATGTCAACAGGCAAGAAAGAACCAGAAGTGGGGGAGTGTCTGAGAAGATGAATCTTCTCTTCCCTTGGGCAGAAGAAAATCTAGAACTTTTGTCAGAGGCGCACATTGCAGGACAAGAAAATATGTAATCAGACTATCTTAGCAGAAATCTTCTAGATCCTGGTGTGTGGGAGCAAAGTCAAGACACATTTCTTCATGTGTTTCACAGGTGGGGCATGCCCTACATAGATCTTATGGCCACTGGCAGGAATGCCAAGGTTCTTCGCTTCTTCAGTCATCACAAAAATATTCAACTCTGAAGGCCTGGATGCCTTAATGCAGCTTTGGCCAAGGGAAGACCCCTTTATATCTTTCTCCCTGGCCACTGATAAGCAGAGTGCTTGCAGGATTGAGACCATACCCAATTGGGTGATCCTCATGGTGCCAGATTGA
This sequence comes from Rhinatrema bivittatum, assembly GCF_901001135.1. Classification (NCBI taxonomy): domain Eukaryota; kingdom Metazoa; phylum Chordata; class Amphibia; order Gymnophiona; family Rhinatrematidae; genus Rhinatrema; species Rhinatrema bivittatum. The sequence goes on from NC_042619.1 coordinate 218,277,942, forward strand.
CACTAGAGACCATGGTATGTGGATCTGATAAAGCTTCAGGCCAGACCTCCTCTCCGTCTGCCAAATGCTTACGGTCTCCTGGTTCAGGGTCTGATCGTCATGAATGACCCTTCTCCATTCTGTTATGACCTGGCTCCTGAGAGGTTTTATTTGAGGAAAGTGGCTTATTCATCCTTGTCGATTTCCACTTTGTTGATGCTCCTAAATCCTCCAAATCTCTGGCTTATATTAAAGTCTGGCATATTTTTTAATCTTTTTACAAAACACAGTAATCTTCTTCTTGGAGTTCTGACTCACTGTGTACCTTAGCATACCTTCAGTCAGGATTGGAAAAAGGCTCAGCCTTGAATTCTCTGAAAGTGCAGGTTGCAGTCATTTCCTCTTGTAGAGGCAAGATTCAGAGTGGTTCAGTAGCAGCCCATCTGGATGTGGTTCATTTTGTTCGTGGAGTTAGAGATTGCGTCTGCCTTTTAGACGCTTGGTTTCTTGGTGGGATTTCATTCTGGTTTTGAAGGCATTAGTCAATTCTCCTTATGAGCCAATGATGAAATGGGCTTCTTTGAAGGACCTTAGGCTGAAGGCCATATTTTTGGTGGAAATTTGTTCTGCTTGCTGTATCTCTTGAGAATGAGGCTCTGTCCTGTAGGGATCATTTCTTGGTCATTTCTTCTGATTTAGTATCCCCTCAACCTATTCCTTCCTTTTTACCTAAGGTGGTGTCATTGTTTCATTTGAACCAATATTATCACTCTGCCAGCATTCTCTAAGGAGGAGTGTCAAGGGGTGGACAGGGCTAATGATGGTGCAGTTTAAGGAGGTGGAGTCCTTTGGGTGACTCTAACTTCTTTATTCTCTCATTAGTAGGGCTTTGGTACTTCCCACCTGTAAAGACTCACTGAACTGGTGTAGCAGGATGAAATGGAAGGACACATTTTCTTACCTGTTAAGTTTCTTTCATGAATTCTGCTACACTAGTGCAGGACCCTCCTGGGAAGTTAGACCTACATAGATCATTTGTGGTCTTAATTGCTGTGTGTAAATATTTCTGATCTGTTGTTTCTGTAGTTGTTCTCCTGTGCTGTCTTCTCCTTTTATCTTGTTTGTGGCAATAGGGAGGATGTAGAAGGTTTCTCTATTCAGAAATGTTGATATCATTGTGGTTTAGATTTTACAAATTTACTAATGCAATTTCTTCTAGGTGCTTTTTCAGGGATATACTGGAGTTTCTCTGTGCTTTACCACCAATACATAGTGATGATGATGTCATGGAGAAAGTTTTTGTGCTCTGCTTCCATCTGCTGGTAGGGGCACATAACCCATCTATAAGGACTCACTGGACTGGTGTAGCATGTTTCATGGAAAGAAAATTAACAGGTAAGAGAATTTCTCCATTCAGTCAATCAAAGAAGCAGTGATCAAGTCCCTGATTAATGTAAGGACATTAAAGCAGTTGGGAGGAGGCATAGCCTAGTGGTTAGAGCAGTGCACTATGAACCAGGAGTCCTGCTGTCGCTCCTTGTGACCTTGGGCAAGTCACTTTACCCCCCATTGCCTCAGGTACAAAACTTAGATTGTAAGCCCTCTGGGGATAGGGAAATACCTACAGTACCTGAATGTAAACCGGTGTGATATCTCGATTGAGATCGAATGTCGGTATATAAAAATAATAAATAAATAAAGACATCTGGAGTCAATCTCCAGTATCTAGTAACATTTTCACATTCAGAAAGCAGTGTTGAGGTAACACCATGACCAGAGCTACAATGCACTGTACCAGATTTCTAGCACTTCTGCACTACCATTTAAATAAGAAGTACAAAGATACGTATTTTAAAACAAGAAATAGCAGCATCAGTGTAAAACAGCTTGCAGATGTTTTTTGTTGGGATTCTACAAACCATGTTTATCTACCAGTGTTTACTTCCAGCACAATAGCAGTTGATTGGACTGTACTTATGTTCTTCAAAGGAATGCTGATCTACTCCCATACAAGAGTCGCAATGATCTGAAAGCCAGTTATGTCTAGATACATATACTTAAAAGAAAACCAGTACTTTTTATGAACAAAGCTTCCCTTTTAAAAAGGGTACAACAATGTTCAGATATTCACAATGGTTCACTTTTCAGTTGGGTCTGAAGAGTTGTATCAAAGTGCTAAATAGATCATTGCAAGAGCATTCTGCTTCTGTTAGTATTTTACGTTATTTGTTGCCAAGTACAGTCCAAGGGCAGCTGGGATACATCAGCTGCCTTGCCCCAAAATTATGGAACAGGATACCACTATCCCTTCACCTTGAGACATTTTGCCTTATCTTCAGGAAAAGAGTTAAGGCTTGGCTATTCAGCCAGGCCTTTCCCTAAACTCCATTCAAAAATGTGACAATTGTGATGAAGATAGCAAGAGGAACTCCCTTCTTAATATGCCTCCCGCTTGTGTTTCCCTATGCCTATGTAAAATGAGTCACAAATGTAGGAATTTAATTTTAAATTTGATTGTAATCCACCTTGAGACCAGCTTGCTAAAGAAGGAATATCTAATGTTTATAAGAAAGACATATATAACCACAATGTCCCTCCTCTCCTCTGATATAACGCAATTATAAAAGCAGACTGCAATAAATTAGTTGTCCATCATACTAGGCATCATCAGCCTGTGTGACCACTTATTGCTCAACCTTATATATAATCATTGGGCAATAGTACAATCTATTTGTGATTAAAAAAAAAATGTGATAACTGTTTTTTTTAAATTTTTTCCTTTGCAAATAAAATAGTTCATAACCTGACTTGTGTCAGTTAAATAAGCATTTATCAATAAAGAATTATGGTGCACTTATCTGCTTGTCTTGCATGAGTCATTAGATGTATTAGATTGATTAGCCATATGTTGAATGCTGGTTTTCAAAATATCATCTTGCCCAGTGTCAACTACAACCCCTGACATGGTACCGTGTTTCAAGCTCCTCTAGCTCTTCTTCAAGGGACTTTTTTGTGGAAGCATCTGCAAAAACCAATATGTTGAAAACGCAAAAATTCTTCAGAATTCAACATGACTATGAACAACAAACACAGATTGGTATGGGCTTTTCCTATCAATGATGCTCTTTTTTAACCAGAAATGATGACCAGAAAGACATCTGTTTCATCATTTTAAGTTAACAGTGCTGTCATTCAGATGACAACATGCTGTTGTATGATATTAGAACATTCTAAACAGGATCAATAGTCAGACTTCACTCTTATCGATGAAATATTACAATAGAGTATATCATTCTATTGCATTATTTAGACCGTTGGACCGTATTTAAGCGAAAGATCCACCTTTGTTCCTTTCGATTGAGAAGCCATCTAGGATTCCCCCCCCCCCCCTTGGGTTCAATTGAACCTATGACCCTCCACTGTACACCCTTGAATTGATAGAATAGTTGAATGCAGTGCTGTATCATAGGAGCCTGTAATTTAGAAGTTTGAATACAGCTGCGATGTTCTATCTGTCGATTTCTGATGGAACGTTTAGTACATCCGACATGGAATTTGTCGCATGGGCAACAGATTATTTAGACAACATTAGAACAATCAAGGTAGATATCTGTTTTATATTGTATTCCCATGTTGGCTGACCAGACAGTGCCAGTCAGAGCCTGATCACACATTGAGCAATTTATCCAGTGGCCAGCCGGTAGTGATTGATCGCATACAGATGATTGAGGCATGAAAGAATGCACTAAGTAATCACATGGGTTCCTACCTCTTGTATAGGCAATTAATGGTGCCATAGCAAAATAGAATGTATCTGCAAAACCGGCCAATGACCGTGTATGAGCGATGCTATAGCAGTAGACTTAGAAGCATAACACAGTGTGCAAACTATAGACGATGATGGTTCAAGCAAATTATTATCCAATAAGAGCCATTGCCTCTCAGCATGTTTAGCTCTTTTGTACGCTCGTTTTATATGTGAAAAAGGATATCCATGCTGCAAAAATTTCCTAAACAATATATCCGCTTGATTAAGAAATTCAGTCTTACTTGAACATAAGCAGCATAGTCGAAGGAATTGACCAACAGGTAGATTAGATTTCAAACGAAATGCATGGACTGTCAAAATGTAACAATGTGTTTCTATCTGTAGGCTTTGGGGCGGATTTTCATACTCCGCGAATAGGCCTACTTTTGTTTGCGCTCCAGGCGCAAACAAAAGTACGCTGGATTTTAGTAGATACGCGCGGAGCCGCGCGTATCTGCTAAAAACCTGGATCGGCGCACGCAAGGCTATCGATTTTGTATAGCCGGCGCGCGCCGAGCCGCGCAGCCTACCCCCGTTCTCTCCGAGGCCGCTCCGAAATCGGAGCGGCCTCGGAGGGAACTTCCTTTTGCCCTCCCCTCACCTTCCCCTACCTAACCCACCCACCCGGCCCTGTCTAAGCCCCCACCTTACCTTTGTCGGGGGATTTACGCCTCCCTCCGGGAGGCGTAAATCCCCGAGCGTCAGCGGGCCTCCTGCGCGCCGGGACGCGACCTGGGGGCAGGTCCGGAGGGCGCGGCCACGCCCCGGGCCGCCCCGGGCCGTAGCCACGCCCCCGGGCCTGCCCCCGGAACGCTCCCGACACGCCCCGAAAACGCCGCGCGGTTCGTGCCCGCCCCCGACACGCCCCCTGGTTCGTGCCCGCCCCCCGACACGCCCCCCCGACATGCCCCCTCCGAAAACCCCGGGACTTACGCGAGTCCCGGGGCTCTGCGCGCGCCGGTAGGCCTATGTAAAATAGGCTTACCGGCGCGCAGGGCCCTGCTCGCCTAAATCCGCTTGGTTTTGGGCGGATTTAGGCGAGCAGGGCTCTGAAAATACGCCCCTTTCTGTATATACTAGTCTGGAATGTATCTTCGTATTTAGAGATGGTAATACCCAAAAAATGAATCGTTTCAAAATATGTCATTGCAAAATGCAAATTTGCATCCAAAGTATTAATCCAATAAGGCTGAACTCATCTGATTGCCACAAGAAAAAAATATCATCAATATATCTGACCCACACAGGTATATATTGGAACATTGGAGCTGGAGATAGAAATTTTTCTTAAAAAAAAAGTCATATGTAAGTTTTCTAGATCTGGAGCTGTAGTGACTCCCATGGCAGTCCCATGGATTTGCTTATAAAAAGTACCATCAAAAAAAGTAATTTTCTTGAAGGGCCAATGATGCCAAGGACATCAAAATCTTTGTGGTATCCGTTGTGGACGAATTCTAGAATCCAAAGTTTGTTGTATAATCAAAAGAGCCTGGTCTTGTGGAATATTTATATATAAAGCTTTAATATCCAAAGTGACCAGGAATGCATTTTGGAAACCAGAAATTGTATCTAGGATCCTTAGCATATATTTTGGATCTATAATGCAAGATCTAGCTAAGGGTACAAATGGTTGCAAAAACTTATCCACAAAAATTGACAAAAGCTCCAGAATCGACCCAATAGCATTGACTGTAAGTCTACCTGGAGGGGATTCCAAGTTTGTATGAATTTTAGGAACCATATAGATAAGTGTTCTAGGAAACTCTATAATCAGGCAGCTTCCTTATGTGCGCCCATGTTCCACCAACTCAGATATTGTATTTTGTAGGGAGGAAACAGGATCTCCATCCAATATTTTGTAATTTGTGCGGTCTGACGGTTGAAATAAAACTCCTGTAAATATTGCTGTTTATTTTTTTTTTAAATTTGACAATTTTTATTCATATCCTTAGTGTAACAAATAACCATAACATCAGCTGAGAAAGCAGACATTAAACATTCCAGAACAGAGGATCGCTCAAACCCCAAGAACGATCCCAAGAACTAACCTCCCTCCCCCCCTCCCCCACCCTTTCCCCCTGACAGGGTACCATTACACAGCTCTTTATCCATCCGCCCACTATGGCGACATAGTTTGGTAAATAGATATCGTACATCCACAGTCTGCCTGTATAGATAAACAAATCATCCTGATTAATATAGAGTATCACATCTAATACAAGTTCCCATAGGAGATTATGCACACACCACAGGAAGGAGTGCCAGTTAAAGGTAATGCAATATCATCCCAATAGCAGACCAACAATACTAGTGACTATCCCATGCCTAAAATGTTGGCAAAGGGCTTCCAAGAGATGTTGAAGGCAGCCAAGCGGTGGTGACGGGCAGCTGTCAAATGGGCTAAGCGATAATATGAGATGAATTTAGCTTTAATCTCTGTGAGCGAGGGAATATTCCCAGATTTCCAGTTAGCAGCTATCAGGCTACGGGAAGCAATAAACAATTGGGCACAAACCCTGTGATATTTCTTGGGCACCTGGTCAGGAAAATCGTGCAGCAATGCCACTCTGACATTTGGGCCAATATGTAATTCCAGTATGTTGCTAAGCCAGGCAAATATCTCCGTCCATAAGGAGGCAATTATAGGGCAGTGCCACCAGATATGTAAATAGGTACCCACTGCTCCGCAGTTGCGCCAGCATTTATCTTCGATGTGGGGATAAAATTTATGTAATTTATCAGGGGTGTGGTACCACCGGTACACCATTTTATAGCAATTTTCCTGGAGCTTAGCTGATATCGAGCATTGTCTGGCCAACTGCAAGATATCTCCCCATGCTTGTTGCCCCAGCTGGATATGCAGATCAGCCTCCCATTGTTTGACAAAAGTGCACTGTTCGAGGCCATGTGGAGACATTTTATTCACAGGAGACTGGTGAATAAAATGAGAAGCTTAGGAGTGAGTGCCGAGGTGGTGGCCTGGATTGCAAACTGGTTGACGGACAGAAGACAATGTGTGATGGTAAATGGAACTCTCTCTGAAGAGAGAGCGGTTTTAAGCGGTGTACCGCAGGGATCGGTGTTGGGACCGGTCCTTTTCAATATCTTTGTGAGCGACATTGCGGAAGGGATAGAAGGTAAGGTATGTCTTTTTGCGGATGACACGAAGATCTGCAACAGAGTGGACACGCCGGAAGGAGTGGAGAGAATGAGACGGGATTTAAGGAAGATGGAAGAGTGGTCGAAGACATGGCAGCTGACATTCAATGCCAAGAAGTGCAAAGTCATGCATATGGGGAGTGGAAATCCAAATGAACTGTATTCGATGGGGGGAGAAAGGCTGATGTGCACGGAGCAGGAGAGAGACCTTGGGGTGATGGTGTCTAATGATCTGAAGTCGGCGAAACAATGTGACAAGGCGATAGCTAAAGCCAGAAGAATGCTGGGCTGCATAGAGAGAGGAATATCAAGTAAGAAAAGGGAAGTGATTATCCCCTTGTACGGGTCCTTGGTGAGACCTCACCTGGAGTATTGTGTTCAGTTCTGGAGACCGTATCTCCAAAGAGACAGAGACAAGATGGAGGCGGTCCAGAGAAGGGTGACCAAAAAGGTGGAAGGTCTTCATCAAATGACTTATGAGGAGAGATTGAAGAATCTAAATATGTACACCCTGGAGGAAAGGAGGAGCAGAGGTGATATGATACAGACTTTCAGATACTTGAAAGGTTTTAATGATCCAATGACAACGACAAACCTTTTCCATAGGAAAAAAATCAGCAGAACCAGGGGTCACAATTTGAAGCTCCAGGGAGGAAGATTCAGAACCAATGTCAGGAAGTATTTCTTCACGGAGAGGGTGGTGGATGCCTGGAATGCCCTTCCGAAGGAAGTGGTGAAGACCAGAACTGTGAAGGACTTCAAAGGGGCGTGGGATAAACACTGTGGATCCATAAAATCAAGAGGCCGTCAATAAAGAGTGGGTGGCTCGCCAGAATGACGGCTACTGCCTGGAGATAATACCCTTATTCAATAAACATACACATGGTTACTGTGACTCCAACATCACTCTAAGCTACAACAGCAAGAGGAAATGTGGAAAAAAAGGATTCGCACTCACAAAGTAGGGGAGTAGCTGGCTTGTTACGGCGGTTACTACCCCAAACCAAATAAGCCTGATACTTCACTTTCAATGCATATCCAGCATAGCTCTCTGCTTCAACGGTAGGGGAGAAGAAAAACTGATACTTCACGCATATCCAGCATAGCTCTCTGCTTCAACGGCAGGGGAGAAGAAAAACTGATACTTCACGCATATCCAGCATAGCTCTCTGCTTCAACGGCAGGGGAGAAGAAAAAAGGATTCGCACTCACAAAGCGGGGAGTAGCTGGCTTGTTACGGCGGTTACTACCCCAAACCAAATAAGCCTGATACTTCACTTTCAATGCATATCCTGCTTCAACCGCAGGGGAGAAGAAAAACTGATACTTCACGCATATCCAGCATAGCTCTCTGCTTCAACGGCAGGGGAGAAGAAAAACTGATACTACACGCATATCCAGCATAGCTCCCTGCTTCAACGGCAGGGGAGAAGAAAAACAACCAATAAGGGCTGAATAACACAGTCTGGGTAAAACAAATAAACATGGGTGTAGCTTGCTTATTGCGGCGGTTACTACCCCTACTACCCCTAACTAATCAAGCTTGATATTTCACTTGGTTGCAGCTCCATCACTGCTCTCTACATTAATGGTGGGGGTGGAAGAGAAATAGAACCAAAGAGCTAAGAGAAACAGATAAGTATGAGAAAAAAATGTGAAGCTTGCTGGGCAGACTGGATGGGCCGTTTGGTCTTCTTCTGCCGTCATTTCTATGTTTCTATGTTTCTATGTGGGAAAAATAATTGATAGAGCTTAGAAATGGCCCCCTTGAGAAGGTCACTATAAAGGAAATAGGACTCTATGATAGATCTGCCTGGCCGGAGGGAGCCAGTACGTTGTAGGGTGCGGATGAAATGAGTGATTTGGGCATGTGCTAGAAAACTGAGGGGGGGCAAGTTGTATTTAAGAGCTAAATGTTCTACTGATAGGATTGACCCCTGGGAAATGAAGTGCCCAATAGTGAATATCCCCTTTTCTCGCCAGCTGTGGAAGTATGAGGAGGTGCCGCCCGATTTAAATCGATCATTGAAAGCTAAAGACGATTGATAAAAATATTGATAATCTCCTACCAGCTGTTTGTGTGTCTGCCCCCAAATTCTCAATGTGGTCTCAAGGGCCCAAGGGATACAATGCACAGGGCCCCAACCGTCCCGCGGCTGCCATGGCATAGCGGTGACTGCCATCCGTCCCACCATAGCCTGTTCGAGTTGAACCCACTGTTTGGGTGAGGTAGTGTGGTTAAGATCCAGGAGAGCTCGGAGTTGCGCAGCCTGATAGTACCGCAAAATGTTAGGTACCCCCAAACCTCCCTGCGGCTTTGGTAAAAAGAGAAGAGCACGGGGCAGCCGGGGGGGTCGCCTGTGCCATATAAAATCAAAAATCCTGCGCTGCCAGTTGCGAAGAATAGAGGCAGAGATATAAACTGGTAGAGAGGAAAACAAATACAGGAATTTCGGCAATACACTCATTTTGACAATGGCAATTCTTCCTAACCAGGAGTATAGGCCTCGGTTCTAGCGACTCAAATCAGTGCTTATCTTATTAGCAAGGGGAGCATAGTTTAATTGAAACAAGTCAGACAATTGGGATGATATACGCACTCCCAGGTACTTAATATGAGATTTCGCCCATCTAAAAGGAAAGCGGTCCTTTATCCTTTGCACAGTCTCCGAGGGGAGATTAATGTTAAGCAACTCGGATTTGTCCAGGTTAACCTTCAGACCGGACACAGCACTGAAGGCATCTAGTTCCTGTTGAACCCCCTGGAGAGATAACAATGGATCAGACAGGAACAATAGAACATCGTCCGCAAATAAGGACAACTTGTACCGATGTTCCCCTATCTCAAGCCCCTTAACCTCCAAAGATTCACGAAGTTTAATAGTAAGGGGTTCCAAATACAAGGCGAATAATAAGGGCGACAATGGGCACCCCTGTCTGGTGCCTCTACCAATGTCAAAAGGGGGCCCGTAGCCATTATTCACCTTGACCCTTGCTTGTGGGTAAGAATAAAGCTTTTGGATCCACTGGAGAAAATGAGGTCCAAATGCCATATTTTGTAAAGTGGAGAAAAGAAAAGGCCAGTGTACCAAATCGAACGCTTTCTCGGCGTCTAGTGAAAGCAATGCCGCCAGTACCCTGTGCCTCTGAGCCCACCACATTAAATCTAACACCTTGCGGATATTATCAGCGGCCATTCGATGTGGCACAAAGCCCACTTGGTCACTGTGGATAAGTGAGGGAAGAAATTTGTTAAGCCTGAGAGCCAGGATCCGGGCCAGGATTTTAAGATCGACATTAATTAATGAGATGGGCCTGTAGGATGCGCATTGTGTCTGGTCTCGCCCGGGCTTAGGCAAGATCGTGATGCCCGCTACATTAGCTTGGGGCGCAATAACCCCATCTGTACGTAAGCCATTAAAGAATTGTGCCATTGGTCCCGCTATAGTGTTCGCGCATCTCTTGTAATAGACACCCGATAGGCCATCAAGGCCTGGGGCCTTGCCCGGTTTAAGAGTCTTAATGACCGCAAGTATCTCCCCTTCCAAAATGGGGGCTTCCAAAGCTTGCTGTTGCACCAAGGTGAGGCTCGGCATTGGAACCACATGTAAATATTGTATAATAGCGTCTTGACGGATCTTGTCATTCGTTTGGTACAGTTGGCCATAAAAGCTTGTAAAGGCTTCCCGAATTTCCTTGGAAGCTGTCAGCATGTCACCCCTAGAGTTCTTAATTTTAGCTATGGTATTGCGAGCCAGTCTAGCTTTCAAACTGCGGGCCAGCAACCGCCCTGCTTTGTCCCCCCCCCCCCCCTCATAGTATGCCTGCTTTGTGAGGTCTAGAGTATGAAGCAGCTGTGCGTTATCGATTTTATAAAGTTCCGCCTTCGCCGCAAGCAATTTTTGATAGCACCGGGGGGATGCGGTTCGCATGTGTTCCTGGGAAAGGAGTCTAATTTTTTGCATTAGAGCCCTCCGGGCTTGTTGCTTACGGCGTTTGCAAGCTGCCGCTCTAGAAAGTAAGAGGCCGCGAGCGAACGCTTTGGAGCAATCCCATATCATACCTATGTTGACATCTGGGGTATCATTAATCTTAAAGTATTCAGAAAGCTGAGATTCAAGCGTTTGAACAAATAAGGGGTCAGAGAGGATGGATTCATTGAGTCTCCAAAAGCAATCCCCCCGATCACCATCACTAATATCTATATCCAAAAAAACAGGAGCATGATCTGACCAAGATATAACATCAAGGTCTGCTTTGGTGACCCTATTTCCCAACTGCTTATCCACTAGAAAATAATCGATTCTGGAATAGCTGTCATGCAGGTGGGAATAGAACGAGTAGGATCGCGACTGGGGGTAACGGACTCGCCAAATATCAATAAGAGTCCAATCGGCCATCAAGGCCTTCAAGTGCTTGCGGGCCGAATGTGGCACATGGGAAGAAGTCGCCAAATTATCCAAGCCTTATTGCAAGGTCATATTAAAATCGCCACCGAGGACTATAGAGCCCTCCGCATGATTTAACAATAGAGTTTGGATTTCTTTCCAAAAGGGCCCACATGCCGTATTGGGGGCATAAACAGCTACCAGGGTATATACCTGTGTTCCCAGCTTAATTTTCAGCAATAAAAAACGGCCGTTAGGGTCCGCAACATGTGTTAAATATTCATAAACCAAAGAAGAGGACAGTAGTATCCCCGTCCCCGTGTATTTGGCACCCCTAGTGCAACCAGCGTGATATACATTTGGAAAGGATTTATGTTCCAATAGATGGCCGTGATGAGGCCGCAAATGGGTTTCTTGCACATATACTATATCCGCTTTTTGGTGGTATAATTCTTGCCTAAAAAGGAAGCGCTTCCTATAGGTGTTTAATCCCCTAACATTAAGGGAAACTATTCGAACCATAGGAAAACATATAGCACAGAATGACGCTGAAAGAGATACTCTGGCAAACTATATTTAAGCAGAAAAAGTGCAACAGTGAGGAGCCCGACCTGAGTGGGCCCCATCCTGCTGATGAAGTTCTGGATATACTGTGGTACTTGAACCGACATTAATGGGACCCCTGTTTCACGTGGGTATTGTACCGAATGTGTCCGCGGACTAGGCACGCGGACCTCCACCCTGGGGGGTATCAGTGAGCAGCGCTGGAGGCCAACTTCTAGCCCCCCCCCCCCCCCCAGCCCTCTGAAAAAACCTGAATAACAACTTATCAAAGAGCAGCCATAAACTTACTAAACGTTCCATCTGGGTAAAACATCACATAATGGTATTAGAAAACAGGTGCTGCTAGTAGTAAACAGATAAATACAGACCCAAACCCACGGTCTGTAAAAAGAAAGAAAATGAGACCGGTCAGGCCCGAAAGGAACAGCCAAGAGCTAGACCATCACCAACAACATGTTCATAGTCCCGCGCTAACCAGTCAGCCATGTTCAGCTGAGGGTACAGCAACTGGAGTGGGCTGCCTCCGCAGACGTCCCCTGCCAGCTCCCGGCCGCCGCCATCTTGGAGTAGCGTCAGGCATGAGCTGCTTCGTCGTGGATGCTTCAGCGGAAAATGAGTGAGCCAGGCCCGCCTCTTTAAAGACATGCGCTGCATCCGCCAAGGATTTAATTTTGTAAGAAATCCCGTTATACTGAAATAACAGGGCAAAGGGAAATGCCCACCTGTACTTAATCTCTGCCTGACAAAGGGCCGCCGTGGCTTCTCTGAGTAAAAAGCGTTTTTGCAAAGTGGAGGGCGCCAGGTCATTATAGAAAGCAATAGTACAACCTTGCCATGTCCATCCGGGGTGCTCCCTTGCCAAAGAGATAATTTCCTCCTTCTGCTGGAAATTTAAAAATTTAAGAACAATATCCCTCGGTTGACTATCTCGCCGCTGACCTAAGGCACGGTGCGCGCGCTCCAGCACTATTATCGGGTCAGACTGTGGCTCAGCCGAAGATGTTTTGTGCTCCACTATCAGCGCTGTGCAAATGGCCGCCGCCGTTTGCATGCAGTCTTGGAACAGGTCCGTTTCCGGCACGCCGCGAATGCAGAGATTAGAGCGCCGAGCCCTGTTTTCTAAGTCTTCAATCTTTTCTTGCACGGCCTCCAAGTTAATCGAATTTTGTTGAGTGTGGCTATGAAGCGAGTCTAGATTTGCGCTTTGGCTGTCCATCCGGGTATCTATGTCGTCCACGCGGCGCCCCAGGGAGTTAAGATCTTCTCGTAGGTCGGCCATACTAGCTAGCAGGTCCGCTTTGTAATTTTTAAGGTCCGTTCTAATCTCACAAAACCAGGATCTTATTTCGGACCTGGTGGGGATGTCCGGGTGTAGGCCTCCCGTCGCTCGTTCTTCCCCTGCAGCCGAGCCGGTATCCATCGCGGCCGCCTCCTCTAATCCATCCCGCTGCGGCAGGCCTTGCTCTCAGCCCTCGTCCGCTGGGAGATCATCAGCTATTTTGCTAAAGGAAAAACGCTTTAGGTCGGCGGTTTTCTTTTTCGCGGCCATCCCGATCCCTTCTGCCACAGATCCCGTGGGTTTCACCGCTGGAATCGACCCAGATAGTATGCTGTTTTAAGCTGCTAAAGAGCTCGGGGAGGGAGCGTAGCTTTTATGCAGCCATCTTGTAGCGCTGCTCAATAGCGCCCCCTCATATTGCTGTTTATTTTGAATAACAATTGCTCCACCTTTATCAGCTTGTTTAATGACAACCGAGGTCTCCATAGCAAGAGAACGCAAGGCTGCTGTTCAGACTTACTCAAATTAAATTGCGGTCTGATGTGGGAAGATTCAATTGTTGTCAAATCATGTAACTCCAAGTCCATGTAAGTTTTAATATGGGGGTCTATAGGCCCCGGAGGTACCCAAAAGGTTTTGGATGGACCACAGATATATCAATTTCTGCCAGTCGTTGAGAAAAATGTATTGATATTTGTAATTTCCTAAAGAAATGAAACAGGTCTAAGCGATACAAAAAAGGATCATATTGTTTGAATACAACAAAAGAAAGATGCCAGCAATGCCAGTTGACTTGATGTAAATCTCAAATCCGATATATTAACTATGATAGATTGCATGTAATCTGTGAGCGTGTCTGCGGGTTCCCCTCTGATTCGGGCCACAGGTTTCCTCTGGCAGTGCAGAAGGGATGTCATCCCTGATATCTCCTGAAATTCCTGAAATTGCCTTGTTGATCTTCTAAAAAAGAATTTGTCGGGTTACGCAAGATGTAGTCTCTTCATCAGACCTGGAAGAAGAATCATCCAAGAAGAGAGCAAATGCTACTTTTTTAGGCTTATTCACATTGTTGCCACAGGTAGATGTTACCCAAAGCATAATCCTTCTCATCTCGCTTAAAATTGTGTATTTTATTCATGTTTGAATTTTTCAATCAATTGATTGTGCTAATGCAACTTTTTCTCATAATTGTCTAAACTCTTGTGGTTGTGTAGATGTAATTTTACCTCTTCACATGTCGGTTTAATGGTATCTGAAAACTTCTTTGTCATTTCCACCAAAAGTAGCATAATGTCAAGAGAACACTTATTGAGAATGGAGAGAGGAGGAAATTGTGGTTATAGTTTTCTGTTGTCCACTCAACCTCACTACGATTCTTTTGGGTGGACTGTGAGTTTTTGCTAATAGCATTGGTTTTTTGCCACCTCTTTTTGATAACATTAGTCAATATCTACAATATGTGGTCCAATGCTTTTAGTTACTCTGAACAGCATGTTGCCCAAGCATTATAGGGCACCCTTTTATTGGATAACACAGACAAATTAGACTCTGCTACTTGGACTGATTTATTAACATCACACAAATGGCTCATTCAAGCAGAATTGCATACAACTACTTTGCTACAATATATCAAAATGGAGATGATTCCACGAGGGTTACATATTAACTTAGAACCCTCCATTTTTGCTGATGATTAATATTTTGTCAACAAATGGATATCATTCTCAATAAGTGTTCTCTTGACATTATGCTACTTTTGGTGGAAATGACAAAGAAGCTTTCAGATACCATTAAACCGATGTGTGAAGAGGTAAAATTACATCTACACAGCCACTAATAGATTGCACTATTGACCAATGATTATATATAAGGCTGAGCAATAAGTGGTCACACAGGCCGATGAAGCCTAGTATGATGGTCAACTAATTGGGGGTTGTAGTTGACATCGGGCAAGATGATATCTTGAAAACTGGCATTCAACATATGGCTAATCAATCTAATACATCTAATGATTCATGCAAGACAAGCAGATAAGTGCACCATAATTCTTTACTGATACATGCTTATTTAACTGACTCAAGTTGGGTTATGACCTAATATTTTATTTGCAAAGGAAGAAATTAAAAAAACAGTTATGTTTGTTATCATGAATAGATTGACTATTGACCAATGATTATTTTTAAGGCTGAATGTGTTTGCAGACTGGATTTGCAGGGAGACAAATGCAGAGCAATGTTTAAATTGGAATAAGAGTGAAGCTTGTGAGCAGTATTGGCAGTTATAAAGGCTTCACTCTTAACTACAAAGTTTCACATATGTGCTATTCAGACATTTTTCTGTGTGTGTGTTACAATGTGTCCAGCATATGGGTATGCACTGTTCAAAAGAGACAAGAAAGGACCTGACATTGCAAGGGGGAGGATGTGCCAAAGATAGGGGCCAAGAATGGAAAGTCTTGGGGGAAGGCGGCAGGGGCATCGTGAGCTGAGGAGATAACAGAAAGCAGAAAGGCCAGTGTAGGGCATGGAAGATTGATGCTGCAAGAACAGATTTTTACATCTTCAGCAGTTTACGGAAAAAGTGAAATTGCTATAGTCTGTTTTCTAACAGCTTAGAAAAAGCAAGCTGTAGGTCCTTCAGAAAAATGCCTTAAGGGTAGAATTTAAAAAAATGTCTCCATGTACGTGCGCTACCCAGCGAGCATGATTTTATAACATGCGTGCGCATGTTATAAAATTGGCAGGCTGTGTGCACATGCGCACTGGATTTTGTAATCCGTGTGTGCGGCATGTGCAAGGGGGAGGAGATTTTAGCTAGTTTTGTGCGGTGATGCATCGTAGCCTTCCCAGTCCGCTCCAATTAAGGAGCAGACTGGGAGGGAACTTCCTACCTTAGCCTCCCTTCCCCTTCCCCTCTCCTTCCCATTCCCTAAACTTAATCTTCCTTACCTATTTTTTTTTTTTTTAAGTTGCTGCTCCTCCGGAGCAGAAGCAACTTGCGCACGCCGGCCAACTGCTGGTGCGAGCTTCCCTGGCACAGCAGCAAATGGCCGCTCTACCGGCACCTCCAGCTCCGACCCTCCTTGCCCCCCCTCCCCGGACCGCCCCCTTTTCAGGCCCCTGCTCTTAATTGTGCTTGAAAATTGAAAATTGGCCCAGCGCACGTAAGGCTCAGCCACGTGCGTAAACCCAGGGATTTACGCACGCCATGGTTTAAAAATTTACCCTTAAGTGCACATCTCAATGCTTGCAATGAAGAACATTTTGACCAGACCTTAGCACCAATAGGTTAATACTGTGTGTTCTTTCCATTGTGTTTCAGAGAAGGAAGTCTCCAAAACTCATTCTGAGACCAGTTCTCCAGAGGGAAGTGCCGAGAATGAAATAAGAACTACAGGGAGCATACTTGGGAGGACCAAAAGAGTGAGTAAAATGCACTGCTCCTGGACTAGATTGTACATTGGCACCTAATGCTTACTAAATTACTGCAGTTAGATGTCAGGATATGGGATCTTTTCTGGAAGAGGACATTAAGGACCAGCCATCTTTATTACATTGTGCAAGCATTTACATTACTGTAGGGGCCATAATAAAATTGATTTTTCCTAGCGTGTAGCAGATGGACTCAGGACCAATGGGTATAGTGTACTCGTGCTAGCAGTTGGAGACGGATCAGATTTCAATCTGATGTCAGCACCTAGTACATATACCCCTGCAGGAAGTGCAGATTCTCAGTATTTTACCGTCTCCAAAGCAGTTAGGAGCTATCTTCACACTCGCCGAGCGTTAGAACAAATTTAAAGAACAAAACCTACCTGAAGACGAGCCCCGCACTCCTGCGGTGATACCCTCGGGTCCCTCCCCCAGTTGAGTTTCCCGAGGTGATTTCCGTGGTCCCTCGGAGGTAAGAGCCTCGGTCTGGTGGCCGAATCGCGGCAGGGACCTAGCCCCCGAGCGAAAAGGGTTTGGGCGCGGCATAGAGGCAGCCTCGGTCCGGAGCCGAATCGCGGCGAGGACTTAGCCCCCGAGCGAGAGGAGTTCGGGCGTGGCTGAGAGGCAGCGGGTGCATCCCCTCGAGCGCGGCAGTGAAGGTATTTACCCTCTCCCCCCGCAGCCGGAGACCGCCCGGGACGAAACCGGGAAGCGCCGAAGACAAGGTAAGGCGTACATCTTCTATTTAACCGGTCTCCGAAGATCGAGGAGGAACAGGGTCTGCCCACGTGGAGACCTTCCAAGGAGGTCGCCATATTGCTCGCCGTCGCCATCTTGGCCTTCTTCGCCACCCACCGCCCGATCGAGCGCACAAATTAAGCTAAGCGCATATTATAGGTGCCCGAAAACAGCTGGGCGCATATTTTAGTGGGGCGCGCATTATAGGCGCACAAGAATTTGGGCGCACATTCTTAAGCGCACATTAAGACTTCCGCGCATAAGCTTCGCGCACAGTACAAGGCGCATATATATGGCTCGGAGCAAAACCGGCATGCATATACCAGACGCAATGGAGCGCATAAGAGCTTACGCGTCCACAGAAGCGGCACCTCCAGAGATGGGCATAAAAGCCCAAGGCCTCTGCCCTGCATGCCACATCAGAGCCGCACAGAGCGAGGAAGCAGACGCCCTATGCGCGCACTGTGAGGAGGCCCTGGGAGATCCAGTCCAGGGCCAGTCCCACCCGGGTCCCAGTGCTAGCTCCTCAGGGGGCACCCCGGACCTAGCTGGCCCCAGTGAACCCATCCCACAGACGGGGACCCCCAGGGAACCGGCGCCCCTCAACCTAGATCCGGCATCGATCTCCTGGGTGGAGTTATTTAAAGGGATTCACGCCTTTGTTCAGATGCAGACTGAACCCCGGGCCGGCCATCCATATGCACCGGAAGATCCTCATGCCCCAGGGCCCTCGAGTCCTAGGCACAGGCTCCCACTACCCAGAAGCCCCACCTACGGGGAAACGGATTTATCCGAGGAAGAACTTGAGCCCCTCAAGGAGGGAGAACTCCCCTCAGGGACTGAGCCGCATCAAACCATGAGACACTTCTCAAAGGATGAGCTTCTGGACCTGGTATCTCAATGCCTGTCGGAACTCGCTATCCCGGGCCAATGCACCCCGGGGGAACCTAGAATGAACCCCCTGCTGGAAGGCCTTCGACAGACGTCTCACCATTTTCCCCTCTTACAGGCAGCACAACAGCTAATTGACCTGGAGTGGAATGCACCGGAATCCTCATTCAAAGGGGGTCGAGCCTTATCGGCCATGTACCCCCTGGATCCAGCAACCAAGGAGCTTCTGGCATGCCCCAAGGTGGATGCCATAGTTTGCGCGGTCGCTAAGCGCACCACCATACCAGTGGAGGGAGGAGCGGCCCTCAAGGATGCACACGACGGAAGCCATACTGAAACAGGCCTTTGAGGTGGCAGCCATGTCTCTACAAATTGCGACCTGCTGTACAGTGGTGACACGTTCCTGTTTATCCCAAGCCAGGAACAGCACCCCGGGGGAAGACATGAAACCGGCACTTTCGTTCCTCACTGACGCTGCCTCCGACCTAGTACGCACGGCAGCCAGAGGAGTGTCATCCACAGTGGCAGCCAGGAGACAACTCTGGCTGCGAAATTGATCGGCTGACGCCTCCTCCAAGACACGCCTCACAAGAATGCCCTTCCGGGGATCCCTCCTGTTCGGCAGCGAACTAGAGAAGCTGGCTAACAAATGGGGCGACTCTCCAGTACCTCGTCTACCAGAAGACAAGACAAAGAGAAACCAGCGTTCCTTTCCCAGGCCCTCCAGAGGCAGAAGCTCACAGCGCTTCAACCCTTACAGGAACAACTACCAAGCGCCCCGCCCTACGGGCAGGAACCAGTCCTTTCGGAACAAACACAGCAAGAGGGGAACCAGCTCGGGTCCAGGCCCCAGTTGCACCCCACAATGAGATGCAGCCGACCCATCCAAGGGAAGAAGCCATAGGGGGCAGACTAACCCTATTCTACCGCAGATGGGTCGAGATAACTTCGGACAAGTGGGTCCTAGCCATCATCAGAGAGGGGTACTACCTGGACTTCCTTCGAACCCCTCCGGACAAGTTCGTGGAATCTCCCTACCACGACCCCCTCAAGAGGGCGGCAGTGGAAGCTACTCTGACCAGACTCCTGACCCTAGAGGCCATAACCCCGGTACCAACACGGGAAATAAATTCCGGGCATTACTCCATTTACTTCATCGTACCCAAGAAAGAAGGTACGTTCAGACCCATCCTGGACCTCAAGTCGGTCAACCGACACCTAAGGGTCCCAAGATTTCGAATGGAAACCCTGCGGTCAGTCATACGTGCAATACAGGCAGGAGAATATCTCACATCCCTGGATCTGTCGGAAGCCTACTTGCACATCCCAATCCATCAGGAACACCAGCCTACATACGCTTCAAGGTCCTGAATCACCACTATCAATTCCGGGCACTACCCTTCGGGTTAGCCACTGCACCGCGGACCTTCACCAAGGTAATAGTAGTGGTAGCGGCAACACTCAGGAAGGAGGGAATCCTTGTTCATCCTTACCTGGACGACTGGCTGATCAGAGCAAAATCACCGGAGGAGAGCCACCAAGCAACCAACAGAGTCATAACTCTACTGGAAAGCCTAGGATGGGTAGTCAATACAAACAAGAGCTCCCTACAGCCATCACAGTCGCTAGAATACCTAGGGGTCTGATTCGACACCAAGGAGGACAAGGTCAGTCTGACCCCCACAAGGAGATCAAAGCTGCGGGACCGACAACAGACCCTGCTGAGCGCCACCCGGCCCTCAGCATGGGATTACCTACAAGTCCTCGGTCTAATGGCATCCACACTGGAAGTGGTTCCATGGGCGCGAGCCCACATGAGACCCTTGCAGCGCTCACTCCTATCACGGTGGAGTCCACGATCCCAGAACTACACCGTGCATCTACCTTTACCGACCAGAGTTCAGACCCAGCTAAGGTGGTGGCTGCAGTCCAGCCACATGAGCCGGGGATCAAGAATATCCTCCCCGACCTGGACCCTGCTCACCACAGATGCCAGCCTACACGGATGGGGAGCACACTGCGAAGAGCTAACCGTCCAAGGGCGGTGGAACGAAGTCAAGTCGGGGTGGAACATTAACCGATTAGAGGCACGGGCAGTCCGGCTAGCCTGCCTACAGTTTGCCCACAGACTTCGAAACAAGGCGGTCAGAGTGATGTCGGACAACGCCACCACGGTGGCCTACATCAACAGGCAGGGCGGAACCAGAAGCCAACAGGAATCCTTAGAAATAGCCCCCCTGATATCCTGGGCGGAAGCAAATCTCCAGGACATCTCCGTCGTCCACATCGCCGGGAAGGACAACACCACGGCAGACTTCCTCAGCAGGGAAAGCCTAAACCCGGGAGAATGGAAGCTGTCAACCACAGCCTTCAAGATGATAGTGGATCGGTGGGGGACCCCAGACATGGATCTTCTGGCAAACAGATCCAACGCCCAAGTACCCAGATACTTCAGTCGCAGGCGAGATCCGCAGTCACAAGGGATCGACGCCCTGGTACAGACCTGGCCACCGGGGACTCTCCTATACGCCTTTCCCCCATGGCCCCTGCTGGGCGCAATCATCCACAAGGCTCAGCGACACAGAGGTCTAGTTCTTCTGGTGGCCCCGGACTGGCCAAGAAGATCCTGGTACGCAGACATGAGAAGACTACTGGCAGGGGACCCTCTACCCCTGCCCCCACACAGGGACCTACTACAACAAGGTCCCGTCCTTCATGAGGATCCAGCTCAATTCTCTCTTACGGTCTGGCCATTGAGAGGGCCCGACTGAGGAAGAGGGGATACTCGGGGGCAGTAATAGATACCCTCCTCCGAGCACGCAAGTTCTCCACATCGCTAACATATATAAGGATCTGGAGAGTATTTGAGGCCTGGTGCGAAGATCACAACATCGAACCACACTCCTCTAAAGTCCCCATGATTCTGGAATTCTTACAGAATGGACTCCAGAAGGGCCTGTCCCTCAACTCAATCAAGGTACAGGTGGCAGCGCTGTCATGCTATGGCCCCAGGAACAAGGGCAACAGCATAGCCGCGCACCCAGACATATCAAGATTCCTGAAAGGGGTCAAACACATTCGCCCACCACTAAAGTGGCCAGTACCCCTGTGGAACCTCAACCTCGTCCTGGAATTCCTAGCGGGATCCGCCTTCAGACCCCTCCGAGGCCTGTCTCTCCGTCTATTAACCCTAAAGATGGTGTTCTTGCTGGCCGTATGCTCAGCCCGCCGCATTTCAGAGCTACAAGCACTGTCCTGCCGTGATCCATTTCTCAGAATCACCCCGGGGACCATCCATCTACGCACGGTCCCCTCCTTCCTCCCCAAAGTGGTCTCACACTTCCACCTCAACCAAACCATTTCATTACCAACGATGGAGGGTTTGAAGAAATCGGAAGAAGGCCGGTCTCTACGCCATCTCGACATCGGCAGGCTACTATCCAGATACCTGGAAATGTCAGAACCAGTACGAAAGACGGACCACCTGTTCGTCCTGCACAGCGGGACTCACGGGCAACCATCGCTCGCTGGATCAAAGAAGTCATCAAGGCGGCCAACGTAGAAGCGGGAAAACCACCACCTCTACAGGTCAAGGCCCATTCCACCAGAGCCCAGGCAGTTTCCTGGGCAAAAACCAGAATGCTTTCACCTGCCGAGATCTGCAGGGCGGCAACGTGGTCCTCCATCCATACCTTCTCCAGATTCTACCGTCTGGATGTCCAGGCTCGGGAGGACACAGCATTTGCAAGAGCAATTCTTATTGGACCACGGGCAGCCTCCCACCCAGTTCGGGAGTAGCTTTTATACATCCCATTGGTCCTGAGTCCATCTGCTACACGCTAGGAAATGGAGAAATTACTTACCTGATAATTTCGTTTTCCTTAGTATAGACAGATGGACAGCAGCCCACCCTCGGCTGCCTTCATACATGGTCATTCATCGAATCAAGGTAAGCCACGTTTTCCTGGCGTGTAGCCAAATGGACTCAGAACAAATGGGATAGTATCCGCATGCTAGCAGTTGGAGACGGATCTGACGTCAGCACGGGGGTATATATATCCCCACAGGAAGCGTAGCAACTCAGTAATTTCCGTCTCCAAAGCAGTTTGGAGTGCCTGCCCCTGGAGGGCCTTGGAAAAGCGCCATTCTGAAACAGGCCTTTGAGGTGGCAGCTCTATCTTTGCGGATCGCAACCTGCTGCACAGTGGTGACGCGTGCCTGTTTGTCACAGGTTAGGAACAACGCTCCAGCAGCTGAAATGGAGTCAGCTCTCTCGGATGCTGCATCAGACCTAGTCCGGACAACAGCTAAGGGGATTTCATCCTCCGTAGCCGCCAGGAGGCAGCTCTGGATCCGGAGATGGTCAGCTGATGCGCCTTCAAAGACATGCCTCACCAGATGGCCCTTTAAGGGCTCTTTCCTATTTGGCAGCGACCTTGATAAACTGGCCAGTACATGGGGTGCCGCTCCAGTGCCTAGACTGCCGGAAGATCGGTTCAGAGGGAGTCAGCGCGCTTTTCCAAGGCCTTCCAAGGGCAGGAGTTCACAGCGCTTTGTTCCTTACAGGGGTCGCTACCAGGCACCACGTTCTCAGGCCAGGAATCAGTCCTTTCGGACCAAGCAGCACAAGAGGGGTGCAGGCTCGGGTCCCGGCCGCACCTCCCTATGAGAATCCGCTGATTCCTCTGGTGGACGGAGCCATAGGGGGCAGATTAACCCTCTTCTACCCCAGATGGGTCGAGATCACGTCGGACCAGTGGGTCCTTGCCATTATCCGGGAGGAATATTATCTGGACTTTCATCATCTCCCTCCGGACAAGTTTGGGGAAGAATCATGTCCCATGCACAAGAAGGCAGCATTGGAAGCTACCTTGGCGAGGCTCCTATCCTTGAAAGCCATCATCCCAGTACCCGCCTGGGAAGTGAATTCTGGACACTATTCCATTTATTTCATGGTACCCAAGAAAGGGGGCACCTTTCGGCCTGTGCTGGACCTCAAATCAGTCAATCGCTACTTACGAGTGCCGAGGTTTCACATGGAGACTCTGCGCTCCGTCAAGGCTGCAGTACAGCCAGGAGAATTCCTCACGGCGTTGGACCTGTCAGAGGCATACCTGCATATCCCGATCCATCCGGATCACTTCCATCCCTACCTAGACGACTGGCTGATCAGGGCGAAATCTCGAGAGGAGAGCCTTCGGACAACCGACGGAGTGATCGCCCTTCTGGAAAGCTTGGGCTGGGTAATCCACCTCAGCAAGAGCTGCCTACAGCCTTCCCAGTCTCTGGAATACCTGGGAGTGCAATTCGACACGCAGGCAGACACAGTCAGTCTCACTGCCAAGAGAAGGTTGAAACTTCAGACGCGTATTCAGTACTTGATGGAAGCCAGTCAGCCCATTGCGTGGGATTATCTGCAGGTTTTTGGCCGCATGGCATCCACCCTGGACGTGGTACCTTGGGCAAGGGCCCATATGAGACCTCTACAACACTCCCCGCTCTCTCGCTGGAGCCCTCGTCTACGGAACTATTCCACGCACCTACCTCTGCCTGCCAGAGTCCGGACACAGTTACGGTGGTGGCTGCAGTCCGACCACATGAGCAAGGGGTCGAGGATGTCCTCTCCCACGTGGACGCTGCTCACCACAGATGCCAGCCTGAGCGGCTGGGGAGCGCACTGCGAAGGACTCATCGCACAAGGGCGGTGGCGCGGAGAAGAGTCAGCGTGGAACATCAACTGTCTAGAGGCTCGGACAGTCCGATTGGCTTGCCTTTGATTTGCGCACAGACTGAAGAACAGAGCAGTCAGAATGATGTCCGACAATGCCACCAGGGTGGCATACATCAACCGTCAGGGCGGAACCAGAAGCCGACAAGTATCTCTGGAGATCGCCCCACTGATGGTTTGGGCAGAGGCGAATCTTCGGGACAAGTCCATTGCTCAAGTACCCAGATACTTCAGCCGCAAGCGAGATCCGTTCTCCCACGGAATCGATGCCCTCGTTCAACCGTGGCCTCCAGGGACTCTGCTATACGCCTTTCCTCCGTGGCCTCTGCTGGGCGCCATCATCCACAAGATTCAGAAACACCGGGGCCTAGTTCTTCTAGTGGCACCAGACTGGCCAAGAAGACCCGGGTACGCAGACATGAGAAGGCTACTGGCAGGGGAGCCTCTTCCCCTGCCTCCTCTCCGGGACCTTCTACATCAAGGTCCCATCCTCCACGAGGATCCAGCTCAATTTTCTCTTACGGTCTGGCCATTGAGAGGGCTAGACTGAAGAAAAGAGGTTACTCTGAGCCCGTGATAGATACACTCCTCCGAGCTCGCAAGTTTTCTACATCCCTCACCTATGTAAGGATCTGGAGGGTATTTGAAGCATGGTGCGACACTCATGGCACCAATCCTCATGCGACCACAATCCTTATTGTGTTGGATTTCCTGCAGGATGGACTTCAGAAGGGTCTCTCCCTCAGCTCCATCAAAGTTCAGGTGGCTGCGCTGTCTTGCTATGGTCCCAGGAGGGATGGCAAGACTATCGCCAAGCACCCAGATGTTTCTCGCTTCCTGCAAGGAGTCAAGCATATTCGTCCGCCACTGAAGTGGTCAGTGCCCTTATGGAACTTCAATCTTGTTTTGGATTTCCTCGTGGGATCCACCTTCAGACCCCTTCGGGGCCTGTCTCTACGTTCTCTAACCTTGAAGATGGTGTTCTTGCTGGCTGTATGTTCAGCCCGCCGCATCTCAGAGCTACAAGCATTGTCCTGCCGTGATCCATTTCTCAGAATCACTCCTGAGGCTATCCATCTGCGTACGGTTCCCTCCTTTCTACCTAAAGTGGTTTCACAGTTTCATTTTAACCAAACCATATCCTTGCCTACCACGGCGGGTTTGAAGGATTCTGAAGAAGGGCGTTTATTACGCCATCTCGACATTGGCAGATTGCTGCCCAGTTATCTGGAAGTGACACAAGAAGTACGACAGACGGACCATCTGTTCGTCCTGCACAGCGGGAAGAAGCAAGGTGCAGCGGCCTCACGGTCCACCATCGCCCGCTGGATTAAAGAAATGATCAGAGCAGCTTACGTGGAGGCCGGGAAGTCTCCGCCTCTACAAGTCAAGGCTCATTCTACCGGAGCACAAGTGGCATCCTGGGCGGAATCCAGGATGCTGTCGCCTGCAGAAATCTGTAAAGCGGCGACGTGGTCCTCCCTCCATACCTTTTCCAGGTTCTACCGTCTGGATGTCCAGGCCAGGGAGGACTCAGCTTTTGCGAGGGCGGTACTACATGGGCCTCAGGCAGCCTCCCGCCCCGGCTGGGAGTAAAGCTTTTGTACATCCCATTTGTTCTGAGTCCATCTGGCTACACGCCAGGAAATGTTGAGATTACTACCTGATAATCTCCTTTTCCTTACTGTAGACAGATGGACTCAGCATCCCGCCCAGCTGCCTGCGTACATGGGTTTCACCGATTCAAGGTAAGCCATGTCATCTGTTTCCATAAGAGCGTACACTCTACCAGGTGTCAATGCCTTCCGGTTGGGAATGCTGGCGGTCTCCAGCTACTATCAATCGGTCAGGGGAATCCTGTTTCACTTTTCACTGAGCGTCAGTACACATTTCCATAACAGCTTTTGCAAGGAAGATTACTGAGTTGCTACGCTTCCTGTGGGGATATATATACCCCCGTGCTGACGTCAGATCCGTCTCCAACTGCTAGCACACGGATACTATCCCATTTGTTCTGAGTCCATCTGTCTACACTAAGGAAAAGGAGATTATCAGGTAGTAATCTCAACATTTCTTATCTTAGGGCATCCACCCTGCCGGGTGTCGATGCTTTCCGGTTGAGGACACTGGCGGTCTGCAGCTATAGTCGATCAACCAATTCAATCTAATCAGAGTAAACACATTAAGTTAATCAATCGGTCAGTCACACATATATCCATAATGCTTTGCAAGGAAGAATACTGAGAATCTGCACTTCCTGCAGGGGTATATGTACTAGGTGCTGACGTCAGATTGAAATCTGATCCATCTCCAACTGCTAGCACGAGTACCCTATACCCATTGGTCCTGAGTCCATCTGTCTACACTAAGGAAAACGAAATTATCAGGTAAGTAATTTCTCCATTACTGAAAATGATGCAAGTTCACTCATGTATATTGAATTGCAGATAGAAATAGCTATTAGAGAGCATGCTTTGTTTCAAACATGGTTACAAATGGTGTAAGATTCTGCATGATTTTCAATAAGAATGAGTGCACGCATTGGGGTAACTTGCTTGATGCAGCGGTTACAACACTTAACCATAAGCCTTATGCTCAACTTTGATGCAACTCCAACATTACTCTCTGCATCAATGAGAGGGGATGGCAGGAAATTTGATCAAACAGTTACCAACAAGAGCCCTGAAGTTGGTGGTTGGTGAAACAAATAAGTATGGGAAAATAAGAGTGGAAGCTTGCTGGGCAGACTAGATGGGCCGATCGGTCTTTTTTTGCCGTCATTTCTATGTTTCTATGTTGATTGTCCTCACTACTGTGATAAAAATAATTTAAAAAAAAAAAATTTTAGATTGTTGAACTCTGTGATCCAGGCTCAGTTTGTCTGTCTACAAGGGCCAGTTGAGCTGGGTGTACTGCAGAAGTGCACTGGGATCTGTGGAGGGAGGGAAAAGCAACTGTTCCTATAAGCATGGAGAGGTGAACCTTAGAGGTGGTGTCCCTCCAGCCCTTGTGCTGGTGAGAGGTACCAGTGCCATTGGGCATTTTATCTGAGGAGGAGGAGCAGCAGGGGAGAAAAAAATAAATATAAATCATTTTTGAACATTATCATACAAATTAAAAATACCCTAAGACATGATCAATGAGTATCAAAAATGTGTTGCTATTAAAAAAAATTAATTTTCTGTCAACAGACTAAGAGCATTGAACCATCTACTTGTTCCGTATTCGTCAAACATGAGTAAGGCATATGGTAATTTTCTATCTCTCTGGCTAAATAATTCAGCCACTGGCAGGTGCCTTTCCAGAGCTGGCAGCATTATCATTCTAGAATATTCTTATTTATGGAATTTTCAAGAAAACCAATTAAGAAAAGAGCCATCCAAGATTTGTGACATTGTAAGATCATTTAACGGTTTATATGCATCCTATATGTTTTATCTAAAACAAACCTCTGTATGGATCTCCGCAGTGCCAGGGGCTCTGGTTGGGGATCTCTACAGTCTCCCAACACAAATGTCACCAGCCTAGTCTGCAAGGTGGATGTGCAGTTTTCAGCTAGGTAAATTATATTGGAAATTGTTTCCTGCCAGAGTCAGACCACGCTAGTAACTGTGGGTGAGCCTCCAGTTTAGACTGTGAAGCATTGAAGAAGAATTGCCTGGAAATCTCAAGACAAGACTGAGAGACTATGAAAATAGAATTTAAAGCAGTAGTTCAATGGGCAAGACTCTGAGCTCTATGCGTTTTCACAGCAAATTATACCCAGTGGTGAACCTCTGACAAATCTTGATATGCACAGATACACCAACTTTAAAGCTTATTTGCAGCTCAACCTCTAGATTGATTAGTTATGTCGTGATCTTCCATAGCTAATCCAAAAGTCAAATTTCTGTATCTTTTACCGTTTACTAGAAATACCCATGAAAGAAACCCAGAACTTAGCACAATGTTCTTTCAGCAAAGGGAGAAGTGATTGCTGTGTTTGCCATCTTAGATGTGGAGACGTAAAGGCTGACAAACAATTTGCAGGAGATGCATTCTTATGGAACTAACTTGCTACATTCCTTCTTGCTGTTAGATCTCACTATTTAAGAAAAGGTCATTGACAAGCCCGAAGAGTACTAGTGAAGAAGCAAAGCCAGACAGGAAAGCTGCTGGTGATAAAGGGGAAAGAAATCCTGCTAGCATGCCCAGCAGTGAAAATCAAGATGAAAACCAAAACCACGAGAGGGAAAATGGTAAAGGAACTGCCCCATCTAATGAGCACGCCATGGAAACTGAGCCACCCAATCCGGGCAAGAAATCAAAGTCTACCACCTGTGTACTGCTGTGAGATAATGTGTACATATATTGTAACATGCAAGCTGATTTTGCACTTTATACTGAAAAAAATTATTTGATAAATAAGTTACTGGACTTTTTTCAAGTCAATGACTTTTTCCTTTGGTTTGCAATTGTAAAATGATATTTGTATTTTATTCCTATTGGTAAGTTGAGTAAGTGGCAGCAGCCTATATGCTGAATAAACTCCGAGTGTTGTGGTCTTTAATGTTTAGTGTTGTAATAGTGTACAAAATATATTTTTTTACGTGAACATTTGGATTCAGAAATCCTGTTGTCTCTAATTAGTTCTCAGTAGCACAAATGACAACCTGATGCTAATGTAAAGTTACAAATAAATTTATATAATGTCTTTAATTGTGATGCTTTCAGGAATGAAAATAAAGTAGAAATAAATTGAACAGTGAAAGTGGACACAGTATCCTGATAGGAATGCCCCTGTATTATTTGGAACTCATTTCCAGTTCACTCTCAGAATGGAAAACAGCAATTGAACTGGGGAACATTGGGAGAGTTCTAGTAATAGGATTCAGATTAGGAGCCAGTAGCAGCACGTAGAGGTCTTCATTTGGAGGACAAGAAGCATGACTGACATCAACTATCCTGCCACAAATTGCTGTGGCACAAAAGAGAGGCAAAAGGCCAACCACAAAATAAGGAACTGTTAGAGAGGTGTGGTGGCAACAAAAATCTGATCAGGTCTAGTATCTGAGTGGGCAGTATATAAGAATTTGTAAATATTTTTTTGTTTATTTTATTTTTAATGCAAAGAGGGTAAATAATCACAAA